>NC_135320.1:28423783-29056674 GCF_048772815.1 Callospermophilus lateralis
TTTTCTTGAGTCCCTTTAAAACCAATATTAAATGTTTTTCTATATTTTTTGAAATCAAGTTTAAAACCTCAAGTAAAGTGAATTTTTCCCTAAAATAAATAGGTATCCTGGTTTTGATTCAAAGCCCTTTTAAAGAAAATTCAGAATATGTAAATTTCTTATAAAAGTAGGTGAGGTACCTCAGCAAACTACCGTTACAGTATTCTCCTGCCAAGAGTGCTATTTGTTACTTGGCAAACAACTGTTGAAGTACTTGACTGGATCACCCATCACAGGCTCTTGATCTAACACTAACCCTAATGACCATGGGTAGAACACTGTTCTTAGTTTCTGGACCGGATGTCTGTAAGCCTTTTCTGCAAAAGCCAGGTAGTAAATATTTTAGGCTTTATGGAACCTCACTCAGCCACTGTTGCAATGTTCAGCTTTGCTCTCAGAGTGCAAAACTATACCCATGCTTCTTGTTTAGAGGAGGAGGTGCAGTCGCATAGAAATAGTGATGTAAGTGTCCAAACAAAATCAAAGAATTATCATGCATAATTTTTTTTTTGTGTGTGAAAGATTCAAACACAAATATTTTTGAACATATATGTGATTTTGGATGTACTGTATGTTGAATATAGTTGATAATAGAAGAGCGTTAGCACCTTTGACCTTTAGTGATTACTATGTCATGATGTCTATGGAAAAGTGTTTCTAATTTTTGAGTAGGGGTGCTGATAAAAATGAACTCTAGTTTCTGTGGTATCACTCCTTCCCTCCCATCTTTGGCCCCCATGGCTCTGCAAGATTGAGGGCTGTTTAGAATTTTGTATCTAGGTGCTGCTTATGCAACACATTTCAGTTAAGATGCTCAAATAACCAGGAACATGAGGAATTTGGTGTCTCTAAGTTTAGGAGGTATAGAGAGAGGTAGGAAGAAATACTTTTAAGAAGTTTATAAGTTCTAGAGACCTTATTTACTGATATAATCTTTAGTTGACATAGAGATTCAATTTGAACTTTAAAGTTTCAACTTTACTATAGTCTTTAGAAATTAAAAAATTAACATTTTGTGTATCTGTTTTATACAATGAGCAATGAGCAATGGTCACAAGCTCGTTGAGGATCAGATTTTCTGATTAGCTTCCTGGACACATAAAGTTCCCTTCATTCTCCATTTGTAGACTGTGTATTTTTGCTCTAAAAAAATAGTAGGACAGACGTAGGAGATGGAACACCACAGTGGAATGTGAAATGGAGAGAAATTAGCACATTTTCTGCGTTCAGCCTTTGTCAGTCTTTCACTTTGTATTTATTAATCACCTGATTACAGTGTTTGTCAACCTTGTGGAGATGTTGAGTGGATCAAATAGAACACATGAGACACTTGAGAGTGCAATTCAGGGAATAAATTGTTACACAGATACTTAAATTGATATTTCCATATTTTTTCCATATTTTATGTTATTTTCTTTAAATCAATAATAAGTCTAAATTCAGAATATACATCAACAGTATAATACATACCATTTTATAAAAGTAGTAATATCAATTTTTTTCAATTTAATGTTTTTTTCCAGTGGCTGAGGATAGTTACCTTGTGGAAGAGCCAGGTAGGTTTTAATTTAATATTATTCTTTCTTAATTAGAATAAATCTTTAATAGAACATCATAATATATTTAAAATATTATTTATTATTTATTAATGATTTTGAAAGCATTTAATATATCACATGATAGGATTCATACTATTGGTATTATTTTGCTTTGTAGTATAGATACACCTTTGTGAGTTTAGTTTCTATTTTGAAGTTTATTTCCCATGATAAACAGGTCACTCTTTGTAAGCTTGAGTACCATGTGGTATTTTTGACTAGCATTTGTGGTCTATATATACTATGTTATTTATATACACTAAACCTGTGTTCCAAGATGAAAGAAACCCACATAGAATACCTGAGCTTGAAGCCCAGGTGAGGGCTGGGTGGCGTGTGCACTTGCTCACAGATTCTTCTACATGGGCAGGAGGAAGACTCACTGGTACTACTCTCTTGGGCTCTCTGCCTCTGTTTTTATTTACTGTTGTTAAGTCTGCATATGCTAAATGAGAGTCTAGCTCTGCTCTTTTGTAGTTAGATTATAAACTCATTGATGCTGGAAACTGTCTTGTTCAGTTTTGCATGTGACTTTAAGCACTGAGGGTTCCAAGAGTGAACATGGCTGATCATTGTTCTGATTTAGTTTTGTATTTCTATTATTACCAGGAATTATACTTTTCTAGTTTGGAGTATCATGAAAAATCCATGATGTTTTAATTTCCTAATTATTTCCTAATTTATAGTTTTACAGGATCATCATCAGGATATAGAAGAGATGATATATGACCAGGAAAACCCAGGTTTGTAATATGAAAATCTTTGATAAGTGCTTCTGTTTGAGGCACTGGCCAACGTCATTTTACACAGTGTGCATGATTCACTTTGATTCAACAGAGATTTCTTCATAATAACTTTCATTCATTTTTGATTCTCCAAATATTTACAGAAACTTCTAAATAAAGTTCAATATTTACCTGGGGAAATGAAGATAAAAGAGATATGTTTTCAAACCTTCTTTAGGAGTCTGGTCTTTTAGAAGGAATGGAATTGAATTATGGTGTAGTAGATCCAGACTGGTTGCAGATCCTATTTCCCATTTTTGCCACTTACACAGTAAATTATGGAACTTTGTTCAACTTAAATTTTATTACATTATAATAATAGCATCTATTTTACAAGGTTGTGTAGATTAGAATTGATTTGAATCTTTTAGAATGGTGTCAGGTAATGCAAGTGTTTGGTGTTTTCACGTTTGGCAGAGATACATATTTTTTTTCTTTTAGATTCCAGTGAACCAGTTGTAGAAGATGAAAGATTGCACCAGGAAGCAGGTATTAGATAAACAGTTTCATTCAATTTTGAATGTTAATTTTAGTTGCAGTACTTTGTCTGTTTACATGGTGATTTTTCTTTCAAAAAGTCAAGAAGCAATTTTTAACATGACTTTTTGTCTCATAGTGAAATCATTATATTAAAATAATGTCAGAGTCTGGGGATGTAGTCCAGTGCCTAGCATGTGTACGTCTCTGAGTTTGATCCCCAGCATCACAAAAAACCAAACAACAAACAAACAAAACAAAGATGTTTGTATTTCACTTCATCTACCAACAATGAATGGGTCTATAACAAACAGGATGTTAAATTCTAATGGCTAATTTTATTTATCTTGTGCTGAGGAATTTTTATAGGAATACTTGCTCTTTGCTTTAATTGCATCTGAACAGAGGCATTTATTACTGACTACTCAAACATCGATGTTTAAAGGAATAGAAATTTGTTTTAAAATTAATTTCTTTTTTTAGTGAAGCAGTTTTATGGACTCATGTAATATATTTTTTGTAATCCTCTTTCCTTTGCAGATGACGTAACATACCAAGACTATGATAAACAAGGTTTGGAAATGCTTCTTAAACTTTAAGGCACCTACTTGTTTTATCCCCATAGTTTGACTGTAAAATATGCAGGTTTGTGTTAGTAAACATCAAGACATAGAAATGAATAGTTTTTCTCAAAAATTCACTTAGTGAGATTATTTAACTGTTCCAATAGTTCTGCCATCATCACCTAAGTAATTTCTTAAACTTTTTACAAGTTGTTTTGGGGCAGTTACAAATTACTTTAAAAAATGTGTTTCATTACTTTATAGTCGTACCTTTTGACTAATATATGCATGGTTAATTACTTTAGTTAGAGTTTACTGTGTTTGTTTCCATAAATTAATCCCATTCTCAGAGGTTACTGATTTCCCACGTTGGGGAAGGTTAAGAGGAATTGGATTCCAAACTCAATGCAATGGCAACATGGAGAAAGGAATTCTAGAAAATTTGCAGCCTAAGTAGTATCTAATTCAGATCCTGGTGACTGTAGCAGCTCCTGTCTTTGAGCATTTTATGCATTATTTTACTGAATTCCATGAAGTGCCTCGTATTTTCCCTGCTTCCCAAAAGATAGAAACAAGCTTTTGAGGAAGGTAATAACTGCAATGATTTGAATTCAACTCATATCTGAGTTCCATCTGCCAATCAAGGGGGGACCAAAGAATGAATTTCTTGAAGGGGGGTGTTCAATGTTGTCTTGTGTAACAGCAAGAGCCATGTGTAACAGCACTGAAAATGTGCCCGTGGTCTAGTACGATAGTGGCCTCATGGGCGACTTGTCACTAGACAGGTTGGACAGGGATGATAGTAGTATAAACCAGCATGTAAAGGTAGAGGGGAAGACAAAAAAATGTTTCTAAGGGACCCAGCTATTGCCCTTCTCGGACTATTCCCTGAAGACCTTAAACGAGCATACTACACGGATACTGCCACATTGATGTTCATAGCAGCACAATTCACAATAGCTAGACTGTGGAACCAACCCAGATGCCCTTCAATAGATGAATGGATTAAAAAAATGTGGCATTTATACACAATGGAGTATTACTCTGCACTAAAAAATGACAAAATCATGGAATTTGCAGGGGAATGGATGGCATTAGAGCAGATTATGATAAGTGAAGCTAGCCAATCCCTAAAAAACAAATGCCAAATGTCTTCTTTGATATAATGAGAGCAACTAAGAACAGAGCAGGGAGGAAGAACAGGAGGAAAAGATTAACATTAAACAGAGACATGAGGTGGGAGGGAAAGGGAGAGAAAAGGGAAATTGCATAGAAATAGAAGGAGACCCTCATTGTTATACAAAATTACATATAAGAGGTTGTGAGGGGAATGGGAAAAAAAAAACAAGGAGAGAAATGAATTACAGTAGATGGGGTAGAGAGAGAAGATGGGAGGGGAGGGGAGGGGGGGGATAGTAGAGGATAGGAAAGGTAGCAGAATACAACAGTTACTAATAGGGCATTATGTAAAAATGTGGATGTGTAACCGATGTGATTCTGCAATCTGTATTTGGGGTAAAAATGGGAGTTCATAACCCACTTGAATCTAATGTATGAAATATGATATGTCAAGAGCTTTGTAATGTTTTGAACAACCAATAAAAAAAAAAAAAAAGAAAAAAAAAAAAAGATAAGACCAGCTGGAAGGCAGGAACCAGGGCTCTAGGTCCTGAGTCCATTCCTTATGAGTTGGTGGTGATTTGCCAATTACACATCTGGGAATCATCAGCATCGTCACAATTGGAACCAAACTCTGCACCCTTCATGAGGGAGGATAGAGGGGGATCAGAGGTGGTTCTAAGGCTGGACTTTGAAGAAAGCCACATTTAAAAACTACAGAAAAGGGATGGAGTGATCAAGAAGATTGAGAAAGAAATAAGACATTAAATAGAGTCTGATCTCACT
Organism: Callospermophilus lateralis; assembly: GCF_048772815.1. NCBI lineage: Eukaryota > Metazoa > Chordata > Mammalia > Rodentia > Sciuridae > Callospermophilus > Callospermophilus lateralis. The sequence continues at coordinate 28,429,151 of NC_135320.1, forward strand.
GAAGTCTAGGTGCCAAGTATCGCTTAAGTGATCTCATGGGCCAAACTGGAAGGTGTCCAGCAGACTTAATGAGGTGCTCACTAGCCATCTCAGCAGGAGCCTTTTCAGGATTGTGGTCAGGACCAAAAGATAGGTGGGAAAGGGCTAAGGAGGGCAAATAAGGAGAGGAGACTTCAAACGTAAATGGATCTCTCAAGAAATTAGATTATGAAATGAAAAAGAGAGTAAAGGGAAGCAGGCCCAAGAAAACGTTGATTTTTAAGATCTGTAGAAGTTGGAGCACATTTAAATGCTATCTCTGCTCAGGGTGACAATGAGCACACATTTCCTTGTCCCATTCATCTTCCAAATGCCCCCAAAGGACAAAGTGATTGTACCGGAATACTGACAATATGTCTAAAAGATGATACATTTTCAAAAATGGTTCTTCATTAAATAAATACAAAAGAATAAATCTGTGACCATTCTGGGGAAATAAGATTGTTTGCTCGTCCTGCACCAGAAAATTGGAGACCTTTTGGAAGATCAGGTTGACTGAGAAAGCTGCCAGCTTCCAGGCACAGCATAGGACAGAGGGCTGTGCAGGAATAGCCTGCTCTGCAATAAAGTTCTAAGCCCAGTTCCAAGCCCAGTGACAACCCTTAGGAAAAGGAATGGGCGGCAGCCACTTGTTACAGGGTGGGTGGAAGAAGGACCTGCCTGCCAGTCAGTGCCTTCTAAAAGGCCAGCAGAAGGTGTTTGCCTCCAGGTTAAATATCTGGGAATTATTGAATATTTTTTAATTATTAATTAAACAAAGTGGGGAATGTACCTATAGGTGATGTGCAGGGAAGAGCTTTAGCTCTCTTAAACCTTCATCATAAACAGGAAGACAGTTTTCAAAAGAAAATTCAGTGCCACTTGGGAAGAAGTGAATTATTGAATTCTGGTGACAAGTGATTGAGGGAGGACCTTGTCTTTTCCCCCTGTATAAGAAGGGAGCCTATGGAATTGCTGTGTCCCATGGCTAAACAGTGTCTGACCTGGAATTTAATCCAGACCTGTTTTACTTCAGTTGATCAAACTCCTTCCCACCCTGCTCTGTAATCTGTGTTCAAAGACAAGGGTGGATTCCTGGGAGCACATTGTCCATTTTTGTTATGATGAAAATGATGCAATACTAAAGGATTATTTATTCTTTTTATTTTATAGAATACGAGCCTTCGGAAAATGATGCAATAGAAATTTCAGGTAAGTTTTTGTCTGTAAACAGATGTTACTTACCAATCAAACCCCCTTCCATCTGTTAAACTTTTGTAACTTGTGAAACAAAGAATAGGTACAATAATACAGAACATTTTCCAGGCTCTAAGAAAATAATTGCTACACATCTGTGGTGGAATTGATTCCAGAATGAACCACAGATAAAAAAAAAATCCAAGGATGCATAAATTCCTTGTAGAAAATGTCATAGTATTTCTTTGTGGCCTGTGCACAACCCTCTGTGTACTTTACATCACTGTTATTTACAATCTTAAAACAATGTAAGTGCTATGTCAATAGTTATTATGTTGTATTGTTTAAAGCATAATGAAAAGAAAAATCTCTATACATATTCAATGCACATGTAGTTTCTTTTTGAGGGGGGTTGTTTGTTTACTTGTTTTTTCTTAGTTGCTTGTTCTGTTTTGTGTGTGTGTGTGTGTTTTGATCCTTTGTCAGTGAGATGCATGCATGTGGAACCCATGGATACTTATTTATTCCATTTTGATGATTCAAATTTTATGTTAGTGATAATGTTAGCCTATTTAATGAACTCTTTGAATATAATTTAGAAATTAAAGTTGATATTCTAATATAAATACTCATAAGTCTCTCTCTCCATAAGAAGAGGCAGTCTAAAAAGGAAAGCAAAGCTTAGATATCCAAGGGGATATTAGTTACTTTAGAGATTTGAGTGGAGATGAGTTGGTGTAAGATATATTTTCCTCTTTTATTTAGATAATGTTGTAGAAGAGTCAAACACAATTCCAGAAGGTAAGTTAATTTTATTTTACTTTCCATATTAAATACATGTTCATTTATTCAGCAAGTATTTATTGAGCACTTCTATTTGCTTCTGTATAATGCTCAGGAGCTGGAAATGTGGGAGTGAATGAGACAGAATCCCTCTTATCATGGGAGCTGGCATTCTAGTGGCCATACTGGTGGTAAATAAAGATTGTGGAAAGTGAAATGATGGTATTAAAAATCAAATTACCATGGGAATAGCCTAGGAGGTTGCAGAGGGCTACCTGAATAGAAGTAGGTATGACCCTTAAGAGAAGGTGACCTGGTAAGAAAGGGTTATCCCTGGGCAGAGAGGGGTTAAAAGTTGAGTCTTTTATGGGATAGTTCATCTGAAGGGAGGGAACCTTTTGGGGGGAAAGTAAAAATAATGCTTTCTGAAAATTAAAAATAGTTGCACATACTATATTAAACCCTGGTACTTTAGTACAATTTAGATTTACATAGTTCTTTTTTTAAAAAATTTATATATGACAGTGGAATGCATCACACTTCTTATTACACATATAGAGCACAATTTTTCATATCTCTGGTGGTATACATAGTATATTTAAACCAATTCATGTCTTCATACCTGTACTTTGGATGGTAATGATCATCACATTCCACCATCATTAATAACCCCAATGCCCCCTCCCTTCCCCTCCAATCCCTCTGCCCTATGTGGAGTTCCTCTATTCCTCCCATGCTCCCTCTCCCTATTCCACTATGAATCAGCCTCCTTATATCAGAGAAAACATTCGACACTTGGTTTTTTGGGATTGGCTAACTTCACTTAGCATTATTTTCTCTAACTCTATCCATTTACCTGCAAATGCCACAATTTTATTCTCTTTTATTGCTGAGTAATATTTCATTGTGTATATATGCCACATTTTTTTAATCTATTCATCTATTGAAGTGCATCTAGGTTGGTTCCACAGTTCAGCTATTGTGAATTGTGCTGCTATGAACATTGATGTGGCTGTGTCCCTGTAGTATGCTGTTTTTAAGTCCTTTGGGTATATAAACGGAGGAGAGGGATAGCTGGGTCAAATAGTGATTAGTTCTTAACGGTTCACAAAATTCTTCCACACACATTATTTCAGTTGCTTCTCACTATAGACAGTGAGGAGGAGACAGAGCAAAGACCTCTGTATTTATTTTATAAACAGCAAGCTGAAACTGGAGTGAGGTGAGGCGAGATCAAGCTGGTCCCTTGTTCCAGGGGTGGAAGTGTCTGAGTCAGTGTTCCATGCCTGGATCCTGAAGCTGACTGTGGGGGCGCATGAGCTTTCATAGCAGCAGGCTGGCTGCCACAGGGAGCATAAAACAGAATATTGCTCATAAAATTACTCTCAGAATTCATTTTTGAGCAGCTAATTTTCAGATTAAATGTTACTGTTTTTTGGTTTTTTTCGGCCATGTTGAGAATGGAACCCAGGGCCTCATGTGCTCTATCACTGAGCTCTCCTGATTTAGAGCTTTGTAGAGCTTGGTTTTGCAGACTGGATGATCATGCAATCAATAGAAATGGGGGGGATAGTTGTGGAGGGAATGGAAGAAACCGTGTTTTCCCTCCCTGTCTACTTAGCTGTGGGAGAGACCCCTGCATGGGAGCTATGGACCCACTATATACAGTGGGATTCATCTCTTTGTAGCAGGGCTAAACTGAGTTGAGGTTTTTCTCCCATTACTCAGTTCTCTGGGAAGAATATTAATGTTTTGAAGAATATCTCTAAGTCTTTATTTTGATTCAGTGAGAGTAAGAAAAATGGAAACCCCAGCCTGGCACCGTGGTGCAAGCCTGTAATCCCAGCTGCTTGGGAGGTGACGCAGGAGAATCCCAAGTTCAAAGCTAGCCTCTGAAATTTAGCCAGCCCTTAAGCATCTCAGGGAGACCCTGTCTGTAAATAAAAAGGGTTGGGGAGGAATGTGGCTCCATAGTTAAGTGCTCCCTGGTTCAATTCTTGGTGCTAAAAAAAATTAAAAAAAAAAAAAAAAGAAGAAGAAGAAGAAGGAAGGGAGGGAGGGAGGAAGAAGGGGAGGAAGAGAAAAGAAAAGAAAATCCCCATGAAATGTTTATCCAATGTTCCCCACATATATTTTATAAAAAATAACTCACTTTACCATGTGCAATTTGACCCCATCTTGTTTTGACCAGAAATACAGTCTTTTCCTAAGTTTTTCAGACAATTTGAGAAGCTGATAGACTGTGAAGGGTTTTCCCTCTATTGGACTGTGGGGCTCTGGACTATGCACCTGCCATCTATCTGCAGATTCTGTGCTGGCCCCTGTAGCACCTGACTACACTAAGAGTAGCTCATCCTCTTCACATACTCCCTGGCCTCCCCATTCACCCTTGTCTTTCCTTGGCCTTGGCTGCTTGCATCAGTAGACACTTGGATTCCCAAACCAGAAACGTGAAAACCATCATTGAGGCCTCTTCTCCCTCTGTCTCTTTACTTAATTCCAAGTCCTGATAATAGACTCCTTCAAAGCTCCTCCAACCCATTCTTTTCTCTGTAGCTCTTGTACTGTTGATCTGGTTTGGCCCTTATCCTCGTAGTTAATAGCAGCAGCTTTCTGACTGGTGGTCTTGACTCTGCTTGCCCCCTTCAGATCCATCTTTCACATGCCCTTAGGATGATGTGTGGAAATGTTCTTTCTGCATCAGGCCTGACTTTAAAACTTTCTGTCAATAAGGTTGTTTTCAGTTGTAGATAATAGAAACAAAGCTCAGATTGGCTTAAGCAATAAACAGGTAGGGGTAGTTAGATAAACAGGCAGGGATAGTTAGTCAGGACCTTACAGGGCCTACTGAGGAATTTGGATTACAGTCTAGCTACAGTTAGAACATGTGGAAATACTTTAAAAATTATAGTATAACCTGATTTATGTTTTAAAGCATTACTTTCCCTCCTATCTAGCTAGAGATTGGGTTGCATGGAGCAAGAAAGGATGTGGGGACTACCCTGTTAGGAAATTATTAAACATTAATCCAGGGAAGTGACTGTAGTGGCCCAGAGTAATATCAGGATTTTGGGAATAGAGGGGAGAGTATGGAACTTGTGATATATTTTATAGTTACAACTGGTAGACTTTTCTGATGGTAGTAAAGCAAAGAAATAAAGGGGGGAGAGTTTAGTTTGGTTTGATAATGGGGCCATTTGTTAAGGAGAAAACAAAGTAAACTGGTTTGAGTGCTAAAGTAAACTGGTTTAGGGGAGCAAATAGCATTTTAACTTTGAAAGTTATGTGAGAGATCCCAGTAGAGTTATCAAGCAGAGGGTTGAATATACCATTCAGAACTAGTTGTGCAAGTTCTTGAGATGGATATGAGCATTTGGAAGCCATTATCAGGAAGATGGTGTTAAGTCCATGGAAACCAGCGAGGTCATTTTGCAGGTGAATGCAGCAAGTGTAGAGAGGCCATTGCAAGACTGAGGTCTAGGGGACTCTAACATTGTGCAGTTGGGTGGAGAATGAACAGCCAGTGAGTGAGGAGAAAAGTGTGTCAGAAGGAAAGGGAAATATGTTCCCTGCTGTCAGGTGACCCCCAAATCTCAGGACTAGAAAGTCTTTTACATTTGGAAACATGGAGGTTATTGGATTAAGGGGTGGAAGTGAAAGCCATGCTAAATGAAATGGATCCAAAAATTCCAAGGGTAAGAAAAAGTAGGCCTACATAAATTAAATAGCTAACTCCTTCTTTCAACTATTTCATGTTTAAGATAATAAATCAAAATCATATGCCAAAATAAATCATACACCAATAAAAAGTTTAGATGAATTTGTTGAATTTGTATGTTTTTCAAAATACAATTAGATAAAATGTTAATTTAACTTGGAACAATAATAAGGCTTTCTTTGTTAACTTCAGTAATAATAATAACAAAGGAAGTGAGTAACACCTTAACAGTGGTTAATAGGCTTAGCCTTGACTATTTTTTTGTTTCTTTTTATATAAAATGATTCCAAATATTCTCCTTGAAACCTGTGTCATTTTTATTATTAGAAGCAAGGTAAGAAGTGAAATGATTTAAAAAGCTGTGCAAATGTTATGAGTTTTAAAAAGTACTATTCAAAAATATCTCCTTTTGACCAAAGTGTGTTGCAATTCTTAAGAACCCAAAGAAAACCTGATACCATCTTACCTCTGGATTAAGATTTGTTAAATGGATTGTAAAGTTTAAAAGTAATATGTGATATAATTTAATAGAATAGTGCATCTTTGTATATTGGGTAGTGATGCCTGCAGTCTCTTTAGGTGTCATTGGATTGACGTGGCCAAGGAAAAAGATAAGATGTTGAAAGTTCACTTCCACCTTTCTGACTAGTGTTAGAATGTATTATCTTGTGGGCTTGAAGTTTAGCTCAGTAGTAGAGCATGTGGGTACACAAGTCCCTGAGTACAGCCACCATCATACACACAAAAAATATGTTAAAGATTATTTTTCAAAAATAAATCATTAAAGATACTGTTTAATTTGAAGATTCTATTTCAATTCAATTTCCATATGCTGTTTAATTAATGTTAAAACTAGGGCTATTTTCAAGAGATTGAGCTGGGATTTAGCTTAGTGGTAGACCTTATGTTGATTAGCATGAACAAGGCCTAGGTTCAATTCCCTGCATCCCTGATCCCCAAAATGCTTTTCAATAAAAAACATTATTTCTTCTTTAGAGAAAGAAGAAACAAAATTCGTTGAATGTCATTCCTCAGCTCTCTTATGTGTAATGCACTGTTTTGAAAACTTAAATTTTAGTCCATATCTCCTGCACCAGACAACAGAATTTTGAGGTCAGACTGATAATATTGTGAAGTCTGTTGTGTAGAATAGCTGGGAAATACACAATATTCAATGTTCTACTCACTGGTAATTAATGTGTGTGTGTGTGTGTGTGTGTGTGTGTGTGTGTGTATTAGAGAGAGAGGTTATAAAAGCAATGTTTTTATGATAATTGCAGTTGAATTTTTTAAAGTGTAAAAATAATCACCATTACTTCAGTACTACCAATCTGTGTTTTAAACTCTGTTCATCAGCCACTGTAATGGACTGTGACTTTCTTGTTCATTTTTAGAAGTAAGTGTTCCCGCTGCAGAAGAACAGCAGGAAGTACCACCAGGTATGACATTTCATTAGATGTATTTTCTTTTTTGGGGGGTTAAATTTAAAAATGCGGTTGATATTAACACTAGCCTTATTAAATAAATATATGAAGGATAAAAATCCTGAGAAAGAAGAATTGACTCTATATAAATTAAAAAAACAAAATTCTGTGTTTTGATCAACTGAACCAAAGTAATGGCAAACACACGTTTTATTCAGTGTACTATATATATTTGTGCTAGAATTTGAAGAGTTCTTAAAGTACTGTATGATTTTGCCATTACACATTGGTGGTAATGTAGAATTTTAGGGTTTTTAAATTTTTTTTTTCTTTTTTGATTGTCAGGCCATTTGATGGCAGATATAGAATCAAAGTTTCTCAGGATGAAAACTGAATAGTGCATTAACTATGCGATTGCTCAGTTGCTCATTTAGCTCTCTGTCCCCCACCTTTCTTAGAGGCATATCAATGCCCTGTGGCAATGCAGGTGCCCAGGGCTCATCAATACCTTTCCCCCTTCTGTCTCTGGTCATTAGTGAGTTTAAAGAATAGGAACAACTTTTCAGCCAAGGCCTGTGCTTTGGACTACATTTCAGTACTGACATAAACTCTACCTGTAGTTAGAAAATGGCAGGTAGTCTGTTTTCTCAATGGGAAAAAAAAAATGTTCTACTAGATGAGGATTTTTCATATCCCACCTCATCTCCAAGTGTATTTCTTTTCATTTTTGTTTTAGTTTTTATGTGTGTGGGTGAGTCATATTTGTTGGTTAAATTTTTACTCATTTTTTTATACATGATGCTTAATGAGAATTTTGTAGCGGTGATGTGCATTACCAACGTTGATTTTGGTAGAAATAATTGTATTTTCCAAAATTAATTGAATACTGAATTTCAAGATAAAAAAGTAACCAAAAAATAAAATAGCCAAAGGGTATTTTTAGTTAGACTTAAGCTTGTCCTTGCTTATTTTATGAATGGAACATTTTAGGTTTTGATAGTTATCATACTATGCACAGGCATATTTATAATATGAAGTTGAAGTAATTGATAGACTGTAATGAATGGTATTACAATATGAATGGGAAAAGAAATCCTTTGGTAAACTTACAAGGTGACTATGGAACAATGAATGTTTTCTATTTAGAAAAGATGGGAGGGCAAGGAAAGCTGATAGTTCTGTCCTGCTTGTGTTGGTTTCTGTTTATTGTTGACTAACACTTGACAGAGTACCCTGTTTCTCTCTGGAAGAAGCAAAGCAAGTTATAGAATCAGCTTGATTCTATTCTATGCCCTTGAGAAAATTATTTTATAAGAATTCCTAGAAAAAAAGAAGTTACTACAAATCTTTCTCATTATAATTCACATTTTAAAATGTGGATTAACTATCAGGAAGATAACTATCAGCATGAGAGATAATATTTTCTGACCATAACTCTGTGCTTTTATTTTTTTGGCAGTGTTGGGGATTGAACATGGGGCTTTGCATGTGCTGAGCAAGGGCTCTGCTGCTAAGCCACAATCTCAGCCCCACTCTGTGCTTTTATTTCAATATTTTGTAAATTCACCCCAAGATTTTCTTTGGAACGTAAATATATAATACAGGTGGTTGTGATGATGGAATAAGTTGCTTTTTAAAGATGAGATATTTAGCAACCACAACCAAAGCACATAAAAATGAAGATCTGATTAATGAGCATAGTTTCTGGCACCTAGTAAACTCCTAGTGAGTGGTGGCTAAGGTATTATTGTTTTGTAATTAATTAGCCTGCTCTGTGAGGTGGATCAAGAGAAGATAAATTCTTAGGGATCTGATCAAGAAGTTGTAATCTATAACTAGATATCATAAAAATTTGATTGACTCACTGCATACGTAATTTGACTTTGCTGAAGGAGAACGTAAGAGTTAATGGTAGTTATTTCTAACCACTGAATCTGTCTTTCTTCTTTCCCGTAAGTCTCATTGTTAGTCTTACTTCATATTATAGCTTTTATTATTCATAGTGCAAAATATTAATGTTCATAGATCTGTTCACGATATTTTTGTGCAGTTAGTTGGTTGTCTTTATAGTAGTGTTTCATTACATATCTGATTGGAGGAACTACAGGTACATTCAATGAGGGCCCAACTCCTCATTACATTTCAATCTTTAAAAAATTCACTCACTACAAAACTCAATTGAGCACTTCTGCAAAATGCAGGATGTTGGTCACTTTTTCCTAGCCCTCAGAACCTAACTGATCATTCCAAGACTAGCTATACAGTCTTTTTATTGCTTACTATTGTTCATAATAACATATTTATCATTGTACTAGTTCCATAGGGCATTGTAACGAGTCACAAGTATAGGAGACAGTGACAGCTAGCATTTATTATTATGGAGGCGAACTTCTAAGCACATTCCATGGATTAAATAAGTTTAGCACATGTAGCAAGAGGTAGACCTACTGTTAAGTCCATTTTACACATGACATCAAAGAGGCATGGCAAGGCAAAAGTCACCTTCTATGGGTCACAGAGTAGAAGTGAGATTGATCCTTATGTTCTTATTTTGGAATCCACTCTTTGCTATTGTTTTCTAGAGGATTTTAAATAAATGAAGCCCAAAGAGCTGTTAACAGTTTTGAGAGCTATTTTGATATGATAAAATGAAACACATCCTATTTTCATCTCTCTTTCTCTCTTAATCTTTCATTAGTTCATAACTTAGTACTTAGGAATATTGAAGTGTTTTTGTGAATAAGTTGTCCAATAGTTTAAATTTTGTGTCTTTGCTTTACATTTTTAAATTTTAAGTGTTTTGCAGGCACACTCTTGGCAAGGGTGTATAAAGTCAGTCTTAAGATTTAATCATTCTGATATTAGAAGTTAATTATTTTGAAAACTAGATTTTGAAAATTCCTTTGTAATATTTATTTCTTTAGCAAGTTTTTACCTTTCTCTTCAAACTCATATTTACTTGAAGTCATACAGCATGTTTCTTATTATAATATGAATGGGAAAAAATCCTTTGGGAAACTTACAAGGTAACAATGGAACAATGAATGTTTTGTATTTAGAAAAGCATAGTATACATAGTGCAGCATATACACATAGTTCAGATTGATTTATGAATGAATCATTTATGAAGTTCATTAGAGTAAAATTTTCTACCAATCAATATACTTAAAGCCATATGACTAGGTGGTTCATTAACTGTTTTTCTCCAGAAAAGAAAAGAACAACACACAAAGTTAATTTTATGTTTTCAGTAATCATGTTATTTAGAATGGAACACATGAGCATCATAGTTTCTGGGTAATTCTGCCTCTCCTGATTCTTGGTAAATGGAGACACAATTCATCCTGCCATGGAATATTCTAGCAATAGATTTCACTACATTGTATCCATCAAGAACTTCCACTGAGGCCTTCCTCTTACCTAGCATTTTTGAACACTAATCACTAACACCCTTAAGGCTGCTTTAGGTTGGCAGCCCTAGAGACCTAAGGCAATGGCAGAGATTGGCTTTATGCTCATTGAAGTGAATGTTTAACCAGTATGTAAACCAATATGCTTTACATGCATATTGTTATTATCATTATTTTTTAATTCAAAAAGCATATATTGCAACTTTCCTTACAGGCTCTGGGCTGACCAGTGGAGCTGCATTATTAACAATGTAGTCCCTGCCTTAGTATGGCTCACAGTCCTGTGGCACACAGTGGAATGGACCAGCTAATGTGATAGCACTGACTTCTCAGAGCGGTGTGCAGGGTAACTCATGCAAAGAGGGATAATAAATCACTCAGCCTCAGAGGGGTGGAAGTGCTGGCTGTAACTGAGTTTTGAACGACTATAGAAGGTCCAGGAGGTAGCAGGTGGGGAGAAAGTGCTTACTGATCAACAACCAAGATGGTGTGCCACATGAAATATGAGAAGACAGGGTAGAAAAGTAGGCAGCCAGCTTGGAGGGTCTTCTGTACCATGTTTGGAAGTTCAGATCTGAGCCTAAAAATAACAGGAAATCAGTGCAAAATTCTAAGCAGAGAAGTCACATGATCAATTCCAGATTTAAAGACAGTAGTCTAGCAAGTGGGTAGAGACAAGTAATAGGCAGCTGTGTTCATCCAAGCCAGAGACGGTGAGAGATGGACTGTAGTAGAGTTGGGGGAAGAGAGGACTGATTTCATGGATATGGGAGGTGGAAATAATCTGATGGGAGTGGAGAAGAGTCAAGGATAATTCCAACATTACTGGCTTGAGTCCTTGTAAGTGAATGGCAGACCCTTCATAGAGATTGGGAATGAAGGAGGAAGGCAGAGCAGCAACAGAGAAGACTGACCTGATTTTGGAGATATTGTTTAGACCCTACTGAACCATTTCTTACTGGAGTCTTTAAGTGTGTAGGAGCTTATGTTGAAGCTGCTAAAACTGCAGTTGAATGTTTTTGCCTCTTTACAAATACTCACTGTTACGCTTTGAACAATTTTCCATTGTCTCAGGTATATTGAAAATGTTCATCCTCTCAAAGTCTAGCTAATTGTTCAATTCTTAGAAAAATTAAATTCTAAAGTCAAACTCATTTTTAAAACCTTTTCTATTCAGATACAATTAATACACTAGGAAGTGCTTATATGTTGAATTTTTACATGTGTTACTCTCTTGTATCCACTACTCAGATAATCAGGAAAAAAAAAAAAAAAAGGTCTGGCACCCTAAAAGTCTCTCTCTTCTTACCTATCAGTAACACCTCACTTGTAGACTGTTTTTTTTTTTTAATTGAATGTAGCTAGAATCATAAACACATATGCATACATACACATACATACAATTATTATTGTGCTGGTTTCCATTGCTCAATATCATATGTGTGAACTTCTTCCACCTTAGTATAGTAATTTAGTCTAATTCGTTACATTTTCTGATGACAGATATAGTGATTATTTCTAGTTTGACTACCGAGAAGAAAGGTGATGAATATTATCTTCTACATGCTTTGGGAGGATATAAATAATCATTTCTGTTGGATATACAGAAATTTTTGGCTCCAAGAGCAGAAAGAAACTGAAGGAAATATCATAATTGTTTTAAAATACTTGACACTTATTAATTTATAAAGAAAAGAAGTATATTTATCTCACAGTCTTGGAGTCTCAGAAGTCTAAAAGCATGGTGCTAGCTTTTGATTGACAGCTAGTGAGGTCCATGATATGCTGCATAATATCATGGTGGAAGGCAACACATAAAAGTAAACTTTTTATCGTGGGTCTCTCCTTCTCTTGCTGTAAACTCACTAAAGCCATCATGAAGGTCCCAACTTCATCACTTCCTCTGATTCTAATATGTGAGTTTATATTAAAGTTCTTACAGATGAATTTATGGAGGACACATTCAAGCCATAATAGTTATCCAGCCTTACAAATGATATCAAATTCGCCTTTATCTATACTAGCTCCTTTTCTATTTCAATATGATAATTTAAGCCCAACACTGTAGTAATAAAATAAATCAGATACTAATATTTGGAATGAAAATGTTAAAAAGTTAGGTGTGAATTTTACTTCTTTAAAAACACTGTACACTTTTTTTATTTTACCAATAACATTAAAATAAAATTATTAAACTAATATTTTAAGGTAGCATACATCACACTTAAAAATCCTTCCTGTTTTGTTTTTTTTTTCAAATCCCATACTAGATTTTTTATTCTTTTCAATATAGTGAAAACGTCAATGGGAGAAAGAAATTTAATGCTTGTATTTCTCAAAAGATTGAGATTCAGTTGTAATTCTGGAGCACTCTTTAAACCCCTAGATTTTCTTTAGCAGCTTCGCAAGTACTCCCTTGGGTCTTCTGTGGGTAGTTAGTTAATTATCCTGTTAAAAAGTTGTCCTTAAAAACAAAGAGAAAAAAGCATTTACTTCTGTTGGTGATTTTTTTTTTTTTTAAAGTAGAATGAAAATAAAGCAGTGTCCCACTCTGTGTCTGGTTGGTCCTTTAATTTAGATTTCCCCTTATTTTTGCAGATACTTAAAGCTTCAAAAAGACTGCCCCTACTACCACAGGAGGACCAGCCTAACCATACGCTCCAAAAGATGGCTGTGATAGATCTTGTGAAGTAAATACTGGGCAGATCAAGATCTTTGGGAATGAACACTAAAGATGTTTTGAATGAGTTATAGTCCACTGGCATTTTAGTGTATTTTTTTTTAAAGAAACAAAAATTACATGTAATTTACATTCCTGCATGTCCTTTTTTGATACTGTTAGTGGGTCCATTGGATTTCTCTTTCCTTTTTTTTTTTTTCCTTCTTTGGTGCAGCTTTAGTCATACCTACATTTCTATGTATTTTTCAGACAAGAGTTAAGAATTATGTTGATGATATAGCAGCAATTTGTCTTGGCAGGATTTTTAATACATTCTTAATAACTAATGCTAACTATATTGGATTGACTTGTGTAAGTGCTGAGTTAAACATGACTTCAAAGCCATTAAGAGTGTCTTGTATTAGCACTCTTAAAAATGGGAACAGACATGATGATTTGCTGTGAAGGCATGAGTTGTAAATATCTGCACTGATATTCTTATCAAAAATTTCTACATTTGCTTCAGATATTCAGGTTACATCACAAATTTTGATATTTTTGTAGCTTTTAGCTGGCATATTAGAATAATATAATATTTTGAGGAAAGTTTTAAATTATCATTAATTTATTTTTCATAATGAGGGGAACTAAAATTCCTTGTTAGGACTTAAGGAAAAAAAAATGGCCTGCAAAAATATCTCGTGCAAAAATGCTATTTAGCACCTTGGATGGATCATTTAATAGCTCTGGCCCATTCAGTATTTATTTAAATTTTAGGAAATGTATACACATTACTGGTGCATACCTTAAAGACTGCTCTGCCTTTGGCTAATTAAGTAATGCCCTCACAGCACCAGAGACTGCCCGGTGCTCTCACTGGATCAAGTCCATGATGTCGCTAGTTGGGTTGATTTAGGATGTGTGTGTGACAAGCACTCTCCCAACCCCATGTCTGCTGCTATTTTTCACAAGGGATGAGCCTTTTCCTTTCTACACTGAAAGTTTTCTTCTATATTTAATGTGGTTTATTTTTGGCTGGGAAATACCTGCTGTGATAAAAATATTGCTTTGTTAGAAAAGGAGGTAGTTGGAGCATCATTTTCAAAGAGCCATGAATTATAAAAAAAAAAAAAAAGCCATAAGAATTGGTGACATCTGTGGGTCAAGGGGTTGCTCTTTATTATATTAACATTGTCTTAAGGTGGCTTTTTTTCTGCTTTTAGGGTAAAATCAAAGACAGTCGATATTTTTATCATTATAGATTGTAGTTCCAATGTAGTGAGTTCTGCATGCTGACCCGAGGTGTAGTGAAACCTGAAATAAAAGTAAGACAAGCAATAATTTTCTAAAGCTGTGATATGGGTAATATAGAGCTGATTCTCAACTTGTAATTAAGCTCTTCATATTGTGAATTATAGAACATTACTTTTTATAAAGCTGTATTTTTTTAGGGAAACTTAGGAATGACATAGAACTAATGAATGACTAAAATAATTTCTGCTGAGCTTTTGTATATAACCATCTGTAGTACTCTAGAAACTGAGGATTCATTATGCTGTGGTCAACTTCAAATAGTTTTTAATTCCAAATGTCTGAATTAATGAGCCTTGTCTTTACAAACATATGCCATGTTGGGCAACATCAATGGAATTTCAGTAATGTAAATGTCTTCTGTTTAATGTTATTTGAGTGCAATAAAATGCAGAAGGATTCTTCTCTACATTGTCATTATTTTTAAGTAGTATATTTAATTTTGTTACATAACAAAATCTGTTCATTTTATACTTATGAACATTTTAGAAGAATGTAACATTTTTTTAAAGAGAGCGAGATAGAGAGAGAATTTTAATATTTATTTTTTTAATTTTCGGCGGACACAACATCTTTGTTTGTATGTGGTGCTGAGGATTGAACCCAGGCCGCATGCATGCCAGGCGAGCGCGCTACTGCTTGAGCCACATCCCCAGCCCAAAAATATAACATTTTTGATGACCAACATCACAAGGAAATACTTTTGTCCTCTTTATTGTAACCTATTTCTAATAGGTATGCTTATTTGTTTTAACATGTACTATTATGCTACCTTGTAAGGGGATAGAATTGAAATGAAGTGGCTCTTGCCTCAATCCTTTGTAGATTTTTGTCCTGTACCTTAAGTTTTGGTTATTCCCTGGTGAAATCTCCCTTCCCACATATACACCATTCTTATCCTCCATGACTTTCTATTGTGAGGATATGAACTTCATCATGAGTGGATGAATGACAGGCTGAAAATATATATGGCAGATTCTCATTCTTCATTGCTTTCATTTTCAACCTTAGTTCTCTAGACAGAAAAAAAGGAACTAGACAGGTAAGAAACAAGCTCCTGGGGTTCTGGAGAGGGGAGTTTTCACATCTAACATGTCCAGAAGAAATGAAGACTGCTGAATAAACAGATTGGATCCACCTACTCTGCCAGGACTAGGGAGTTGAGTTTTCTCAGCAGCTGGGTGTTATCCCTGTTTGCAGATGAGTAAACCAGGAATCAGCCCTGGTGGAAATTCCCTCTGGCTTCTGGTTTTTCTGAGATATTCTAGAGTGAACATTTGGGCAGCAGATGGAAGAAGGCCACAGGAGCAGGAGGCCAGTTAGGAATCTGACTAGTAATAGATGATGGTACTGAGGACTGAGCTAAGGAAATGGTGGTAGAGACATAGGGAAGGAGACAGGAAAGATGTGACTTTTGAAGAGTGAAGAGACATTGTGAGTGCTAAGGGAGGAAATAGAGCCCTGGGTCTTGGGGATGAACAGGTAGGTGCCTGGGTTTAGGCATTTGGAAAGGCAGATGAGCCTGAGTGCAAATTAGCTCTCATTGTTGGTCCAGCAAGAACTGCTCACTACGGACATTGGCATAGTAGCTGCAACTAGGTAGAGTACAGTACAGCAGAATCCATAAAAGTGACCAGTTCTTCTCAATTATTACATAACAGTTTTTAAAAGATCCAGATTCCATTCTTTTTAGTAAGGTTTTCCTTGCTCAAATAAAATAATATTGAAAGGAGTAAAAAGAGTGATATTAATACATATAAAGAATGTGTAAATTATTTTTTCTGTTTGGACATGAGTATTTAAACTCTAAATGTGAGTTACAAATGACCTTGTCCTTTTATAATTTTCAGGGGAAGACTAAACATTCATCTCCCTTACTTAAAGGACTGCCCATTACTGGGATATGCAAAGTGTGATTGAAGTAGTATTTTTATGCATTATGGCCTCTGAAATGGGTCTTTCTTGTTCTGTAACCCTGGGAAGATTCTTTAGATTTTCTGAGCCTCAGTTTCTTTATCTGTTAAATTGTAACTATCTCCCATGGCTGCAAGGATAAGTGGAATAATCTGCATTAAGTGCTTACAACAATGCTTGGTACATAGTAGTACTCAGTAAGTCATGTTTTCCCCCTTTGGCACAGTGAGGTCCATATAAGGCCTTGAAAAGAAGCATAGATAACTGAGAAGAAAGTGACACTTGCTTATTGGTTGTGCAGAATCCTAGTGAATCAGAAAACTTCTTGACTTAAGCTAAGTGTGAATAAAAAACAAAGAGTTCAAAATGTCTACTCTGTATATTCTCCATATCCAAAGAGGAGTCTCAGAACTCAGCTTGTTGATGTTGGGGGGAGGGATGGAAGGAGACTCAAGAATGAAAACAAGACAGACCTCTTGTCCCAGGGCCTGGAAGGATCTGGGTTAGGCCTTATTTGTCTTGTTCCCCACCCTAACTACTGGGTGGGAGGAGGGAGAAAGATGGCGGCCCTTGTTTCTGAAAGTATAACCAATCACATTGTCCTCGAACTTACTGGGGGAGGGGGGGGGGATGTGGATCCAAAGGACATGGGTTGACCTGACCAGGGCTCTTCGACATGGAATCAGCACCTTTCACTTCTGTTTGGAAGGTGACCAATTCAGACCATTCCTCCTTCCTTACTTTTCTCCCAGGGGTGGGAAGATCTGTGAGAGCCATGTTCTCCCTTTTATGACCAACATCCACCTGTTCTATCTAGTCTGGGTAGAAATTTGCAATGCGTGCTTGATTTTTCAAGTCTCATTAGTCCAGAGTGACTCCTGGAAGAAGTTAAAGGTTAAGGGCTTCCTGTAGGTACTGCTGATCCCAATAGAAAGAGAGCTTCTACAGGACTAAGATTTATGATGCTTCCTTGCTGGATCCCTGATGCCTACAAAAGTACCTGGCAGATACTAGGTGCTCAGTTCATATGTACTAAATAAGTGACATTATAAGGTCTAATTCAGCTATTTAACTTTGTGGCCAGGAAGTTATAGTTAATAAGATCAGAAGTTCTAGAATATTCAATGGAGACCTATAAGCCTCCCCCCTTTAAAAAAATATCCTGCATACTTCTTGCCATTCTGCCCAGGAATTATGTGCAGTCAACTTTATAAAATCTATTATATAGATTTCATAAAAGTTCAGACTTACACTTTCCTCTCCAATTATTTTTCACAAAAGGCACAGAGTGGCAGAGTGGGAAGAATATGATTCTTAGGAGTTATTTAAACCACTGGCCTTCAAAACTTTAGAATCTATTTTCTCAGGCTAAACTTTCTCCTTTGCATGAAGATTTATCCCCTGCAGGAGATGGGG
Organism: Callospermophilus lateralis; assembly: GCF_048772815.1. Classification (NCBI taxonomy): domain Eukaryota; kingdom Metazoa; phylum Chordata; class Mammalia; order Rodentia; family Sciuridae; genus Callospermophilus; species Callospermophilus lateralis. The sequence goes on from NC_135320.1 coordinate 28,447,001, forward strand.
ATATATAAGTCCTGATGGTCTTAGTGTTAACCCTGGCACCTAGATTGCAAAGTTAGTTCCCTTTCTTCCTCTTATTTCAGGTCTCAAAGGAACCAAAACATTTAACCTATAAAAAGGCCTTCCCTGCATCAAAGCCTGCCTTAGATTTATTTTTAACCTCTTCACATTGAAATGTCTTAGGGAAATAAGTGTGAAAAACTCAGGACTGGCAAATTGAATGATCCATGTCAGCATACCCTGACATGGTCCCTGATTGCACCACACCCTCTCTCCTCTACTGCGGGGAGAGGACAGAGTGTATGCTTTTTGTCAGTCTCCCAAACTCTGCCTCATCCCCACGTATATACATGTACATATGTACCTCGTAGTATCCAAAGGTAACCTAAGTGCCAACTGGAACCGTAATCAACAGATCTACCTTGAAAATTAAATAGATCCAATCTAGTTGATTTTCTTTGTTTATTTATGTAGAAAGAAAGGATCTAGTTAATTTTCATTCTGTACCCATAACAAGTTTACTGTAGCCTGGTACCTATAACTTGTAGACTTGTTATAAAGTTATAGATAAAGTAATGATATTATAAACACATGGTCAGTTCATTGGCTATTGTTTTCCATGGGAGAGGTGGGTATTCTTTGATTAGTCCTTGTGGGTTTCTCAGCATTCAATAGCCCCATTTGTGAGAGAGACACCAAGTGTAATTAACTTGATCTGAGGCTGCTAGAGATGGGTTCTTGTGTTCATCTCAGGTTTCTCAGTAAGGAAGCTAAAGGCACACACCCAGGGTTCAGCATGGGCACAGCCACATCACCACTGGATCATCTGAATATGAGTGAAGTGCTTAGCAAAGAGAGACCAATATTCCAGGCAGTGGGACATGCTGCATTCTTTTGAAGCACACGGTGTCATTATAAAAACAGCCTTATTGTTTTAGGAGTCAATGAACATATTTAAGAAGCTTTGCAGATGGCTTGTCTTCATTCCAGTTTGCTTTTATCCATAGAGATGCTTAGAATTAATGGACATCACTCATGTTAAGTCTCACAGATAAGGAACCCTTAGCCTGGAATCTGATTCCTAGCCACGGTTCAGTGACTTTCATAAGTAATTCAAGCAAGCCCAGATCTTGATATTTTGGGATTACAAGTGCAAAGAACTCAGGATTCAGGAAAATTGAATCATATGCCCAGAAATATTTTGCTTAAATTATGTTCATTGAAATTCATTAAAATGGCCTTCATTAAAATATTCTCCTGTATTTTGAGGTATTGAATGGTGACTTGCAAAGTAATTACTTTGTTTTGTCTTTGATTTTCAGAAACAAATAGAAAAACAGATGATCAAGAACAAAAACAAAAAGGTGAGATTGTCAAACAGCCTTTAAAATATACACAGAAATACCATTGAAGAATAACAACGATTTTATTTCATATCTCTAGTTAAAAGAATATGCCACTGGTTTCATTCGTTCAATGACTTTATCAATAAACATTTATTAGTATTGTACATAAACATTAAGAGCTAAGGCTCAGAGAAAGATTGCCTGGGTTCCACTCCTAGTTTTGCTACTGGTATATGTGTCTTTGGAAGCATTATTTAAACTTTCTCCCTCGGTTTCCTCTTCCAGAAAGCTGCTTTTATGATTAAATGAAATGAAAGCGATTTAATGAAAATAGGTCCAAATTTCCTAAAGCAATGTCAGGCATAGGGAAAACACTTAGAAAAATTAAATATTATTTATTATTAATTTGTTCACAACTGTGCTAGGTATATGGGATCCAAAGATTACTAGAACATAAAATCTTTTTTCAAGGAACTAAATTGTTGAAAAGAGACACACAAAAGTTACAGCCATGCTAAAAGATTACCTCTGCCTTCCAAAAGTCTATTACAAAGGCATCCTAATAACGTTTAATAACTCAATAATTTTAAATTCAACTTTCACAGAGGTTTCTGAACTTATTCAGAATGAAGAACTAAATTTAACATTAAAAGAATTACATGACTGGTCACAGAATAGTGGTTACTTAACATCAGCTCAATAACAAAATCTTTTATGATCATGTATACTTATAATTTCAGGAATATCTCTACTTTAGAATGATGAGAGCCGCAGCTGTGTTTGAAATTGTAGAACATATGTACTTGGTGAACTACAGAACTTTGACCTCTGGCTGTGCTGTCCTAGCTCACAAGTTGAAGAGAAGGCATCAAGTTTGTGCAGATTTTTCTGACTAGTTGTTTTTCAGTTTATTTCAAAGTAATACAAGGATATAGTTTTACATGTTAAGGTTTAAATACAAAACAGTAGTCCTTAGCCTACTGCTCCCTGTTGCCGAGTCTTGCTCACCAACTTTCTTTTAGCGCTTTCTAACAATTCCCTGTGTATTTCTAAATATCCTAATAATTCTGCAGTCTTCTCTTCTGTATTGGAAACTGTTGATTGTTTCATAGGTGACTCGGATATCTCCAACATAATCCTCTCACATGCTCTCTCCTGCCTTTCCGCCCACCTTTCAATGTATCTATGACCTAACTATAATCGATAGAACAAATGCTGAGGAGAAAATCATAAAGCAGAAAGGAGCATTTCAGCAACCCTTATTGGAGTTGATCACTTCCTCAACTGCAAACACTCCCCTTTCTTGTCTTGCCAGACATTCTCCCAGTTTTCTTCTACTCTTTCCTGCTGACTTCTTCCTGGTCTTTTTGGATGGACGATTCTCATCTCCCTGACCTGTAAACACTGGAGGACCCTGGACTCAGTCCTCAGGTTGATTCTCTGTCTACATGCACTCCAACCTTATCTCATCCAATCCTTGGATTTAAATATTATGTATGCCAAAGAATATTCTATATTTAAATATTCTATATGCCACAGACTAGGGCTCTTCCCCTGACTCCAGACTGTATGTCCAGCTGTCCAGCTGTTGTCTCCCTGATGACCTCAACTTCCGGCCTAACAATGACTTCAAACTCTGATGTGAAACTGAACTTCGGATCTTTCTTCCTTAAAACATACTTCTTCTGTGACCCTCCTCTTTCATGCCTCTCTGTCATCCATTAGCACATTCCAGCAGCCTTCTCTTGAAAATCCAACTCCTTCCTGCCACCTTCACCTGCTACCACCAGGTCCAAGCCATGACCCTCTTCTCCATGGGTTATCTCCTAACTGCTCTTCTAGCCTCCAGTCTTGTACCTCTGTCTTCTTTTTCAACACAGTAGCCAGAATGATCCTTTTTAACCTGTCTCTTACTGTTGGCCCAGATCCTTCTGGTATATTCTTATCTTCTTCATAGTGAAAACAGAGCCCTCTGCCATGGTACAGAAGGCCTCACACAATCTTTGTCTACTTTTCTTTCTGCTAGTTTCCCTCCAACCTCCAATCCTGTGACTCTCAATGCTTTGGACCCTCCACTGCAGTTACACTGGTTTCCATGCCATGCATACACAGGACCAAGGCCTGTGCACTGACTGCCCTCTCCAGGCTGGATGTTCTTCCCCCAGATGTCCACATGGCTTGCTCCTGCAGTCTCTCCTCAGCTGTGAAACCCCCAGCCCTGATCTTATTTAGATTGCAACCCCCTTGTGTTCCACATCCTTGCTTTATGTTCTCCATTGCACTTTCACCATGGGATAGAATAGGTAATTCAATTCTTTGCTGTTGTCTGAATCCTCCACTGGAACAAAGATTCCAGGAAGAACATCTGTGTTGGTTTTGCTTACTGCTGCATCCCCTGGACCTAGTACAAGCTTGCATACAGTAGGCACTCAGTAAATATGTATTGAATGAACTTCTATTGTTTTTCAGTTAATAAGTATTAATATTAAAAGATATTCAAGGCTTCATAAAACCCAAAGTGTAAGAGTAGGAGCCAGAGCCCAGTTGAAACTAGAAGGATTATATGATCTCCTGTGACTTCATATGGGCAAGCGCAAGGGACACGTGGAATCATTGTACCTACACCGTTTGGAGCACAGAACTAACAGGGAAAAGAAAATCATCATTTTAAAACTCTTTAACCTTTGATTTCTTCATCTAGGGATGAAGATAATGGTTCGTATGCCTTGTAGGGGACGTGTCATAACAGAATGATAAGAAGAAAACATTATTTGTAAATGATAAATACTATCTGCTGCTATTAGAGTTGTTCAAATTCAACCACTATTATTACCCAAATACCTGGTCTTCAGATTGCTTTAGTTAATAATACTGAATTGATAGAGTTGGACATATAACAAAGCTGTACCAATTTTATAATTTAGCTAAGATGAGACTTTTTGAAACTCCACATCTATTATAATTATAAAAGCAAAGGTATTTTTAGTCCCAAAAGTAAGCCACAAAAAGGAGAGATTGCTTTATGAAGCAATTCTGATATGATCTACATAACTCAGTCTGCCTGTGACCATGGGACATTCCTCACATGGCTCCAAGGCCACTGATGTGGTAGACTGAGGCCACACTCCAGAATCAAGTTCACCAGAGTCTCTCTCCTCAGAAGGCCAGATTCCAAAATAATCTTACAGTTATATTCAATCACATATGATCTAAAGAACTCAATTTCAGTGACTTAAAAAGATAGAGTTTATTTTTTACCCACATTCATAATCTGGAACCAAATCATGAGGGTCTCAGTTCCTGCCTTGCCATTCTATCATCCTTAGTTCATAACCTCATGTTCCAAAAGGACTATTACTGTGCAAGCCATTATAGCTTTTATAACTGAGATAGGTTCAACCACCATATGTTAGGAACATGGCTACTTTTTGATGCTAAAAAGGTCACTAGGACATCAGAATATATATATTTTTTTAAATTTATCCACTCATAATTCAGAGAAAAAAAAATCATTGCTTTCTCCTTTTAAATTTCTGCATGCCTACTGTATGCCAGGTTCTCTAGTCAGGAGGGATAGTTGGGACTAAGACAAGCATCCTCCTTTCAGGGAGTTCCCAGTAGGAAGGTCAGCTGTGCACCTGGGACTGAAGCTTTGATTACTGTTTTGAGGAAACACAGCTGGAGAGTATGCTGGAGGGAGCTTTCTCAAGATAGGGTCTCTGAGCAGGTTAGCGATACCATCCAGACCACTATGCAAAGACTAGGAGAACTGTGGTAGAGAAGAGTCTGCAAAAGTTTTTAGGAGAGAAAGAAGGTTCTAAGAAGCTGGGGTACCCTAAACAAGCTGAAGTTCATGGTGTGCAGTTAACAGACATTTTTCTCCATGTATGGCATGCTATACCCAGCCCCAGCATGTATTTGTGCCAACCAGAGCCCTTTCTCATTAACATTTTTACTGGATAACTTCTAGGAGGCTCACCAAATATACCCATAGAAAAATAGGAAGAGGAGAGGGGGGATCATGGGCCAGGTTTTTTGCAGACACACAAGGACCCTTGCACTGCCTTGTGTACCCTGTGCACAGGTCAGGCCTTCAGGGTTCTGATCCTAAAGAGTATTTTCCAGAGGAGCTGGGAGCTGAAGTCTCTGGACCTGCAGGGGTTATAGTGCACAGCTCTGCCTGACCACTTTATCCTCCCATTCCTTAAAATTGTCCACTTAGGTCAGTACCAACCAAAAATGTTTATAACTAAAATATTCTATGAAGAGTAAAATGTGCAGGTGTAGTAAGAATTTTTAAAAAATAATAATGAATCAGTGCTACCACCCCTTCATTAAAAATCCTGCTTGAGTAAATCATCACATTTGGGAATCCCATATACTATTTTACTCAAATGGATTCATATGTTGCTTTTAACTGGGAAGAAGTAGAGAAAGGTAAATTTTCCATTTGGGAACTTGGTAGTAAAAAAATAAATAACATGCTTCAGTAGCCACACTTCAGTTTCATAATAACACAAATTGAGATTTTTTAAAGGACAATTATAAATTTGTCTCAGGATGAAATGAATTATCAGGTTGAGTTATTTTCTACCTATATTGTTTCCCCTCAAGAATATTGATGAGGAACTACAAATGAGATTGGGAAGACATAGTTTTTACTTAGAATTAATAATTATACATGATTACTTTCTTTTAGGGAGTCAAATTTTGTCTAATTTGGTGCAGTCAAAAGATTGAAATAGGGCTTATTCCAAAACAGGTCCTCTTTGGGGGATGCCTGATTCTTAAATTGAATCAAACTATTTTATCTTTTTAAAATACAATTGCTATATCAATTTTTCCCCACTGGATGTCATCTTTCCCCATATATTCCATATTCCACAGCCTCAAAATGTGAATATGAACTACAAAGCAATGCAATGCAAAGATGGTTTATTAGATGTCAAATTCCAGCATTTGTTTTTATTTGTCCATTTTTCAATACATATTCAGGACTTATTCTGTACCACGTACTGTTTTAGGCTCTGGGGCTGCCAGACTAATAAAACAAAGCCCCAGTTCTCATGGAACAGGTTAAGTACCCCCAATCTAAAATCCTTGGAACAGAAGTATTGTGGATTTGGTATTTCTTAATATTTTGGAATATTTGCATATACATGATAAGATATCTTAGGGATGGGACTCAAATCTAAACTTAAAGTTCATGTATGTTTCATACACACCTTTCACTCATATAGTATGAAGGAATTTTGTACAGGATTGCTAATAAATATTTTTGTGTTTGAAACCAAAATTTTCATGATGTGGAATTTTCCACTTGTGGAAAGAGTTATGGATTTTGGAACATTTTGGGTTTTGAATTGTTAGATTAGTAATGCTCAGTCTGTACCTACATTTTAGTGTGATTAGGGATGTAGAGATGCAGTTTAAAACAAATAGATTCTAACAGGCAATGATAGGTGTGAAAAGGAATACAAAACAAGAAAAGAACAGAGAATGGAAGTGGGCAGACAGTTTCGCTGTATGTGTGGCCCTCTGGTGATATTTAATTAGAGATTTTCAGAGTCCAGGAAGTGAGCTCTCTTTTCCCACATGGGAGAAAATAGTCCAGGGATTGAAGAGGATGTTCATAGTCCCTGAGAATGTGTGCTCAGCATGTTTGAGGGTTAGCAAGCAGCTGATTGCTGGTGAACAATGTGTGAGGGAGGATGTAGGAATGGCTGATTTCCAAGAGGTTGAGGGTCCACATCACAAAGGACTTTGGAGTCCATAGTGAGGAATGTTATATTTTCTCCAATATGATGGGAAGCCACTGGGAGATTCTGAGCAGATTAATAGGATCTGCTTTATGTTTTAAAAGGCTTGTTCTGGCTGTAATGATGCACATTCAAAGCTGGGAGCTCACTAGGAGCTCCCATTGCAGTAATCCAGAGGAGGGTTGAGGTTGATTAGGATTAGGATGTAGGGTAGAGGTGGTGAGTGGAAATTGTGTGTGTGTGTGTGTGTGTGTGTGTGTGTGTGTGTGTTTGGATAAAATGTATTTGTATTATGAACTTTTTCTGTAGTTTTCATTTTGATTTGGGGTACTATTCAGTATCCCATTATAGTGTTCATTACAACTAAGGATACACTTAAGCAATACCTATAGTGATTGTCTTTTGAAAGGTATGTAAAGCTTTCAATGCCCCAACAGAACACCAGGTGGTGCTAGAAAACAAGTTACATTGACATTTGCAATGCAACTGCTACATCATTTCACAGAAATGAAAAGTTTTGTGGCAATTGTGTACAATGAATCAAAATGCACTCTTCTGTTATATATACCCAATTAAAATAAATAAATAAATATTTTTTTTTAAAAAAAGAAGAGGCTGAGCTGGCTATAATATAGCCAGTCAATCAGCATGGTGCAACTAGGACCTTATACGGCTAGATCTTAGTTTTCTGTATCATAAGAAAACTAAAGATGGGACCAACAAGAGTAATAAATCAAGTCTCATTCTGAAGTTTTCCTATTTTTTGAAAAATTATATCTCCTGACAAATTTTTCCTGTGATTCTTAAAACTGCATGACCCATGTGAACAAAGCTGTTCTCCATTGCCCTTAAACTCCTTACATAGCAGAGAGCATCTCAGGCTATAGTTCCTGCTGTGCCTTTCCCCTGTTCAAAATGCTCTTCCTTCTCTCTCTCCTTCCCTTTTATTTAGAAAATTCCTAATCCTTAGAACCAAGCTTAGAAGTTACCTCTTCCTGGAAGCCTTCCATCTTCTACCCAACTTGGAGATACACTTCTCCTTTGTGTCCCTAGTATACACTGTTCTTCAAATTTTTAGCATTAATTTTGAGGTTTCCCCTTAATTTCTAGGCAATAAGCTTCTTAAGGATCAAAACCACAACTGACTCTCTCCTTTTGTATTAAACACAGTGGTCAGAATTCTCCAGAGAAATGAATCCAGTAGGATGTGTGTGGGTATTTGCAGAGAGCTACATATAGATGTCATAGTCATCGATATAAATAGATAGAAATATTATGCACAGTACTCTGTTATACTTGAAACCTACCCATTTAGATGTTCATCTAACCAAAATATATAACAACATCGAGACATGTTTGACCAAATATCTTCATACTCTGACCTAGCTGAGGTGACACATAAAATTAACCATGACACCTGTCTAGTGACGCTTTAACATAGATGAGTAAAATCATGAATAATTCTTTTCCCTTTAGTTGCTTCTTCGTGTAATGGCAGTAAGATGCTAAATGGTGGGCAGAAAGAGTTTACAAACAGAAAAATCAAAGTATAATTGAACTTTTAGTGTCCAAATCACACTTATTACATTTCTGGATATTTTCCTGTGGAATCTCATTTAATCTATACCCTTAAATCTTGTGTTAGCATTTTCCAGCCACTATTTCTTAAATAGTATTTTTTTATTTTTCCCACTTGCTTATTTCTGGGGCTCCAGCTACATGGATATTGAACTGCCTGATAATGTCCCACTGGTCTCCAAATCTTTTTTTTATTTTAATTTTTTTCAAATTTTTGTTGTCATTCTTTTTTTCCCCCTACTGGACTACATAGTTTTATTGTTGTATATTCAAGTCCACCAGTTCTTCTAATTTCAAATCTGCCATAGGGCCTATCTAATAATGTTTTCATTTTAGCTACTATTCTTGATGGCTCTAGATTTCCAGTTACTTCTTTTTTTTTTTAAAGTTTCTTTTTCACTATTGAGATTTCTTATCTGTTCACTCACGAACACCATGTTTTTCTTTAATTCTTTGTATTTATTTATAATCACTGATTGGAAGCATTTTTCTGATAAAATCTACATCAGTACCAACATCTGGGAGTGCTGTGAGACAGTTTCTATTGACTGCTACTTTTTCCAATTGTGAGTCTGGAGATTCCCATTTCTTTGCATGCGTAGTAATTTTTGTTTAAAAACTGGATTGGCTAGAAAACTAGATGTGTGTGTAATATGTTACACCCACTCTAGAATTTGTTTTGTTCCAAGGATTATTGGTCATAGTAAGCAATTCACATGTTCTAACTCAAGCTGAAAAACCTGTCTCCCCTGAAGTAGAAAGAAGCTCCTATTTCTGTACGGTTTTTGGTTTCTAATTATTACTTTTACAGTTTAACTTACTTGGAAGGGGGACAGGAGAGAAAGAAAGTCCATTGTCTGTAGAGTTTACTGGTCTGACAAAGATTGGGGCAGAATTCATCCTTAGCCCTTGCTCATGGTATTTCTCCTTGCTTCTAATATTTATCATCTAAATTTCCAGTTGCTCTGCCAGCCCCTTGTTCTTCCTTCTTAAACCCCAAGGCAGTAGGACTTTTATGTTTTCTGCCAAGACTGTACGTGTACTAATAAATTTGCTCACATGTGAGATATAACAAAACTGTAAATTTCACCAGAAATAGTTCTGTCTGGAGTTGATTCTCATAGTAGCCAATCTCCAAGAAGGTCCCCAGTAATTCTTTCCTTTTGGTATTTGTGCCTCTGGACAATCCTCTCTCCATTGAATATGGCTGACCTGGGTGAGCAATATTATAGAGATGGCAGAGTGTGGCTTCCTAGGATAGGTGAGAAAAGATGTTGCAGCCTTCATCTTGCTATTCTTTGAATCATGTGCTCTGGGGTAAACCAGCCATCAAGTCATATATGAGCAGCCAGGTTCATGTAGCAAGAAACTTGTATAAGATAATAAATGTTTAAGGGTTGCTGCCAGTTGCTAAGTTTGGTGGTGATTCATTTTGCAGTCTCATATAGCTAATCCATTGTCTCAAGTATCTACCTGCTTTTATTCCAGGCTCCCTGGGAGCTGCCCATGGAAGTGAAAAGTCACCACTCAGTCAGGGATTCGGGCAGAATTTACTCTCAGATTATGTATCTTAGCTCTTCTGTGTCTCTCTTGCTTTTAATATTTCTCTTTTAAGTTTCAACCTATCCTCCTGCTCTGAATTCTGTCATCTGCTCTCTTCAGTAGGCAGGACCACAGTTTTCCACCGACTTTAGGCAGTGGGGGAGCACCCCCATGCAACTAAAGCCACAGCCTCACTATTCTTACCTCAAGCAGAAACAGTCTTTCAAGGATAAGCACTTCAAGTTTCTGCCTGTCTTTAGTAATACGTCTTCATGTTGCTGTTTTAGTGTCTTCATGATATTTCATTGATTTAATGAAATGCTAGTACAAATACTCTCTGAACTAGAAAAGCTTAGCATCTCAAATTTATAAACCCTTCTGGAATCCCTGACTCTGAGCTGCATATTTATAATTTTTGCTCATTTTTTTCTGGAACTATTGAACTGTTTTTTTTTCTTTCTTTCTTGTTGATTTTAGGATTTTCATTGTATTATTGATACTTAGTCCCTCATTTTGTTTTTTTTTTCTGGGGGGGGGATAGAAGGGATTGAACTCAGGGGCACTCAGCCACTGAGCCACATATCCAGCCCTATTTTGTATTTTAGTATTTAAAGACAGGGTCTCAGTGAATTGCTTGGCACCTTACCATTGCTGAGGCTGGCTTTGAACTCGTGATCCTCCTGCCTCAGCCTCCCGAGTCTCTGGGATTACAGGCATGCCCCTGCGCCTGGCCCTTCATTGGCTTTTGATATTTGGAACATATCATCTCAGTGATTTATTTATTACCTCCTCGTGTATAATGTCTTACAGATTCATAATGGTTGGAATAAGTAAGTGCGTGAATGAATATGTGCTGGAACCAGGTCCAACCATATCTCCTGGCTATCTTATATTTTTCTATTTTGAAGTAACAAAATATGTACAAAATATGCATTGAACAGACTTGATTCAGATGGCTTGGGAGCTTGGGAAGGGCCAAGTGTGATCCTTTCCTCAATGAATTTACTCATTCATCTCATTGAGACAAGGACTGTAGTACCTGGCTATGAAGACACCTGTCATTGCAACCATTCAGTCTTTGTATTTCTTTTCCACTGATGCATGCAGGTTCCATGAAGTCATCACTTCCTAGAATATAATTACTGCTTGGTGATTATAATTAGAATTTTGTCTTTTAGCTGCCCACTGGATAGACTTCAACTCCTTGTCTTAACAGTCCTAAAACACTAGGTGTTCTTCATTATTGGTACTAACAGCCCACCTACATGTTGTGGTACCAGCTGGCGGTTCAGTTCAGGCCACACCACGATGCCTTAGTAATTTCCCCCTATTGTAGAAGAGCAATGTAGCAATAGCACATTTAAACTAAACTCAGGGAAAAGCTTTGAAAAGCCAGTCTCCCTCCCACCCTTGCAGCTGTGAAAAGAGGTTATGAGATAACTGCTGTTGAAGATTTATTATAGTCATTACATTCAACGGCTACAGTAGTTTTAGTGGTTCCTAAAATACACCAGCAGTTATTGTCTGATTACTTCTACAGATAAGTTAATTATAGGAGATTTCTGACTCTTATACAAGTCTGATTTAGAGAGAAGTTTAATTACAGCAATTTCAGTGATTCTAAATAAGCTCAGCATATATTACCAGTCTCAGCAAGTATAGTAGAGGTTTTTAGCTGTGTTGAAATACACATTTGCTTTGTTTTTATTTTTCATTTCATGATTTTCACCGTACTGTAGGACATGTGATAGATAATTCAGGACACCTGTTTCCGCCAGAGTGAATCTTCAGTCAAACACACCACAGGACAATAATAGCAAATTCTTCGTTATCATTAAAATCCCATTCTAATGCTTCCCATTGAGCACTCCGCATCTTACAAAGCTAATTTGTGTAATGATTGTGACAGTGTGAGCAGGAAAACAAACTAGTTTTCTTAAAGGAAAAAAATCAGATATGAGTGCATTTTTATTAAATTTTTGTTGTTATTCTTTTCTTTTCCCCAGCTCGACTACATAATTTTATTGTTGTTAGGATCTTAATTTTTTTAATTGATAGGAAGTCAGGCAGCATCTTTAAATCAGGATAATCCTTATTTGTGTTTATTCATACCCTGGCTAGATGTGAGTAAAGATTAATATATTAGAAGCGTCTGCCCAAACTTATTTAAAACTAAACTTGTAAAAAAATATGTCATAAGAAGACAGAGCTAGGGCTGGGGTTGTAGCTCAGTGGTAGAGCACTTTACCTTGCATGTGTGAGGCACTGGGTTCGATCCTCAGCACTGTATAAAAATAAATGAATAAAAGATATTGTGTCCATCTACAACTAAAAAATATACATTAAAAAAAGAAGACAGTGCTATGGGTTGTTGAATATATTTATCTAAACAAGATCCTAAATTGGAGAGGGTATTAATTTGAGGAATACACTACTGAAAATTACTTTCATTTGAGGTCTATAGAGCTCTTCCCCCAGAATTTTTTCACCCTTGTGGTATAATAGTAGATTTTACTGGCATCTCCAGCAGTAATTCTTATCATCTGTTTATATGTTTGCACTTAAAAATGAAGTATGTTTTGACAATGGAAAGTACAGTGCAGTTTCACTTTCCATGGTTTTAGTTACTCGTGGTCATCTCCTGTCTCCAATAGAGAAATACCTATGGGAAGGTCAAGAGTAGCCCAGCGCCATGTCATAGTGCCTGCAAGAGTCTCTTCATGCAGACATTGTATCATCTCCTGTCATCACAAGAAGGGAGAATGGGATACAGTAAGATACTGTAAGAAAAAGAGAGAATCTATATGCACACAACATTGATTACAGTATGTTGTTATACTCAGGTTTTATTATTGGTTATTGTTCATCTCTAACTTTGCTTAATTTTTAAATTAATCTTATCATCTGCATGTATGTATAGGAAAGAATATAGTATATATGAGGGTCTATCTGTGGATTCAGGGGTCTTGGAATATATTCTCCTCAGTTAAGGGGGACGATTTTATGGGTAATAGTGAAAATAAATCAAGTCTTCAGTTTCAGTTTGGGCGATTTTACTACATTCTGCCTGCATGGGGAGCCAGTCTACTACCTTTCCTTAGCACTGTGGAATATTAGCCACCTTTCCTTTTTGCTAGAATACTCTTTCTTCTTCTCCTTTGTCTATTTAGATCCTGCAGTCCACTCTTCTGTGGTCCACAGTCTGTCTCATCTGTGGGCTTTCAACTTAATCTGGTTCATTGCTAAACCTTGCAAGTATAAATCAAGACTAAGAAAATACGTGTAACAAATTCTCCATTGCCACCTGCACATGCTTACACTTTGGTATTAAAGAACATTGTTTTTATCAATGATGTCTTCAGAGGTCCAGCTTTTCCTTATATCAGTAGTAACGATTGCACAGATGCCAGCAGATGTGGGGAGAAAGGTGACTCTTTGCTGATGCTGCAAACATGTGTTTGGGAAGGACAGTAACTGCTTTTGGCCTTTAACTAGGAGAAACCCATTTCCACTTCCACCTCTGAGCTGCAAGTCGCCCCAAGTTGCCACCTCTCCCATGCACCCATGCTGTACCCTATCTGTCTTGCTGCCCCCCAGCCAGGGGTAGAAATTCATCTTTGGGATTTTTGATGCTTAACTATTTAAGGTCACTAAGTTAATGTTCATCTGTGGTTTCAGGCAATCCCTGGGGATCTTGGAATATATTCTCCCCAGTTAAGGGGGACAATTTTATTGGTAATAGTGAAAATAAACCAAGTCTTCAGTTTCAGTTTGGACGATTTTACTACATTCTGCCTGCATGGGGAGCCAGTCTACTAGTTGTGACAAAGTTAGAGTTGAACAATAACCAATTTTAAAACCTTACAAGTATAACAACATACAATAACTACTATTGTGTAGGTTACACAGTATCTGAAGACCCAGAACAAAGCCCTTGATGAAGAAATATTCCTATATGGGATAAAAATGTTTTGGGGAAAACACAATCCTAAAATAAAAAGCATGTGCCTTCTACTTTACTACTTTAACTTTTGACTTCTCCTCAAAGGGATTGGATGCAAGACTGCACTCGGAAGGTGCTCAGCATTTACTGAGTTACGGGTATCAACCCATTCTTGGGTTGCCATGAAGAATTTTTTTTTCTTTTGTAAAACAATGAGAAAACATCACTGAAGTGGTTAAAGGCATCTGGTTTGTGGCACCTCTCCTAACATATTCACTATTAGATACTTTAGCCACTTAACGCAAACATATGGCAACTTATATTGTAAATTCTAAATTAACTTCAAATCATATATACAGTTGTTCAGTTGATTATGGTAGAATCAGAGAATGCTGTGATTTTTTTCCCTTTGAGTTAAAGTTTTTTTTAAGAAGCCAGAATGTGTGGATGAAGGGAATAAGAATAGGGATTTTATGTATATCTACCTCTTTGTATATACATATATATCTACACACACACATATATCCTACTATATTTATTATATATATACTATATATACACATATATTTATATATGTGTGTGTATATATACATATTTATGTGTATATATATATGTGTGTGTGTGTGTATATATATATGGATGTGTGTGTATCTCCTTACACATTTTTTTACAGGGGTTTCACTTGTTCTGGGTGAAAGGATAAGCTCTCTCCCCCTGTCTTGGAACTTTGGCCAACCTTTGTGTGTTGACCCTTCTTAAAGAATGGAAATGGGTACTGAATAAAGGAGATAAGAACTTCTAGCTCAGGGGGATGATGCATTAATTTAACAAAAACTTGGTCTTCTTTTTTGTGCCTATCTCTATGGGGTACTCTAAAAACAAACCAAATAACTACAGTATAAGGAGGCAGAGGTTATGAACAGACTGCCTTGGGAACAACAAAGAGGGAAGAATCCACTGCTAGGGAGGTGGTGTGGTCAGAAAGCTGCTAAAGTCCTCCTGGAAGGATGACATTTGAACTGCCTCAGGTAGTAAGCCAGGGTGCTGTCCATGTAGTAGCTCTGTGAATTCAGATACTGAATTATTTTTAGTGAAAGGGATGATGATAGATTGATATAGAAAAAAGACCCTAGGTGTTTCTGCACATAGCAGCCCCACCCTTATTCAAAAGGGTAGCATTTCTAGGGTATTATGGACAATGCTCATTATAAAACTGGTCACATTAGTTGGAATCCTGTCTTGAAACTTGATACCATAACTTTTTTGGGGAAATTATCATAATTTACTTTTTTTAAAGAGAGAGAATTTTTTAATATTTATTTTTTAGTTTTGGGTGGATACAATATCTTTATTTTATTTTTTATGTGGTGCTGAGGATTGAACCCAGCGCCCTGCGCATGCCAGGCGAGCGTGCTACTGCTTGAGCCACATCCCCAGCCCATAATTTACTTTTTTTAAAAAAAAATTCAGTGACTTTCTGTACTTTGATTCTTCAAAAGTACCTTGAAAAGTACCTTAATGGTGGCTTCTGTTTTTTCCCATTCTGTTTCACTTTGTGGGAAGTTAATTAGTGTCTACTTCTAGGACTCTCTATATTATTTATCTGGAACATTCAGGCTAATTAGCTACCATCATTATAATATTAACTTGGTTCAAGTTGTGAGAAGTATACTTAAAACTAAATTTGAAATAAAGGTGCATAAAATCTCTTTATACAGCATGATGCCTTTAATTGATACTCTCTTTACATAAAAGCCAAGGTTTGATAAAGTTGTGTTTCAGGTAATAACCTTGATTTTTATGCTTCATTGAAATTTGGCTTCTCTCCCCCAAGGATCACCAACTTCTTTGTGCATTTATACCATCATATTGGTGATGTTATTACTAATGTCATTTAGCTAGTCACAGGGTGGAAGCAGCATTAATTGCAAATTATAGCTTCAACATAAAACCAATGAACTTGGGTGAGCTTTTAATTTTGCTGCCTTGTCACTTTGATTCATACTGCATCTTGCTTTTTAACTGCTGCCACGAACCCCGTGTGCATTTCTCTGCAGTATATTTTTTCATGGCACTTTCAGACAGTCACTAGAGTCAAGCAGTACAGGACCCAGCAGGGTATGTGTTGTTGTGCCATTAATTGCCTACCTCTGTGCCTTGTGTGGAAGAAGGCCAGAGGCAGATTGTCTTTTACCCCCTGAGAAGTATGATAATAGCTTGACAATGCGCTTCCTGAAGAATTTCTCTGTGATTATAAAACACATGTGAAGAGACTTGTTTGAAAGGAAGAGAAAAATGAAGAGTATCTTTAAATTGCCTTTTGGATTAATACTATCAAACACTTGGCGCATGGGCACTAGTGTGATGGAAATACTCATGTTATGTTCCCACTCTTGTTCAGGTATCAAGATCAAGTTTTAAGTCTTATCTGTTTTGTTTTTAGATTCAAGCATGTGGCCAAATATGGCATTTGGAGATTGGCACCCTTCTTTACATTTTAGCGAATTTAGAGTTATAAAACTGCCTGTCTATGTCAGCCTTTAAAGTAGCCATTATTATTATTATTACTATTATTATTATATTTTTTTAAACCATGGACATTTTCCTCTAAAGCATTTAAATTACTCTTGTTAGTGTTACTTGACACTAGAAAATTGTTGGAGTGTAATAGAAAGTGTCCTTGACCAGAGTTTTTGTCTCAGTTCTACCAATTCTTAATTGCACTTTGATCTTGGACACATCTCTGGGCCTCGCAGAGTTTTTCTTTCTCCTTGTATAAAATGGGAGCTAATTCTTCTTGCACTCCTACAGTTTTTCTGCGCATTGCATGACCATGCTGGTTTGTCACTGGGGTCATGCTACATAGATATGATCAACTAGCATTGTTACTTCCTCTCCAGTGATTGTCTTACATAAAATGCCATGTTATCCCCAAATCCATATGCAGGAGGAGAATAGTACTGTTCATTTGTGTATGCTCCTCTTCCAAGAGCCTCTTGATGAATGTGATCAGCATTATCCACATGACATCCCAGTGTTCATAATGTCTTAATTGCAAGAGAAGATGCTGTATCCCCAGGGATGTTTCTCTAGGAAGTGTTTACGTGTGGAAAGTGAACATCCACAAGCTGAAAGAGGTGTGAGGATATTGGGGAGTTGTTTGAGGCATGCTTTTCATGGCATCTCATTAAAGAGTAAGTTTAAGTTTTCTTTCTACCTTGGGTGTTAAATCTTTATTAACACTGGAATTTGAAAACAGCTAGCAAAAAAAAAAAAAAAAAAGGAAAATGCTTACGGGATTTATTGTAAGACTCAATAGTGCCATTATTTTCCATGTGTGCTTTAAATTGCTGGAGTAAAATAATGTATTCAGCAAGGAAGCAAGTTCCTGCTTCCTCCCATGAGTCTCCTTGATTGTGCAATTGGTATCTCATTCTTTAATTAAACTCGTCCAAAGATAGGATCAGCTAAAGTGTTTACTGTATAAATAGTTTTCATTCCCAGTGTGCAAGCTTAAAACCATGGTAAAAAAGAGTTTGCCATCTGTTAAAAACCAAAACATGTGGTGTGCTGTTGCATAAAAATAAACCACACATTATTCATAAAAAGGATCACAACACATATCATATCCTTGGGACTGACAATAATGTGTGATGTTTTGGAATGTCACCACCTTCTCTCCTAGTGACAGTATGTTCTGTAATGCATTATGTTAAACAACATGATTATCTATAAACATCATAAAACTAAAGCATGTATTTTTGTCCAAGTGAAATAGCTTTATTGTCAATGTGAATTTTACTGATAAGAAATAGCAATTTTTCATTTTTTCTTTAATATGTTCAATCGTAATTATTCCTAAGAGTTTTATTTTCAAATCTTTCTTCTTCCCTAAAATTTAACCACCTAGTTAAGCCAAGAATTTCACTATTCCTCTCTCCCTGTGCTGTCATTCTCTAGACCTTGTCCTCTGCTTGTGTATTAGAACCACAGTCTCTTCCCACTTCTAGTTTTTGTCCTTTTGCTAATACGAACCTACTCTGAGTGAAGCTTCCTGGAACAGGTTGTTAATGGTCATTCATTGAAGCCAGTAGTGATACCACATTTTCTGCAGAGCAGTCTAACTTCCTCAGCTTATTCTTCAAGAAACCCCCAAATCTGTTTTCAAGCCACCTATGTCATGTAGCCTTGATTCTCATTGTCCTTGTCCTGGCACCCTGGGACTCCACCAAAATTATCACAAATTTCTAAACTTACTTCCTTTTTCTTTCTACCTCTACTCTCATCCCTTCATAATATTTTTCCCTGCCTTGCATCTGAAATTATATATATGCTTTTAGGCTCAGATTAAACATCAGGTTCTTCCTAAATTTGTACCCTTTTGTTCTAGCTAAAAGTTAGCATTCATCTCTTTGTGTTCCCAAAGCACTTTGTAATTTTTATTTTGCCTGATAATTTTCATCCTTCTATTTCAGTCTTAACTTGTTCCCCCACATCACCACTTTCCAGCATCTGGAGTACTTGAGGATGGGAATTATATTCAGTTCATCTTTTTGTCCCCTATACTAAGTGACACTCAATAAATATTTGAGGCACTCAATAAATATGTGCCAAAATGGTCACTCATTATGGTCACTCATTAAAGCCAACAGTGATACCACATTGTCTGGAAAGTCAGGCATGTATTGGCTTTAATGAGGTCATAATGTCATTAATTTTGCTATAGAGAATACATAATTACAAAATTAATGCCGAGAAGAAATTTAAATTACCAGGTAAGGAAATATTGTCATATTCTACATTGGATTTTTTATATATAACAGTAGCTATGGATACCCTAAAATGTTTTTGTACTCTGATGCTCAGTGATTCTTTGTGGATGATTATTCTCACAGAATTATGTGGGAAGTTCTGACTTATTTGTTTCAGGCAAAACCAATTGCAATCTTTGAACCTTATTAGATATCACTTCAGATTAACAAACCCAAAATTTAAGTTCTTAACCACCGAAAAATAAATGTGACTATCCAGTGAAAGTATTCACCTTTGATATTAGAGTTGTTCTTAATTTTTAGTTATGAGAATAGTGTAGTGGTTGCATTTTTATGTTTATTATAATAGTTTTATTGAGGTATAGTTAAACCTACATAAATGTTACCTGAGGAATACAATTTGATTAGTCTTGACATGTATGAAATTCTTATCACAATCAAGAAAACAAGCATCTTTAATGATACTAAAGGTTTCCTCCCCTCACCGCCCCCCCGCCCCCAATAAGCTGTCCTGCACTTCATCCCATAGGTACCTATACAAACCAATGCAGCTACTGCTCCTCATCAGGTCCCTAAATGCTACCTTATACTTCCCAGATGTTTGTATAAGTGGAATTACACTGTATGCAACCCCCCTATTTATTTATTTATTTATTTGGCCTGGCTTCTTTCAATTGGCAATTATTTTGAGATTTATTCACGTTATAGTACACAGTAGTAGTTTCCTTTTATTGACAGGCAGTATCCATTCTATTGATATAACAGACTTTATTTATCCTTTTGTTTATTTATGGACATAAGGGTTGTTTCCATTGTTTGGCATTTACAAAGAAATCGGTTATGAACATTCATGTATAAGTCATTGTGTACAAACATGTTTCATTTCCCTGGGAATATGTGGGTATAAAATGGCTGGATAATATGTCTGAGTATTGTATGAGACAGAAAGATTGACTTGGGATCATGGTTTCAGTCTACGGTTGGCTGGTTCCATTGCTCTGGGCCTGTGGTGAAACAGAACATCATAGCGGCTGCATAGGAGAAAAGCTGCTCAGCTTGTGGCAATCAGGAAACAGAAAAAGAGAGAAAGAGGCTGAAGAAAAGATAAACACTTCTAGGGCATGTCCCCAGTGCCCCCTCTTTCCTCCAAGCAGGACCCATCTCCTAGTCATACATTCATCTTTTAGTGAATTAATCCAGTGAGGAGGTCAGGGTCCTCTTGATCCAATCATTTCACAAAAGTGCCACCTCTGGACACGGGACACATAGACTTTCCACATCCAAACCGTAATGTGTGTTGAACTTCTTAAGAAATTTTCAAAAGTTTTTGCAAAGTGGATGTGTCATTAAATTTTATATTTTTACTGGCAACATATAGTTGTTCCAGTCCTCCTAATCTTTACCAACAATTGGTATGGTCAATATTTTTAAGTTTAGTCATTCTAATGGGTATGAAATGGTATTTCATTTTGATTTAAATTTGCATTGCTTTAATAACCAGTGATTTTAAGCATCTTTTTGTGAATTTGTTTCTTATTCTGTCTCTCCTTTGGTGAAGTGTGTGTTCAAATCTTGCCCCCTTTTTTCATGAGTTGCCTTTTTATTCTTGAGTTTGGAGAATTCTTTTTACCTGATTTTTGAAGACATTAATCTGATACTGCAAATATTCTTTCCAAGTCTCTAAATTATCTTTTCATTTTCTGTAATGGTGGCTTTGGAAGACCTGTCTCATTACAAGAAAGTTTAAATGATGAATTGATTCTTTCATAGATTGTGCTCTTGAGAATCATATCAAAGAGATACTTACCTAAACTAAGGTCAGAAAGATTTTTTTCTCTTGATTTTTTTCTAGAAGTCTTATAATTTGGGGTTCTACATTTAGGTCTGTGTTTTAATTAAAGTCAGTTGTTTTTTAATTTTTTTTGTTTATTTGTTTTTTTGGTAGCAAAGGTATAAAAAGCCATTTATATAATATGTATATGTGTGTGTGTATGTATGTATGTATATGTACATATATATATATATATATATATATATATATATATATATATGTCATTGTCCCAGCAGCATTTACTGAACAGGCTATTCTTTTACCACTGAATTACCTTTGAACATTTGTGGAAAATTAGTTGTCCAAGTATGTAGGAGTATACTTTTGTTTTAGTCAGCTTTTTCATTGCTGTGACTAAAGTACTCCCCCACCAGCACAATTATAGAGGAGGCAGAGTTTATTTGAGGGCTCATGGTTTCTGGGGTCTTAGTCCATAGAAGGCTGACCCCATTCCTCAGGGCTTGAGGTGAGGCTGAACATCGTGGTAGGAGAGGGTGGCCAAGGAATGCTGCTCACATCACGGTGACCACCAGGCAGAGAGAATGAGACCTCACTCACCAGAAGCAAATAGATACCCAAAGCCATGCCCCAATTCCCCACCTCCTCCAGCCACACCCCACCACTTCAGTTACCACTAAGTTAAACCCTATCAGGGGATTAAATCACTGATTGGGTTAAGACTCACAACCCAATCATTTCTCCTCTGAACCTTCTTTCATTGTTTCACATGCAAGCTTTTGGGGGACACCTCACATCCAAACCGTAACAACTTCTAAACTCTTCTTTTCAGTCTTGTTGATCTGTTTTTCTATCTCCACACAAATACCACTGTGCTTTATAAGACATCTTAAAATCAGGGAATGTTAGTTTTGCCATTTTATTGTTTTTCATGGTTGTTTGGGCTATGTTAGAGGCCCCTTACATTCCATATGAATTTAAGAATCAGTTTGTCAATTTTTACAAATACAAAAAGTCTGCTGTCACGTTGACTGTAATTGAACAAGGAAAGTTTATGGATTTGGTAAGAATCAACCACCTTTACTGTGCCAAGTCTTCTAATCCAGGAGTATTCTGCGTCTCTCCATCTAGTTAGGACTTTTGAAATTTCTCTCATCAGTGTGTTATGGTTTTCCATGTATAGGTCTTTTGTGACTTTTGTTGGAATTATCCATAAGTGCATCCTATTTTGGATCCTATTGTAAGTGGCATTACTCTGTAATTTTAACCACTTTCTGATTTTTCATTTTAATTTGTTATTACTTGTAAAAAAGAAAAAAAAATGCATTCATTGATCTTGTATCCTGCAACCTTGATAAACTGTTTTCAAGTTGTTTTTTATAGAATCTATATAATTTTATACAAATATTTTCATGTTATCTATGAATAAAGACAGTTTTATTTCTCCTTTCCAACTGGGATGCTTTATTATTTCTTTATCCTTCCCAGTTCATTGGCTAGAGCAAGTAAAATCATGAAAGGAAGTTTTAAGAGTGGGCATCTTGGTCTTATCCCTGATCTTGGGTGTTTGGGAAAGTTTAGTCTTCACCATTCAGTTTCTGTTAGGTCCAGATTTTTAATAGATGCTCTTTATTGGACTGAGAAAGTTTATTTCTATAACTCTAAGAGTTTTTATTAGAAATGGCTTTTGGATTTAGACAAAGGCTCTTCTGTATCTAATGAGATCATCTTGTGGTTTTAATTTTTATTGTGTTAGTATAAATCACATTAATGGATTTTCAAATGTTAGACCAACATTTAAAATGAGTTTTAACATTTCTGAATTAAACCTCAAGATAAATTATTCTCTATATATGTTGTTGAATTTGACTTGCTAAAATTTTATTTAGAATATCTTTATGTTTAAAACTATGTTTAAGCATAGTTTTTATATAATGTCTTTGCCTGATTTGGGTCTCATAATAAATGCTGCCTAAATAGAATGAGTTGAGGAAAAATTCTTCCTCTTTGAGAATTTGTGTGTTCTTTCTTTTTTAAATATTTGGTATTCAATAGTGAAGATGATGGACCTAGGAGTTCCTTTGTGGTAATTTTTAACGACAAATTAAATCTCTTTAATTGATTTAGGATATTCAGGTATTTGTTTCTTCTTGAGTAATCTTTGGAAGGTTCTATCTTTCAACAATTGTGTTCATTTCATCTAATTTATTAAGTTAATTGGCAGAACATTGTTTATAACATTATCATCTTACTAATGATAGAATTTGTAATAATATCTCCTTATTCATTCCTGATGTTTTCTCTCACTTTTTCTTGATCATCCTAGGGATGTTTTATCAATTTTATTTGTCTTCCCTCAAAACCAGTTTTAATTTTATTGACTTTATTATTTTTCTGCTTTGAAGGTTATTTTTATCTGCTCTCATCTTCATAGTTTCCTTGCTTCTCCTAGGTTCAATCTCCTCTTCTCCTACTATTCTTTTCTCCTCCTCCTCCTCCAGCTGGAAGCTTGCAATATTCTGTGTGCACTTGCAAGGTGTGTTTTTGTTTGGGGGGCTAGTATCCTAGAAATGTCAATTAGGTCAAGGTGCTTCAAACTGTTCTTCAAATCTTCTGTATTCTTGTTGAATTATTCTGTACTTACTCTGTCAATTACTAAATGAGGAGAACTATCAAATTCCCTGATAGATTTAAATATTTTGGTTTTTTTATTCTTTCAGTTTTGATTCATATATTTTGAAACTTTGCTACTAGATGAGTAAACATTTCAGTTATGGTTATCTTTGTAAACAGTTTCCTTTTTTGTTTTGAAATAACTTTCTTTTGTCACGGATAATATTCTTTCACCTGAAATCTATTTTGAAATTCACATTGGCACTGTAGATTTGGGTTTTTTTTTTTTTATTGTTTGGGTTTTTTTAGACCAATAAACAATTTTTCATCCATTTGCTTTTACTTGTGTCTTTGTATTCAAGGACACAAAGTATTTTTTATAGTCAACATTCA
This sequence comes from Callospermophilus lateralis, assembly GCF_048772815.1. Taxonomy (NCBI): domain Eukaryota; kingdom Metazoa; phylum Chordata; class Mammalia; order Rodentia; family Sciuridae; genus Callospermophilus; species Callospermophilus lateralis. The sequence goes on from NC_135320.1 coordinate 28,470,733, forward strand.
ATTGTACTTTGCTTGTTTTCTACAAGCTGAGATTCTTTGCCATTTAATTCTGGTATTTAATTGCGGTGTTTACATTTAATGTATTTATTGATATGATAGGTTTATCATCTTGCTGTATATTTTCTTTTGGTCACAACTTTCCTTTGTTCCATGTTTCTTCTTTCTCCTCCTTGGTTTGGATTAATTTAATAATATTTAGTATGCCATTTTATCTTCTGGGTGACATTTTTAGTTATCACTCTTTGTGTACTTTAGTGATTTCTTTAAGTATTTGGTATATATATCTAACATCATAATTTACCTTCAAATTATATTATACCTTTCACATATATTATATAAAACCTACCATTAGACTACATTTATGCTATTATTATCACACATTTTACTTTTATGTATGATCTAAAGCCCATACTACATTGTTATTATTTTTGTTCAAAAATTAATTTGTTGCTGGGTGCTTTGGCATGCACCTATAATCTCAGCTGCTCAGGAGGCAGAGGCAGGAGGATTACAAGTTCCAATCCAGTCTAAACAATATAGCAAGACCCTGTCTTAAAACAAATAAACAAAAACACAACTTGTTTTAAATGATTATCTTTTAACTATAAAAAATTTAAAGAGATTTAAATACTAAGAGAGAAAGCATGTCTTTCTCTATGTATTTTCCATTGCTAGTTCTTCGTTTTTTTTATATTCACATTCCCATCTGATACCATCTCCCACCTAAATAATGTCCTTTAACATTTTTATTTATTCATTTATTTTCATTTTATTTTATTTTTTTGTAGGACAAATCCACTTTTGATAAGTTCTTTCAGCTTTGCTGTATTTAAAAACACTTCATTTTGCCTCTTTTTTTTTTTTTTGGAGATATTTTTGCTGGGTATAGAATTCTCTGCTGCCAGTACTATTAATACTTTAAATATGTTGCTCTATTCTTCTCCCTTTCATTTTTTTCTGGTGAGATATTTGCTGCTATCTTTATCTTTGTTCTTTGTATGGGACAAGCCTGTTTTATTACTCTTAGGATTCTCTTTTTATCACTGGTTTGATAAATTTATTCCTATTTCTTAGAGTTCACTGACTTTCAATTGCTGATATACAGTTTCTTGCAAAATATTATTTCATACATTGGTTGGAAAGGTTTAGAAATTTGATTTCATTTTTAAATCCCGATCTTAGAACTTGAATATATTATCCCCTTCTGTAGTCTCATTTTTTACTACATCTATTTCAGAAAGGCAATGGCTTGGTTTTTCAATATAATATATATTTTTCTTTTTTTGTTCAAACACCAGAAATAGGTTATATGTCACTTTATCATTCTGCTGTTGCCCAAATAAACTCAACTTTTTCTCATTTCCTAGAGGCCAATATCTTCAGGGTTGGGTTATTTACTGGTCATCCTATCATGACCAGGTGTTTTCGGTCATCCTGTCATGTCTATCACACTCCTGTAAACCAAGATTAATAATTTATAGAATATCAGGTTTCCATTCAGATAGCACAGGGGGAGATTCTAAAGGCACTCTTGGGATTTCTTCCATTGTGATTATCAAATTGATTTTAAAGACTTCCACTTGGGTTTGATAAAATATAAGATGATGTCTTTTTTAAAAAAATGAGCACCATGTAATTTCTGTCTTATAAAATATAATAATGAATCTCAGTCAATACTAATGCCGACAAACACTAACTAAACATACAGAACATGTTAACATCATAACAATTAAACGAAGCGTAAGATAGTATTAGAAACTAAGTTCATAAATACATAAATAATTTATTCATATAGTATCTCCTGCCTTCAGATGTATCTGGGACGTTATATAGCAGAGTCACCTGTAGCTATTTACTTAGTATTGAGGCTTAGGATCATCTATTCTCTGTCAAGTTCCCTGAAGATACTGATAGAGTGAGGTTTAGAAATTATTGTTTTATTTGTTGATAATGGGAACAAATATTTAAAGATGACTTTAAATAAGTTTATCATTTCAACAAAATTAATAAAATATGGGAGATACATTTCTAAAATGTTTTTTATGCATTACTGCCTTTTTAAAAATGTATGTTGCACATAATTTAACTGTTGGTGATTAGAGATTGGAAAGCTCATTTTAATGAACAGCAGTTATTATATTGTGCAGTGAGGCTTTGGGGGCTCTTGAAGTCTGTAGTCCTATTTACCCCTGCACATTTTACCCATATTGCAGTGCTATTTGAGCGAAGGTTTCTTTCTGGTGGTTTTTCTCTCTTTCTTGCTCCCAGTATGTCAACTTGTGTCTGCTGTTGAGTATATACATCTGATCACACACCCCTTTTTGCTTCCACTTTTTGTTTCTTTCTTTATTTTTTATATATTTTTTGGTGTTGGGAATTGAATCCAGTGCTCCCTCATTCTGAGGGCATTCTACCACTGAGCTACAACCTCAGTGCCTTCTTTCTTGTTACTTGCAGTGTTAAGGACTAGAGAACCAGAAGAGCTATGTAGTTAGAATTGCATGTAAAATAAAATTGGGGGAAGGTGGCTGTTGTCTCATGGCACAGTGCACATGGAGTTGACGTTCATCGTGTCTGAAGTGGGTTGGAAAGGCTGTGGACTGCCTTGGCACTGGAGGGGTTTCTGTTATGTCTAAAAAACACATCACTTAGCGTCTCTGAAATTTCTAATTTAACATATGGGGTCACATCTGTTAAAGGATTATTACTCTAGAAGGAAAGTGATGTATAATTTATTAAAATAACCCTATGGGGAGACAGCCAACTCCATTTAATAAACTGAAATACTTGCTGGTGCCATGGAATGCTCCCAGCTGAATCTCACATTATTTCAATTGAGGGGGCAGATGAAAACAATTGCCCTTTATATAATGTTTACTGTGTTGTATTAGTTAGTGTCTCTCAGCTGAAAAATATTTATGTTAACTGTTCAGTTGAAGCTTGGAATATTGAACTCCTGCTGGCATGTGGTTGATATTTAATTCTGAGAAGAACAAAAGTCCATTATTCCTCAGCTGTAGGAGGCAAGGAAGGGTGCACCATCAGCTCTTCCCAGTCCCTCTGCAGCAGAAAGCTGGCCCTAAGAGCATCTCTCCAGAAACTGCCCAAATTCACCCTTTCCTGCAGTAATACTTACCCACGAAGTAGGTAGCCTTAGAGAGAGAGAGGCCTTGGAAGGGGTTATTTTTGGATCATCAACATTATTTCTCCTTTCTCACTGAGTGATAATACAAAACAAAGACTCCTGACAGAAGCACTTCCATGGCTGTGTGCTGATTGGATATCTCAATAGCAAATGACATGACTGTCTCTCAGTATGATAGCAGGTTGATTTCAGACCCCAGTGTGCAGCATAGTGGTGGGGAATACCACGCACAATTCCCACTTTTAAATGAGAGAGAAAAGAACTGAGGGCTCCTACCCACATCCCCTGCCTGTGTCTTGTAGGAACTGCCAGATGAAGGCTGGCTTGTGCTGTGCACAGCAGACAGAATTTTATCAAAAATCCTAATACAGGATTCTTGAAGGCTTTGCTCTATTGTTTCCTTCTTTTTTTCCGTCATCCTTAATTTATATATTTGCCTCATTGTCAAATTTAGAAAATTTTTTCTTACTCTGAAATTTAGCGGTGATTTTTTTTTTTCAAAAAAGCAAATTTAACTTACAATTTTAATGCAGGAAGATTAAAATATGTAGTAGGGTTTTTCTTAGGTTAACTGTTAAGTGCATGAATAATATTATAATAAAGTTGTTTTACTGGAATATTTCAAAGCTTCATTGTGCATCTTTGATACTGAGCAAGTTTTCCTTTTGTATCTTATTTTGATATTATGTTTTCTTCCCTTAAATTATTTTTTTGTATTATTTTTCATCAAATTCTTCCTTAACTTCTACAACAATAGCCGTTAATATTTTGTGGAATCCTGCTTGAAAATTCATAGAACTTGAGTATTCCTTATCCAAAAATGAAACACTAGAAATGTTTCAGATTTTATTTTTTAAAAATTGGAATATTTGCATATACATAATAAGATATCATGGAGATGAAAAACAAATCTAAACATGAAATTCATGTATGTTATATATACCTTTGGTACATATAGCCTGAAGGTAATTTTATGTAACATTTTCATAACTTTGTGCATGAAACACAGCTTGTGTACTTTGAACCAACAGACTTGTGACATCATGAGGTACTCAAAAAGTTTTGGATTTTTGGATCAGGGATGCACAACCTATAACAGCATTGGGGATCAAGGGACATATACTGTGATTCCATTGATTTTTAGTCCTTTATTGACTCAGGAAATACAAACTAGATGCCGGTGTATTGTGGTAAAGTGACTAGTTGCCCTGTCAGGAAAATGTTTGACCACAGAGCAAATCTGGTATCTAAAACATAAACAAAAACAAAACCTCAAACTTTTATTTATAAGATAGATAATACACTTTTCCCATTTAAATAAAGAGCAGAATTTTAAAGTCAGTAAAATAAAATACTATAGACAGAAGCTGTAAATAACGTTAGTGTGATGCTTTAGACTCCATAAATGACATTTATGGTAAATAAAAGGGGTCAGACATTATCTGCATTTCATGGATGGAGACCCACAGGCTCAGCAAGTTTAAGCAAGTCAAGTCATGGGCTGAGGATGTTAGTTCATTGGTAAAGCACTTACCTATCATGGGTAAAGCCCAGATTTTCATCCCTAGCACTATTAAAGAAAAACATAGCAAAGTAAAGTGAAAATTAAGCAATCACCCCAGAAGTAGCAATACTGAGGACCCATACTGGCATCCAGACTCATACTCTAGGATCTTTCTACCAAACCAGGGTGTGTCTGTGTAATATATAAATATTAGGCATAAAATGAAGGGAAATTACTGTGGTTATTTAACTACCTTTATTCTTAAGGACAAGTAATACAAAGTTCAGCTACTTCCTTTGCACAACATAATACTTATGCTAATACTTAATTCCACTCTGTCATCGCGCTCACAGCCCCAGAAACACCCTAGCTTTTTAACTTCTGGGCTAGATGCCAGAGACACTGCACAATGGTAAAGAACATAGAGAAGTTGGAGTCACCCAGGGAGACAACCCCAGGCTCCATTCTTGGTTCCTGCTGTTCAGTGTATGCAGCCTGAGTCAGTCACGCATGTCCAGTAGAGTGAGTCCTCAATAAACATCAATTCATTATTGTCACTAAAGAATTTGTTCAACACAGTGACTGCACCTGCAGTCCCAGATACTCAGGAGGCTGATGCAGGAACATCACTTGAACCTAGGAGTTCAAGGCCAGTCTGGACCACATATAAGAACCTCATCTCAAACCCCAAACAGAGAAAAATTCAGTAAGGCATTAAGCAGTGATTCAGAGCATAAAAGTAAGCTGCTTTGTGAATTTTTTTTTTCTGTTCTACTAAAATTAGCCTCACTTTGCAATTCAGGAACTTCCTGGCTAATTGTGCCTAATATTCTGCTGTTTCTTTCCTAAATTGCTAATTATACTGAAAATTTTAAATGAAATATGACATGTGAAATAAATATCAATGTTCTCTATAGGATCTTTGATGGGGATTACCTCAAACATATGTTCTCTTTCTTGTCTACCTTCTTGGCCAACACCCTCCACCACATTATTGTCCACTGAAAGCTTAGATCAAATCTTCTTTACAAAGCAAGCTAGTCTTTGTTCAGTGTCTATCTGGGTTGCTTGTGATTCTTTTTAAGGCAACTAATATGTCTAAATTATAAATTGACTTGCCATGCCTCCTTCTAGAATATGTTGATTCATTTGTGCCCACGTGTTCAGAAGCATTTGTTGAGGTCTTCCTATAGGATACACTACATGCTAACAGCTGGATATAAATTATGAGTAAGACAGAATTTTTTCCTCACAGAAATGAACAACCCGGCAAGGGGTGGAGGTGAGGAAGTGATGGGGAGAGCCTGAGCAAGCGCTGTACACAAAATCAACATAAACACAGTCTGAAGAGTTTACTGTTTCTAGAAATAAAATGCCATGTGGGCACAGGAAAGGTGTTCTTTTCTGCACAAAGACATTGTAGATGCCTTGATGGGAAGAATGGCAATGAAACAAGGTCTTAGATGTCGAAATAAGAGTATTTCTTAGTAGAAATAAAGGGAAGGGCTTTCCGGGCAAGGAAAAGCACCATGAGAAAAGTCAGAATTTGAGAGGCTATCTAAAAGAAATGTAGACTTTATAGGTGAGTAGCAAGAGGTGGCAATGGAGAAAAGGGGTCATTTGTAAAAGGTAGGAAAACTGGTTCAAGCAAATGTAACTATGAAAGAGGTTAAGATGCATAATATTTTCCTTGAATAAGTACAACATTTCAGGTGAGGTTGATGAGGGAAATTCACACAATACACCTACAAACACATCAAGGTACATCAAGGTTTGTGCTTAATTAGCCATGCAAAATTGTATCAAAACGGAAGCCCGGTGCAGAAGCAGATGCTGTGTCCCTCTGTGTGGCTTCCCTTGGCATCTAGAGTTCTTTGTCTAGGTGCCAATGGGGGAGTCACAGTGGTCCAGGCAAGTCAGAGACCAAAGTCACTAGGCAGCAGCTACACCTATAGCTTTCCAAATTTCTAGAAAGATCAGATTCCCTTAATAAGAAAATTTATGTCTTTATGACGTCATACCCTAACATCCAAGTGGAAAGAGGTTTTTAGCCTTTCACCTACATGAAAAATAACTATGGAAAATGGTACAAGTTCCTGATTCTAAATTCTAATTGATTTACAAAATACTTTTTTTTTTTCTGTTGAGAATGTTACCTCTGTTTCAGTTTTCAGTTTCCGCAGGAAGGTTCCACTGTTCCCTCCCAAATAGGTCATACAATTCCTAGTCCACCCTTATACTTACAGTTTGAGCATCCCTAATCTAAAAATCTGAAATGCTCCGAGGTCCAAAACTTTTGAGTCCTAACATTATTCCACAAGTGGAAATTTCCACACTGACTTCTTGTAATGGGTTGCATTCAAAACACAGGTGTATTCAAAATATTGTATAAAATCATTTCCAGTTTAATATATATGCAAGGTACATATGAAACATAAATGAATTTTATGTTCAAACTTAGGTCCCATTCACAAGATAACTTATTATGTAGATGCAAATATTCCAAAAACTAGATTTTCTGAAATTGGAAACACTTCTGATCCCATGCATTTTGGATAAGGTATACTCAATCTGTATTCACATTCCTCTTAATTTAATTATCTACTTATGTCTTCAAAACCACTTACTATGGTTTGGATAGGTATTCTTCAAAGGCCTACTTGTTAAAAAGCTTAACCTTAGTCTATAGCTCTATTGGAAGGTGTTGGAAGCTTTAGGAGGTGGGACCTGATGAAAAAAAAGTTAGGTAATTGGAGGAATACCCTGGAAAGAGCTACTGGGAACCCAGTCCTTCTTGTTTTCCTCTTCTCTGACTTCCTGGTTGCTGCACGTTGATCACTATATGTGCCCCTGCTTTGATATGCTGCTTCGCCACAGGCCCAAAAGCAACTGACCATAGACGAAAAATTCTGAAACTGTGGGCCAAGATAAACTTATCCTCCTTATAAATTGATTATTTGTGGTATTTTGCCACAGTGACAAGAAGCTAACATGAAACTGTTGACTCCTTGAGAAAGTTCCTGTCAAATTCTCAGCACCTAGCATAATCTCTGGAAGGCAGAGACATTTTAACACATATTTGAGTGAATGAACCATTGAAGTTGGTTCCAATCAAACTTCCTGAGGCCCTATCCACTGTGCACAGAGTCATGTGCTGAAAATGTGAACATAATGCAGATTACTAATTCATTAGCCAATTGACCAGAGAATCCAGAGTAGAAATGGTAGCTGGGATCCTGGAGGAAAACATAAATGTTGTTGAGGGTCTAGATGAGTCTTACATAACATGCTTTTTTTTTTTTTTTAATTTTTATTTCTTTGTGTAGAGAGGACACCCTTCAGCATGGTTGAATTTTATTTACACCCCAACAGGTTTATGTGGTAGGGAGGGAGTGCAAAACTAATGTTCATTTTATTTTTAGAAAGTGCAATATTTTTATGACCCAATGTTTTTATTGTTATCCCTTCAGTAAGAGGGGTTGAGAATCCCAGGATTTGTCATTTCCTTATAATTTTTATTAAAAATCAGATTTATTAAGATATAATTTACCTACAGTAAAACTTAGTAAAACTTACCTTTTGTGCTATACATTTCTATTGAGTTTTGACAACTGCATAGACATCTAGACACAGTATATCAACTACAACTAACATCCACAACTAACATACTTTATAACCCCTAAAATTCTCTGGTGCCCTTTGTAATCAACCTTTCCCCATCCCAGCCTCTGGAGCCACTTGTTATCTGCCCCTACAGATTATCCTTTTCCAGAATGCTTTGTAAATGGAATTGTCACTAGCCTTTTGAATTGGGCCTCTTTCCCTTAACGTTTGCTTTTGAAAGTCACCCATGTTGTTGCTGAATATTGATCCATTCATTGTATGGATGCACAGAAGATTGCTTATCCATTCACCAGTTGTTGACATTGCATTTTCTCTACTTTTGGCCTTTGTGAAGTATGCTGCACTGAACATCCGCATGAGAGTGTTCGTGTATATCTTTGTGATATGGTTGTCATTTCTCTTGTGTGGGAAACTAGCATCAGGATCACGAGGATGCCATTTAGTTTGTGTTTTGTATGTTCTGGGGGAATCTATGAGTGTATTTTAAGCAATTCAGTGACAAGGACAGATGGTGTTCCATAAAGATCCCCAGAACAATGTTAACATGGGGACAGGTGGGAGACAGGGAGACTGGTTGGGAAATTGTTGCTTTTCAGTCTATTTTGTAGCAGAAATTGCTATTTTTGCCTCTGTCTTCCATGGCACAAGTATAGAACAGTATAGAGATTCTGTCTCTTATTGGTGGTCAACTTCTCCCATGCACTATACTATGAAAGCAACTTCCCTGGACTACATGGAGATGGATCAGCATTAAGCCTTATGCTGTCTAGATGTGCATCATGAGTGCACTCTCATACTGTTCACTATTATTTTTTCTCTTAATATTTCAACCATGGCATAGCAAAGGATATAAGGATTTGAAATACAACTGATTCCTGCTTTTATTTTTCCTCCTTTGTGTTTTTAGAAAAGGGCCAAACACTTGTAGTGTCAGTGACTAAAAAAATAAAATAAAAATTAATTTAGCATAGATTTCTTCTAAACCATTTTGAGAAATCCAGATTCAACAGAATTAATAATCCTTTCCAATACCTGATAGGTCTACTTTGAAAAACTATTTACATGATTTCAATCAATTGAAAATGAGATATGCAGGATATCAGAGATCAAAGAGATCTTAAGAGAAGCAGCCCCAGGCACTCATTGTGGATGGAAATTCTGAGGTCCAGAGAGCTTGGAGAGTTTGCTGGGCTCCCCTCATAACCAGAATCCTGGAGGAATCATTGTTTCTACAGCTAGACCATTTGTTTTTCCAGAATAAGATGGAAGATTCTGTGCCTGTGTAGATTTTTGTTGTTGTTGTTTATTTGTTTTAACAATTCAGAAAACTGCCTCAGGCTTTTTCACACTTAAAAATAAAAGTAGGATTCAATGGTGTATGCCTGTAATCCCAGTTACTCTGGAGGCTGAGGCAGGAGGATCACAAATTCAAGATCAGCCTGGGTAACATCAGGAGACCTCATTTCAAATATTTTTTTTTAAAGTCAGAATAAAATAAAACTTGAATTTCAAGCAGGAACAATAGTTGTAAGCTGTTAAATAGGAAGCTATATGAAAAAAAATGAGACAGCAATTTCTTGTTAAAAGGTGCAATGAGATTTTAATATTTTGTCTTCTTTGTGCTGTTATTAAAATATTGTGACACCAAGATACTTTCAGTATGGCTTCTTAACAAGCACTTTATATTTCACTGTTGACTATTTTAGATGTCCTAAACTACCAGTACTCTTTCTTTTTCTTTTCTCTTTCTTTCTTTCTTATCAATTACTTGATAATTTGAATTGATTAGAAAGGAGAAAACCTGTGATGCTAGCAGGAAACCCCAGTCTTGGGTGCACACCAGGCTTTCCTGGAGATCCTGCTGTCATCCTGCTGACAGATTGCAAAAGGAAAACACGCAATTGGGAGACATAAGTTGGTACTGAGATGACAAGACATGAACTCCCACCATGGTAAATCCACATTGTAGTCAAATTGGATTCACTTTCCCTATCAACCTGTATGCTAACATATGACATGCAGTTGTAGAAGCCCATTGTTTGATATTTTTTTTTCAGTCTCTCCTTTAGATGCTTATGGTTTTCATCAAAAGAGGGACCGGGGTTTAGGAATGGAAGAAGAGGAAAATACAATGAACAAAATATAAATCACAACAGTCAATTTTAATTCAAAAGTAGTGAAATAAAAGGTAGTCTGAGGGTAAACTCTGTTGCTGATGAGAGCTGACTGAACAATAGTGGTTGGATAACTAGGACTAACAGATTTTTTTTTTTTTAATACTAAACCCTGGAATTGTAAATACCTGTCACTCTAAGTAGAGTAGAACAGCCTTAGTTCTCAGGTGTGGGAACATCTTTCTGCCTGCCTGTGTGAGCAGCTAGACTCAGTGTGCATGCACATTTCTGAGAAGGGCTGTCCTACACATGTGCTTTTCTTTTCATTTTCTTTTTCTGCTTTTCTTTTTTTCTTTTTTAAGAAAGCTTCTCCTTAGGTCCTTATACATTGCTGGGGTTGGTCTGGAACTAGTGACCCTCCTATCTTTGCCTGCTGCGCCTCTGGGATTTCAGGCATCTGCCACCTTACCCTACCTCGCATGCACACATTCTAGGCAGTCAGCCCAGCTCTTGGGAGGCAGTGAAGGATGGGACTTAGCTACACAAGCACTTTCATTCATTAACTGAGCAGTCAGGTAAGTCCTGTCACCTCTGTTGGGGAGAGACAGGAGGCTGAGAGTTTTTTAGGAAATGCTCCATTTCTTGGAAAGCAAGAAGTAGATGCCTGCTTCCTCCCTGGTGGGGGAGAGAAGCAGAATGACAAGGTGACTCATCCTTTCCAAACCTCAGTGATCTCATCTGTAGACTTAGATCTCCTGGGTGGGGGAGGTGGAGAAAATAAAGATAGTGTGTATGAAGCCCTGGCATAGCAACTGTGGAAAAGTAGCAATTTCAGTCAGTTTCCTTCAGTCTTCCTTTGGTTAATTCCACACGTTCCTTTCCCTCATTTTACTTGCCTTCCTTAACCAAGTTTCTGGTTTGGACAACTGGTGAATAGGGTGCAATTCTCTGAAGTAGGGTAAGTACCAGCAAGCATAGATGGGTGAGGAATGACAACCTGTTTCTCATCTATTGAATTTGAGTTATCTTGTTGGTAGGCACTGGGATTTATGATTTTTACAATGCATGAGATAATATACTATAGTTAATTTGTAGCTCAGTTTGAAAATTGAGTGATTAAGGCCCCACGAAAGGGCTGTAGACTGACCCTGAAGAATGTAACATCAAAGGGATCAGGAGAGAAGGAGTCACAGAGCAGATGGAGAGGTCAGAGAATGAGAGGAAAAACTAAGACAGTGAGCAACACAAAAGTCAAGGAAATGCATCAATTTGGGAAAAAGGAAGGGGTCAACTCTATCAGATAAAATGAGAACCGGGCCAAGTAAAATAGGAAGGAAAAGAAACAAATGGATTTGTGGAGATAGCTACAGACATTAGTTCTGTTCCAGAACACTGAAGGGGTGAAGTAGTAAAAAGGTGGCACAGTAAAAGGAAGGAAGAAAGAAAAGATGGCCAATAGAGGAGGGTGGGCTGAGGTTTGTCTTGGTCAGAGGTTTGCCTGACCATGACAGATCTAGAAATGAGAAAATTTGCAATATTGGGATAAATTCCAAAATGTGACATATACTCATGAAGTGGTCATACGTTATTGGAAAAGTGGTGGTCATAGACTTGCTGGGAGTAGGGTTGCCACAAACTTTGGATTTGTTTAAAAATGTTATATTTTCAAAGTGCCATAAAGTGAAGCACAATAAAACAAGGTGTGCCTATGCTTTTAAGGGCCACTTATGCAGGTATGCATGTGTATGTAAGGGCCACCTGTATATGCAAGGGTTTTCTTCCTCTGTAGGACTGGCTGTCACCCCATTGTACTCCCTGGAAATAAAAAGGGAAGAGGAGCTGGAATGTGCTCGCCCCTGAACTCATGTGTTTGAGTTCAATCTTCTCGCTATTTGTCAGTTACTAGTCTTAACTATTTCTAGACAGAAAAACAATTAAAACTAAAAACCTCTATTTTTTTTCAGCTAAGAAGAAGAAGCCTAAGCTATTAAATAAATTTGATAAGACTATTAAAGCTGAACTTGATGCAGCAGAAAAACTTCGTAAAAGGGTAGGTTTTGCTTTATATGGAAATGTTCAACAGTTTTCCTATCAAATAAACTCAGGCATTACCCTTGGTTCGTAAAAAAATAAATTAATAATAATAATAATAATCGTGATAATGACAGTAACTAATAGAAAAGACACAACCTTTGAATAAAGTAGATATTTCCCTAAGCATATCTGCACATTTCCAAAAGAAATGAATCAAATGGAAAAAAAATTGCAGCCAATGAGCACAGAGAAATAAAACTTCTTTTCAGGACAACTGAATTGGGTGCCAGCCCACGTCCATCATGCGACAGTAGTATAGATTTGTGCAAATCATTTGCATCCTGAGTCTCAGTTTCCTTATTTGTCTCCCTTGTTCTTTCTTGGTTTTTGTAAAGATCAAACAAGGTGAAAAGAGAAGAAATAACACTGTCAAGTACCAGATTGGTGGAAGTTTTTTCTTTTCTTTTTTTTTTAAATTTCATGCTACCTCAATGCAAAAAATAAAGTAAAATGAGAAGTAGTTTAGTTCAGCACTATTGGGATAGCTGGTATTAGATGTAATATTAATAGATTTGACAGTTTTCTCACTTAGGGTTAACCTTAGGCATCCCCAGTTTTCCACATGACTATTTTATGCTTTGCTTTGTTATCAGTTAATTTGGAATATAATTTGCAGTCCTTTCCATATATTAAAGTTTTTTTAAAAGAATGAATTGACACTAAATTGAAATATTTATTCCCATCACTTGGCTAGGTTCATGTCATTATCAGGCCCCAAAATATTTATTATAATATAGTTAGGATACAAAATCATTTGCTTATTTTTCATGGAAATTCTTCTTTCTTTGTACTTAAATTTAATCTTTATAATGTTCATTAGTTTTTCTTCAATATGCTTTTTGATTAAGTAGACATTAGCTGCAAAAAAAAAAAACAGGACAAGGAGAATGTTAGCAAATAAAAACATACACATTAGGAAATAAAATGGAACAAAAATGGGATTTCTACATTTATTGGAAATGCACTAATAAGCATAAGGCCTCTGTAACTAGCATTAGACAAGGCTCCAAAACCAAGGTTTAGCTAAACCCTGTGCAAAGAATAGTATGGCAAACTTATTGTTCACTGCCCCTAACCTTAACCACATAAAAATGATCTCTGAGTCTATCTTGTTTAACTTCATTAAGTGAAGCCATCTACCATTTGTGATGAGTTTGTATTTCTTAATAGAAATGAAGCAAGGACCTTTTCCCTCTCACCTCACTTGGTATCTTCTACTTTCTCTGTATTAAATGCCATAGATGAAAATGAAGGGTACTAAATGCACAGGTGACTTTGGGGGTAAAGCACAAATGAACAGCTTTAGAGAAGGATTTTTATGTAGTTTTAATGAATGGTAAAGAAGAGCTCAATTATCAAGGGACACATAAGTCAGTGGGATATAAAAGTGCTGAGACTGTCCACGGGGTACTCTGCAGTCTTGCTCATTTGGAAAAATTATGATGTTTTCCTCTAGGAACACTGTGAATCTATATCAGGTAAATAAAGAAGGAAGAAGTGGCTACATATGCAATTCCTGCTTCTGAAACAACAGGGAGCTGTATTATTGACACAGTTATCAGCACCATTAAGTCTTTTTTTAGGGATATTTTTATACCTATTGTTTGAAAGGAAGCAACTTAATGCACCAGAATGTCTGAGGGTCAAGCTAAGGCATGCCCCCGACAGAGCCAGTCTCAGGTTCAAGTGCTACATTACATGAAAGTACATGGTCACTTTATTTTTTCATCCAAACATGTACATATCAGATCATATTTCAATCATTTCATTTTAAAAAATGATATTTATTTTTTAAAGTTCCTCCCTAAGCCCCCAAAAGGATTTGAAATGTATTCTTTTTTTTTCTTGAAACCATTGATTAATAATGTATCATAAGTGAAAATGAAAAATGGAGAGTAGGGAAAAGGTAATGGAGCCAGAGTAAGGTCAGCACATGAAAGTTCAAAACCATAGACCTAAGTCATGCTAGCCACCTACACTTGCTTGTGGAAGAACAAGAGAAACAGAAGCCGACTGAAAATCTTCTAACTGGTACAGAATAACTGCACAAAATCCAAAGAGAAGTGTTCTGCTCTAGATCTTGGTAAAGCTTAGATGCAGAATAGGATGGAAAATATCCCAACATTATCCCAGTGGATTCTAGAATACATGTGCATGGCTGTGTTATAATATCCTTTAGCACCTCAGTTGGCCTTATGCCAAAGCAATGTGGCCCACATCTTTCTCCAATGAACTATCTTTGTCCTAAGACAAAAATTAAGGACATTTCATTTTTTGGCAATTCTTCATAAGCACTGTTTTTTTTTTAAATAAAAAATTGCACAATGGTGTTCAGAACCATGTATTCTGAGGAAAAAAAAAAACTTCTTTGTACTAAAAGTAGACAAATTAGCACTACAGCTAGCTAATGTAGGAGCAGAACTGATGATCACGTAGGGAAGTCACTCAGCCTCTGTCTTGAGGGGATCCAAAAGATGCCTAGGACAGAGCCCAGATATTCCATTATTTTTACAACTTTGATGGTGTTGAAGGAGAACAACATGCTTTATCAAATTTTATATGAATATATTTCTGCTTGTGTTTTAAATCTGACAGTGGTACATTTCGCATAGTGATACTTGCAGTTTAAGTTGTATACATAAGTAATTGGATGACAGTGGCCTCCCAAGAGAGAAGCACATGCTGATCCCTGGAACCCGTCAATGGTACATTATTTGGGAAAAGTATCTTTGCATATATGACTAAGCTAAAGTTCTTGAGCTAGAGATTATCCTGGATTATTCACTTGGCCCCCTAAACGAAATCATGTTGTTGTTTTTTTTTTTTTTTTAATAAGAGAAGAACAGAGGGAAATTGGATGCAGGCAAAATAGAAGGTGGCATACACATAGAAAAGGAAAATAGAAATGGGATTGGAGTGAGATAGCCACAAGCCAGACCTATTGGCAAGAGACAAAATGTAGATTTTTTTCCCCTGCAGTCTCTGGAGAGAGTATGGCCCTGCCAACATCTTGATTTCAGCCCAGAGGGACTGATTTGGATATTTGCTTCCCAGAACTGTGAGAGAACAGATTTCTCTTGTTTTAAGCTATCAAGTTTGTGGTAGTCTGGAACAGCATCCATAGGAAACTCATACAGATTTTGGTACTGGGCAGTTAGAGTGTAACAAATACCTAAAAATGTGAAAGTGGCTTTGGGATTGGGTAAGGGGGAGAGGTTGGAAGAATTTTGAGATGTATGATAGAAAAAGCCTGTTTTGCCCTAAACAAATTATTGGTAGAAATACGGATGTTAAAATGGTTTCTAAGGAAGTTCAGGAGAAAGTGAGGAACATATTAGAGAGAGCATCTGTAATCTTAGAGAATACATATATCATCCTGAGCATAATACAACAGAAATACAGATATTAAAGGCTCATCTGGTAAGTTACCCAGAAGAAAATAAGGAATATATTAAAAACTACAGGAAAGGTGACCCTTGTTATGTAGTTGCAGAAAACTTATCGGAATTGTGTTTTTACAGTTATGAGAAAACTTTTAAGCAATAAATTTGAATATTTAGCTGAGGGGATTTCCATGCAAAGTGTTGAAAGTACAGCCTAGTTTCTTTTTTGCTGCTTATATTAAAATATGAGAGAAAGGAGATAAAATGAAGAAAAACCTGTTAAGAAAAAAGAAGTAGCACTTGACTGTTTTGGCAACTTCTCAGCCAATCCCAGTTGCAAAAGATGCTAACATTAGGAAATTCACTGTTTTAAGACAACTGGAGAGAAATCCATTGGTACAGCAGAGTACCTTTTCCGGAAGAGATTAGGTGTGTGACTTTTGGATCTACTCAGCCATCTCAGAAGAAGTCAGAATAGAGATAAAGTTATACAGGAGGGATCTGTGGAAGCACTTCAGTGTTCAGTGATGTGAATTCCAGTGATATATGTAAGAGACCCACAGACATTTGAGAATATTCTGTCAGCAGAAGTACTGCCAGCTTGCAATAAAAGAGAGGGCTGAAATGAAAGAAACCTGATACACTTCCAAAACAGGCTGATGAAACCTATCAGCAGTTTGCTTTGGACAGCCATATTTTTTAGGTACATTTTGTTACAGGAATGCTCCACTCAGTGTAGGTCAAACCATATAAATCACGGTGATTTTGTATTTACGTATGGGCTGAATGGATTTACGGATTTATAGAGCTGAAGTATTGGGGAAGCTTCAGCTTCTAAAATCTCTATCCCATGGATTTTAGTATCCTTGACTAGTAAGTGCCAGTCAACTTTCGATCACTGCGGCATCGTTACCTGAAATCATCAACTGAAAAGACGACAAGATTTATTTTGGATCATGGTTTCCTATCATGGTCAGTTTCATGGCCTGTCTGGGTTGGCCTCCATGGACACAGATATGTGTCAAAGCGGCATATGATGGCAGTGAGCAAGTGGCAGAGAAGCTGCTCACCTCACAGTGGCCAGGAATCAAAGAAAGAGGAAAAATCTGGTGTCCCCTAGTCCCCTTCAAGGACACTCTCCCCAGTGACCTAACTTCCTACTAAACCCCGCCTCCTAAAAGGTCGACCACATCCTAGTAGCACTTCCATCTGAGGAACAAGCCTCCAACAGATGAGCCTTAGGGACATTTAAAATCCAAACCATAACATGCTGCCATCCATTGGAAGCCAAGAGACATTTCTTCACACTGTCGAATGGTATTTGGATGGAATGAGATGGAGGGGACCTTATCCCTAATGGCAGACTCCCGCCAAGATTCCTGTCACATGTCCTCCCTTTCTATTCATGCAGTAGTAGTCAGAAGCTCTACCAAAGGCACTTGGACCATCTTCTTATGTCCCCATGTAAGCTTTGAAAGGGGAGTTGATAGAGGCAGAGATGTGCTCCAGTTGGCTGAATAAGCCAAATCAATTCTGATGTTTCCATGGGCAACAACAGGTGCCATGGCTAAGTGGCCCTCCCATCCTGTGTATTTCTTCCTCAACCTTATGGCCTGTGAATGTGTGCCCTCCTCTCACCCAAGAGGAGTTGATATTTAATCTCAAGAATGTTCACAACGAACCTTTGTTAAGGGAAGCCACCATGGCAGGCCCCTGAGGTGGCATAGATTGAAAAGAGACTCTAGGCCACTGTGTGGTGTTGGTGGGGGCTGGCAGGGGTTGGCCTCCATGGACACAGATATGCCTGAGGTTGATGTGACTGCTCAAGCCTGGGCACATTGACTGGTTGTGAAACAAACATGAGATAAACAATACAAGTAGATGAAATTTGAATATTTCCTCCCCTTGCCGCAGTGGACTGACTTGCAGGCACCGTACACCCTAAGGATGTTGCTCTGACTCAGATTCATCCTGTCCTACCCTGCACCCCTCTGTCTGGCTTCCTTTCCTCCCTACCTCCTCTTCTACTCTCCCTCCTGGGAGGACCCTCCTTCATCCTTCATTCACTCACAGGGCCTTCCTGGATAGGAGGAACTGTCTGTGGTGCTGGGGACCCAGTAACCCAGGAGAAAAGGTCCTACTGATTATCAGCCTGATGATCAACCCTGATGTTTCCCCAGGAACAACGGGTGGCTAAATGACCTTCTCATCCTGTGTATTTGTTCCTCAACCTTTTCACAGATGCTTCAGAGCTGTGATGAGATGTTCCATTGCCTCTTAAAGACCCAAGACATTCTACTGCCAGCAGTTTTTCCCTCATTTAAAACCTTAACATCTTTGAGAAAGCATGTAGGAACTATATATTTAGGAAAAGTTCAATTTTTGTAACAAAGATGCATATTACATCATTGTCAGTATACTTCTTTTTAAAATTTGAGTATATTGTTTTCATATTTAGTTACAGTTATCCATAATACAGCTTATTTATTTATGTATTTATTTGTACCATGGATTGGACCCTGAGATGCTTACCACTGAGCCATATCCCCAGCCCTTTTTGTTTTTTATTTAGAGATAGGGTCTCACTAAGTTGCTTAGGGCCTTGCCAAATTACTAAGGCTGGCTTTGAACATACAATCCTCCTGCTTCAAGTATGCAAGGATTACAGGCATGTACCACCATTCCCAGGCATAATACAGCTTTAAGAAAAATTACAGGTCAAAGTTCTTAAATTCAGAAATTAAAAAAAAAATCGGACAGAATCACTATTGAATAACATCATATATTTTGAATTTATTGTATTTATGTGATTGCATCTAACAGGGAAAAATCGAGGAAGCCGTGAATGCATTTGAAGAACTAGTGCGCAAATACCCTCAGAGTCCACGAGCAAGATACGGGAAGGCACAGGTATTCCAGAACACTTCTATGTTCATGTGCTCTGTGTAATCAATTTTTTTCAGTCTGCATTATTTGCATGTTCTCAGTTCCCCTTCCAATTTCTATACAGAGTAGGTTTCTCATGTATATACTTAAACCCAGGCACCAAATACTACTTTAAATAAGACAATTCATTTCACATTATATACTACTGAGTCTAGTAGCATCCATATGGCTTGCCTTTGGTTTTGAAGAGAAAACAAAGAGTAAAACATGTGTCAGTTTTCTATCACCCCTTGGCCCATTCCATGGAGGCCACCATACCATTTTTCATTCGGTTTCCTCAGAGCTTCAAGACTCTCAGTTATATAACAAGAGGTTGCACGTATGCTTAAGACAGAGTTTTTAAAAATATAAAATAGGATGTACTTTGTTTTCTCAATAGTCTCTTTCAACTGACTAATTTCTTACCAGCCACCACCTCCCCCTCTCCCACTCCCACTGTGTCTTCATCTGGTTTTCTTCATTCCACCTCCTCCATTCATGAATTTGGCCATATTACCTGTTACCACATGAACCCATCTGTGCCAGGTACAGTTGCAGGCCTTGGAAGTATCAATTTTATATTCTTTTATGAGATTCTCATTCAACTGTGGCCACAAAAGGAGTCACAGGAAAGACTCGGGAGAAAACAAAGTTTATTATACTCCTGTCCTACAGATGGGAGTCCCCCACGCCACGCAGGGCCAAGTGGGAAAATGCCAGAGTGCTCAGGAGGCAGATGACAGAGCTCAAGGGGAAGGTTTAAGCTGCAGCCTTTGTTGGGGTTTCCATGGAAAAGCAAGGTAGAGTAGGTTGAGCAGTTAGGGTTGGCTAGTTGGAGTAATTTTGTCAGACCCTGAGCTGTAGGACTAGTTTCCAGTTGCCAAGTACCTGGCTACGTTGATGAAAGCACAGGACTATTGCCTCCCATGGTACATGGGCCAGGTAGAGGAGGTTTAGCTCTGGATTGATTACTTTGCATATCAAAACTTGCTCACTTGCTGTCTCTTGGATGGCCAGACAGCAGTCTTTCTAAGATTTTCTGAGATATTAAACATTACAATGTACAGAAAATTGAAAATTATTCAGAATGTGATATAGTGAACACACTAAAGTCTTCCTTGTGGATCTTATATTCTAGTGGAAGATATTTTTAATGTTACTTATTTAAAATATGTTTGGTGAGATCCCTGGCGCTGTGTGTTAGTTCTGGTTTAATCTATGTTTGCTAGAGATAAATGCTAAAGAGAACAAACTTAAAGCAGGAAACTGCCATTAGACATGGAAGGGGGTTGAATTAGTGGGAAGAATGACAGAGAAAAGCTCACTGAGGAGGTAACATGTGAGCAAAGCTTTGAAAGTCTCTTTAAATAAATATATGCTGAATGAATATTATGATGTGTTAAAAATAAACATATTTGATCATATTGCCTAATAAGAGCAAACCTATGAAGATTTTTTGGTTGCAGGTAATGTGATTGGAAACGACAGGGCAAATGTCACTTTGGAAAAAGTGGTCAGAAAAGAGCTCTCTAGAGAGGTGGTATGTGCTGAGCTATGGCAAGGTTGTGGAATAAGTTGTCTGGGCAGAGGGAACATCAAGACAAAGGCCATGATGGATAGAAACAGTTTTGGCATAATAAACCCAAACAGAAAAAGGGATATACTAAGGCACAGAAGGGTGGGACAATGAGGCCAAAGTTCTATAGATTTATTCTTCATGAGCTAAGAAGCTTTTGGAGAAGTGTTATGCCTGCGGTGTGACAGCCTGGTTATTTTTGATTAAGATTACTTTGGTTGCTGGGTGGCAGTGGATTATGAGAGCGAAAGTAGATGCACAAAGAACAAGAGGCCACTTCAGTGAGCGCAAGAGGTGCTTGTGGCTTGGACTGTGGTCATGACCATGGACACAGGGCAATGTGTAGGTGATGGAGTCAAAAGAACTTAGTGATGGATTAGATGGAAGGGTCAGAAAAAGAGAAGATCCAAGGATGACTCCTGGTTTTTTGGTTTGGCCATCTGACAAGAGAGAATAATATCAATTATGCTTATACTTCATTAAAACCAAATAATATTGATTACTGGCCAGGAAGAACAAATTTGGAGAGATGCTAAAATCAAGAGTTTGCTTTTGGTCTTCAGATTTCAGTGTTTATTAGACATTCTAGAGAACATATCAAGGAAACAGCTGGATGTATGGAGTAAGAAAGCTAAAGCTGGTATACAAAAGTCAAGACAGTAAAGCACCTACTGTCATTCCTGGGGGCATGAGAGCATCAACACTGCTGGGAAATGATGGATGCAGAGCTAACCAAGGTTTTTCAGACTGAGGAGGAGTTGACAGTGTTTGTCTGGAGGGTATCCATGCAGACACCTGGGTAGGACACTCACAGTGAGCAATATGTCTTGCTCTGAGCTAAAGGTAGTGGCCACTGGAGATTCAGATTGTTATATTCGCCTCTTTAAAATGTAATTAATTAAATTTTTATTAAGTACATTTTAATAAATCAAATTTTTGAAAAATATTAGTACAAATAAGTTCCTCTTGCCCACAGGCTAGAGCAGTCATAACAGATACCAACTATATTGAGTTTTGTAAATTATTTTCTCTAAAATTGCTACACTGTATTACTCTTATGATATCATGTGTTTCTTACCAAAAGATCAATCCTGTCCAAATAAGTGATGTGTTTTGTCACTGGCATTAAGTCTTTTGATGTAAGGAAAGCATATTAACTAGGTAGAAATGGTTTATGCAAATGATAACTTAATTGTGATAAAAATGTTCTGTGCTTTGAAATTTTTCTTTATATATGATTTTAATTGTGGGTACCAAAGTCTAAATAAATGCAGTGGTTTTAAAACATGGTGGTTTCTGTATTTATTT
This sequence comes from Callospermophilus lateralis, assembly GCF_048772815.1. Lineage (NCBI taxonomy): Eukaryota > Metazoa > Chordata > Mammalia > Rodentia > Sciuridae > Callospermophilus > Callospermophilus lateralis. The sequence goes on from NC_135320.1 coordinate 28,492,406, forward strand.
TCTTATTTCACAGAAGGAATTTGACATTTAGTCCTCATGCAATATTTTTTATCTCTAAACCATTATGCTACAGATGTTATTATATTAACATTAATGTAGCATAAAGCAAAATTTAGACATGGTAAATTAAATTTTAATAGAGTAATTTAAGGGAAACCTTAATTTCATAAGAGTTTTAAAACAAAAATTCAACAGAAGATGGGTTTTATAGGGAGAAATAAATTATGACTTTCATTCTTTGTTAGCAGATTAAACAATTACTTCAGAACATTCCAACCAATTTTTAAAATTCATCAACCTCAAGTCAAGTGCAAACTACAATACTATTATTTCTATAGTAGCACTGATACTGTCTTATTCTTTGGACCACTGTGAAAATCAATTCTGAACAAGTTACTGAACATGGGACAAAAAAAAAATCTTGAATTATAAACTCAATTCACTTTATCATCTTTCACAAACCATTAATGCCTCTGAGGCAGAAAATGACAAATCTCCTAGGAAGGTTGGCTGGGTGGATTAGTTCTTCAACAAAAGGCCTTGCAATGTTAACGTCCTATAACAAATGTTCAGTTCCAGTCCAGCTTGTTTTATCTACAGATGCTTGACTGATTAAAAAAAAATCAATAAGTACAATTCTGACTTTCAGAGCAAGTGCTACTAGTTTCATTTGGGAGTTATTTAAAGAATTATATGCCACTTTAGTACTGATATTTTCCCAATTCTAGATGTTATAAAATGCTTATACTTCATTAAAAGCAAGTACCCTGGAGCTCAAGGGATGGAACAAGACATATTGTATCATTGTATCAAGGGATGGATTGTATCATCTTTCTGTCTTTCCAGATTGAGCTTAAAAGTTTATTCCTGTCTCTATAGAGAGGGATTATCATGATAGGCATTTGCTCTTCCTCTAACCTTGCGTAGAGCCCCATTCCAGACTATGTTTGATAACTTTGTAGATTCCAAATGGAGAGTGAACTTGAAAGTCTAGTCTCAATAGGCCTCTCTGAAGCTCTTGAACTGTTTCTAGTAAGTCATCCAACAATGTTCACAGTCTAGGGAGTTAATTCACTCTAGTCAAATTCACATGAAGGTGATGGCTAAACAGAAAAGCTAGATATGAACCTACACTGAAAAGCCAATATGGGTCATTGACATTGGACGTTCTCTCTGAAAAGTTTTATTCTGGAAAACCACTTACAGATTGGTTGAAAAGGTAGTTGAATGGTCTGAAGCATCATTTCTATCAAGCCAGGATGAACTGCTCTTTTCTAACCTTTGGAATTTTGATCTTACCTTTTTTCCTTTCTCATGAGTCCTGTCACCACTGCTTCAAGCCTAGACCCCATCACTTGAGGATGGGTGTGAGATGGATCATTTTCTTATCAAGTCCTCAAATGGTGGAGTAAGGCTTTGTTTAGGTTCTTCAGATGTCTGTGTATTGACCCAGCACACAATTTATTTTAACAAGAGAAACATGTTAAGTAAGTAGGACATGTTTACATGTCCTAATTAAAAATTTTATATATGCTACTTTTAGCATGTAACTAGTATCATTTTTCCTTAAATGGTAGTCTTTAAATTATAGTCTACTAAATCCAATGAGCTATTGATGACCATTTTGACACATTTTCCTCCTCTTATCTCCGGTATTTCATTCTCCATTCTCAATATCCAACTATGAATCTTACTTATATTTTCACTAAGAAAATAAAAGTGTCCAAAGAGTTTCCATGTGTTCACACTATTACACTGACAACCCACCTGCACCAGCCTACCTACACCTGTGTCTGTCTGCTCTGCCTTCCCTTCCTGTTGCCCTGGATGCACATTTTTGGTTCCTTTTCCTTTTACCTGCTGGAGGACTTTGTTCAAATTTTTTGTCTTCCTTTTTCATCTTCAGATTTTCCCTCTCTACTGAATCTTTTTTCATCCACTTGGAAACATACTTTGTTATATCCCGTCTTTAATAATCTTTCCCTGTCTCTACATTCCCCTCTACCTACTGGCCTGTTTCTTTTCTCCCATTTATAGCCAGACTTCTTGAAAGAGTTGTCTTCACCCATCCTCCCATGTCTCTTGAATGTGTTCCATCCAGGTGTGTGTCCCCAGCTGGCCAGTGAGAACAGCTGACCAAGGCCATCAGAGGCTCTGTACTGCCCGGTCCAGTGTGATCTCATCTCAGTTCTCATCTGCTCTAACCTTCCAGCTGCTTTTAACACCCTTGATCTCATTCTCTTGAAACCTTTCTTTCGCTTGGTCTCCAGAATACCAGAATGTTTTCTTACTATTTTCTTCTGACCTCCCTCTTCACTGTCATTTTGGCTGGTGTTCCTTTGTCTTCCTGACCTCTAATGACCTTGAAACACTGGAAATTTGGGATGCTCATTTCCCAGACCTCTTCTTTTTTCTGTCTACTCTTATAACTCTTCTTTGAATACTATATCCATCCTTAATGATTCTGAAGAGTATGTCTCTAACCCTGACCTCCCCCCTGAACTTATATATGCACCTTCTAGTCAATATCTCCCCTTGCCATTGGAGTTTAATATATCCAGAACTGAGCTCCTGATTCTTTACATCCTCAAACCTGCTTCTGTCCTATCCTCCCATTCCCACATAATGACACTTCCATGGTAATCATTTAAGCCAGTAACCTCCAATTCATCATTGATCTCTCTCTTCTTTTCCTATCCTACATTCATACCATCTGTAAATTGGTTGGTTCTGACTTTCAATATGTACTTGTAATCTAATTGCTTCCTACCACCTTCGTTACTGCCCCTTTGACCAGATCACTCTCATCCATATCTGCCTTCTACCTGGGGTCCTGCCTGGGGTCCCTGGTTCTCCTCCATCCCCTCAGCTTATTCTAGAAATGGCTGCCAGCATGATCCCTTATGTACATCAGACCATGTCAAATGCCCGATGTCTCTCCATCTTTCTGAGTGTAGTAGCAATTTCAGTATCTTACCAGCCCTGCATCAGCCATAGCTCACACTGGGCCTCCCTCCTCCTCTCCACTTTCCTCTATACCTCACTCCTACCTCAGAGTCGCTGTTCATACCATTCTGTCTTCCTGAACACTGTTCCCCTGGATAGCCTGCTCTCTTCCTTTCAGGCCCTCTTGGCTGCCCTGACTAAACTGGTAACCTGCCTGTCACCCTACTCAGCACTCTTCAGCCTGCTCCTTTTTTGGTCTACAGCACTCTTGGCCTTCAAACTCATGACATCTTTATTTGCATTTTGTGTTTCTCTCATTTATGAAGTGGAAGCAAAATGAGAAAATAGCTTTGTCTGTTTTGTTCAGTTTGTCTGCCACATGCAAAAAATGACGCCTTACTCCCCCTCAAAATAGCTGCTGGATGCATGAATGCATGAGAGAGCGAGCACAGAAATCCACCAATGAAAACAGGAGCTGTGGGCTGGAGACCTGTCAATGTGGTGTTAGTGTGGAATATGATGTATCTCCATCAGCCCCAGCATTATTTGACTTTTATGGTATTCTTTTTTAAAAGTTAGCTTGGTAGCTAACTTATTATTATTAATATTATTAAATGATTATATTGTTGTCTTTTGTTTGTATCTTTTTTCTTGATAAAGATAAAAGGTTAATCCATCTTGAATTTCTTTTAAAGCACGTCCAGAAGTTAACTTTTTATGAATATTTTGGGTACTTAGAAATGTAGCTGGTCATGGGAGATTGATGTAGTCTGGGTCCTTCCTCTAGTGTGAAGATGATTTGGCTGAGAAGAGGAGGAGCAATGAGGTACTGCGCAAGGCCATTGAGACCTACCAAGAGGTGACCAGTCTGCCTGATGTCCCCACAGACCTGGTGAAGCTGAGTCTGAAGCGGCGCTCAGAACGACAGCAATTTCTAGGTGAGGATGCAGTAAGGGTTAATTCAGGAGGAAACAGCAAGTCTCTGCCTCCAGCCTGGAGGCCATGAACACTTGAGAGGAGATAAGTCACTGGAAGGAAACCTCAGGTCTGTCACTAATTTCAAGTAGTTTCTCAACAACCTTAGACTGACCATCTCTAAAACTGAAACAGCAATTCCAGCCTCAATAAATACAAAGATGCAGGTGGTATTTTTACACCTTCCTTGCCCCCCTCCATTTGAGGCAAATAGAATGCAGAGAGCTTAGATAACTTGCTCAGGGAGCCATAGCAAACAAATTAATCACTCTATCTGTGATGCCAGATTCTTCTCACTCTTAACTATATGAAACTGGTTCCTGGAGGTTGAAATTATCAGTAGCATGCTTTTTGTCAAGGAATGTTGGGAGTTCCAGGCACTCCCACCTTCTACATGTAAAATTTGGACCTATTCCAAGGAAAATGCTAGAAAATACACTTTTAATCATAAAGGAAATTTGCAAAGACTTAAAAGCAGTGTTAGAACATGGAAAGACCACAGTCTTGACTGACCCAGGTTCCCAAGTATCAAGGGCAAGGAAAACTAACTAACTACCTTCCTTTCAGCCAGGCTTGTGAGTCTCTTTGCCTAACATTTAAACAAGCAGGGAAGGATTTACACTAGGTGTCACTGCTGAGATAGGTACTTGGCTGACTGCATCATTGCATAGATGGATTCTCAGTGTCACTTGGTGAAAGCTCAAGTAAGTAACAGTCCAGGCTGAGCTGACCCTTTTGTCACTTCTCAGAGACATGGAATAAAGGGTGATTGTGTCACTTTTGCAGAAGTAACAAGAGCAGAGCCCAGTGTCAATAAAAACAGCAAGAAACCACCAATTAGACTTGTGTCCAGAAAGTCCAGATCAGGGGAAGGGTAATGTGCAACACAAAAACAGGACAAGAAAGGCCAGGCTGGACTCAGGGTGGCAGAGGAGGCACTGCCCAGGATGCACGATCAGGATTGCTGAGTTTTCCCTTTGCCTCCACTTCCATCATGGTGCTAGTTAGCCCCGTTAATGATTCTAACTTTAAAATGTTAGTGTTTTGTTCACCTTGGATGTTTTTACATTAATTTTGAGTATTTTAAAGGATATGTTAAAATATTATTCAATTCAGAATGATGGATATTTTGGAGGTCAGCTTTTGTGCTGAGTGCTCACTTGCCCTATCCTATTTCCAACCCTTGGAAGAAGACTGTCTATGAAGAAATCTAACCCTCTCCTCACAGTCCTTTGATATTTGAATATGGACTTCTCCTGGGAATGGAATGAAATGATTTCACCTGAAGAGGATTGGAGGCAGTTGGCCATTTGCACGATAGTGCATTTGGCTCACAATAGGACAGGGTCCATGATACACAGGGAAAGGCACAGGCTGCAGATAGCTGCACAGGATTTTTTTTTTTTTTTTAAATCTACATCTGTATTGTGGTTGACAGGAGAAGTTTAGAAGCAGAAAAAAAGCAGTGAGCCTAGCTGGGCAGGCAGGGAGAAGGAAAAGGGCAGAAAATTAGACCCAGATTTATTTACAAGGAAATGACTGGCTGTTCAACTCATCTGAGAATTCTGACTGGAATACGATTGGTCAGCAGTGGACCAGGCCATGTGGGCTAAATTGGTGATGCTTTGTGCCAGATAGTTTCTTAGGGGAGTAGACAGCTTAGCTTTTTTTTTTTTTTTTTTGTCCTGCCACATTGTTGGCTAATATTTGATTTGTGGGCAACTAAGCACTTTAGATAATCGTTTTTTTCCAAAGATGATAATCTTATTTAGCACGTTTTCTCTTATGTAGGTTGTCTTTCCAACTATGGCAAGGAGTAATGGCAAGTGGCCCCAGATACTTTAAATTGCCAGTCAGACAGCCTTAACAGTAAACAGAAATTGGAATTTTCATGATTCCTGATTTCATGTTGTGTATAGCATCCTATTGTCCACCAGAGGGTCCCATAATACTAGGTGATCTATCCTTTGCTCAACACTCAGTACTTAGAGATGGATCCACTTTTGATTGGAGATTGTCACAATTAAATGCTGTGCTATGTAACTTGGTGCCTTTCTAAGCTTTATACAGGTGCTTTACCCTGAAATTAATAAGAATTTTAATTGTCTATCCTCTATCTGTAATTTTAAAGTTAATAAGCCAAAGAATATCTTCGCAAAACATTCTCACAAGGAATTGGCAAATAAAACTTTTTAAAGAGGGAATCTAATATAAAAAGATAAGTGTTGATGAACTTAGAGAAAGAGCATGTCTTTAAAATGCCTTTAATCAATAGCATGTTCAGTATTTACAGCAATTATTGACACCATTACAACTGCACCATGAAATTCACTTAATGAAACATTAATCTATAAAATCAGATTTTAGCTTGTCGAATAATCTCTACTGAATTATATTCTCAATCCAAAAGTATATGTAATCTCTTTTTATTTCTTTGTTTTTTCCCTTCCCCCAAATCAGGTCACATGAGAGGTTCCCTTCTTACCCTACAGAGATTAGTTCAATTATTTCCCAGTGATACTTCTTTAAAGAATGATCTTGGAGTGGGGTACCTTTTGATAGGAGACAATGATAACGCCAAGAAGGTGTATGAGGAGGTGAGCATCAATCTTCTATTAACTACATTATCTTGAACATTAAGTTCTAATGCTCTTTGCAAATTGCATATACTATACCCAGTCTCTCATTCTCTTTAAGTTAAATTAAATAACATGAAAGTATTATTATAATTGGCATATTCTAAACTTTATTTTCACCTTGCTTTTTTCCCCATGATCAGACATTTTAAATTTTAGTTAGCTTTTGTTAAATCAAAACCTTCAGTTGTAATGGTGATATTTTTTAAACTTCCTATCTGTCAACTCCATGGACAGCCTTTCTGAAAGAGTTCTTTGCGATGAGAAGAAGAACTCAGATTCTGTTAAGTGTAAAAAAATAGACAATTTTATTTTTCCCATTTCTGCACTAGAATCCAGTCTAGAGGGAAACTGCAGATCATGGGCCTTTCTGAACATGTAGATTCCTTGCTTTTCAGAAAGGCATTGACTTTCTGATCTTCTGGCAAGGATGCCTTTCAAAGAATTTCTACCTTGTTATGGACATTTCAATAGATAACTTCTAAGTCCCAAGGACCTATCAAGCCTACAAAACTGACTCCTTTAGGCAATGAGGAAATTCATTTGGTGCAGGGCAAACAAGATGCCAAATGAACTTTGCAGGTGGAGAAAGTGAATGCCTTCCTATAAAAGAAAGATAACTGGGTGCTGGGGTGCACACCTATAATCCCAGTGGCTCGGGAGGCCAAGACAGGAGGATCATGAGTTCAAAGCCAGCCTCAGCAAAAGCAAGGCGCTAAGCAACTCAGTGAGACCCTGTCTCTAAATAAAATATAAAAAATAGGGCTGGGGATGTGGCTCAGTGGTGTAGTGCTCCTAAGTTCAATCCCTGGTAGAAAAAGAAAGAAAGAAAAGAAAAGAAAGAGAAAGATGAACTCGTTTCCTTGTGCTTTTATTTAAGCCTGTCGTTCAATGGTTTTTAAGCTGGCACAGTTTACATGAAAATGCTACTACTCCTAGTTAGTAATTATGATTCCTTCTATTTTAAAAATGCTGTCAAGTAGAGCAGTTTTATATGCTGTCCAGAGACTCGGTCCACATAAAATTGCCTGTTTATTGCTGTTGGTGCTTAATTGAAAATCATTGAATTTTGAGGCAGCTATCTTTTTACCCTTGTCCTAATTCTTATATTTTCTGAGAGAGCAGAAATAAGACCTTTGCTTTTTAGGGCATCACTGATATCTATGTAAGATGGATTGAGTCCACAATGTTGAAAATGTGCTCCATCTACTAAAGACCTTTTTTAGGTCATGAGATGATTCTCTATAGCACATGGGTAGGGTGTTGATGTTAGATGTCCCTCAAAAGCTCCTCTGTGAGACAATGCAAGAAAGTTTAGAAGCGAAATGTTTGGTTGCTGCAAGAGGTTTAATCTAATCAGTGCATTAGTCCCCTGGATGGGATTATCTTGGTTGGGTGTGGCTGGGGGAGGTAGGTTCCCTGAGGGCAACCCATTGGGGTATATATTTTGTCCTTGGTGAGCAGAGTTCTCTCTCTCTCTCTCTCTCTCTCTCTCTCTCTCTCTCTCTCTCTCTCTCTCTTCTCTCTCTCTCTCTCTCTCTCTCTCTCTCTCTCTCTCTCTGTTTCCTGGGCACCATGTCTCCAGCTACTTTCCTCTAGTCATCATAGTAAACATCAGCTTAAAACAGACATTGTATTTGCTAATGGCCATAACACAGTTAGGGAGCCTTGTCTTGCAGAGTTTGATTAATGAAAACATCATGTGTTGTTTCATTTACTCAAGATCTTGTGAGTGGAAGAACTCTCAACTGTCACAGACATATCCATGATTTTTCTACTTCTCATCTTTCTTTCCTTCCTTTATCCCTCTCTCCCTTCCATCTAAAAAGTCCAACCAAGTGCTGGCTGGATGGGGTAGGAGCTAAGACTGTGGAGTGTCTAAACCATTGTGGATGTGTCCTTACCCCTTTCTAAACCCTCCCTTCAGTATAGTCATTCTTGCTCCCTGACACTAAATGATACATGAAGCATTTTACTTCACCTTGAAAAATAAAATTTACCTGCTGTTGTTTTTACATTTGAAATCATAATCTCACCTGATTGAGCATAATAGGATGCAGAAAGTCTAAAATGTAGCCATAATATACAATTGAGTGAGTTTCTTGTTAAGGAAGCACTAATAGGCTAAATATAAGTGTGGAATTTGCCTCCCCTGCTCCTCTCACTTCTAAGTTAATACGCTATATATAATGGATTCTTTTTCCTTAAAGTTTATCCTAATGTATTCATGTCTCTATCAAAAGTTATTTTCAGAAAGCTAATATTACAACTTTGTATTTTTTTCACATTGATTTTTATTTTTGAGTAAATTTACAAAAATCACTGGTAGTTCCCTTTCTGGGCTTTTGCTGATGTTGGTTTCAACAAAGAGATTGACTCTAAAATGGTTTGATGTGGATTGCTTATCCATAGTTTTTGGGGATTCAATCTCTGTCCCCTTTGCAAGTGAGTGGCAATACCAGTTACCTAAGCCATCATGGTCCAAAGCTGAGCATCATTCTTGATTCTTCCTGGCCCTACCTCAGGTTATCCTTCATTCATTAAAACCCATATAGGCTAACTCAGAAATGGAGCTAATGGAAAACACAAGAATGTATGTCCATGGGCTGGGGATGTGGCTCAAGCAGTAGTGCGCTCGCCTGGCATGCATGCAGCCCAGGTTCGATCCTCAGCACCATACACAAACAAAGATGCGTCCGCCGAAAAAACTAAAAATAAATATTAAAAATTCTCTCTCTCTCTCTTAAAAAAAAAAAAAAAAAGAATGTATGTCCATGACATCATTACCCTAGGTAAATGTGTTATTGTATGAGTGGTCTGACTCTACTTCATATACAACCAGAGAAGTGAAAAACTTTTCTCCATTTGTGTACAATGAATTAAAGAACATTCTACTGTCATGTGTAACTGATTATAAAAATAAAAATAAATTTAAAAAAAGAATAAAATTACTATATCCTTCAAAAAAAATCATGTACATCTATAATCATCCATGAAGTTGATGTTCCAGTGCCAAGTCACAAATTTCTGTTCCCTTTACCTTCTGAATAGCTTTCAAATTCTTTCCTCTTTTAACCCAGGCTCATCATCTCTTACCTGAACTTTGAGATCCCCTTTGCTCAGGTTCCTTCTCTTTAACCTTCATCAACCCCAGACACAACCATCTATCTCCCTCTGCTCCAGCTCACCCATGCTTTCCTGGCCCACAGTACTGGTCTTTAAGCTCATTTGATTGTGTACGCAAGTGTCCAAGCAAATACCTGCCATAGGTATATACATGTATTATGTACATTGTTAACAGTGCATACTCCAAAATAAGTTTTCAGATGAAATGATATTATGATGGATTCATAATTTGAATGGGATACATAATAATATTATGTACAATATGCTATTTAAAATACTTTTCACATTTTATTTAACTGACAGATCTTGCAATTTTACCCAAAAAAAAATCATTTTAGTAATATCAGTGAGCAGTGCTATTTATAATTATATATATAATTTATATATATTATATATATAATTTTTAATATAACCCCTTTATCCATGGCAAATATCTTCCAAGAACACCAGCGAATGCCTGAAATCAGGGATAGTACTATACAATATTCTCTTTCTCACTCTGCCCCCATATACATACATACATATATGTAAACAATAGCATATTATATATAGCATTTTGTACATGATTTTATTATGTATTCCATTCAAATTAGGAATCCATCAAAGGGGTTAATCCACCGATTAGGTTACAGCTCACGTAACCTGATCATTTCACCTCTGAGTGTTCCTGCATTGTCTCATATAACAAGCTTTCGAAGAACACTTTACTCAAACCATAATTCTAGCTTTCTTAGAAATTTCATAAATCTCCATGCTAATTTCAATGAGACAACAAAACCTGCACATTCATTTCACAGTGACCTCTAAACTGCAGTCAGCACACTACCTACAGGTAAGGTATCAAGTGGGTAGGCAGCACTGTCAGCTGCCCTGGGTGCCCGGGTAGCAGCCCTCCTGGTAGTATTCATACATGGTGTGACACATGACTCTCCACTATGCACATGGAGGAGAAGCACAAGCTATTTCACACTTAGGATAGTTCAGAGACAGATATAAGTTGAGTTGCTTGAGATTTTTTTTTTTTTTTTACTCTCCAGAGATTATCTCACACATTAATTAATCCAGACCTTTTGTGTTTTGATGCAATTTCTGTCTCCTTCCCCAGTCTCTTTGTTGATTTCTGTTTATAATTTAACAACCTTCCTTTTTGCTGTTCCTGGCTCACTATCCCTTTTTACTGACTTTCTTCTGTACCTTGAATGCCTCCCCTCATTGTCTCTCATCTGCCACTTCCTTGGTGAACTCCTATTCATCCCTAAATGCCTTTCAGACCTTGCCCCCAGTCACCTACACCATAGGGTGAGTTATGTGCCCCTTCTCTATAGATACTGATGCCTCTTGCCTATTTCTCTAGCTACATTTAACATCTTGTATTGTCATTGTCTTTGTGTGAATCTGTCTCCCTCCCTTGACGGAGAAGACCCAGAGGAAAAAAAAGAGTATATCTCATTTCAGTTTCTATGTCAGTGGTCTGGAGTTCTTTATATTCTAAAATGCCTAGTAAGTGATTTAATTTGTTAATGACTTGAGATGGTGGCTGTGTGCCTGCAGTAGGCAGAAATGTCATCTGTGTGGCTGTAATAATTTTAATATTATAATAATCCCTGCATGGCTCTGCTGGCAGAAGCATGATCTGTGTCAGTTCTCTTCCATTCCAGGGATAGGAAGTACTGAGCTCTGATAAGCATCTAGCATGAGGTTAGTGCTGGGGAAAATGCAGAAAAGGCAGAGCCTGCACTTTCAGAGATCTAGTTAGGGAGGAACGCCCACCATGTGCCCATCTATACATTGAGTACCATAGTCTTGAGAACCCTCTGTGTGCTGGACATTGGGGATGAACGAAACAGACACAATCCCTGTAGAGCTGACATCTCACTAGTTGAAGAAAAAAAAAAATATATATATATATATATAATAGGTCAGGTGGTGATGATGAACATAAGAAGAAAAATGAACCAGGAGAGAGAGAGAAGTTGGAGGGTGACTAGTGATGGGGTTGGGGTCAGGGGTGGGTTTCACCGAGGTGGGATCTTTGAGCAAGGGTGCCTTCATCCTGGTAAGGGAGTGAGCCATCTGGTTATCTGAGGGAAGAGTGTTTGAGGCAGAGTACTGTGAGTGCAAAGGTCCTGAGGCAGAGGTGCCCTTGGCTTGCTATGAGAAGCAAGGAGTCCAGCATGCTTCAGAGGGGCAGAGGTAAGAATGGAGTCCAGAAGAGTGGAAAGGAGCACAAGGCTGGCCTCGGCAGGGATCCCTGGAACTTGTCGTTCACTCAGTGGAATGGATCAGAGGATGGAAGTGATATGACTTACAACTCAGCAAGTTCCTCAAGGATCCACATGGGGTGTGGACTGCAGGAGTGCAGAGGACCCGCAGTCAGGAGGTTCCTGTAAAAAGGTCAGGTAGAGATGCTGAGGCCCGAACCAGGGCAGCATCAGTGAAGGAAATGACAGTTGTTAACAATTTTAAATATGCTTTGAAGTTGTGTTGGCTGGACTTAAGAATGGATGAGGTTCAGGACCTGGTCCGAGTTGGAAATACTGAAGTGTATGTAGGTAGTGTGCACCACGTGGATTCAACAAGGTGTGATGTCCCCTCTGTGCACATGCTCCTTCTGTAGGTCCCCTTGGTGTGTGTGACTTCCTCTTCCTACTCGGGCTCAAGGGTAAAGAGACAGCATGTGTATCTTTTCTGTACATTGACATGGCTCAAACCTTCATCTTGCTCTTGTTCCATAAATTAGTTTGTGAAAGCATCTTCATAAGTTGAATGGTATTTCATTTATCATTGCTCATACTTAATTAAAAGCATTTGCATAATTTATCACTAAATCCTAATAAATGCATATATAATACACAATAATGTGATTTGTATTCAATAGTTGCCTGGGTTTTATCACAGAATACTGTACTTGCTCACCAACTTTATTTTCAGTGCTTAAAAGAGTCTGGGCACTCAAATTTGTTTCTTATGTAGTATGAATACAAAACATAAATTTTCTCTTAATTAAGACAATGGATAAGGCACATTATATAAAGCAACCTATAATAACCATTTAGAGTTGGATTCAAACAGAGCAAATTTAAAGCCCTTTTCCCTATTCACTAAAAAAAAAAATATTGAAGTCCTATAAATTGACACATATTTTGCTGATTTGCATTGTTAAAGCAAATGCTTCAGCAGTTATTGCCATTTCATTCATGTAAATGTGAAAAGTACATTGAGTTGAGAGGAAATAGGGCCATTGAAGTTTAATGACTGCAGTGAGACAGAATGTCATAGTGTTTTCAGCTGTAACATCATAATCCAGTTCAAGTACAGCAAAACTAATTAAAATTTGTTTTGACAGTCATTTGTGCAATTTGTAATCTATCACAATAGCTTTTTGTTTTCTTTGAGTTCAGGTACTGAATGTGACACCTAATGATGGCTTTGCTAAAGTGCATTACGGCTTTATCCTGAAGGCACAGAACAAGATTGCTGAGAGTATTCCCTATTTAAAGGTAACTATCAGTCCTCTTCCTCTTTTCATCTTTTGATTCTTTTGAGTCATTCGGACACCCTTGATTATGCCTTGTAGATTGATTGGCATGCACTGCTAAGGCTTTTCATCCTCAGAATGTACACCCTCTGACCATGGCATTCACAGGCAGCATGGACCTCCACTGTAATTATAGGAGTACCAACCATGTGAGCAGAGATTGTTTAGAAAAGACTTTATGTTATGAAGAAACCCCTAAAACTGAAACTGATAGCATTGCTTTTTTTCCCCTCTTTAATGCAGATTGAAACCATAGGTGCTCCACCACTGAGCCACACTACCATACCTTTTAATTTTTTTTTTTTTTTTTTGAGACAGGGTCTTATCTCACTAAGTTATCTAGGCTGCACTTGAACTTGTGATCCTCCTGCCTCGGCCTCCCTAGTTGTTGGGATTACAGTAATGCACCACCCCATCCCACTATTACAGTTTTAAAATAGTGGCAAAAGTAAACACCAGTGATTGACACAATATATTAAAATATGGATGATGCAGTAACCGTGTCTTTCACAAGTTAATTATATATTAAGTCAACTCTGAATAGGGCTGTTGTTGCCTATAAAAAGTGAAGAAACAAGTGCAGTTTGAATAGGTCACACACCTCTCCAAAAGCCTATCTGATAGCTAAAAATATTAAAATAAAAATAACATTTTTTTTTCACCTGTGTAACTGGATCCTTGTGAATTCACCAGAATCACATTTGGTCTACTCAGGGACTATGCAATAGAACTTTCTATTTTTTATCTATGTTGTCTCCTATGGTGATCACGTGACCTTTGAACACCTAAAATATGGTAACTGTGATTGAGAAAATGGATTTTAAATTTTATTTAGTGTTAATTAATTTTGATTTCAATCGTTGCACATGGATAGTTGCTACCATATTTAACATATAGCTGATAGAATGACTAAAAACATTTTCTGTGCTAGCATTACCACTTCTGTGATCTCTTTCTTTCATGTGAGTCTAGTCAGATTCCCACTGATTGCAAATAGTTTGTGTGTTTTATTTGGTCAGGACAGTTCTATTAAAATAATTCTAATTGCTTGTCTTATTTGAGAATTTGAACATTGCATAGATTTCTAGTCTCTTTCGAAAAGGTGTATAACCCTGGGACACAGAATATTCTTACTTTTCGTTTGACCTAGGAGGAACTGATAGTATTCTCCCAGCTTCAAAGACAAAAAAGCAAAAACCAGGATAGTTAATTCATAAACAAGAATGTTTGTGTGCCAGTCAGTTTATCTTGTTGCTTGCTAAATTTCAGTATTATGCAAATAAAATTTCTTCTTAGTGAAAGATAATGGGTTTCTTGTGAAGAGGCCTCAAAGATGCACATTTTTAGGAAAAAAAAAAGTCCTTGACATTTAAATATTTTTGACACTTGTCCTTCTTTTGATTTTATAAATTCATTCTCGTGCTTTAATATTTTCTCTCTTCTGTCTCTCGTTTTTTAACATAAATTTCAATTTCAATCCTTGTGTGGGAGTTGGAAGAAATCTGCTAAATGTTTTAGAATAGGAATCATTTAATAAGAATTACTTTCTAAGATCCAAATTGGCTTTAATCTTTCCATTTGTTTCATTAAAATTTTCATTAAAAGTCATGATGCATTTATTCTTTCTTTAATAATTAATTTATTTTAATTAGGTATAGATGACAGCAGAATGCATTTTGATTCATTGTACACAATTGCAGCATAATTTTTCATTTCTCTGGCTGTAAACGATGTAGTGTTACACCATATGTGCAGTCATACATGTACCTAGGGTAATTATGTCCATTTCATTCCACCATCTTTCCTGCCCCCATGCACCCTTCCCAGCCTTCCCTCACCTTTGCCCAATCAAAGTTTCTCCATTTTTCCCATCCCACCCCCCAATTATGGATCAGCATCCACTATCAGATGGTTTTTTGGGATTGGCTTACTTCACTTGATTGAGATTCTCCAACTCCATCCATTTACCTTCAAATGCCATAATTTTATTCTTTTTAAGGCTGAGTAAAGTTCATTGTGTGTATACATACCACAATTTCTTTATCCATTCATCTATTGAAGGGTATCTAGATTTCTCCACAGTTCACCTATTGTGAATTGAACTGCTGTGAACATTGATGTGGCTGCATTACTGTAGTATGCTGATTTTAAGTCCTTTTGGTATAGACAGAGGAGTGGGATAGCTGGGTCAAAAGTTGGTTCCATTCCAAGTTTTCTAAGAAATCTCCATACTGCTTTCCAGATTGGTTGCACCAATCACCTCTTCTGTGATCCCTTTCTTTCACATGAGTCTAATCAGATTCCAAACAACAACCCACTGATTGCAAATAGTTTGTGTGTTTTATTTGGCCAGGACAGTTTTATTAAAATAATTCCAATTCCTTATCTTATTTGAGAATTTGAACATTCTGTATCATTGTACAGCTAGGGTAATAACAGGCACTGACACAAAAGAATGGTGTAACTGCCATTCTGACTGGCATGAGATGAAATTTTAAGAGTAGTTTTGATTTACATTTCTCTAATTACTAGAGATGTTGAACATTTTTTCATATATTTTTTGATCAAATGTATATCTTCTTCTGAGAAGTGTCTGTTTAGCTCTTAGCCCATTTATTGATTCATTTTTTTTGTTGTTGCTTTGTGTGTGTGTGTGTGTGTGTGTTAAGTTTTTTGAGTTCTTTATATATCCTGGAGATTAGTGCATTTATTTTGAGAGGAAATAAATATTACTTGAATTGGGCTGCCATCACTTCAGACATGAGAAATTAAACATTTTGATTCAGGAATAAAAAGATACTAGATGACATATGGTCAGATTTGGAAAGCAAAATGAATGTGAGAGATACCAAGCCACAGATATTATTTGGAATATTAAAATATGATTGTAGCCATACAGTGTTAAACAAAATAGCATATTGATTTTATGGACTATTCAGTACAAATTAATTATAGATTAATGCTAACTTTAGTTTTATGACCTCTTTATTTTTGCATTGTAAATATTAACCAGTAACCTCATTCCAAATGTTAATATTGAGATGCATTTTTGGTTCTTCAACTTTCCTGTATGATATACCATATTTCATAGGTAGGACATTTTATGTAAGTCAAGGAATTAAATCTGGTATTTAATTTTTTCCAGTACTAACACTGTTCTTTCTATAGGAAGGAATAGAATCTGGAGATCCAGGCACTGATGATGGGAGATTCTATTTCCACCTGGGAGATGCCATGCAGAGGGTTGGAAATAAAGAGGTAATGCGTTTGTGACTTCTTGTTCTCCTGAATAGAGGAGGGGGTGTAAGTAGGCATGATCATTTCTGGAATGTTGCAATTGATAATACCTTTCTGAAAACAGCAATTTAACCATTTAGCTATTTAAACTGTGTTTGAAACAACCTAACAATTCCAGGTTAATCCTCTAAAAGATTTTTGAGATTTGGCTTTTATAGTTTCTTTCAAACAATCAGCTAAATAATCACAAGATAGGTTTCTAAATTGTTTTGTGTGTGTGTATGTGTATGTGTGTGTGTGTGTGTGTGTGTGTGTCTATGTACATGAGATAGAAATCATGTTTGTATGTATTTGTGTCTTTTTGTATGTCTGTGTGTGTGTGTGTAGATAGATGGTGCCTTATAAAAGTGCCTTTAAAAATGTGAAATGAAGAGATGTTTCTGAAACTGTTTAAATTTTTAAAATATTTTAATAGCTTATCCAGATTCATTTTTGTTTTATTTGAAATTTCAAAAATAGTCTTTATTCTGCTGATCCCTGAGCACACTGATCCTAATGGTTAATTGTGTAGCTTCCCTTCTGAAATATTTAATACAGTTTAAGATGAACATTTGTAGCTAGGGTAATGACAGGCATTGACACAAAAGAATGGTGTAACTACAACAAGTTACATGTTTTCTTTGAGAATATTTCTTTTTTCTTAAGTATAGTTGTCAGCTTCTGTAAATGTGATATCATACCTTTAGTCATGACATCTAGTGCTATAAATTTCAAAGCCCTCTCACAGTTCATCACAAATGATGTGGCAAAGCCCACCTCTCCTGTACTGTTGAAGGAGTTCTAGGCTCAGCCATCTTTAGAGTCAGTGAATGAAAAGACAAAGTGAGTCACTGAATCTTTGTAACTGTTGCATTCCACATATGCATTAAAGTGTCATCTAAGGATAACACAGCATTAGATTTCTGAAATTAATGAAGTCATAGGACCATCTGGACAACTGGGGGCTCAGAGAAGGAAGGGGCTTTGTGATGGGGTAGTTGCCTCCTGAAGACATGAACAAATTTGTTGTAGTACTGGTTTGGATAATTGATGCTGTTTTCTGTGTACATTTTTATTAATCTCTACCTTTCTCTCTCTAACCTACTGATCAGTCAGCTAAAATAGAATGAGACAATTCAGTGGAGAGAAAGAAGGGAGAAGAAATTTCTGGTTACTTATCATTTTTGTATTTCTTCACTCTTTTAGATGTAAATGGTCATTTTTCCTTTGAATGACAGGGAGAAGAAAGATTTTGCTATAGTATCTAATACTGGATAAATGTTCATATCTGACTACTATAAATATAATTGTCACTAATTAATTTGTCTTTGAACATTTCAGGGTCTAGGGCAAAGATAGATAAAAGAAGTCTGATTTATCTCAGATCTTAGATGAAAACAGCCCTTACTTCAAGGACAAAGAACTCACTACTAACCACTTGTGAAGGGCTTGGTACTTGAACCCGTGGGACTATTCTAACAGCATATTAATTATCATCTTGAGTTTAAAAAGTTCAGAAGGACTCATGCTTACAGGAGGACAGAGACAAGCCTCTAGAACCTCTTTTGATATTTCTGATATCTCTGGGTGTCGAATCTCCATTTCTGATTTTGCATATCAAGAGGCAGCCACACTAAATGTTGTTATGCATGGAGCACTGCTCTGGCTGAGAGAGGGTGCACCATAAGAAACAAATCCATAGCTGAAAAATAGATTTTAGGAAAATCTTTGTAACAGTGGACAGGGGTTTGCAGCCATTTAGCATCAAGGATTCCTGGGATTTCCATGCCTTCTAAATCCACATTCTGGCTTCCTGTCTAGTCTCAGTTTCCAGGTCCAGATTCATATGTCTGACGCCTGCTTATTGTCATCTCACGGATGTCACACAGACAACTCACTAGTCTTCCTCTAAGCTGTTTTCCCCCTAGGTTCCATCTCTTATTCCATGATATTGCCAGCTTCCCAGGATCAAGATCTGAGTCAGATTTTCTGCTCCCTCCACTCACTCAGTCTAGTCAGGACAAGAACTGGGACTGCCTTTCTGAGCTCTTTGGCAGCCATCTCACTCCCCGTCCTGTTCATGGGTATTAATTCATGAGTGTCACCTGCTACTTCAATGACCGCTATAAGAACCTGACTGTTGTTTGTTTCTTTAGTCTCACTTTTTTTTCTAGGCTACTCTGTGCTCAAAAAACCTGTGTACAAATCAAGTCCCTTTTCACACACTGGCATTTATAATCCTCCATAGGCAGATTGCAGCCAGCTGTTCTCATCAAGAGTGTGTCTCCCAGTCCCTCAGTATAACACACCATAGACAGAGCAGGTCCAGCTAGGCCACTGGCAGGCCCATTGCACAGACACGACCCAGGTTTTTCTGAGTTTATATGGGTATGAGAAACAAAGCCACACATAGCAATAATTCCATAAAAGTAGAGATGACATTGATATAAACCCATTTAAGAAAATAACCCTGGTGGTTTTACTGTCTGTTTCATTTGTTTGTTTTCTTTTGTTGTACTAGGAATGGAACCAGGGGCTTCACACATGCTGAACAAATGCTTTATCACTGAGCTACATCCTCAGCCCCTACTGTCTATCTTAGTAATTGTGATCAGATGCCTATGATTCCTGATAAGATAATAAATAGTAAGGAGGAAATTTTTAGAGGTTTCTAAATTGAGTATTGATTTTCTAGCAATTTTTATTGTAAGGTAGTTTAGATATTTAAAAAACAGTCGAGGGGAATTCACTTGGATCCCCTATGTATCAATGAAGGCAATTTCTGAAAACTCCTGACATGTCATTTTCATGATTGGGTTTCTCCCAAATGTTAAGAGACAGAGGAGTGCAAAACAAAGGGTCCTGTTTGACACAGGCATACTTACTCTAAGTGTCAGAACAAACTTTCCGGACAAACATGCTCCTGTTGAGTGGAGGGACTTCCCCAGGCATTCAGCACAATGAGGACCGAAAACTCAAGGCACAGCAGCAGCTCCTGAACCAGAGCTCTACTGTTTGCTTTTTTGGTTTTCCTATAATGACTTATGACTAGTCCCTAAAATGTATGACCGATGACTCAAAATTGAATGGGTTGTCAGACTTTCCAAAATATCATTGACTCTACTTAATATTGCTGTTCACTTTAACACCAAAAAGCAAATGGCTTAGGAAATAAAATCCTAAATTCAAATTGGACAAAATCACACAAATTAACCTCAAAGGTAAATGGAATTTCTTCTTCTTCTTCTTTTTTTAATCCTACAATAATCAGCCATTTTAACTTTCTGATTTTTAAAGAAACTCTTCTACAACTTACGTGTACATCAAGGAAAATACATAACAATGATTAGTATGTGTCTTTAATTTGAGACATTAATGAAAAAGATAATTAAGTAAAAAACATTTCTTGATAGCTTTTTGTTGTTGTTGTTAATAATGCTAATATAGATGGAGAGTTAAACAAAGTGGCAGGAGCCGTGAATTCTAGTACAGATATTTAACCTTTATAAACCTCAATTTTAACATTTTTAAGATGGAATATTTGGACATATCAAGTGACATTACACATATAAAAGTAAACTGTAAAGTGCTGTTGAAAACATAAGGCAGCATTGCTATCACCTTTCACCTTTTTAGGAAGAAAAATTTGAAATATGAATATTTTATATGCTTTTAAATATTAATACTTTTATATCTAAAGATATAAAAGATCCATAGTTTTTTAAAGAAGATATTCAAGTTGATACTAAATGCTTTTTTTATTGATCAGAATATACACTCTTCAAAAGTGATCACTAGATCAGACTCGTAGAAATAGAGAGGATAATATTCAGTGTACCACTAGGAAAACCTTCCATGTCAAAGACATGGAGTGTGCGTGGGAGGAGGGGCAGCATGTAGGAGGGCCACTTGAGAGCATATGGCTGGCCTGGGGATCATTTAGAGGAGCCATATGGAGCAAGGCATTCCACAACCGTCCCTGAGCTAGTCTTCTAGGAGGTCAGTTGTATCATGTTACAACCACCCTAGAGCCACAAATGCTATCCCTTATGGCAGAAAAATATATTTATTAGGAACAAAAGTTCCCTTTTAAAAATTGAAAATGGGATATCATTATATTTTTTTGTCAACTCAGAACAACGTCTCCTTTCTGTGTACTTAATTTAGTGGGGAACTTATACTCTGTCACCCTGGGGTAGATGGAGTAGCTTCCTTAAATATGGACATGGAAAGAAAGTACACATAAAAAGAAATCATTATCCATTTTAGCACCCCAATTCAGTAAATGCAAATGTCTTTGAAGTAAACATTAAAGTTTTAGACTATTCCTTTTAAAGGAAACAGTAACAGAACTAATGAATGGAAACTAAAAATGTAACTATTGTCGCTCTGGTGTCTTAAGTTACTTATCTGTTCAATAAACAGTCCTGGAGCGTGCTAGACACTCAGGGGAGACAAAATGAATGGGGAAATGAAACATCCAGTATTCGCAGAGCTTACAGCTTGAGTGAAAATGAAATACATGTGTTCATTTATACTAAAAGGTCACAATCAGAAACTCAGTTCAATAGTAATGTTTTCACCAGATCTGAACAGAGTTGGGTACTTAACAGACAAGTTCTTTATTTAATTATCTCAAAGCACAGAGAGTCCTCAACTTAAGATGGGTAGACTCAAGATTTTTCAACTTTATAATGATGTCAAAGCCACATATATTCAGTAAAACTCTATTTCAAATTTGATCTTTTCCCAGCTTAGAGATGGGTAGTATAATACCTCTCACAATGACAGGCATGACAGCCAACTGCAGATCCCAGTCATCCATGAAACCTCAAAGAGGATCAGCCAACACTTTACAGTGAACTCTGTTACTAAACTACAATGTTCTATAGATTAGGTGGCTTAAATATATTTTCAACTTGCAATTGATTTAGTGCTGTATAAGTGTACTGTAAAACTAAGAGATGATTCAGTCCTTCATTTCATTCAGAGTAGTGTTGAGCACAGTCTTTCTGTTCTTTCAGGCATACAAGTGGTATGAGCTTGGGCACAAGAGAGGACATTTCGCATCCGTCTGGCAACGCTCGCTCTATAATGTGAATGGCTTGAGAGCCCAGCCATGGTGGACCCCAAGAGAGACAGGCTACACAGAATTAGTGAAGGTGAGTGTTGACTTAGGTATTGTCCTCACCTAATCTCTTGCCTATTTCCTGCTCAAAATCAGAATATTAATCATGGAAAGAAATGTCAGGCAGAAGATGCATTTTATTCCCAGTAATATTTTCAAAAAATAGTAGAAAAAGAATATTTTCATCCCATTAGCTAAAGGTATCAGCTATAGGATAAAGTAGGGAATTTATCTGGAACAGTAGTTCTCATACTTTTTAGTCTTGAGACTCCCACATGCTTTTAAAAATTATTCAGCAGACAAGGAATTTTTTGTTTATATAGGTTATATCTACCCATGTAATCTTTAGAAATTAAGACAAATAAAATATCATTTTATGTATGAATTCTTTAAAAATACCAATAACATCATTACATGTTATTATAAATAACATTTTTACAAAATAATTACATTTTAGACACAAAATATAGTGAGATTGTTAGAACTGTTGTATATTTTTACAAATCTTTTTAAAATATTTGGTTCATAGAAACTGGGAATATTCTCACATTTACTTCACATAAACACTAGAACACTGATGTTATATATCATGTGTTCTCTGGAAAGTTCCCCTGTGTATCTGTGCTCAAATGAGCATAAAAAGAGAAAAGAACATCTTCTTAGGTTTGGAAAGTAGTTTTGATCTTTCCAATCCCCCTCAAAGAGTCTAGAGAACCACCAGGTGTCCCTGGACCACGCTTTGAGAACCATACATCCTGAGGCTATGAAAAGAAAAAAGTTATAAATATTTTTAGAAAATGTTGTGGCAGATATGTAGGATAGGGAAACTAAGTAACTCTAACAACTTAATAACTATAAAAATGGAAAATTTTTATGTTGGTAGGCTAACTCTGAACTTTTGACTATTTGTGATTTGAGTAAGTATGGTCAGAGGTTTACTTTAGCTCATTATTCTTAGATGCATCAATGGAACTCATAGTCAATTTTACTCATTGTTTTAATAACACCATCTTCTATTCAAAATGTAGAAATGTCACGTACCCTAAGTGTTAGATGGGCTTCTGTATTCTGACCTAGAAATCTATCATTTTTACATGGTTTGTAGAAGATAATATTATAGAATATTTATACAGTGTTTGTGGAAGATAATGTTATTGATTTCAAACAATTCATTTTACATGTGAGGGAAACAGGAGGAAAGAACAGGAGTGGCAAACCATTGGGAATTCTAGAATCAGGGTGATAGAGATGTGGACATTCTTATACTCTTATTCCTACTTTTGGGTGTATGTTTAAAATTTCTCAAAATATTTTTGTGAAACAACATCTTACAAGACTTATAAGACTTTACTGATTAATTGGTCTACTTGGAGAAAAGAAGTTTCAATGAACTTACATTCAAGTAGTCTTATTTGACTGTGTTTATTCTATATTTCATTATAAAAACATACTTTATAATTATCTCAACCAATTGTAAAGTAGGTGGCCATCACTTAGACTTTGAATACTTTAAAGAGGTGAAAACCATAATATGATGACTAAATAAAAAGATTAATTTTAAGAGGTTTCATACCCAGAGTAGAAATTGCAGAGGAACAGCACTTTCTTGAAAATCTGCTACACTTAGTGCTCTCAGTGATTCTGTTCCTTTGTAAAAATCCATCTTCCCTCAAATCAGATCACACTGAACTCTCTTGATTGTCCTCCCCCGTTTCTTCTTGTGAGTTTGCTTCCCTGCTATAGATTTTAGGATGCTTCTAAATTCAAGTAACAGAAATGAAAATCAAACCTGACTCCAACAACTAAGAACTTTATTGATTCAAGTAAATAAAAGCCTAATGGTAGGGCAGACCTGGGGGTAGTATAATGGGGGGAGATTTTCTTGGCTCTACACTTCCTCCTGTGCTGGCTTACTGCAAGAAGGCTGCCAGCAGTTTGATAGCATTGTTGAACCACCATCACAGCCCTAACTGCCTGTCAGAAACATCCCAGGAGACCCTTTCCTATTGATAATTGCCATGTTATATGGCACTCACTGTTACAAAGGAGTCTGGGACACCAAGTAGTAGCTGGCAACAGGCTTCCAGGAACGTAGGAGCAGTATTTTCTTCAGTCTCATCCAATCTCGGTCAATTTATGGATTAGCTACTGGCAAGGGGCTCTGAGGGAATCCTTAATCCAGCCAACAGGTCATGCCCTGGGAGCCAGGAAAGGATCAGCTTCTTTTCAATTGAATGGCCTATCAGGGGGCAGAGGGACACTCCAACAAAGTCAGGGTTCTATTAAGAAGAAGGAAGAGGCATAATGGAAGGTGAAGAGGAAGCTGACAGTTCAGGATGTGTGCACTTGGACCCAAATATTGTTCTCTGCATTCTCCGCTCCCAACCCTCTTCATTCATTTTCTAAGACGTCTTCGCTGTGAGTCATCTGTTGTGAAATATTCTTTTACAACTATGCGACCCAAACACTTCTTCGTGTTCTATCTTCAGCTGTACAGGAACATTAGCATTGAATGTGAAATTAACTTACCATGTAAACTCCTGACTGCTCTTCTTTTCCAACTGTATAAGTAAATGGTCAGGGTCTTGAGTCCATTTGGGATGCTATGGAAAAATGCCATTCACTGAGTGGTTTATGAGCAACATAAATATATTCCTTGGGATTCTGGAGGCAGCAAAATCCAGGATTTAAAGTGCCAGTGAGGGCTTTCTTTCTGATACACATATGGTGCCTTCTCTCTCTGTTGAGTACTTGCTTCTGGTTCGTAGATGGTGTTGTCCCTCTGTGTATTCACATGGTGGAAGAGGTGAGGTCTTTCTCTGCATACTATTGAAATTAATTTAGTGGAAACTATCCAAAATATCTATCCAAATGATGAACAAATAAATAGACAAATATGGCATATTTACACAATTACAGTAAAAAGGAATGAAGCACTGATTCTTGGTGGAATGTGGATGGACCTTAAAAACATGATGCTAAGTGAAGGAAGCCAGTCACAAAAGACCACATATTTCATGAATGAACTGTCCTATGTAGGCAAATCCATAAAGAGAATTTTGCCAGGGTATGAAAGATTGGGATAAAGGAGAGTAACAATGGTTATGGGGCTACTTTTTGGGGTGACGAAAATGTTTTAAAATTAAGTAATGTTGTTGGTCATACGATTCTGAATATACTAAAAACCATTAAGTTGTAAAAGGTAAGTGAATTTTATGGTACATGAATTATATCTCAATAGATCTGTTAAAAATAGGCAACCACCCATTAAAATACTAATGACATTCTTCACAGAACTGGGGAAAAAAAAGTCCTAATATTTATTTGGAAAAATAAAAGACCCAGAATAGCTATAGCAATTCTAAGTCAGAACAAAGCAACTCTCAAAGAATCTCAATACCTGACTTCAAATTATACTACATAGCTATAGCAACAAAAACTGCATGGTACTGGCACAATAACAGATGCATAGACCACTGAAACAGAACAGAAAACACAAAAACAAATCCACAGAGAGCCATTGTAACAAATGGTACTGGGAAAACTGGTTATCCATATGTAGAAGAATGGGACTTGTCTCTCACCCTGCACAAAAGTCAACTCAAAATGAATCAAAGACCAAGGAATTAGACCAGAAACTATCCAACTCGTAGAACAAAACTCAGGGTTAACACTCTAACACATAGACACAGGCAACAACTTTCCCAATAAGACCCCTAAAGCTCAGGAAATAATGCCAAGAGTTAATGCATTGGATAGCATCAAATTTAAAAGTTTCTGCATAGCAAGGGAAATAATGAAGAGAGAACCACAGAATGGGAGAACAACTTTACTAGCTACTTTTCTCACAGAGGATTAATATCCAGAATGTATAAAGAAACCCAAAAAAACTAAATAGGCAAATAAACTAAACAGACAATTATCAAAAGAAGAAATAAAAATGGCCAACAAATATATGAAAAATGTTCACCATCATTAGGAGTTAGGAAAATGGAAATCAAAACTATACTGAGATTTCTTCTCACTCCAGTCAGAATGGCAGTCATCAAGAATACCGACAATAATAAATGCTAAAGAAGATGTGAGGAAAAGGAACACTTTTACTTTGTTAGTGGAATTGTAAATTAGTACAACCACTATGCAAATCAGTGTGGAGTTTCCTCAAAAGACAAGGAATGGACCACCATAGAGTTCAGTTATACCACTCCTTAATATTTAGCCTAAGAATTAGAGTCTGTGTACTAGAGTAATACATGTTTATATCTGCACAATTCACAAGAGCCAAACTATGGAACCAGCCTGTGTCCATCAACAAATAACTAGATAAAGAAAACATTTTACATATATAATGTAGCTTTTACAATATGTGTAGCTAGCTTTATTTAGCCATAAAGAAAAATGAAATTACATCATTTGCAGGAAAATGGATGGAACTTGAGAACATTATATTAAGTGAAATAAGCCAAATTCAGAAGGTCAAGGATTGTATGTTTTCTCTCATATCTGGAAACTAGAAAGTATAAAGGGAAGGAAGATGGGGTTGGGGGGGTGGATCTCATGAAAATCAAAGGCAGATCAGAAAAGTAGAGGAAAGGAACGAGGGGGAGGAAAGAGGGGAGAGAGATGGGAAATTATATTGGCCAAATTATATTGTTATATTGTGTGCATGTATGAAAAAGTAACAACAAATCCCACTACTATGTACAACTATACTGCACCAATAAAAATATGGAAAAAATAAATAAAAATAGGCAACTATGATAGTATGTGGCAGTTCAAATACGTTAACAGTAAACAGGTTTCTGAAGGTTGTTGAAGAACCTAAGAATCATCTCTAAAGCAATACAGGGAAGCAGTTCAGAACCTGTCCTCCATAGCCACATTGCCTGGTTTGTCTTCTGGTTTATTCCTTATGACTAGTGTGGTACTGAGTACATTCTTATTGTTCCAGCTCATTATCTGCAAAATGCCTATAGTAAACATTAATTATTGTTATATTCTGATTATCATAATTTTGATTTATTACCTCATTTTTATAGAAAAAAATATTTTCCAATTTTTAAAATATGACCTGGAAAATCCAGTTTTAAGTAGTAATTATGATTTGAAATAGTAATTTAATGACAAGCATCTATTAATTGCTAATTATCTGCCATCCATATGCTGAACTTTTATATGGAATATTTTAATATTTATGGCATCTCTAAGATAGATATTCTCGTGTACATTATATATGAATAAAGTAAGGATTAGAGAAGATAAGAAATTTGCCTAAAATCACATACTTAATGGTGATTCATACCTAAGGTCTCCCTGTCCTCAAAATCCACATTCTTGATGGTACGCCACAGTTGCTCTGAGGGTTACCTATGTTTGTTCTTAAGTCTTGTGTCCTCCTTTTTGCTAACCAAGTATTTCAAAATTCTATTTAGTTGAGCTTCTTGATTTTAGCCCTGCCTGTTTCAAGCTTTATTTAAGAACAGTAAGGCCAGGGTGTTAATCACGGGGTTCCCAGCATCTTGATATCTCAGCCTGTGTGACATCATATGTTTAAAACTCAGGGCTATGTGATAGTATTTTGCTTTGTTAACTACCATTATTGACAGAAATGGTAATATTGTACCATTAGGATTTTTTAAAAAGAGAGTCATGTCAAGGTGACCATTTGCCAATAATTACTGTGAGGTACAGAGAGCCAGCTGTGTGAGGATTCCAAGGCCTGTTGACCATTTAGTTGACAAACACTTGCATATGAGGATATTCTTTCATTGCCAAATTACAGATTTGAATATTCCAAACCATGCATCATCATCCAACCATTGATATCTTAAAATAGAAATCTAGATCTCCCAGCTGCCAGGTTTGGCCAAAAATACTTTTAGAATAATAATGCAGATTCTCGCCATTAAGTGAGTGTTAACTACCATGGATAGCACATTTCCATCAGCAGAGTGCTGTTTTCTTGGAGGCATGGAGCAGTATGTCCTCTGGGTTTTTTCTTTTTTTTTTCCCCCTTTTGTCAAGTTTCACTGTTCTTCATTGTGTAGCTTATATAATTCGGCAGTTCTGGCACTGGGGGTTATACAACTCAATGAAAGAAATTGGAGAAAAATATTTCAGCAGAGTTTTCCCTTTGGGGCTTATTTTCATTCGAAATGAGTAGTTTGTTGTTCAAATCACAAATATCAAAGGGTCCATTGCCTTGAGGGTATTTACCATTGAAACTGAAAAAAAAAAAAAAGGATTAAATTCTTTGCTAGGTTGAAAGTAGAAATGATCCCTTGTAGTTAAAGAAAAGCCATCATACATTAAGTGTGTTGCTCTTCCTTTTTTGAGATTAACTGTTTGATCCACATTATTTCATGGCCAAATTAGATGGAACTTGTATGCATAGAGACCACTGTACAGGCAGGGCTGAATCTCAGTGGCTAGGGAGGATGAGGCAGGAGGATTGCAAGTTCAGAGCCAGAGCCTCAGCAACATAGCAAGATTCTGTTTCTAAATAAGATATTAAAAAGGGCTGGGGATGTGTCTCAGTAGTTGAATGCCCTGGGTTCAATCCCTGGAAAGGAAGAAAGGAATGGAGGGAGGAAGGGAGAAAGGGAGAAAAAGAAACCACTGTACAATTGCTTTTCCTACTACCTAACTCTTTGCATTTATCACTGGGGGAAAAAAAAGTCTGGAATTCTGTTTTCTGAGCTTTAGAGCAGCTGGTCTGATGTAAACAAATAACATCACACATAAATTTGCCTTTCTTCATATTGCACTTTTATTACAGCTGGAGAAGTGCCCAGCTATACTTTGCCAGTGATGTGACAGAGTGCATAGGAATGATTGATTAGAATAGCACTCTCTGTCATTTTCCTCCACACTATGGTTCTTATTAATTAAGAAATCCACTGTGTATGAATAACTTCACCTGGACAAAAATAGGACTTATCCAGTAATACATTAGTGGTTCAACATTTCTTTCCATGTGATTAAATATTTGAATGTTTTCAATGGATTGCTTTTGAAATGAAATGGATTGATAAAGAAGTAAAAATGTCACATTTACAGTGGAATTAAGCGGTAAATTAAGAGGATTAGCAGTTTTACATAAAACTAATATCATGGTATAAAGAAGTGCTAAAAGCAATTCCTTAAGCTTAACATAATAGTTTAATCTTATTTTTCAATGTCAAACTTTGAACTTTTGGGATTCTAGTGATATTTTCACAAAACAATGATGGGAATCCAGAATTTGACAATTATGATTTAAAAGTGAACTTTTTAAATGAGATCCCACAATGAGAAGAAAATTAGTTTTGCTGTCAGCACCGATATTTTGGGCAAGCTTCTCCCCCCACCTGAGCCTCACTTTCTATACCTCTAAGTTTAGAATAATTATCCCAGTTCCTTTTCAATTCCAAGATTTTAATGAGGCAAACAAAGCAAAATATCAACTAAACAAAACCACCACGTTGGATGTTTCTGTGTGCTATTTAGGTGTGCAGCCTTACTAAATTGAGATCATAGAATGCCATATGATGCCAATTATGGCAATAGAGCAAAAGAACAAAATACCTTATATTCTTTGAGTTATTTCAAACTAAAAGGCCATTTGTTTTCTTTCTCCCAGCAAAATTGGTGAGTTTTCAGTATTTATCAATATGAAAAACAAAATGACTACACATTGGCATTTTATCTGTGACCCTCTTTGGGAACTCACAGTACAGTGTTTGATATCTCAGAATAATTGCAAACTGAACCTGTAGACTGGTATTCCATTTGGGGCTCGAAAATGTTTAATGAGGTAGCTCATGATCTGTGTTTTAACATACTTATGCACAGATCAATGGCGTATACATAACCACATTCATATCTGCTTGAGTATCTGTTCATCAAGCTATTTGTTTTTATATATACTCAGGAAGTCTCCCAATCAGGTTCTTTCACCCGCTTGAGATCAATGACTTTGGGTTTCTGCTCAGAGATGTCACTTCTTTAGGATTTAGTTCAGCACACTCTGGGAATCCAACCTGGTGTCCCCCTTATACCTCCTTCTGACTGATATATCCATTGGCCTTCCTGCCCATCTGGACTAATCTAAAAAAAAAAAATGGGTTTCATTTGCCATCTGAGTGCTTACAGCCCTCAGGTTGGGTCTTCTGGCAATGTAGCCTGTATTTTCTTCTTTCTCTCAGGTGAAGAAATCCTTTTTCTCCCACTCTCTAAAAAAGAGCAAAATTCAGTTCTATAAGACTCCTCTCATGCTCCAGTGCAAGATGCCCCTTATTGTATTTTTTTCTTTAGAAAGGAGAATGACACTAAAAACACCAAGGGTCAATGGCCAGACCATATATAAAAAGAGAGTTGTAGCCCGGGAACCTGCTGAGGAAACACATCTGCTGTCTACAACCAACAGCCAAGGGAACCAGCCTGCTCTACGTCAGACTTGTAGGAAGCCAGACCACAATCTCTAGTAGCAACCAAGGAAGCTGAATAATAACTTCTGTAGTAATCAGCCCCAACTGACTAGGATTTAATTAATAAATGACAGCTGCCCTGATTTTTGTCTACAGTCCCAACTTAACAACCTGAGCAAACTAAATATGCAGTGCACCCTTAAATCATCACATAGGAGGTCCCACCACTGTTAGCTGTCTCCAGCCTCCTCAGGCCAACAGCTTCTGTGGAGGGCACAACCTTCCCTTTCTGCTAGTACAAAAACTGCCCACTCTTCCTGCCTTTGAATCTTTGCCAAAACACAGGTGACTGTGTCTGACTTCTTTGCTGCAGCAAGCTTAGAGTAAATAGCCTTTGCTTTTTCTCATTTGAGTGGTCTTGGTTTATTTCCACAATGAGAAATGTCCGCTGCTTTCTTTGATCTTTATATTCAAGCTTGGAAAAACAAGGAGAGCTGATCAAAATGCATCAGGACCAGTGAGAGATTGTTCCTTTAATGCTGCTAATTTCCTTAGAGGTTTTATTAAAATTACTGCAAAGAGAATTTTCTGGGAAAGCGTTGTGCTTACTGCAGTGTTTGCTCTGATTCTGTAGCCTCAGCTCCTCACTCAGGGGGATGACCCTACCCTGGGGTACCATTTCTAAAGCAGGATGCATGGCTGCCTCTGTTCTTAGCATGCTGGAGAGGCACATTTTGGCTAGGATTTAAGCAATCTGATTTTATCTCTGAAAATTAAGATATGTAATGCCTAACATAATTAAGATAAAATAATCTCTCAAAATCAAACTATATAATTTCTAAAATAGTAATGAATTACAAGCATATTCTTAGTCAGTTAAGTACAATTTGGTATTGTATTGATGTGACATTTTAGCCATTCATTTGCACTTCAATTTTATGCATAAATTTTGCCCACAGTAGTCTTTAATGATGTCCCTTCCCTTAACGTAGACTCAGGACCTGTCAAAGTACCTACATATCTCAGGAATTTTCTGTCAACTGCCAATTTCTATGTGATATTCATTCCGTTTTTCTTACAGCTAATCAAACATAGTTAAGCCGTGATCTCGCTTTTATTACTCTCAGCCCTCTGAGTTCTTGTATGATGTTTG
Source organism: Callospermophilus lateralis (assembly GCF_048772815.1). Classification (NCBI taxonomy): domain Eukaryota; kingdom Metazoa; phylum Chordata; class Mammalia; order Rodentia; family Sciuridae; genus Callospermophilus; species Callospermophilus lateralis. Next base: position 28,523,592 of record NC_135320.1, read on the forward strand.
CACACACGTTAAAAACCTTTCCCCATAGCCATGTTTTATTTTGCTCCTATAAATTTACTTTTGCCCATGTTGATGTAAATTTATTTCTGGTCCTCTTCCATCTGCTGTTTGCTTTCTTAGCTGGAGCTGGTTCTAATTTGAATCTGTTTTTAGTATTATGAGCTGAATTATGTCTCCCCCAAACTGTTGAAACCCTAACCCCCGCCCCAGGACCTCAGAATGTAACTGTATTTGGAGACAGGCTTTGAAGAGGCAGTTAAGAAGAAGCCGTTTAAAAGAAGCCATTATGATGGGCCCTAATCCTACCTGGTGGGAGTCCTTATAAGAAGAGGAAGTTTGAAATCACAGAGAGGTACCAGGAATGCATGCCCACAGAGGAAAGGCCCTGTGAGGACCCAGGGAGAATAAGGCCATCTGTAAGCCCTGGAGAGAGGCTTCAAAAGAAACCAAATTTTCTGGGCTGAGGTTGTGGCTCAGTGGTAGAGCGCTCACCTAGCACGTGCGAGGCCCTGTATTCAATCCTCAGCACCACATAAAAATAAATAAAGATATTGAGTCCAACTACAACTAAAAAATAAATATAAAAAAAAAAAAGAAACCAAATTTTCCAGCACCTTGACCATGGACTTCTGGCCTCCCAAATTGTGAGAACATAAAAGTGCTGTTGTTTAAGCCACTCTCTCTGTGCTGTTCTGTTACTCTTGGTTTAACCAGTTAATACCATTGGTGGCTTTCATTAGTAGTCCTCCTCATTTAGCAGTGTGCCACACTGCCTCAACAGAAGTGTCCCTTCTTAGAAGAAAATATTTAAAGTTCAGTTAAACCAATTTTGATTGATTAGAACAAAATTAAAGTGACTTTTGGTCAAGCTTGAAGCATTATAATCATTTTATCATCACCTAAGCATCTCATGGAATTGGGGTTTACCAACTAAAGGGTACAAGTAAAGAATATAGCCCAAGAGGCAAAAAGAAACTAGGTTGACAGTAAATCAATACACAGATTAGAGAGTTTGATTCAAAATGTGAAATATGATGCTGAAACTATTTCTTCACTGCTCACTGGCACACACACTCTCTCTCTATCTCTCTTCCTGTCTCTCTCTCTCTTGCCTATTTATCATGTGAAATATTACTTTGAGTTCAGTGATCTTTTAAAGATGTATTTGAGAGATTGATAAAGGACTTTGCAGGCATACAGTTGTCTCTAAAGTCCACTAAGAAGTTGAATTACATATTATAAGATCCTTCTAGTCTAGAAATAAAAAAGATAAACAGGAAAAAGCAGTTAGAAATATATAGAAAATATAAGTAAAGAAGAATTAAATGAAATTAAATGTATGCATTTAACATATCCATATGTAAAACCCTCACTTTAAGTGACAGTAAAAAAAATAAAAATGGAACAAACTTTTTTAAATGGTGGGAGAGAGACACCAATAGATGAACAGTGTCTGTCATTTTTTTTTTTAAATGCAAACCACAATTATCTGATTTGTCAGTTCCAAGAAAGCAGAAACCAGAGTCATCGAAGAGGGGATTCCGATGAAGGAATTTAAAGTATCCAGGATTATTAACCCTGAAGAAGTTGCATGGCTTCAAAGAATAGGGCTGTCTGTACTGACTTTTTAGGGTCCCCAATAAAAAAAATCTGGCTTGACAATGTGGCCATCAATCACAGACCCTGCCATTTCACACAAGATGACTAATGGCTCATTCATTTTTATAGAACTGTTACCTAAGCATCACCAAGGATTGAGGAGATCTTTAGAATAAACAACAAAGAACAAAAGAAACAAAAGAAATGCTGTAATTTAGGGAAACAGAAAATACAGGAACAAAGGCAAACTTGAAATAATACCTCGAAGGTACTCAGAGCAATAAGAAGGGATAGTATACCCATAAAACAAGAATAGAAAAAAGTAGCAAGAATACAAAGGGGAGCCAACAAAGACCCAGAAAGCGCTCTTGGGATTTGCAGAAATAAAATTTATTAGTGTTGTTAGAAGCTATGTCAGGAAAAGCCACCAGAAGGAAAAATAAAAAGGGAAAGATGAAAAATAGGAAAATTAGAGGCTCAATGTAACATGTCCAGAATACAAATAAAAGCAGTTGAAGAGAGAATAGGGGGAAATAGAGAAGACAATATTAAAGAAATAATCCTAGAAATTGGCCAGGGGAAAAAAAATGTGTATTTCCATGTTAAGGAGCACCAGTGGGTATTCAGTCCTTATACTAAAACACGTTGCCATGAAATTTCAGGATTTCAGAAAGAGAAAAAATTTAAATTCTCATTATTTTCATCATGGCTGTGTAGTATTTGCATATAGCACATGTCCTCTTGGCACACTTAGTCTTCTCACCTCTGAGGGAAATTTTTTAAATGAGAAATTTAAAGCACAGCATTAGGTACCTTACCCAAAATTACCAGTTTAATAAGTGGCAAAATCTGACTTTTAGAGATTATTACCCAAACATATATGAAGATACGAATTGGTGTCAACATACTTTATATTTAATCAGAGATATGAAAAATTATGCTGTATATATAATAAGAATTGTAATGCATTCCGCTGTCATTTATTTTTTTTAAAAAAATCAATAAAACATTTTAAAAAAAGACATCCTCTAGAAGGACCAAAAAGGAAAAAAAAGAAAAAGAAAGAGGAACCCAAAAGATACCATCTTTCCCAATAGTAGCACTAAAATTTGCAATGCAATACAGCTTTGCTCTCAAAGTTAAAAAAGACATGGTTTTGGGCAATGATTTTTAGTTATGACCCCTAATAATAATAATAATAATAATAATAATAATAATAATAATAAAAAATATGCAGGTCTGTGTCAAACTAAAGGTTACTACACAGCAGAGAAACCAGTCAACAAAATGAAACGGCAACCAATAGAATGGAAGAAGATTAAAATTAAACATCTGAAAAGGAATTCCTATCTAAAATGTGTAAGGAACTCTTGCATCTCTATAGCAAAAAAAAAAAAAAAAAAAAAAAAAAATCTGATTTAAAAATAGGCAAAGGACCTGGATAGACATTCTTCCAGTGGCCAATGAGTTTATGAAAAATGCTCTCCATCACTAATCATCAAGGAAATGCAAATCAGAACCACAGTGAGACATCACTTCACACATGTTGGGGTGGCTACTATGAAAAATAAGAGGTAACAAGTGTTGGCAAGGATGTGGAAAAAAGAGAACACTTTACACTGTTGGGAGGAATATAAATTGCTACAGTCACTGTGAAAAATAGTGAGGAGGTTCCTCAAAAAAGTAAAAATAGAACTGCCATGTGATTCAGAAATCCTGCTTCTGGATATATATCCAACAGTAATAATTCAGTATCTCAAACATATGTCTACACCTCCCTGTTCACTGCAGAATTACTCAAAATAGCCACAATATGGAAATAACCTATATGTCACAGATGAGTGGTACATACACCCAGTGGAACACTATCTAGTCAACATTTATGAAGGAGGTGTTGCCATTCACAACAACCTGGATGAGCCTGGAGTATATTCTAGGCCAAACTCAAGACAGACAACTACTGTGTGATCATAAATGTGGAATCTTAAGAAAGTCAAAGCAGAGAGTAGCACAGTAGGTGCCATGGATAAGCATGGTAAAATGGGGAGATGTTTGCCAAAGAGTACAAACTTTCGCTTGTAAAAGGAACACATTCTAGGGATCGAAGGTACAGTGTGGATAGTGAACTGTGTTAATTATTAATTTGATTATGGCAATCATTGCACATTTTATACATGTAAAAAAGCACCACATTGTATACTTTGAATATATTCAATCTTTATTTTTTATTTTAAAAAATAAAAATAAAATGATAATCACACTATATAACAAAAAAAATTTAATAAGATTTTAAAATTAGGTAAATAAATTTACTACCTGAACACCTATCCATTCATGGTCAAGCTTTCAATCACATAAGAATAGTTTCAGATGTTTTCAGAAATGCAATTTTACCAGTCATGTGTTCTTTCTCAGAAACTAGACTTTAATAGTTAGAGATCCCAATACCAGAGGCCAAGGCAAGTTCTGTGAAGCCCAGAGAGCCACTGTTTTACATTATAGTAAAGCATGTTATCTACTGGAGGGTCCATTTAGAAAAACAGAAAAAGAAAGAAAGTAATAGACTACATGATGTCTTTAGCAAAGGGTCAGAATACAGGTGCAGTGGCCCTTATCAAGAGTCTGGAACCAGAAGTATTTCAGATTTGGGGATTTTATTTGCATATGCATGATGAGATATCTTGGGGATGGGACACAAATGTGAATTCAAAATATATTTATTTTTCATATGATAATTTTATATGTTATTTTAAATAATTTTCTGCATAATACATTTTCATGGTATAATGTTTTCCTCTTCCTACAAAACCTGTTCAGATTTTAAAATATTAAGACAATGAGGTTCACTCACTCGACTTGAGTTGAGTTAAATGATCAGACATGCTCGACATGCATTTTTTAAATTCTCCCTTTTTTTTTTTAGTACAGTTTCAGAGTTGGTGAAGAAACAGTGTTGAATTTTTTAAAAACTGCATGTGAAACAAAGTGTGATCATTTACAACTCAAGTCAAGTGTGAGTGATACCTCATTGTCATAATATTTTAAAATCTGAATGTGAATTTACCCCGATGAATGAAAGATTTGAGAAATGAACTGTAACACAAGGATAGAAAAGAGGGAAAAGAGAAAGGCATCAACTTGTTAGATCGTTAACCTTCCCTGGTAGGTGGAGGATGATGTCTAAAATTAATAAACAGAGAATAGTAAAGCCAACAAATTATTTAGATATAATCAGTTAAACAATAGAAGAGATATTTAAAAGAACCAGCTGGGAGTTAGGCTCAGGGATAGGGAAGAATTGAATAAAAAACTTTAAAAAAACATAGATATTTAAATGGAATAAAAAAACAGGAGTAAGAAAAATAGGTAAGTAAGAATGATTTAGGCTATGATTTACTTTTCTTAAGAATGTTGTCTTTTGTTGCTTGTTTGTTCTTTTTGTTTTGGTTGGGTTTGGCTTTCTTGGTGCTGGGGATTGAACCCAGGGCTTTGCATGTAAGCGTGAGCTACGCCCTCAGCCCCAAAAGAAAGACTTTCTGCAAGAATTCAATTTTAAGAAAGGATTTCAAAAATAGGAGTTAGATGAATTTGGCATTGAAAAGAAAAGTGAACCATCAAATGGTATGAGTCAGCTGTCTGGGAAGATGAGGAAATGGCTCTTACCTGAACAGCGAATTGGGATTAAGGCCAGTTGAGGTGCATTATGGTATTTAGTAGGGCTTGGAACTGGGAAATCAATTTATGGATGGCTAGAGTGCCAAATATAGCGGAGGTTTAACAAAACCGTGGGCCACTGTAATAACAGTCAAATCTGGTTTCTAAGTTATGTGTAGCCACAAGAAAAAATATGCTTTAGAAACTTTAGTCTTCCCAGCTGAAATGCCAGTGCTATTAGTTTCTCTCTTCAGTTTTAAGAAACAGGTGAATTTAGGGTCAAGGAAATCATATTTCAAGGTAGGCCTTTAAAACCGTAGGCATTGCTGGCTTTGTGTAGACATTTAAGTTTTTGCTGGAATTTCCTACCCAAAGGCATTCCTTGCCATCTCTGAAGACTAAATACTATTACCGTGGAAAAAAATTCATATTCCCTCCCTTTTCACTCTCCACCTCCTGCACACATGTAGTCTGAATTTTTTTGTGTGTCTCCCCTCCCTCAAATTCACATGTTGAACTCCTAACCCACAAGGTTATGGTTTTAAGAGGTAAGGTCTTTGGGATGTGATTAGATCACAAAGGTGAAACCCTGCTAAATGGGAGTAGAGAAGCCCCAGAGAGCTGCCTTGCCCTCTTCTACCATGTGACTCATGGGTGCAAAGACATTCTCTGTGAACCAGGAAACAGTCCTTCACCAGACACCAGATCTGCTAATTCCTTGATCTTAGACTTCCAGGCTCCAGAACTGAAAATTAAATTTCTGTTGTTTATAAACCAGCCCCTCTACACTGTGTTATCACAGCAATCCCAATGGACTGACACACATGGCATACTGTGTAATTAGGTTTGGTCTTTAATCTCCTGTCATGATCTGTATTTCATTAAATGTGGTTCCTTGGTGTGTGGTTAAAAACATTTCCCAGGTTTCATCCCAGATTTTTCGCTAAAGTCCCTGTGTGTGATTGCAAAGTTGAAAAATACCCCTGAGTAGAGTCATTTACTTTGGTCGAAAAAGTGTTTACATTGAAATGCTTAGAAAAGCATGATTGTTGTTACCACTACATCATTTTTCTTTATGTCACCAAGTTTCATTGGTCCTCTCTTTTGGGTCACTCAGTTTCCCCACTTGTCCTTGTCAAGGATGTGAGCTGTCTTTGAGTTGCACCCATTGCACAATGCAAGCTGGAAGCACATGTCTCTCTGAGCACCTCAAAAGTACCTTCTCCTGATGGGTGCATAGAAAGCTGTGGGACCCCACAGTTGTTCCCACACCCTAGAGGGGAACAAGGCCTGCAGAGCCCAACCCAGACTGAAACTTAGACTGTACCTCTTCCACAAGATCCTTAGGAATGACCAAGAGGGCAACAGCAGGGTGAGTCTACCTGGACTGTTAAGCTCATTCACCACTCCAAGAGTCATTTTGTCATCTCTAAAAAAAATTTCCATGAGGTTAACAGGACAGATCCTTCCAACTATAAAATTCTATGACATAGTATTGAACTCAAAAGAGAAAATAATGAGTAACTGTATTAATGGAAATAAACTAGAAAACTATGCATTGCTGGGATAGTTTATTAGCCAGGGTTCTCCAGATGAACCGAACAAATAGAATGTATATATAAGAGGCAATTGTTTTATATATTCAGAAGCTGGGTAATCCCACAGTGGCTACTGCCCTGCTAGAGAGCCAGGGAACCAGTTGCTGCTTGGTTCAAGAAACTGTAAGCCTCAGCACAAGAAAGAGCAATGATACAGCCCTAGTGTGAGACTGAAACCTGGCGAGTTACTGATGCAAGTCTGCATTCAAAGGCTGCAGTCTGCTTCCACTGGAAATGGAAGCAGCAAAATCTCTCCTGCTCAAGAAGAGTCAATCTCATGGGAATAACCTCCTCCTGCCTTGTTCCATCCAGGCTCCCAGCCTATGGGATGGTACTACCCACACTCAGGGTGGGTCTTTCCCTTTCAGGTCACTGACCCACATGCCAATCATCTCTGGAAACACCCACTCAGAAGTGTGCATAACAATTTTCTAGGTGTCTGTCAATCCAGTCTAGTTGATTACTCAAGATTAACCATCACAGGATGGAGCACATCTGTAGTACAAGTATTTGAGGTCAGGTACTGGGGGGATCCTTCTGCATTCATTTTCTCTTTTGCACCTGTTTCTGTCATCCAACACCTGTGCCATTCTTAAAACAAAGGAAAACCCAAAAGTTGTTTTTTGGGTTTTTTTTTTTTTTCATCAGTAGTACCTGTGGAAAAGTACCTTGGGAACACTTCCCAGGGAGGCTGAGGGTAAAAGGTGCAGGAATGACATTTCACATTAAAAGACAGCCTATTCTTAAGTAATAAAGTTTAAATTGTGTTGAGTGATGCAGTCACTTGAACATTTCCCCTAGGGTTTTGTGCCCTATTTTAGTAACAAAAAAAAAAAAAAAAAAAATCAGCTCTTTCCAACCATGCTCTTAAAATCAGCTTTCAAAAGAACTGAAACTTCTAAAATTCCAGGAGGGAAGAGCTTGCCCTTATAAGGTGCCAATAACCTCATTTGAAAAGTAATTTCATGTGTTAGAGAGGTAATTCTCTCCTTGTCTGTGTGACAATTTAACAAGACTCTAACAGATTTATCTAGCAACTTGAACAAGTTACAATAACAGCAGTGAATTGGCAATTTAGGTGCATTTAAGAAGATCTGAACATACTGCAAAGTCCTGGAGTGCATTTTTTTTCTTTTCCATGATCTTGAGGTTCTTGAGAAAACCATGAAATTCTCTCAGTATGGAGACATGCCAAAGTGAGGACTTTTGAGTGTCTATTTGAACTGCCATCGTGGACTTCCTAGTTATAAACTTCCTACACACACACACACACACACACACACACACGGAAACTCGTTGGTGGACTGAGTGCTAACTAAGGACAAATGACCAGCACACAGCAGGAGGGTGACGGAAGGAGCAGATGTAGGTGTTGACACTAATGGGTGGTTTTCACAGAAATAGAATTATAAAATCAATCTCTAATCAAAGTTTCCTGCTGTACAATATTTTAAAAACCCTAATAGTTTCACATAACACAAAAAATTTCCCTTGGTGTTAGAAGTGAAAATAACAACAAATCTACTTTTAAAGATGTCAGTTGGCTTTATTTGTAATTCCAGAGTCAGATGGCAGCCTGCATTCAAAATTATATAGAATGTTCCACCCCTGTGTAGCCAGAGAAAAGGAGATCAGATACAGAATATAGAAGTGAGGTGGAGACAGGCCTATTGGTTACAGCTCATGTCTGTCTTCTTTGAATGTTGTCTGAGTGGTTGGCCATTGGTGATTGTCTAAGATGCACTTACTTTCTGAGAGGTTACAGTCTGTTTCGTTTAGGTTACAGTGCACTGTGCATGGACAAACTTTGAGGCCACGCTTAAAGCACGAATAGAGGCAGCTTCAGACCAAATTCCACACTGACTTGGCTGAGGCTGGCATCATGTTTTCACACAAATATGAGAAAAGCTGTTTTTTGGAGTCCTCAATCACCCTGATTTCTTTTTACACTTAATCATGAATTAGTAGAACATGAGGTAGTAAAAATGCTTTATACACTGTCTTTGTTTTACTCAATTATAGTTCATTTCACTTGACTAATGCAAAAGATAGAGAACTATGTTTTACAGGGCAATTTAATCCATTTTTGAAATTTTTATTCCTCATGACTGATTAGTTCTAATCTCCTACTCTTAAGACATTTATCATGTCTGGCCCCCAGATTCTTACTGAAACCGGCTAGTGTGTTCCTGTCTGCAAATGCATATCCTCAACTATTTTATCCACTTCTCCTCTCTTATAGAAATGATTGAAATAATTCACATTTCAAAATCCTGGTTTATCTGTACATCTTTGTCCCTTTCTTACTGTAGGAAAGCTATTTTTATTCTTTTCTTCTGATAGCAGCTCATCTCAGTTGGCTACCTAGATGCTTAGCTCTGCCTGCATGCCCCCACCACTCCCATGCCAGCCTACCCCTGACTGGCAGCACAGTGTGATGGGGGGAATGGCCTGGAGGATCTCCCACCAGATCTACCTGCTCCCACCTGGCCACTCCCAGGGTCTGGCAGTCAGAAGTCCAGGCTAAGGCTAAAGCTGCCTCCTAAATAAGAAGTCAAGGAAATATTTTTTGTTTGTCTGAATTCTAAACACTAAGGCATCTATTTGTTATGTTTTTCTGTTAATCTTATAATGATCAAATGCTCCAGTGGCCACTTTTCCTATGTCTTTGAAAGTTCAATATTTACCATGTTGAATGGCAGCTCTGTAAGGGACTCTATAGAAAGGTGAAATTATATGTGTGATTTGTAATCCAATTCTCTTGTTAGGTTATGGATTTTAAAATAATAAATAAATAAAAAGAAATCAACCTTTTGGCAAATCTTAAAGCAAATAATTATGAAAGAAGGAATTGTTTTCTGGGGTTTCTAGGAATTTTTGAAGTGTTTATTCTACAACAGCATTTGGTTCAGAAAAAATATTAAGAGGTTGTTTTGTTTCTTTTCTACATCCGTGATAAGAGGTTCTAGAAAAAAATGAAATAAGCAATCTAGATGAGAGCAAAAATGTCATTATTTGATTAAATAAAAAAGATACCTGAGAAGTATTATAAAATGTTCTACCAGCCATATTTTCAGTCCAATGAAAACAGAACCTTCCTTCTAGACTTTAGAAAGAAACTGGAAGTTAATCCGTGATGAAGGACTTGCAGTGATGGATAAAGCCAAAGGTCTCTTCCTGCCTGAAGATGAAAACCTGAGGGAGAAGGGTGACTGGAGCCAGTTCACACTGTGGCAGCAAGGTGAGCTCTTGTCTTCTAGACTGTTCTCTGTAACCTGTTTTATCTTAGGAACATCCCTGACCTTCATTTGCTTCTGTAAAATATAGATGATGCCACCATGGTGAGAGATGTTGGGTAAGCAACACAGTGAGTGACAAGACAGTAATAACTACAGAGTTCTTCAAAAATATAAATGTTTCACATTCAACTTCATAATTCTTGAGCTTAATCCACACCCAGGCACACAGCTTCAATATGTGTGGTCACTGAGTTAATATGTAAATCTATCTTTAAAATGAGGAGATTTGAACTTTAAGGTTCTCTCCAGTTCTCTTGGAAAGTCAACTTAACCTCTGTGAAAAATAGTCATATAAAAGTAAATCCATTTGGATGATCAAACAGCATGTGATGCACATGTTTAGCGACACAATCAGTTTATATTAAAGGACAAATAAGGACAGTGGCTTATCTCAATCATGCTTTCAGAATAGTTCCTATGTAAGAAGAACTACTTCAGTAATATTTTTGAGAATATGTCAATTAAGAGAGAGATCACATGATTTCAAGTAACTCTTATCAGCTTTCTCCAGCACGATTTTTTTTTTAAGGGAGCTATATGATCCATATGTGGGCAACATGCAAATTTCTCTGTGGTGTGTCACTAAAATGAATTAATTCTATTAGCACTTAAGCATTCATCTCATACTTCAATTTCATTAATATTTTTTATGCTTCAAGCTTCCCAGGGCAGTGCTTCAGAATAGCATGCATCCTTAAGTAACTTCCAAAAATTTACCAGAGAAAGGTGCTCGGATAAAGTAGAAATATGCAAAGAATTATGGAGATGTAGGAGGATTAAGCAAGGAAGAAAATAATAGAGAAAATAAGTTGGCTGGAGACAACATTTGACTTTTAAATTTTTACATAGTTTCCTTGTACCTGATTTTCCATGAACTCTCTACAATAATTTCCTATGTTTTTTACTTTATTAGTATCTTTGTTAAATTCTTCCCATGCAGTGAAATTTGAATTTGCATGTTCCTTTTTCTTTCCTAACTGTAACAAAGTTCTACCTATCCTGATATTTTAAAAAGCTCATAAAATTGCTTCTCACAGTATTATGGTTTTTTAAATTTCTGCTGGCATATGCTTTCTTCCGTGTTTTGTGTTGTTGTTGTTGATAGTGGTGGTGGCTTTTTAAATTGTTCTTTTAAACCTTTTGATTGGAACTCCTTAGTGTATTTATTTTCATTCTTTCTTCTCTGCTAATAGAGGCATTAAGGCTATGGACTGATTGATAGATGTACCTTTGGATTCATTCCATAAACTGTAATGTATGGTGTTTTTATTTGAGATTTTACTAAAAACAGATTGCATTTCTGTCCTGATTCACAAATAGTTTAGAGGTGTGTGTGTGTGTGTGTGTGTGTGTGTGAGAGAGAGAGAGAGAGAGAGAGAGAGAGAGAGAGAGAGAGAGAGAGGGAAATGAGCATGAGTTTTAATTTGTTGGAGTTCCTCCATCTTTTAAAAATTAATTTCTAGTTTTATTATCACTTTAAAAGAATATAAATCACATAGTTTCTATCTTATGAAAATTTATGAAGGTTCATTGTGGGCTTCTGTTTGTGGTTTTGGACTTTGAGAAAGAATCCAGGAACAATTTTCTGAAAACAAATTAGCAGTGCAAAAAGAGTAATTTTGAAAGCAAATAGTGTCATAGCTTGCACAGAACTAGGAGGAATCTCTGAAGGTACTTGCCATACCAGGGGCTGAGGCTAAGAAACAAAAGAGGCTGTCTTGGGATAGAAGGAGAGGAAGAAGACATGGGGAAGGGAGGTGGCAGGACAGGGTGCTACATCAAGAGCCCAAATTCAAAGAGGCCAATGAATATTTGGCTAAGCGAAGACTTAAAGGTTGTCTAATTTAATTAGGAAAGCATAGTGCTGGGTAGTTAAAGTCCATGAAGCTGTGACTGGGTGAGTTTTGTTTATATCCAAATAGGAAGCGAAATCATGGTAGATCTCTGTTCTCCACTTGAATTTTGTCCTCCTCGATACGTTGAAGCCCAACTCCCAGTGTGTCTGCATTTGGAGATATGTCCTTAAAGGAGGTAGTTAAGGGTATAGGAGGTCATAAGGGTGGGGGTCTGATCAGATAGGATTGGAAGAGGAAAACATACTAGGGATATGCATACACCGAAACAAAGCCACATGAGACACAGAAAGAAGTCTGCTGCCTTCTGTAGCCAAAGGAGAGGCCTCAGAAAAAACCAAACCTGCCAACATCTTGATCTTGAACTTCCAGCCTCCAGCACTATGAGAAGATAAACTTCTGTTTAACCACCCAGTCTGTGGTATTTTGTTATTGCAGCCCAGCAGACTAATGAATTGAAGAAAAAAGATAGATCAGCAAATCTAAGTAATAAATATTTCTTCACAAATATGTTGTTTAATCACTATGTGCAGAGCTGGGGTTGTAGCTCAGTGGTAGAACACTTGCCTAGCATGTGTGAGGCCCTAGGTTTGATCTCTAGCAACATATATACATACACATACACACACACACACACACAAACTAAATTGCTATGTGAATATCATGGAACAGCTATTTTGCCAGCATTTTAATAATTGTCCCAAGCAGTGACTAAAATATAGAGTTAGTAATTATTACTCAGTCACATTTTCTAGAATCCATGGGAAATGGTGTTAACTGAGCAGTTATCTGCTCAGGTTTAATTGCTGAATCCTTCTAAAAAGCCTTGTTCTAGGCAACCACTTTCAATTGATCAGAGTTATCACACAAGATGGAACATGTTGTCATTCTAGCAGTAGAGCCTTGAAACTTTGGAAGCATATAACCAAGTCCCTACTTTATGAATATGCCTCATAAAGCATGGCCACATCTAAATGATATATTCAAGTCATTCTTTGAGATCTGTGTTAGCAGTTAGAACTTTTCCTGGGGCCATTAAAACACACACACACACACACACACACACACACACACAGAATTCACTAGTACTTGGAAGTTACTTTAAGCTTGATGAAAAGACTGCTGAGTGTTCTTCCTTCAGTTGCATTGAATTAGCTGGTGTGCCCCTGTGCAAACTTTCTAATCCTGATGTAGCAAGATGCAAAATTATACTTCAAAGCATAGCATTTGAAAACCACACTCCTAACTTACAGTCCTTACTGGGCATGTCCCTGTATCTCTGAGCCTGGAATTTCTCATCTGAAAAATGACAATGAAAGTAGTGCCTTAAATATAAGGTAGCTTTTTCCTAGGGTCAATGATCTGACATACTGTTTTCTAATACATGACAGTGATACTATGTTTTTATTACATAACAGCAACACATTTTCTAATAGTGTTTTAGTCAGCTTTTTTTTTTTTTTTTTTTTTTTTTTTTTTTTTTTTTTTTTTTTTTTGCTGCTGTGACTAAAAGATCTGACCAGAACAACTGTAAGGAGGAAAAGTTTATTTGAAGGCTCACAGTTTCAGAAGTCTAAGTCCATAGGAAACCGGTTCCATTTCTTGGGGCTGGAGGCAAGGCTGAACAAGGCGGAAGAGTGTGGCAAAGGGAAGAAGCTCACATCATGGTGCTCAAGGAGCAGATAGAGAGAGATTCAACTTTCCAGATAGAAATATATACCCCAAAGCCACATCCCAGTTCCCATCTCATCCAGCCACACCCTAAAACTTCATTTTAATCCCATCAGGAATTAATTCACTGATTAGGCTAAGGCTATAACCCAATCATTTCTCTTCCAAAACTTTGGATTGTCTCTCTCACACATGAGCTTTTGGGGACACCTCACATTCAAACCATAACAAATCATAACAGTAATGGAGAGTTGGTCTTGTGGAGAGGTAGTCTTGGCTGAAAGCTGAGTTCTGAGTGAATTAGATTTCCCAGTCCTTTGCTCTGCCAGTTACTGCGAGACCTCTCTTTGTGTAGGTACTTCTGTAAAACACAGCACTGGTGCCTTTATTACTAGGTGTTGTGGACATCAGATTGGTCAGTCTAAGCATGTGGAGCAGCTCCCAGCCCAGAGTGAGCACTAGGGAAATCTTACATTCTGATCACATGTTAATATTTACAATTACCCATGTCAACATATGACTGTTGAGCATCTACTGCACAGATTTCTCCCCTAGAGAGAATCTATGTTTTCCAAACAAAAACAACAACAACAACAACAAAAAGTACAGGTTGAATATTCCTTATCCAAAATGTTTGAGAAGTGTTTAGGATTTGGGAAATCTTGCATAGACTTTACTGATTGAATATGCATAATATGAAAATCCAATATTTTTGATCATCATGTTGTCCCTCAGTAAGTTCTGAATTTTTTATTTTAAAGAGGATGCTCAACCTGAATGTGTCTAAAAGTCTAGAGGTGCTCTCTGGTCCAGCACTGTCCCCATGGAAATTCTAGTGACATAATCCATTTGGTTACCCATCTATTATTTATCTTTCCTGTGAGGCACACCTGTTCTCCTGGTAGCACAGTCTCAACCTCACCCCTGTGTTTGTGGGAAGTCCAGCTGGCTCTGGTTGCTCTTGAAGCCATTGGCCCCATTAGCCACTGCCTCAACAGCACAGAACCCAGAATGGGGGACTCCTGCCAACCCATCTCCATCATAGGAAGTCTAGGAAAGCTGGAGTTAAAAATGCTCCCTGATGACTTGTGCATTTGTATAATATTTGTTCAATTTATCATTCCATTCATTTGAGGTACTCCATTAATATCTAAAAATAATATTTTACTCATAAGAGGTAAAAATATCACTTAGGAAAAATGACTATATAAGTTGTTCTCTAACGTGTTAAGGTCCATTTGAGGCAAATTCTTCTAGGTTGCATCTGTTGTGACTCTCATTTTGCTCTCAGTATATGATTATCTTAGGACATCACTAACACTAATTAAATAAAATTAAACTCAGCTTTAGATGTAGCAGTCCTTTTGCATTTTGCACAGGGAATTAAAATATTTGTCTTTAAAAAACAATCCATCGTTTTACTCCTCTATGAGAGCAAATGATGTTGCGAACATTATGAGCACATCTTCCCTAATGAACGGTGATTTTATAGTTGTGAAGAAATTTGCATGTTCAGGATACTTAAGACTGTCCCAGAATCTTGTTCTGATACTATTACTCATAGAAAACATCATCTGTCAAAGACTTCTTCATCCTCCACTTTTTTTAAAATGTCATTCTCTATTACTATTTAAAGAATGATCTGTAAATGAAATAGTCATCAAATTCCAATTAAAAATATTGTTTTGTAACTCTTCAAGATAGTCCTAGAATTTAGGTTAGATTATAATATAATGGATTTTCCTTCCTTAGAGGATATATTATTTTCTCATGGTTGTTGTAACAAGTTACCACAAACTTGGTGACTTAAAAAGCACACACATTTATTATCTCACAACTCTGGGAGTCAGAAGTCTATAATGGGTCTCACTGCTAAAATTAAAGTATCATTCTTGTGGAGGTTCCAGCTTCTAAATGCTTCCCATCTTCCTTGATTTGTGTTCTCCTTTCACCCTCAAAGCCAGCAATGCCATGCCAAGTCTTTCTTCCTGTATCACTCTGACACTTCTTGCTGCTTTTATATGGGGCCACTCCAGTTAATCCAAGATAATCTTATTGTAAGGTCAGCTCACTGGAAACCTTGATGCCATCTGAAACTTTGAGTCCTTTTTGCTCTATAATATAACATATTGACAGGTCCCTGGGATTAGCATGTGGGCATCTTTGAGAGGGGCCACTATTCTGCCTGCCACAGGAGAAACAGTAACTATTCAACATGTACTTTGCCCCTTAGATGTCCTGAGTCTAACCTGATGCTGCCTGGAGAATTCAGATCCTTGCTCTTCCAAGCTCTGTCTCTTAGGGGAAGACCCTTTGTCTTCATGAGTTCCTCCTCCTTCATATTCCTGCAGTGAACTTGACTATTTACATCACTTACAGTCCAAATGAGATGAGTGTAAGCTTTACTACAATTTCTTTCTTCTTGTTTTCTCTTTTCTCTGTCTTTGAAACAGGGTCCCACCATGTCGCTCAGGCTGGTCTCCAACTCCTGGACTCAAATGATCCTCCCACCTCAGCCTCCTAAATTGTGGGTATGTGTCATGGCACCCAGCTTGTGCTTTGTGTCTAACAATGGTTGTCATCATTTATTCTTCTAGGAAGAAAAAATGAAAATGCCTGTAAAGGAGCTCCTAAAACCTGCACTTTACTAGAAAAGTTCCCTGAGACAACAGGATGCAGAAGAGGACAGGTACCTAGAGTGTTGTCAGTGCTGGGGAGGACAGGATTGTTAGGAACAAGGGAGATCTGACCCCTACAAAGAAATGATTCTTTCCTACGAATGCTTTTTTTTTTCACTCACTTATTAATGAAATATAATTTCATATCATTAATGTCAGAACTGAGGGTGGAAAATGTCCAGTTTTATCACATTGTGGAAAATGAGAGTGCTTTATTTTAGTTTGTTTCACAAAGAAGATGTGAATATAAACTGTGAGTCTTACATGGATTCTGATCCAAATTTACAGTAGTTTTGTTCTGTCACTTTAATTTAGCAATTGCTCCACATGTTGACAAATGGCTGATCGAGTGTCATATTTTCTATGCAGATCAAATATTCCATCATGCACCCTGGAACTCATGTGTGGCCCCACACAGGACCCACAAACTGCAGGCTCCGGATGCACCTGGGCTTGGTGATTCCCAAGGAAGGTTGCAAGATCCGGTGTGCCAATGAGACCAAGTATGTTTCCTTTGTCATTCTCTCTCTCTTCTCTCTCTGTCTGTCTGTCTATCTGTCTGTCTCTCTCTCTCTTTTATTTATTTATTTATTTATTTATTTATTTATTGTGTGTGTGTGTGTGTGTGTGTGTGTGCATGCGCGTGCATGGTGCTAAGGATTGAAACCAGGGCCTTGTGCATGTGAGGTAAGCACTTTAGCAACTAAGCTATATCCCCAGCCCTCCCTTTGTCATTTCTCTCTCCTCCATTACCTCTTAGGATGAGTGTTTGCTTCAACAAAGCTACATCCACACTCTTCAGTCTCTACCTATTCTTTGTGCTTCCTGCTGGTCTGGAGATATTCTAGGACTGACCTTCTTGGTCATTTTTCCCTAGAGCACTCATGTGGCAGCTGAACCTTCTTGCTTCTAAGCAGACTTGCATTCAGAGTCCAGTAACATGTACTGAGCCATACATTATTGTGCATCATGCTAATGGTTTGACAGCTTGAATTATCCACAAATACAAGAAGTCCTCCTTCTTGAAGAAAATGCCTCGTGATGTTTACATTTTGCTCTACAGGAGACAACATGGTGCAATGGAAGCTGGCTGCCTTTTTTCCAAATCCCAGCTCTGTAACCTAATCCTGTGTAACCTTGGCCAGTTACTTAATATCATCAAATCTCAGCCTCCTTGCTTTTGAAATCATCAATGATATTATCTACTTTGCAGGGTTGTTAGAGGGATTAAAGGAAATAATGCCTACAAGGCACTTAATCCACGTTCTAGCCTCAGCAGGGATGTGGTGAACATTAGTTCTCCTTCTCCCCTCCCCCTTCCTTTCTTAATCACAGCAGCTTCATTCACAACTCTCTGAATGAACCACACTTGCTCTGTGCCTATTATCCTGACACTTGCTTCCACTGGAAAGTCTGGCTATTCACCTGTTAGTCGGCTTTTTGTCTCTGAGATCAAACTACCTGACAAGAACAGCTTACAGGAGGAACGTTATTATTTTGGCTCATGGTTTGTGAGGTTTTAGCCTACCGCCAGCTGACTTCCATTGTTCTGGGCCTGAAGCAAAGCAGAGTATCATGGCGGAAGGATATGTCAGAGGGAAGCTGCTCAGCTTATGGCAGCCAAGCAGCAGAAGGAGAGCAGAAGCTGGGGGAGAGGGGATGTGGACAAGATATAGTCCCTAAGGCATGTCCTCCGTGACCTACTTCCTCCAGCCATTCCCTGCTTGCCTACACTTATCACTCAGCAGTGTATTCTAATTACTAATTCATCCAATGAATTAATCCACTGATGAGGGTTAGCTATCATCATCTAATCTTTTTCTAAAAGGCCTACCTCTAAACCTTACTGTATTGGTACCATATTTTCACAATATGAGATTTGGGGGAAGGGCAATTCCAGATTCAAACCATAACATCTACCCAAAACAAACTCATTACTAAGATCCAATTTAGTTTCATAAAAAGAGAACCTGTCTTCTGACTTGTTGGAGTGTGCATCGTATATCCCCTTAGTGATCTTACTACTCTTTGCTATTGCTTTTTATTAATTAGCATATGTTAATTTTTCTCAACAATGAGCTATAATCTCCTAGAGATCAGAAGCTGAGTTGTGATCTTTTTTAAATTTTTTTTTTTTTGAGAGAGAGAGAGAATTTTTTTTGATATTTATTTTTTAGTTTTGGGCCGACACAACAACTTTCTTTGTATGTGGTGCTGAGGATAGAACCCTGGCCGCACGCATGCCAGGCAAGCGTGCTACCACTTGAGCCACATCCCCAGCCCGAGTTGTGAGCTTAATAGGCATTTCTCATTGTCTTTAGTAGAGGTCAGAATGGAGGGTGAGTGTTCAGAAGGATTCATTTGGTTGTTGGAAGCTACCTGTCCTGGGTTTGGCACAGCAGCACAAGGGGCTGTGGTTGAGGCAGAGATGAATCGTGCACATTCTGCTCTCCCAGACATCCTCAGATTAGGAAACTGGGGATCTAATGCCTTGTGATCCATTAGAACGGCATCGATAAAAATGATATGCATGGGTCAGTGGGCAGGAAACTCACTTGCATTTGAGGTTTGAGAGTTTTGACAGTGGTTGTTTTTAAAGACAAGAGGGATTTGAACATTGAAAACTGAGGAAGTAGCACATTGCAGAGCAGCATCTGTTAAATCATAGAGGCCAAACATTATGGGCCAAATAAGAACATTGAGTGGTTTAGCAATCACCAGTGGAAAGTACATAAAGAGTAAGGCCAGAAAGTAAATGAATATGTTAGAGGTTCAAGGGGAAAAAAAAAAGTTCAAGAAAAAGAAAAAGAGTTAAGTGTTTATACTTATTTTACTAAATTGCTGTTTGGACAAAATTGTATAAATATCTAAGAGTTGCCTGGAAACAGAGTTCTGGCACTCAGGAGAGAAGTCCAGTGTAGAGATAGAGATCTGAGAGGTAAGCTTAGCAGGAACTTCTAGAAGAAGCTTGAAGGACAATTGAGTGATGACTAGAGGGTAAAAAAAAAAAAAAAAAAAAAAAAACTATGAAAACTTCTCGTCAAGCCTTCAGAAATTAAGTTTGGGTCCACAGGTTCTTTCTGCCAAAGGGTAGAGGAACAGGGATGTGGCAAGAACCCAGGGTATATAAACAGGAGGTAAGAGGATGATATAGGAGCAAATTTGGACAAACTAAACACTTAGAGCATAAGGCCACGAAGATAGAAAACAGCAGGCCTCATCTTCGAAGTAGTACTTATTGGTTTTAGAACTTGCATTCACTTTTGTTCATGCTGAGCTTCTCTCTCTCTCTCTCTCTCTCTCTCTCTCTCTCTCTCTCTCTCTCTATCTCGATCTCTCTCTCTCTATCTATCTCTCTTTCTTCCCCCTTCCTTCCTGTCTTCCTCCTCTCCCTCTCTCCCTTTCAACCTTTCATCTCTCCTTTTCTTGTTTCCTTCTTTTCTGTTTCTTGTCTATTCTGCTTATAAATAGTAGATAAAAATCCCCTTGAGTACTGGCTAGGAGAAGAAAGGTATGAACCTGATCCTAGTCTTCAGGATTTTCTCCTGAGGCAGGAGAAAGCCCAGATTGAAAGAATAAGTATGGTGGTCAAGCAGGGGAGCAAGAGGCTCAAATGTTAAGTCCTTGAGAGCCAAAATTCTGGGAGACTTTTCCAGGAGCACATCGGTAGGTTCATTGCCCCCTCCAGACTTCCAGCATGACCTCATGACCATGCTCAAAAATGAAAACCACTGCCAACAGCTTCCCTGAAGTTTAAAACACTTCCAGGTTAACAGTTTTCACCTACAGTTTCTCACAGCTCACCCAGAAGGGGAGCTTGAAGATGAGCCTTAGCTTAGCAGACCCTCGGCTTCTGTTAGGCTAAATGCAACCTAGTTCAAGTGACAGTAAGGAGATACTGATAGCAATAATTTGCAGATGGTATACTTTGAAAATTCATGGTCATTATGAAAAAACACTTACTACCCACCTGCCTATTTGGAGGACAGGGAAGTAAGTTTGTGGAGGATATGACCCTTCAGGTTCTCTCATGCCTAAAAAGCCAGGGAGTGCCATGCCCCTGTGTCCCATCATGACTGCCTGTCAGTAGTCCTGTTCCACATCTCTTTTTGCACTTGCAGTAAGCCATGTTACACCTTCCTCCTCCTTAATCCATATTTATATTGGAACATTATGATTATACATAATGGTGGGGTCTGGGTTACATATCCATACATGCACATGATATTACAGTATAATCTGGCCAATATCATTCCCTATTTCTCCTTTTCCTCCCCTCCTCCCTCCCAGTGCTCCCTTTTCTCTATTTTACTGATCTTCCTTTGACTTTCGTGAGATTTCCCCTACCTTTCTTTTCCTTTTATCTCTCTAGCTTCAACATATGAAAGAAAACATGATTCTTGATTTTCTGAGTTTGGTTTATTTTACAACATAATGTCCTCAAGTTCTATCCATTTTCTTGCAAATGAAATATTTTATTTTTTATGGTCACGTAAAACTCCATTGTGTATACATATCACATTTTCTTTATTCAGTCATCTGGTGATGGACGCCTAGGCTGATTCCATAAATTGGCTATTGTGAATTATGCTGTTATAAATACGGATATGCGTGTGCTGTTATAGTGTGATGACTTTAATTCTTTAAGATACCAAAGAGTGGTATAGCTAAGTCGTATGGTAGTTTCATTCCTATTCTTTTGAGGAAACTACATACTGATTTCCATATGTAAAAGTGTTCATTTTTAAAAATTATAACTGATGGCCCTTTATATTTTTTTTTCTTTTGAGAAGTGTCTATTTAGTTCATTTGTTCACTTATTAATTGGGCTATTTGGTTTTTTAGTGTTACATTTTTTGAGTTCTATGTATATTCTGGATATTAATCCTCTGTCAGAAAAGTAGCTAATAAAGATGTCCTCCCATTCTCTGGGTTCTCTTTTCACATTCCTAATTGTTTTCTTTGCTGCGCAGAAGCTATTTAATTTAATATAATCCCATTTATTAACGTTTGGCATTATTTCCTGAGCTCTAGGTGTCCTATTGAGAAAGTCATTGACTGTGCCTGTGTGTTGCAGTGTTGACCTTACATTATCTTCTAAGAGTTCATAGTTTCTGGTCTACTTCCAAGGTCTTTGACTCATTGTGAGTTGATTTTTGTGCATGATGAGAGACAAGGGTGTAGTTTTATTCTTCTACATGTGGATAACCAGTTTTCCCAGCATAATTTGTTCAAAAGGCTATTTTTTTCTCTAATGTATGTTTTGGCCACGTCTATCAAGGACCAGATGACTGTATCTGTGTGAGTTTATCTCTGTGTCTTCTAAGTCTGTATCATTTTTCTATCTAACTGTTTTTATGTCATGCCATGAAATTTTTGCTACTACCATTGTGTTGTATAATTTGAAGTCAATGCCTCTAACAGTGTTTTGTTGTTGTTGTTGTTGTTTTGACTTAGAATTGCTTTGACTATTCTGGGTCCTTTATTCTTCCAAATGAATATTAGGACTTTGTTTTCTAGTTCTGTGAAAAAAATGTCGTTGATATTTTTGATGGGAACTACATTGAATCTGTATATTGCTTTTGAGCAATATGACCATTTTAACAATATTAATTCTGCCTATTGTGAACATGGGAGATCTTTCCATCTTCTTGTTCCTTATTCAGTTTCTTTGTTCTGTGTTCTGTAATTTTCATTGTAGAGGTTGTTTACCTCCTTGGTTAAATTTACTTATAGGGGTTTTTGTTTGTTTTTTTGAATCTATTGTGAATAGAATTGCTTGCCTGATTTCTTTCTTCACAGATTCATTATTGTTGTATACGAAAACTATTGATTTTTAAAGCTCATTTTGTAACCTGCTACTTTGCTGAATTTGTTTATAAGCTCTAGCAGTCTTTTGGTGGAACTTTTTGGATCTTCTCAGTACAGGATCGTATCATCTGAAAATAGTAATAATTTGATTTCTTTCTTTCCTACTTTTATACCTTGTATTTCCTTCTTTTGCTTAGTTGCTCTGACTAGAACATCTGCATATAATATAATATATTTAATATTCAATTTAATTCTATATTGAATAAGAGTAGAATGAGTAGACACCCTTGTCTTGTTCTCAGTTTTAAAGGAAATGCTTTCAGTTTTTCTCCATATACTGTGACGTTGGTTTGGGATTTGTTGTACATGGACTTTATGATGTTGAGGTAAGTTCCTTACATTTCTAGTTTTTTCAGTATTTTCATCATGAATAATGAGTCTGAATTTTGTCAAAGGCTTTCTCTGCATTTATTAAAAAGTCTGTGATTTTTTTCCTTAGTTCTATTTATTTGGTGAATTACATATATTTATTTGCATATGTTAAACTATCCTTGCATCCCTGGAATAAAACCAACTTGGTCATGAACTGTTGTTCAATAAATCTCTACCATCTTCTTAACATATTGTTGAATACAATTTGCTAATTTTTATGAAGAATTTTTACATTGACATTCATCAGAAAGATTGTTCTGTAGTTTTCTTTCCTTGATATGTATTTTTGTGGTTTTGGTATGAGGATGACACTGGTTTTATAGAATGATTTGGAACTATTCCACACCTTATTATTTCATAGAATAATTTAAGAGGTATTGACATTAGTTCTTCCTTAAAAGTCTGGTAGAATTCAACTTTTAATCAATCTGGTCCTGGGCTTTTGTTTGCCTTAGGCTTTTTATTACTGCTTCTGTCTCACTACTAGTTATGGTCTGTTTCGGTTTACGGTGTCCTCTTCAATTTTGGCAGGCCATCTGTGTCTACAAATGTATCTATTTCCATTAGATTTTCCAATGTATTAGAGTAACATTTTCAAAATAATCTCTAATGATCCTCTGGATTTCTGTAGTGATTTCTCCTTTTGCATTTCTAATTTCATTGACTTGAATCTTCTCACTTTTTCTTTTTTCCTTTAGTTAGTTTGGTACAGGTTTATCCATCCTGTTTGTCTTTTCAAAGAACCAACTCAATTACATTGATTCTTTGTATTTTTTTTAAATTTTCTATTTCATCAATTTTGGCTCTGATCTTAATTATTCCCTTCCTTCTAATCATTTTGGAATTGGTTTGTTCTTGTTTTTCAAGGGCCTTGAGATGCATCATTAGGTTATTTGAGATCTTTCTGATTTTCTTATATGGGCACTCATATCTATAAACTTTCGTCCCAGAACTATCCTCATAGTATCCCAAGTGTTCTGGTATGATATATCATTATTCTCATTTGATTTTAAGAATTTTTTATTTTCTCTTCTGATTTCTTCTATCATTCATTCATCATTCAGAAGTGCATTATTTAATCCCATGTGGTATGTAGTTTCTGTAGGGTTTTTTTTTTATGTTGACTTTTAATTTCATCCCAGTGTGATCAGTTAAGATGTGAGGAATTGTATCAGTTTTTTTTTTTTTCTAACAGTTGTTTTGTGGCCTAAAATACAGTCCATTTTTGAGAAGTTTCCATGAGTACTGAAAAGACAGTGAATTCAACTGTTGTTCAATAAATCTTTACCATCTTCAACTATTCTCATTCAGTGGTGGTTAGGTTGGGCTTTATAATTCATTATAGAAATAATGTTTCTCATAAGAGAAATGCGTTGATTCAAGTGCTGTGTAATATTTAGTGAAAATACCTAGTTATCTGAAAAGTAGTCAGTTTATAAACTAAAAATCAGACTTACATATAAAATCATTGTAGAAGTGCCATTAGTGTGAAAGGAGAAAAACATGTACCAAGACATTAGCCTTCCTTGTTCTAGACAATGGGAAGCAATTTTTTAGACCATGTCCTGCAATTATAATTCTGAGGTCTTTCAACCTGCCATTTCCAATAATGATAGTGGGAGAGACAAGTGCTCTGCATTTATCTACTGCCAAAGAGCAGGTTAACTGTAGTACTAATTTGTACACTGTAGTTTTTAGGCATTAATAAGCATATTTCTGTTTCTTCAGGGCCATGAGAACAGCATGCAAAAGGGCATGTTGTTAAAATATTCCATCACTGCAAAACAGTGCAGCTGTAACTGATGATGAATTTGTAGTTCTGCAAACTTTGTAACATAAATAAAACAATCATACCAAATTCACAAATGCCTTCGGATTGCAAAACCGATACATGACCCTTGTACGCAATTTGTAAAGCACAGAGAAAAACGATAAAAAGGATTATTCTTTATCCCAATACCCAGAGATACTGCCCAGATTATCGTCAATGCTATATGTGCACATTCACAATGATTACAGATATAGTAGTAATATGTATTGTGCCAACAATAATAGCTGTGCCATGCAGTTCTAAGCACTCTACATTATGTTCACTCATTAAGTCTTACAACAATCCTCTGCAATTAAGATCATTAAAATTCCTATTTTACAGCTGAGAAGACTGAGATATAAAGATGAGTTTAAGTTTTGCCCAAAGTCAATATTAATATGAGTTTCCTAGGAATGTCATAACAGATTACCACAAACTGTATGACTTAAAGCAATAAAAATTTATTCTGCCAACTAGAGTCTGAAATGAATGTGGTCTGTTCCTTCCAGTGGCTGGGAGGGAGAATCCATTCCTCTCCCATTTCCCAGTGGCAGCTGGCAGTCCTGGGGGTGGTGCTTGGCTTGTAGATACATAGATCTGGGCTTTGCCTCTGTATTAACCTCCTCCCTGTATCTTCTCCTCTTCTCTTCTTTGGTAAGGACACATATCATTGGATTTAGGAACCAACCTAATCCAGGATGATCTCATCTCAAAATCATAAACTTGATTATATCTGCAAATTCCCTTTTGCAAAATTAGGTTCTGGGTGGATCTCTCTTCTGTGGGGACAGCATTGGCTTTCAGCCCACTACAATATTAGAATCACAGTCCCATCCCAGGCTTTCTAGCTTGGAAGTCTATGTTCCTACACATAACCTCATGACATATATATTGTTGTTGTAGAATGAGATCATGCTGCATGCTGTACCTTTTTTTTTTTTTTTTCAGTGCTGGGGTTGAACCCAGGGTCTCCTACTTGCTATACCTGCTAGGCAAGTGCTCTGTGACATTGAGCTATACCCTCAGCAATCTTCACTTCCCCTGTTCATCCCTAATACTAGGGATCAAACCCAGGGCCTTGGACTTGCTAGGCAAGTGCTTTACCACTGAGCTATACTCCAGCCCTCAGGCTGTAGTTTTAAGATGATCATTGTGAAATTTTGGATGCCAGTTTTCATTTCAGACAGTTGAGTAACGGCAGAGAAATCATCTGGGAAATCTCCATTTCTGGGCCTAGGGCAGGCTGTGCTTTGTCAGGTGTAAGATGAGCTCATTATCAACTTTGATCCGGAGCCGAATAAACTTCAGCCAGTGGGTAAACATGCTGCCAGTAAGCGGAAATTGTTACCCTACGGAGTGACTGAGTTATGTGAGCTTAGGGGCTTCTGGACAGGAAAGCAATTCCCAGTCTCTATGAGGTCCTTCCAAAATATGCTGAAACCGTGCCAAGCAAATGACCTGTGACCTCACAGCTCTCCTGGAAACTGCCTTGCTGCCCACAAAGTACCAGTCTGAGATGTTGGATGAGACTGACAGGTAGCTGGGAAAGCACATGTTGGCATTAGTGTGTCGCTGAGTGACAGTGAAGATGGGAATTGGCAACCAGTCATTTAATTTATCTCTGAATTGCTATAGAAATAATGCCTTTTTCCTATAGGCCTCAAGCATTTTATAACATATATTTTCATTAATCTCTCAAGGTTCCAACTAGGAAGATTATATAGAAGTCATGCTAAAAAAAATTAATGGTTAAGAAAAATTTAATTTTTTAATCCATCATAAATTGTTCATAGGCGATATTTATTTTGTTCTGTTTTCACAAAGTAAGAAGAGCTAATTCTTAAAACTTCCCGATCACATTATAGAAGTGATAAATTAAAAAATCATTTAGAACCAAATATATTCAATCCATCTTCCTTGGTTTGTTTGTTTTTATTTTGTTTTTTTAACTAGATGCAATGTTTTCCTGAAGGTTTACTTGCTGCTGAATAGTAATATTTTGTCCTCTGTCTTCCTGCAGTTGAATAACTTGGTCTGTTAAACACATCATTAAAGTGTGTAAGCCCTGTTCTTTTAGAGGGGAGAGGTGTTTATTGCTGTTCCTACACACAAGTAGCTAGAATTCACACACATGCATATCTACTCCTCCAAAGGGATTGGCAGTTCCCACACTGAAAAAGGATTGTAGTCCAAGCATTTGTTCATTGAAATAACTTGAGAAGTTGGAGTCCATTTTCCTGTAGCAGTAGTAAATGATGTGGAAGCTCCTGGGTCAGGCCCCAAAGACTTTTTAACTCATGATTTTCTTAATAAGGCTCTAGAACCAATGACTATATGTAATAATGTTTCTGCGGGGAAAATGCAACAACACTGAAGTCACATGACTTTGCTTTCCCTCTTATTAAGTTCAGCTTTGCACAACTCACACAATCTCACTAAGCCTCAATTTCCTCATCTATAAAATGGGAAGAACAAATGTGTGCATTTGTGTGGTTTTGAGAATTAAAACAATCCATATGAATGTACTCAGAACTGTATTTCCAAGTGTTTTGTAGAACATTCACTCTGTATATTTGAACTTTTATCATCCTCTTGTCTGGCTGCTATAGAAATCCTGACATCTGTTTTTGATGTTCCAGAGAGCAAGTCCAAGCACTCCTGCAACATTGGGGATGGGTCTTGCCACCTGAAATGTGACTGACTGGCATGAGAAGGGGAGGCTTGAAGGAGTTAGGAAAGAGATCTCTCTCCATGAGGGACTGAGAGACTGGGCTCCATACCAAGCAGTGTCCAGAGAGCCTATAATAAAGGCCCTAGAGAGAGAGAGAGAATCTTTTTTTTTTTTTTTTTGGTAGATGGACACAACACAATAGCTTTATTTTTATGTGGTGCTGAGAATCAAACCCGGGTCGCGCCCGTGCCAGGCAAGCCGCTCTACCGCTGAGCCACAATCCCAGCCCTGTTAATCATTTTTTAGTGGACTGATTGTGTGTGTGTGTGTGTGTATGCGTGCGCGCACATGCCATGCCATGGGTGGGATCCTGGTCTTCACATGTGCCAAGTATGTACACCTCCCATTGAGGTACATCCCTAGCCTTGTACTCTTTTGATGTTAAACAAAACAACAAATACTATGTTTATATCCCAGATGAAGATTTGTTAGATATATTCTGTAAAATGTAATATGAAGCATGAAGTCCTAACCAAAAATGCGGTGCAGAGAATTAATAGAATTTTAATACTGAAAGGAGCCTTAGAGTCCATCTGGTCTGCCTCCGGTGGGCACACTGAAGCCCACAGGTGAAGTGCTCGTTAGCAACAGTCATAACGAGAACACAGGTGTCCTAGCTTCCAGAGAAATGCTCTCTGCAGAAAAAGAAAGTCTGTGTGTATGAGGAAGAGAGAGAGTTCTAAGAGGAAGTGATGATAACACCATTTAACATTTCACTTGCAGTGTGTGTCAGTGTTTCCAGTGAAGTCAGAACTAGGGAACTTCAGTAATCAGAATTAATTTGAGCTGTGTTCCATTTTGGTTTTAATTTTTCCTGAGCTCTTGATCCTATCCTATATTCCACTTAGCAGGCTTAAATTCCTTGGTGGCCACCGCAACTTGGCATCTACAAAGACCAGGACTGTTCCCTACAACCATGATCTTACACTCAAGTGTTGGTCTACCGTGAAGCCAATCTAGGGACTTCCTACTTAGGATCAGCCTGTCACTGAGAGAGCTGGACTTGTCTCCATGTGATTCCTTTGGTTGAAAATTGAAACCATGTCTTTTGTCTACTCGCAACATTTTAGCAAAGGTTACTGAATATTATCTATTGAGGTTTTAGGTGGAAGACTCTGTGGCCACCTAGTGTCATTACTTAGCATTATTAATAATAATCAATGGTAATTCTCTGGAAAATTATAGCCATTAAGTATGCCCTGACACCATTATATCATTATCATTAATTACAATTATAATAATTTGAGAAATTGAGGGCTTTTATAATATTACTTAATGGCATGACCACATATTCTTTTATCTTTTGAAAAAACAGGGGTAGACTTGATGGCAAGACACTCTAACAGTAAGCCAAGGTAGCCATCCAGCCCCTTCCACCTCCAGTGCTGTTTTCCTGAGTCTTCAGAGAAGGGTTCTGGGACCTCTTTCAGGATGAACTCTCAAATTCCACCCCTAGTAGCTTTGCTGTTTTTTAGCTCTTGTGTGTTATGATTTGACTGTAACTTAATTATAATTGGTGGAGCTTTGCTCACAAGGCGAGTGGCCTAAAAATTCTTTCTTTGCCTTGTAATGAGCCTTTGGTTTTTATTCAGATGAGATATGTAGATGTTTGACATCTTCATGCTCTGACTCTTTCTGCTGTGTGAACCCTCAGCCTTTCTCAGGAATGTGATATATGTCTGGTTTAACCCTGGAGTCATTCCAGTCTAGATACGGCCTGGGTGAGGTTTTCCTGTCCTTCCCTTTGCCCTTTTAGATTAATTGTGTCTTCACCGTTATTTATTCCACCTCTAGTAACTGAAGGGAGACACATTTTTTTAAGTATTCAAAAGGAGGCTACATTAAGTAATGAAGTATCTTTGCTATTTTTCTAAAGAAATGTAGAAAAGAAAGTCAAAGGACAAATATAAGTCTGATAGAGTTTTGTAGCCCTAAAAAAATAAAAAGGGATACATACACAATGCTGGTGGAACTGCAAATTATGCAACCATTATGGAAAGCAGTATGGCGATTGCTCAGAAAACTTGGAATGGAACCACCATTTGACCCAGCTATCCCTCTCCTCGGTCTATACCCAAAGGACTTAAAATCAGCATACTACAGTGACACAGCCACATCAACGTTTATAGCAGCTTAATTCACAATAGCTTAACTATGGAATGAACATAGGTGCCCTTCAACAGATGAATAAAGAAAATATGGTACATATATACAATGGAATATTACTCAGCCTTAAAGAAGAATGAAATTATGGCATTCGCAGATAAATGGATGAAACTGAAGAATATCATGCTAAGTGAAATAAGCCAATCCTCTCCCAAAAAAACAAAGTCTGAATGTTTTCTCTGATATGCAGATGCTAATTCGCAATAAGGAGGTGGGGCTAGGGAAAAATAGAGGAACTTTGGATTAGGCAGAGAGAGAGAGGAGTGAAGGGATGGGAGGGGGGTAAGACAGTAGGAAAGATAGCAGAATGAATCAGACATTATGACCATATGTACATATATGACTACATGAGTAGTGACTCTGCATCATGTACAACCAGAAGAATGAGAAGTTATACTTTTCCATTTATGTATGATGTGTCAAAATGCATTGTACTGTCATGTATAATTAATTAGAACAATTTTTTTAAAAAGCCATTTAACAACCCTTTGTAGTACTTCCAAGATTTCTTGTTTTTTTTTCCTTAAAAAAAAAAAAAAAAGATTAGTTAATGGATAACACTAATCCATACTTGACTTAATATATCTGAAAAGCTGCAAGCTAGTGCTTCTTAAGTCCCACCCTTACATGCACTGGTGTTTCATGAGTGACCAGTATGTTCCAATGCTAATAGCTTCTCCCAATTCACAGAGAACTGAACTTAGTAATGGGATGTTTAAGGTTTGTAAACTTTTCTCCATCTTTGGTTTTGTTACACCATTAGAATCTAGTGAAAAGCATCACTTTGTAAAAACTAGATTTTTCTATTTAGTTCTTAGAGTTACCTCCAATGTTTGAAGTAGCGTTCAGATTCTCTGCCATCCCAAAACACCTTTGAGAACCACTTGTCTTTGCTGCACAAAATAGACTTCACAAATTCTGTAAAGATTCTTGACGAGTCGTCCCCTTTTTCGGTTTTCTCAAATGAAGTCTCACGAGGAGTGTCGTCAAGGTAATTAATTCTTGGTAGCATTACACTACTTCCCAAATATTTCACCTCTTTTATGATTTCCCTATTTTTTCTATACTTTCTTCTTTGTTTTAAAATCTCTATCATTAGTTGAATTTCTGTTATGTGCCAATCATATGCCTCCCAGGTCGCTGGGATTGCAGGCGCCCACCACTCCTACTGGCTGACACTTTATTATGAGACAGGCTTTGCAATTAGATAATTTTGGCCAGTTGGAACCAATGGAAGTGCTCAGAGTTTGTTTAACGTAGATTAGGCTAAGCTATGATGTTTGGCGGAGCAGGTGTATTGAATGTACTTATGATTGAAAGTATTTTCATTTTATGGTGGGTTTATCAGGTTGCAGCCCTTCTGTAAGTCAAGGAGCATCAGTAACTCGCCCCAGGTCACATAGCAATAAATGCTGGGGCCAAGAGATTTTAGTCTTCCTTCCTTCAAAGACCATAACTTTTTCATTATGTTAAGTTCCTCGCCCCACTTTTTCTTCTGTCATATGATCGATCCTCTTTGTTTTTCTGTTTCTTTTTGATTTACATACAGTACAATATGCATATCATAAGAGTTAACCATCTTAACTCTTAAGTGTCGGCTGTAGTGGCATTAAGTTCATCGACTTTGTGCTACAGTCATTACTCCATATCCAGAACTCTTGTCAGCTTGTAAAACTGGAACTTTGCACCCATTAAACTCTAACTAACTCCCTACTATCTCCTTCCCTCCAGCCCCTGGCCACCACCATTCCTCTTTCCATCTGTGAATCTGATTACTGTAGGATCTCACATAAATAGAATTATTTTGTGACTGTCTTATTTCAGTTAGCATAATGACCTCAAAGTTTATCCATGTGGCAAATGTCAGAATTCCTTCTTTGTAAGAAGGATAACTATTCCATTGTGTGTGTGTGTGCCACATTTTGCTCATCTGTCTATTCACTGATGAACACATGAGTGGCTTCTGCCATTTGGCTCTTCTGACAGTGCTGCTGTGAACATGGGTGCTGCCTTCTGTTTTGAGTGCACATTTCTCTTCTAACTAACGAGTAGGCTTGTCTGGGGCCCATTGCCTATTCCCTCTGACAACACCAAAACCTAGAAAATGACTGCCTAACTGTTGAAGCAATGGGTCATTCCCCTCTTTATTGGGAGGGACCAGGTATTTGTAGTCTTCTTTTCAGGTTTGGTTTTGCATGATAATGATTTTCATTTGCTTCTGAGTCTATATTTCTGTCCTTTGTTATCCTTGGATGGAACTCTTTATACCTTCATAGGACTTGTGTCAAACAGCCAAGCAACAAGCAACCCATATTTACTGAGTGCAGGTCATTGGTGGGGGGTGGGGGGCGTGCTGAGACAGTGCATAGTCAAGGGGTGTGGAGAGGTGGGAAGCAGAAGTAGAAGTTTGGTTTGCAACTTCTAACCCTCCAAACTGGGACATTTGGTAATGACTGGAAACACTTCTGATTGTCACAAGGGGTATGGGGCATGACACTGCATTCTAGTGAATGGAGGCCAGGGATGCTAATAAACATCTTCCTGCACAAGACAGCAGAAAATTATCTGATCCAGATATAATCAATGCTGAGCTTGAGAAGCCCTGCAATATGTAATATTGCTCAATTTATATTGATAATTCATCTAGTAAGGAAAATAAAATGACACTAATCATTTTCTGAAGAAAAGTGTCTTTGTGATAATATGGTTACTTGAAATCAAACTATCATTTCTCATGTTATAAATGTGACTATTTACTAATGCAGTATAATTTCAAGTGAAACTTTAATATCTATAGAAAACTAGTGAAAATTTCACTATAAAAGCATAACTTAGCATTTAATGTATTAATATCATAATTAATATATATCTTAAAAGTAATATTCACTTTATAAGGAGATGATCATAAACTCATAGCTTATAAACTTACTTAGGATTAGAAAGACATCATGTAACTGGCTCCTCCTGCATATTCTATCTGCATATTGCTTTGTTTAGACTAGCATTATATTTAGATCCTGGTCCCCATACAGATCACTTAGGAGGAAGTGCTAGAGGCTCTATAGGATGTTTTGTAGCATTGATTTAAAATATTCCTTGGATAACCCACTTGCATAGCAGATGATGCTAAAAATATAAACAAAATTCATTCCCAATCTGCCCATTTTTCTCATCCAGAATACTAGTGGGGAAACACCTCATTTGGTTATCTACTTTCTGGTCACTGGATTTAAGACTCATTTCTTCCATAAAATGAAACTTGAACAAAGAAAGGAGCTAAAGAATCATTTGGAGGTGTGTAGTCCATGGAGTCAGTGATCAGGAAGTTGTCCTGTATGGGAGCCACCAGGGCATGTATGTAAATGCTTATCTGAATAAACAAGCATCTCTTAGGACTGGCTGGAATAATTACAGGGCTTGAAATAAGAACAAAATGCCTCATCACCTCTCCCCATCCTTTTGCACAACTTCAGTGTAGGGCAATGAAAATTGATATTCATAATAAACATCCTGAAATTCTTTTTTAATAAATAGTTTAGTTGTAGAGATACACAATAACTTTATTTTACTTATTTTTTTATGTGCTGAGATTGAATCCAGTGCCTCACACAGGTCAGGCAAGTGCTGTACCACTGAACCACAACCCCAGCTGAAATTCTTTCTTAATCATCAAAGGAAGCATAAATTCAGGCTTAGTATCCTGATTCTATCTGAAAGTTTGTTATAAAAGGGGCTTCCCGCATGTGGACAGTAATTGATCCTCAGATATCTGAACCCCCCACCCCAAAGCTCTACTCAAAGCCCATGTTTGTCTTGTCTGTTCCAGGACATGGGAAGAAGGCAAGGTGCTCATCTTTGACGACTCCTTTGAGCACGAGGTGTGGCAGGACGCCTCGTCTTTTCGGCTGATATTCATCGTGGATGTGTGGCACCCAGAGCTGACTCCCCAGCAGAGACGCAGCCTTCCAGCCATTTAGCAGGAATTCATGCCGACTTGGGACACTCTGGAGAGAGGCTACCTTTCTGGACCCCTTTGATGTGGAGATAGGTTCAAATACCGTGGCTCTTAATTCCCTCAACTTGCAGCCTGAAAAATTCTGAGCTTCCTCCCAGGGTTAAAAGACACTAAAGGGAATGTTTGCTTCACTGCGATTCATTTAGAAAACACCCTGCTGTGTTTCCATCCCATGACAGTACTGATCATATGCCCGTATTTAGGGCGAACACTTGATAGCCTCTACCTTGCCAGCCAAAGATATTTTTTCCACACAGAATACGTCTGAATCAGTGAACAATAAGAACATTTGTAGAAACTGTGAATGGATTGCTTAAGTTTGTAATTTTTCTATGCATTTATATTTTCCTAAGGTAGCTAAACTATTTTGGCATTACGTACCACTACTTTTTTGTCGACTTTAATGACAAGCTTTGCAAATGCTTTACTTCTAGTCATTTAATAGTAAATTTCCTGGTGAACTCAGACTTCTTTATTTTAATCTTTTTTTTTTTTGTAGTAAAAGACACGCATTAAAATGGTCATTTTGTTTTCCTAATGCAAAAGAGAAAAGTGTAATTATGCCTGTATCTATGACCTGTACTGATTCTTGCCCTTGAGTCTGTTTGCTTCTTTATCTTCATTGAGCTCCAGTGTTTGCTCTGCTTAGTGTGCTAATGGTGGAAATATTTCAAAAATCTTGCTGCTTTCTAAGAGAAATTTTTTACATTGAAAAAAGGACATGAAATATTTTATATTATGATATCAAAATGTCACATGTAAATTTTTTAATGCCAAGTATTAGGGCTTGCTGCAAATAATGGAAAATGTGCAGAAGTAAAAATTATTTCAAAGGATTAAGTCAATAGGTAGTGGCAAGAGTCTCTCTGCCTTCTGTGACATCATTGGTTGGGAATCAAGAGTATCTTCACCTATTGTAGATCTGAGTGAATGGCAAGAAGATAGCACTTTCCATTCTTTAGATGGTTTGCATATAAATTTTGTAAATATGGAGCAGCAGAGTAGATGGTTCCCAGGAATGCTAGGATCTTTGTGCCAAGTGTAGGAGGTGAGATTGCTTTCTGCTTCAAAAGAATTTGAAGAACTCTTCCATCTCCCTATCTTAAGAAACTTCTGCCATTTAAACATCATTTTTTAAATAAAAATTAATACTCATACTTAGTTTTAATGTTACCCATAGCATAGAAATAACTATTGAAAGTGATCTTGCCTGCTCATTCCAAAGACAATCAAGTCAACAATGTAATAAAATGCGAATGCATTTGATTTTATGTCTTTAAAATTAAAGCAAAAAGTGTTAGCTATAAGAATGTAATGATATACCTGCACTGAATTCTAAGCCAATATGAACAAAAATGCTACAGAAGTGGCACATAGGTCACTGGATTTCATGCACAGGTAGAAAGAAACACTTGTGCTTTCTTTCCCTTCTAATGACAAAGGAAGAGGCTTTATCTTGTTTAAAGAGTAATTCTTTAATGCTGAAAGTGAACTTTTTTCCTTGACCTTAATGGCATTAACTTTTGATAGAAGGGC
The DNA here is from genome assembly GCF_048772815.1 of Callospermophilus lateralis. NCBI lineage: Eukaryota > Metazoa > Chordata > Mammalia > Rodentia > Sciuridae > Callospermophilus > Callospermophilus lateralis. Next base: position 28,558,445 of record NC_135320.1, read on the forward strand.
TTGCAAAATATTTTTCGTGTTCCTAAAGTATTTGTCATGTTACATTTTGACAGTGTTAAAAAATCCCACTAAACCAGATGGAGAGACATGGGAGGAAAAATATCAAAATTAATTACAGAAATAAAAAGGCATTTGTGTTCTTCAGTATTTATTAAACAGAGGAAATGACTGACAAAGGGCAATACAATCCAATGTTCATGTAGTAACATTCATGTCACTTACTGAATTTGGTTTCCTATGTATATTGCATACACATAAAGAAATTCAAACCATAAGTTCTGATTTTTTGAACCATCATCTTACATTCATTTAATAAAATTCTGGAAAAGAGTAAAAACTAACTCTTAGCTTGGCAAATATAATGTGTTATTTAAAATTGGGTCACTACAATAGGATTCTAAATATTTCCAAATGAAAAGCCAGAGTATTATTACTGCCGCAAAGGGCTGTCAATAACTGACTCCCAATAGCCTTTTTAATATTTGTATCCCACATCTGTTTTATAAACCCAAGCAATAAAGTGGATTTTTTCATTCATTTCAATTCTTCCTTTTCCTTACCTGTATGTTGGTACATAAGAAAAATATTTCAGATTGCATTCATAGAATTATTTCAGTGTTTTTATCTTGGATTTGAAATGTCTACACAAAATGAACATGTCTTATTTATACTGTGATATGATTGAGACATTTTTAATTGTTTTAATTTATTTCTTCTTCAAGGGTGAAATATAAAAATGACTTATTATTTTCTCCCAGTAGAAAAAAATTAAAACATTAGATCCATGGAGAAAGAGTGTAATCAATGGTTAAGATTAGCAATATCTATTGGGGGTGATTATGGCCAGCTAAATCACTCACTTCTTTCCTTTGAATTGTTCAGCTAACAAATCAACCCTCCCAAATATTTTCCAAATATTTAAAATGCAAAATCATTTTACTGTCCATTATCAACTAAAAAATTTTTATTTGACACTGAGCATTAATTGATCCAACTAATAAATGTCAATGTCATGCTGGTCAAATCAGAGATATCTAAAAATATACAACTGGTCTTGAGAAACATGGTACAAATAAGGATATCATATTCTATGATATCTGTTCATTTTATATCTAATTTCCTTTGAATGTGTAGTTGGGGATTCCATTTCTACAGAGAATAGATAAAGAAATAAAATGATCTTTGGCATTTCATCCTGCATTCCTGGTCTTATCTTAATACTTGCATATTTAGCCATCCATGATTGGATATCTACCCACTTAGCAATGGCTGGGCCATTTCTCCATACCTTCAATGATTGCAGGAGGGTGGGGAGTTAAATGGTTTGGTAGCATATTTCTTTGCTGTAGTGGCACATTAATCGCTGATACATTTTTTCAAAGAGATCCCTTCTCTCTACAGACACATTCTGGACTAATAGCTTCTCAGGATGCCTATGGTACATCACATTGCTAAGATGAAATAATCATATTTCAAACTGCATGTGCCATCCTTTGAAGTCAGCTCATCATATACAGCTGGTGACCTAACAAAAAGATGTAAAGTCAAAATAATTTTTCGCAGGATATCAAAATAAGAAAACTTTGCAAATAGCCAGACCTATGAGAATGTGCTCTTAGGCTGAACAATTTGATGCTGGTGATGAGGTCAAAGAAAATAATTCAATAAGAATGGAAATTAGTGGAGATACTGTTATCTCAGGGTTCTGCATTGCATTAATCTTGATACTCATCTCTGCACAGTTTGACTCTGGTGTGTTTACTTAATTTGCCAAAAGTGAAGAAGATTCCTGTGTGATTTCTCAGAAAAATCATTGTTCTAATGCAGTGTGTAAATCAAATTTAGTTTTTCACTTTTTAAATTCATTTGATACTTTAAGTGTGTGGGGAGAGAGAATTTTTTTTAACATAAAAGCCAAAAATCTTGCTTCATCCTCCAATCCCCTTATTTTTAAAAAAAATAAAAAAAAAAGAACGAAAAAAAAGCATCTCTCAAATCCTTGTTCAACTTTGGCTGCTCAGACCCTTGGCTGGTGACAGTCATCTCTGGGGTCAAGAGTGGAGGACCTCGCGTCGGGCAGGATGCACATGTCCATGTGGGTCGGTTGCGCGTGTGCTTCCTGTTTAGCTGATAGCACTGAAGGCCGGTGTGCAGGAGCATCGGGGTGACTCTGGGTTCAGTCCAGAGCCAAGAGAGGCTGAGTGTTCTCATTCTCTCCCTTCTCCTCATGTTTCAGGGTCCCAGCTTCTACAACGGACTGAGATCTAATGAAGAGGGAGAGAAAAACACATTTACAAACAACTCATGGTGGCAACAATTTTGAAGTCTTGGGTGCATTCTGAATTTCTATTCCCCTCTCTTATCAGAACACTCAAAAGAACTATTTAATTTTTCCCTTTGGGAATCTCTGCATTTCTGCATTTCTACATTTTCCTGCATTTCTACACCATGTTTTTATGGAGAGAAACATTGGAGTCTTGGGATCGTCACAGAAATTCCTTCTGTTGGGGAGAAACGTATACAATAGAAACAATAATAGCATCCTCCCTTAGGGGTGTGAAAATGGAATAAGTTCATAAATGTACAGAACTTCTTAGAATAATGCCAGGTGTATACATAACAAATTTTATCGTTATTACATGTTACATTGGAGAATCTCAAGACCACCTTTATATTTGATAATTTGATAGGACTCATAGGACACAGCAAAATTGTTACACTCACAGTTATGGTTTATTACAGCAAAAAGATACGTATTAAAATCAGCAAAAGTACAAAGGTGCATGAAGTGGAGTCAAAGAGACCAGGTGTAAGCTTCTGGCTGTCCTACCAGTAACATGATATGGACAGAGCTTAAATTTCTCAGTAGTGATATTTGACAATATATGCTAGTGTTATCAGTCAAGGAAGCTTCCTGGTTAGTGTCCAGGGTTTTTATTGGGGGGTTGGTGAGTCACATAGGCCTGCAATTCCTGTAACTGACCTTAGCTACTCAATCTTCAGCCTCTGTCCCCCACCTTCCTTCCAGAAGATATCAAACGGATACAGTGTTAGGTATACCAAAGTTAGGTTTACAGCCATTTGCTGTAAAATCACACTGTTAGCATAAACTATCTGGCAAAGCCTAAAGCCTTAGATGTACAAAGACATTCTTATGAGGCATGCTATTCCAAGGGCTCAGAGGACCCAGTCAAAGTCCAGTCCTGAGACTTTTAGATTGTGCAGGGTTTGGATAACTCAGGTTTCCTGAGCTCACTATTTACTGTGTGTGTGTGTGTATAATTTTTACATGTTTATATGAAAATTATGCTCATTTAAATAATCCAATTTAATAATTTGTCAATGTTTAAAATAACTTGGTTTTAGTATGTGAACATCTATTGAACATCTATTGCATGCATATCTTATGATCTTTGTCAGCTGGAAAATAATTTCAGTTGTAATTACTTAAAGATTTTGGAAAGAGATCATTATTACTCCAATATAAAAGGACAAATCAGAAATTAAAGATCATTACTATTATTGCAACAATGGTGACAATAGGAGAGTGTTCCATAAATGTTCACTTCAATTTCATGCCAAATGATTTATGTAAATTATCAGTTTTAGTTCTTAGCAACAACTGTGGGAGGCAGGTGATGCTTCTATTTCATAGGAAAGAGAATAAAGGTTCAGAGCATTTCAAGAACTTCTCTAATCTTTACAGCCATTAAGGGAGGCAGAACCTAACTTTACCTAGTGTTGATTGATACAAGGAACAGAAAAGTTTAAAATTCAGAAGACATTAAAACAAGCAATAAATATGACAACCCAGGAGCACAACTGTCCACATTGGCTACCTCCTTCCAGCACCTTGGACAGCTGCCTAACTACTTTGCCCTGAGGTCCTGGTGAGAATGGAGGGAACTGGTCATCATTTACTTTTAGAAACTTTAAACCACAATTCTCTTACTCTGTCATGTGGGTTGATTTTATTTTATTACATAGCATGTGAACCACAGGCAGAGTTCAAATTTCATCTATAGTTATAGTTGAAGATTCTTCTAGGTCAATCTGGTAGGAGATCCTTAATAAGGGGCCATACACACCTCCTCTTGGACATATTCACCTTGAGAAACCTACTCCCCTATCCCCTTCTGAAGTTTTCCCTTGCATTGAACCCCAGTCTTCCTTTCAAAACTTTATGTACTGTTTCTGGCTCTGCTTTGGAATCATCAAATTGCCATCATCCCCTTGTGTCCATGGGGGGATTGGTTTCAGGATCCCCATGAATATCAAAATCACAAATGCTCAAGACCCTTATATAAAATGGCATAGTATTTGCATACAACCTATGCACATCCTCTTGCATAAATCATCTGTAGATTACTTAGAATACCTATTACAATGTATGTTGCTATGCTGTGTTGTTTAGGAAATGATGACAAGAAAAACTGTTTATAACTGTTCAGTACAAACAAAATATATATATGGTGGGCCTAAATATACAGTACACATCAACAGCAATAAAATGGTTTTTTCCCTGAAAATATTTTCTGTGGCCAGTTCAATCCATGATATGGAACCCCCAATACAGAAGACTGATCATCTATACCATCCATTCATTAGTCCATATAACAGTTATTTAATTATTTGTCTGTGCCTTCCAGCCATACCACATCCCTCACAGAAGTTAATCAAATACCTCTGTGACAAGATCTCTAGACCTTACTACCTCCATACTTTCCTGTCTCTATCAGTTGTATGGATTACCCATTGTAGTCCTGATGTGACCTCAGGGTGAAATGATTGCTTCTTTTATTTATTTATTTTTTATTTTGGTACACTTTATTGAGCTTATTTTAGTTTTGTTGGCACTAATGTGATAAAACAATGAAAAGCTAACTGTATTTATACATACTCCTGTTCACCCATTTTTCTCCCATCTTGAAGGTGAGTATTAAATTTTATCTTTTTGAATTTGCCTATGTTTTCAACCTATCTCCATTCTTTTGGGTCCTACATTTGTTTATCCATCCAAGTTATTATCTGTGACTTTAATGAGTATTGAGTTTGTGTCTACACTTTCCCTTCCCCTGCTATAGAAAGCGTTTATGGAGAAAATCAACAAATTCCCAAATAATGAGTTTTCAATCATCTGTTCACCCTGACTCATGCTAAGAAATGCTTGGGAACATCTGCTATATGCCAAAGACTATGAACAAATGTGTAGAAACCTTCATTCTGTTATGGAAACACTGCTTCAGCTTACCCAGCCATAAACTTACAGACAGACTTGCATTCACTGAACACTCATCCTAAATCCAGCAGCTGGGTAGAGGCAATTGGGGACAGAGAAAGTGTTAATAGCTAAAGAAGGAAAGGACGGAAGTGGAATCTATCCTCCACACAGTGACATCACTCACCATCTTTTCTCATGTGACAAATACTCACTCTCCCCTCCACAAGGAGTAAAACTGGGACCTACATTATTTCTTTCAGTGATATACTATAAATGAACATCTGGAAGACAATCTGTCTTATCTCTGCCAATAATCTTAATACCTTCATTGAATGGTAACTTTATGGTTTGGATGTGAGTTGTCCCCCAAAAGCTCATGTGTAAGACAATGCAGGAAGGTTTGGAGGAAAAATAATTGGGCTATAACCCTAGCCTAATCAGTGAATTGATCCCTGATGGGACTGATGGGATTAACTGAGTTGTAACTGGAGGCAGGTGAGATATTGGGGCATGGCTTTGGGGTAGATATTGTGACGTTTCTCTCTCTCTCTCTCTCTTCTCTCTCTCTCTCTCTCTCTCTCTCTCTCTCTCTCTCTCTCTCTCTCTCTCTTCCTCTCTCCCTCTTTTCCTCCCTCCCTTCTCCCTCCCTTCCTTCCTCCCTCTCTCCCTCTCTCCCCTCCCCCTCTCCTTCTCTGCTTCCTATTCACCATGTGAGCTGGTTCCCTCTTGCCATACTCTTCAACCATGATGTTCTTTGCCTCACCTGGAGCCCTAAGGAATGGATCTGGATTCTATGGAATAAGACTTCTGAAACCATGAGTCTTCAAATAAACCTTTCCTCCTTTACAGCTATTCTGGTTGGGTCATTTAGTCACAGTAGCATCAATAGCTGACTAAAACAATAAACTAAAACAGAACAATTCTCAGATGCTGAGCATGAGGAGCCAAACATAACATTTTTATCCTAGTCTATGTTTTTCCTCGTTGAGAAAATGACCAAAGCCTCTTTAATTCAACATAATTTGATTTCCTTGGTCACACATTGAGCATTTGATATAAGCAGCACATTATATTATAAATATTTTAAATTCACTGGAAAAAGTAGAAAGAAAAATATTGCTTTTCAAATAATCTAGTATTTTTAAAAGACATCAAGAGAAAAACCTTTCTTAAATCTTATCCTTAGTCCATTTGAGTGAGTCAAAATACTCTCTGGGAAAACTAACCAACTGCTGACTGATAAAAATGTCTCCATCATGGTGTCCTTAGTTCCTGAGCCATGGAGAAGCCACTTGCCCTAAGGTTTTGTTGTCCCATTCACTCATGGTGGTGACCTCTGCATTCAGTGGCTTTGCCTTCTCACAGTGAGTTTAACACTTCTGCTAAAATAAACATTTCTCTTGGGTCCTCTTTCCACATTGAAAGCCAGCTTAACCTTGTGATTTTGTTATTTCACCAATCATTATATTAGTGGGGCAGCAGGCAACTCAAAGAAAGTTTTCACTGTAGCTTGATAGCCACATTTTTCCTCGTATCTTTGTCTGTCTGCCTTTCTCTCTCTTTCCTTCCCTGTCTTCTTCTCTACATCCTCCTTTGCCTCCTCCTCTTATCTTTTCATTGGTTTTCCCCCAAATTGGAACTTTCTCCACTTTATGGCACTTAACATCTAGAGCTGTAGTTTAATGTCTACTGATTCCAATGATGATTAAATTCCAGAAAGAACAAGATGAATATGAAAAATGTTGGCCATGAGCCAAGCCCTTCTGCATAGATCTACAACTGAACTGAGAGTCGTCTTCTCAGGCAGAGGTATCCATGCAAAACTTTGTTTAGCTGCCTTAACTCAACAGCTAATAATCACCTGTATTTTGCTTACTTGTGAATTGCATAGCTCAATACCTTCTTGAGCTATGTGGACCCCTGAAAGGGGAACAGGATCTCTGTTTTTCAACCCCAGGCATGCACCAGGAGTCATAGGACACCAGGGCCACATGGAGCTTCAAAGGTGGTTCAGTTGAGACTGCATTTGAATCATGAGCTACAATTTGTTTTTCAGGAATCAACCGTATCATTACATCAGGAAGGATTCTACAGTACTACTTTTATTTTTTAAAGTCAACAATAGATTGGGCTTTGTAGCAAAGCACAGAATTGTCTAACACCTAGTTGAACCCATAGAAGGACTTCTAAACACAAATAAAGATTTTTTTTCTTTTAAGAAGGTAAGCTAAGTAATTATATTAAGCATTTTTTTTTCTTCCAATAACTTCTAGTGTCCAGGAAATCCACACCACTGATTTTGTGGTCTTGTGATGAATATCCCCTCTTCAAGTGTAAAATGTAGATATGAAAAAGCCCACATCATGGGGGTGGGGATAATGGTGTTTAGATCAATTAAGGCACATATAATATTTAGTTCAGCATCATATGGGTATACATGCAGATAATTTTAGCTCTTATTATTCTCCCCCATTGTTATGGTTTGGATTGTGTATGTCTCTCAAAAGCTCCTGTATTGAAGGCTTGGTCTCCAGCTGAGAGCACTAAATGGTAAGGTGGTGGAAATTTCAGGAGCCCTGTTGGAGGAAGTAGGTCATTGGGGAATGCTCTTGGTGGGATATTGGGATCTTGGCACCTTTCTCTCTCCCTTAGCTTCCTGACTGCCATGAGGTAAGCAGCTCCCCGCCATATGTTTCAGCCATGATGTACTGTGCTGCTACAGGCCCAAAGCAAGATAGCCAAGTAACCATGAACTTGAAACCAGGAACCAAAATAAACTGTCCTCCTTTTAAGTTCTTAATCCCAAGTATTTTACCACAAAATAGCTGATGAACACACCCATTTACACATAAGAAAATTAAGGTCCAGGAATATTGAGTTTTTATTTATGAATCTAGTCATGAAGCATGAATTAAGCTCCACGTTCCTGTAGCCCCATTATAAAAATAAACAATAGTTTGTGCTGCCACGTGACATAATCTGGTAGTAAATAAAAGACTAACATTTCCAAATGGATGAAGACAATTATTTTAACAATTCAAAATAAGTAATGAAATTATTCCACAGGAAAACTAACTTTATTATCTTATTTTATATCTTATATAATTTTTAGAAGTAACATAAATTTTCATCTGCTTAACAGTTATTTATGCAGCTTTGAGTGCAGTGTAGTTGTAGTTGCTTTCAACTGTAGAAAGCAATATAGGGTTTCTTTCTTTATAATGTCTTAAATAACACCCTTGATAAGAAGATTAAAGAATATTTGTACGACATATATTCTTCTGTTCAGCTACCAGCCTCTTCATTATCAGAATCATCCTAGCAGGCAACATGATTGTGCTCAGTGGGAACAATTAATGCTTACTGAACCAGATAAATACATTTAAAAATTTTTTAGTAAAAGAGAAGCCTAAGTATTTCTCACATAAAGCAGCAAATCCTTTCCTTTCAAAGTGAACAAATAAACATATAAATTTCCCTCTCCTTTGACAGTACAATTTGCCACCATTTATTGAAGTGAAATATAAGCAATCCAAGGAAAATAAATATTCTGTTTTTGAGGTGAGTCAAACATTCAACTCACAGCTGTTACCTACACATGCACCATAACTCACATTTTAATATATCATGTATTTCTATTAAAATGTGATGGACTTGGCACCAACTACCAATCTTATAAGAGGAAACACCCAAGGGAAAAAAAAAACATATGCATCTTCAAATAGGGAAAAGGCAAGTTGTTTTGATGAAATTGGGTTCATATATAAGTAGACTAAAGATGACCTATCCAGTGCGAGGCCTTAATCACAGGTGATCATTGGGGACTTGAAACTGGGACAGACTGAATGGAGAGGGTCTGTAAAGGTAATGTACACATAGAGCTTTGAAAACTTGGTATGAAAAGAAAGAATGTGATATGACTATTTCTTTAACATTAGGGATGTAGCACCCACCTGGCATGGGTAAAGCCTTGGTCTGATCTCCAGAATCACATGCACACACAAAAAAAGATAAATTATGTACACACACACACACACACACACACACACACACGTGTGTGTGTATTTCTTTAAATTACATATTGAAATTATATTTTGCATATGTTGTGCTAAACTAATCATTAAAATTAATTTCCTCTGTTTCTTTGTATTTTGTGATATGGTCATAAGAAAAAGTTATATTTGTGGCTTGCATTATGTTTCCACTGGGTAGTGTTGGTTTCAAGCCTAATGTACTCCATTATGTACATTATGTACTCCATTATGCTGTGACTGATTCTAGAATAATCTACTAATCCTCATTGACACATCCATATAGTTATTTTAAAGAGTCTCAGTGGACATCAACATCACCTACATCATCCTGTGCCTGTCATTGATAACATTCCTGAGCCCTTATACCATATTAACTCGTCCAGTTCTTACACTGCCCCAAAAAGCCCCACATGACAATAGAGTGGATCCTAAGTCTCACTTGTGGCTTGAATTCTAACTAGAAACTTGACTAGATTAGATTTCATCCATCTGTTATTTTTTTAGATGAGTTTGAAACTTTCTTTAATTTTATCTCTAAATGAAAAAATATTACTCCAGAAATTAGCAATTGTGCTTATTTCAATTTTTCAAAGTATTTTCTTATGTTATTTTTTCACCCAAGCTATTATTTCTCTCACTTTTTTTTATTCAGGCTAACTCTGCCATTTGTTCTTGAAAACAGTTCAGCTTCATTTTTTAAAATTCTACAACTTGAACTCCAACTTTAAGCTACTTTGTTCACCAATGACACAGCTGAAGAAAAAGTAGCTTTTTCAACCCCTTAGGATTGGTTTCCCTCTTTTGTGAGATTATAGAATTGCTACTGTAACATGTAGTGTGATATAATGAAGCTTCTCCTTGACATTTAACTACCCTGAATTAATTATGCATTCTTGATTGAATAAAAAGTGCTACAGAAAGAAATTTAAACTAGTTGAAGAAAAATAAGTTCTTTTTGAAAATAGTATAACAATATTAATTTTATGTTATAGCTACTTTTTTCTACTATTGTTCATAAACATTCTTGGAGAGGCAAGAATGTTTGTGGTGGGGGCGGGGATTACCGAGGATTGAACTCAGAGCCACATCCCCACTCCTATTTTGTATTTCATTTAGAGACAGGGTCTCACTGAGTTGCTTAGCACTTTGCTAAAGCTGAGGGTGACTTTGTTTTTTTTTTTTTTTTTTTTTTTTTTAATTAATTTTTATTGTAGGTTGTTCAAAACATTACATAGTTCTTGATATATCATATTTCACACTTTGATTCAAGTGGGATATGCGCTCCCATTTTTACCCCATATACAGATTGCAGAATCACATCATTTGCACAACAATTGATTTACATATTGCCATTCTGGTGTCTGTTGTATTCTGCTGCCTTTCCTATCCTCTACTATCCCCCCTCCCCCCTCCCCTCCCCTCTTCTCTCTCTACCCCCTCTACTGTAATTCATTTCTCCCCCTTATATTTTTCCTCCTTTCCCCTCACTTCCTCTTGTATGTAATTTTGTATACCCCTGAGGGTCTCCTTCCATTTACATGCAATTTCCCTTCTCTCTCCCTTTCCCTCCCACCTCCCATCCCTGTTTAATGTTAATCTTCTTCTCATGCTCTTTGTCCCTACTCTGTTCTTAGCTACTCTCCTTATATCAAAGAAGACATTTGGCATTTGTTTTTAAGGGATTGGCTGGCTTCACTTAGCATAATCTGCTCTAATGCCATCCATTTCCCTCCAAATTCTATGATTTTGTCATTTCTTAATGCAGAGTAATACTCCATTGTGTATAAATGCCACATTTTTTTTATCCATTCGTCTATTGAAGGGCATCTAGGTTGGTTCCACAGTCTTGCTATTGTGAATTGTGCTGCTATGAACATGGATGTAGCAGTGTCCCTATAGTGTGCTCTTTTTAGGTCTTTAGGGAATAGACCGAGTAGGGGAATAGCTGGATCAAATGGTGGTTCCATTCCGAGCTTTCCAAGAAATCTCCATACTGCTTTCCAAATTGGCCGCACCAATTTGCAGTCCCACCAGCAATGTACAAGAGTACCCTTTTCCCCACATCCTCGCCAGCACTTGTTGCTGTTTGACTTCCTAATGGCTGCCAATCTTACTGGAGTGAGATGGTATCTTAGGGTGGTTTTGATTTGCATTTCTCTGACTGCTAGAGATGGTGAGCATTTTTTCATATACTTGTTGATTGATTGTATGAGGGTGACTTTGAACTCATGATCCTTCCTGCCTCAGTCTCCTGAGCGCTGGGATTACAGGACTGCATTACCACATCCAGTGAGGCAGATAAATTAATGGAAGAGAACTCAACTAGGGATTAGGAGCCCCTTCTTGTACCCTGTGACACTCTCTGTACAGCTGTAGAGTAAGTTACTCAGCTTCTCTGATTCCAAATATAATTACCATCTTGGGCAGAATGACCCTTTTAGCACCAAGTTTTCATGAATGCTACCAGTCTGGGTTACCATCACCACTTTTTCTTGAAATAATTAAATTTCAGTTTTTAAAATTATACAACTTAAACTTTAGCTAATTTGTCCAAAAAGTCTAACCACCTCTCTACCTGAACATTTGTTTTCATCTCTTTCTAGGAAATCATAGAAATTCTAAAAATGACAGAAGTTGGGAAGATGCAGAAAGACTTTTCTTAAGTTGGTACCTGCTCAGTACATTTAGGTTTCATGAATTTAAAAAACAAAAACAAAAACAAACAAACAAAAAAAACCTTTAAAAACATTTTCACTTCCAAAAGTTTCTAAGTATTACATTCAAAGCTTCCCAGTGCTACTTAATAAGTATTTTCCTGTGACACTGTTAAAACATTTTAGTTTATTTCAAGTATTGCATTGCAGCAGATGCTTTGTCCTTTGGCCACAATTGCCTACTGCAGAGAGTAGCAGACTCTCTTCAGACTGACCTGCAGTCATCCAGATGTGCACAAATATTCTAGTCAGCACTCAGGAACTCTTGTTTGTCACTTCTAAAATCAGCTTGAGACTGTTTTGGGAAAGAATATTTCAAAACACATTTTATCTGGCTATTTTTAGAATTATCATCCACGGAAGAGTTTTCTGTCACTACAGCTGTTCATCATCATCAACCACAGCCATTTATTGAAAACTTCCTATATACCAGCTTCTACACTAAGTAATTTAGTCTGATTTATCTTTGTTTAATCCTCACAGTAATCTTCTGAAGTGAGAGTTACTAATTCCATTATACAAATCAGGAACCTAAAAATTTCAGTTATGGAATTAGAATGGGAACCTAGATCTGACTCTAATCTGCATTCTTAAACACAATGCTGAACCGGACAAGAAATACCTGCAATTTGGTTAGAAACTACAAGGCAGAAGCCTATATGTTCTTGTCAATGCATTTAATATTCAAATTCTTATAGATGCATTCCTCCCATTGGTATTAATAAATGTAATAGTTAATATAATCATATATTATTTATAGAACCTCTATCTTAGGCATAGTAAATGAAGTCAGGAAAAAAGCAGATCTTCATTGAGAAACAAAAGTGCTCTAAGAATCAAAGGTTATGGAATTGTATGTTCGTTTCTAGTTAACAGTCAGATATTTAATAATATATTTAATAATACTTCAAGATCCTTTCTTCCCAATATGCAGCATTCACCCAGCTACCTCAGAACACCCAGGGAGAACAGCAGTCAATTCTGTGAGTTGATTTGAAAAGAGAAAGGGAGCAGATTAGATTAACTGAGAACAGAGCTCAGTTGCCAGAGACCAATCAGTTCAGAAACTTAAAGATACAGAGGCGGGCTGGGGATAAGGGACAAGGAAGGCCTTGGTGACACTAGCAGCTACAAGCAGACATTATGCTTAATTTACTTAAAAAGGGGTTTATTGTTCCTTATAAAACTATGCATTCCAGCCCGATGAACTCATCTATCTCCATTTTTCATCTATAAAATGAGGATAAATGATTGCCATATTTTCCAGAGCTATGAAAGATAAAAAAATAGAATGAAGTCCTTGAAGCTCTTTGAAGGAGAAATTATTTAAATTAGACATGTTTATCATGTTTCTAACACTTCCCTGAGTATGGTCATTCTGAGCATGAACAGCCTGCCGTATCTGATAACAAAGACAGCCCATGTTTATGCACTTGAAGAAAGTAGAAGACCACAAACTGAGAAAATAGAGTTGTAGATTATTTACACAATAAATTATTCTTAATTTTACTAGCAATTGAACAAAGAATTCTTTAAGAAAGAGTCACTCTGTCACACCTGACTTATGAGAGTATTCAAGGTCAGAATAGAGTGTGTTGTGGTCACAAGCTTCATTGGAACCTAAGGTATCCGAGCAAGATCTATGAACCTCTTAGGAGCCCCATCTGTATCTGAACCAGTCCACTCTCTTTTGCAATCACTCAGTATTCTGTGTGCATAGGTTGATTGAGCTTTGAGGATTGGGAGGCACTACTGCATGCATTTTTATGTGAGTTCATGTATTTTGAGATGGTCAAAAGGAGCATTAGATTTATGCATTTCTAGTGTGTAGATATTTCTGGAGATTTTTTTTCTATTGCCAATTATAACTTAAATAGCAACACAGAAAATGACTGCAGGTGCTTATACCACCTGCTTTGAATAGAGTCCTTTTTTAAAAAAATTAGACTGGCATAAAGAGCTGTCAGTCAGCATTAGAGCATCCCTAATTATCACACTGCCTCGGAAATAGGTGGTTCATACCTCTGTGAAGTTTCTGGGATGGAACTAGATTACAATGTTCTAAAGCAGGTAGAGAAATGCCAGAGGTGTCGTAGTTGAGAGGATGTTGATGACTCAGTTCATGTTCAAGGTGAGTTTGAAAAGGATGGCTAGTGGTCTTTATAAAAACTACCTTTCATGGGTGTGCTTTTTGTCAAATAAAAGTATGTTAGTGGGTCTCCTTTGATATCCTCAACTTGAGTATCCGTTTTCTTCCTGAATATCTGTATCTTTCTCAGTGGAAATGGGGATTAGGACAGTGCTGGGGGTGATGGAGGATGTTGCTTTTAAAATTCTCTTAGGTGAAATCAGGGTTGGCAGAATGGGAACAGATACCCAAGACAGGAGCAGTATTTTAAGTAAAGGGAATGCCCAAAGAAAGTGCTCTATATAAAGCTCTGTGGAATGAAGAAATGAAAGAATGAACTGTTAAATGAGTGAAAGAATGAATGAGCACACTGACAATCCAAGAACAGATGTGATAGAGACAGAGCATTTTATCTGGAATGAAGAGAACTGAATTTTAGATATTTTGCTACTCTACTAGGTCAGCGATCTGGGGTAATTTATTTAGGCACTCTTTGCTTCAGTCATTTTATCTATAACATGGGGATAATTATCTGTTTTTATCTATGTTAAATCTATTTTTTTTTCTTTTTTTCTTTTTTTGGTGGGGTTCTTTTTATTTTGTATTTTCTTTCTTGCATATGTAAGACAAGCACTTTGCCACTGAGCAACATCCAAGCCCTTAAATCTATTTTTTTAAAAAAAAGTGTGTGTGTGTGTGTGTGTGTGTGTGTATAAAACTCTCAAAATCTAAATGGCTTTTTTCAAAAATCCTCAGAACAAATGCACAGAATCTCTAGTTCAGTCCAGCATGTGAAAAGACCACACTCTGGGGCCTCACCACTCCAAGTGTGGGGCATAGTCTGGTCCCAGTGACTCAGGAGGCTGAGGCAGGAGGATTGCAAGTTCAAAGCCAACCTTAGCAATTTAGTAAGGCCCTAAGTAACTTAGAGAGACCCTGTCTCAAAATTAAAAATAAAAATGCCTGGGGGAAGTGGCTTAGTAGTAGAGTGCCCCTGGGTTCAATCTGCAGTACCCAAAAAAAGTGTGGCTCAGGCCAGCAGCCTGGGTCCTATTTGGGGTCAGATTGTCGGGCAAATCTACTGAGTCAGAATTTGACTTTAACCAAATCCGGGTGCTTTGTGTGGACATTAATATCATCAACCTTTGCTCTAAAGCCAAGACTACCTATCTAAACACCCATAGTTAGGTGCCTTCATCTTTTAGGTCCCCCTAAAAGGAGACTTCCTTTCCTCATCTCAAACAGAGCTGAGAGGATTCACCAGGAGTGGCTCGTTCAAAAGAAATGCCTAAACTCCAATTCCATTCATTGATTTATTCATGATCTTAAAGAGTTTTTAAAAATCATTTAAAGGCCTAATTTATTGCTTAAAAAAAAAAGCTCTCTGACTAGAAAAGCCCATCTTTTTATCTGGGAAATATTTGGAGGAGAAGCATTTCAGATAATTAAAGTTGGGAAACTGAGGTCATCTTACTTATGTACTTTTCTTTTTCTTTTTTTTCTTTTCTATTTTTTTTTTTTTTTTTTTTGGTACTAGGGATTAAACTTGGTACACTCAACCACCAAGCCCTATTTTGTATTGTATTTAGAGACAGGGTCTCACTGAGTTGCTTAGCATCTTGCTTTTGCTGAGGTGGGCTTTGAACTCAGGATCCTCCTGCATCAGCCTCCCAAGCCACTGAGATTACAGGCATGCGCCATGGCACCAGGCTATATTTCTACTTTTCATTTTGTCCATGTCCATGTTGTGAGCTTGTACTATATGCTAAGTGAAGAAGAAAAGTCTGGGGCATCTATGTGGACAAGGACCCACTCTCAGCACCTGTTTATCCTTCATTTAGCAAAGGATTCCAGGACTCAGCAGTGAAATCAATAGCTAAACACAGGTAGGAAACATCCCAAGTGAGTCACAGTTGTGAAAGAATCAATAATTATTTATTAGGCCCTAATGAGTGCTGGGCAGTAGTGTAGGCGCTGGTCCACAGGACCTTATCAACCATATAAGCCCCTGTTTACAGAGTCGGTGGGGCTGATGCAGACAAGAAACATAGAAGCAAATGGGAAGCTTGGGAACATCTAAGTGCTGTGAAGCACGTGCATCATAGTGCTGAGCTAGGGCCTGGGAAATGGGGGTCCTGCTACTGCAGTGAGGATGTGCTTTCACCAAGATGAGATCCAGCAGTGCTGTTATCCAGCACCAGTTATCCAGCCTCATTCTGTCTTCCACCTGGAGCAAGAACACAGTATTTGAAGACTTTCATAAGCAGCAGAAGAGGAATCATTTGGGTCTCAGGGAGGCCAGAGACTAGCTGCC
This sequence comes from Callospermophilus lateralis, assembly GCF_048772815.1. Lineage (NCBI taxonomy): Eukaryota > Metazoa > Chordata > Mammalia > Rodentia > Sciuridae > Callospermophilus > Callospermophilus lateralis. The sequence continues at coordinate 28,574,856 of NC_135320.1, forward strand.
AGAGACAGCTCTTGCATCAATGCCTATATGTCAGGCTATAGGAGGAGGGCTTCCTCAGAAACACTGGCTGGGAACAGACTAGGGAATTGGCAGGTTCATAGAGGAACCAGGAATTAAATGTCAGCTAATGAATCTTACTCAATCTGCAAGAAACAGGATGGAGTGCCATTGATGAGAGTAAACTCAATTGAAAGTGTATTGCTTCTATTATTTGGCTGAACATCAGTGGGGGCACTAAAGACTTAAAAGAAGAGATGTCAGCAGAAATTATTAATTTAATCATTACTGGGTTACTTACGGCAGGCTGGACCTTGCACTTAACAAAAAGTAAAGCTAACAATAAAATAAGAGAAGTCAGAGTTTCTATTTAAAAAAAAAAAAAAAAAAAAGCGAAAAGAATGCACTGTTCCCTTCCTACCACTGACCCACAATTACTTTCTCAACTCCACTATTTTCAACACTGCAACTCATTATTCAACCTCAAAGATGTTTCTTATACATAATTTAAGCTACATAAATGATTACTGTGAATCAGTCAAATCTTTGTTTTACTTTGATTCAAATTAAAGGGACTTTAATGACCGAGGGTGTAGCTCAGCAGTAGAGTGCTTGCCTAGCTTGTGCAAAGTCCTGGGTTCCATTCCCAGCACCACAAAAAAAAAATGCATAAAGACAATTTATTTCAAATTACAAGGTTATTTTCAAAATAATATAAAAGTCAGGTTTAAAAATAATCCATTTAGGGCTGGGGTTGTGGCTCAGTGGTAAAGCGCTTGCCTAGCATGTATGAGGCACTGGGTTAGATTCTCAGCACTGCATATAAATAAATAGATAAAATAAAGGTTCACCAACATCTAAAAAAAAAAATTTTTAACAAAATAATCCATCTAGGTCAGTAGCCTGAACTATTACTTTAGTCAAACACCAAAAACTATATAGGGGTATAAATACCCGAGTTAGGTGAGTTGTTATGAGAATATACTATTTATATTATCCCCTATTTGTTCACTTATTCTTCATTCAAGGAATAAGTATTGGACATTTGTTTCTGGCTTGCCTCTGATCTAGGCAAGAGAAACAAAACTAAGTAGAAAACAAATAAAAAACAAACTACTGGTCCCCATTGAGTCCCTCTTTCCAAAACTGAGCTTTCTGTCTTTGTGTTCTTGTTCCCATCCCTTCTGGACAACTTGGAGTCATTATTTCACTCTGTAACCTCTTTCTTACATGTCAAATTGCAGAGCTAGAGCTCAAGGTGATGAAGTCTTGTGCATTTTCCATTAAATCATGTTGGTGGAAAACTGGTCATCACTCAGCCCTCATGGGTCAACACCTAGGTCTCCTTATATGCATGAGGCACCACCTACCTTCACTTCCTTTCATATAAATGGAGATTGCATGATAAAGCACTTCAGTCTTCCTCTTGGCTATATACAGAGCTCCTTCAATCAAAATCACACCCCTGGATGACCTCCACAACATTATTGTCCTGCCAGCTACAGGAGGAGTGATAGCACCTGAGATTACACTGCCCAGGTCACTGTAAACTAATTATCACCACTCCCATCAGCCCTCAAAACTGTCTTCTACCTTCTATGTTTCTGCCAAAGCAATTTCAAGCTTTTCCTGATTCTCCATAAATTTCAGCCCACGTACCTCTGTACCATCTTTCCTAAAATAGCTCCTGCACACTACTCTAATCTCACGTTCAGAACTTGCCCTACACTTCACTGAGGAAATGGAAGCCAATAGACCAGGGGATCTCCCTAGTTTCAGAACATCTCGTGTCCAAGTGTCTGGTTATTGTGAAGGCAACTGTCTCCTCTGGGAAAGGCAGGAACCTCCTCCACTCTGTCTCTGGATCCCAAACCAACTCGCCTGCTTTGGGGGTAACTGTTATTCCCTCTTCTGTTTCTTCAATTTATCCCTCTTTACTGAATCATTGCTATTGGATTTGAAATATACCCAGTCTTCCGATTTTCCATAAAATAGTAAGAAGATGAAGGAGATAAAGACAAAAACGTTTTTTTAAGAAAAACAAAACAAAAATACTTAAAACCTCTGGATCCTCATATACCCTCCACCTTCACTTCCAAACTTCACGAATGAAATGATATTCTCTTTCTCTGATCTTTGTCCCCATCTATTTTGGACTCTTTGCATTCATAGGTCCACTCAGGTAACTCCATCACAGTTCTTGTTAGGGCTACCAAGGACATTCAAGTTATGATGTCTTATGTGTGCCTTCCAATCTTCTTATTGCCATTTTAGAAGCAGTCAATAAAGTTAACCATTCCGTCCTTCTTGACTCTCTTACCCTTTCCATTTGACTTCTGAATACCACATTTGGTTTAACTTCTACAGTTTCAAATGACCCTTGATGTCCTGTGCTTTATGAACTTCAATATGTGATTTCCTAGCAACTCAGACAACCCTAAGCACCCACTATTTTATTTTCATTCTACAAGCTCTCCCTAGAGCCCCTCCTCCATCCCCATGTCTTGCATTCCCTTCTGTATACTTGCAAATCTCTAATTTATGTCTATTCTAAAATTTTCTTTTGAGCCTTAGAACTATACATATCTAACAGTCCACATGACTACATATCTGGATATCACACAAAGCCCTCACACTAACTATGTCCAAACCTAAATTCACAATTTTCTTCCCAATTAGTACATTTTGGGAAATAGTAGTATTCATGCAGTTACACATGCCTGAGACTTTTGGTTATTCCAGAAACTCCTTTATTTCCAGTTCCACTTGATCATCAAGTCTTGTAGGTTTTACCCACTGAATATCTCTGAGTCCATCTTTTGTTATCTTCATGCTCACTATCCCAATCCAAGCTACCAAGACCTCTCACCTGCACTACTGCAATAGCCACAGATTTTCTCCCCACACTCTTCCTTCCTCCAAGCCATTCTCCTCATGACAGAGTGAGCTTTTTATTCAACCCATGTTTCCATCTCTTTCCTCTGTTTAAAACCTTTCTGCCACTTCCCATTGTTCCTAGGATAAAGTCCAATAGACTTACCATGCCCTACACAACCCTGCCTGTCAAGCTCTTAAATATTTTCCCAACTATTCTTCCCATGATTTCTGCTCACCAACTCCTTTGGTCTTGTTTTGTTTTGTTCTAATTTTGTATTGCATTGAATTATGATGTCATGAATTGTAGGATAGGTCCTGATTCCAGAGATTTTTAATGTGAAAAAAATGCATGTTATAATTAGTAAAACATTGTAATCCCTGGAACTGTCCCTGGTCTTTGTACATGTAGGGTATTTGCTCCTATTCCTCCCCTGTTGCCTGGGAAACTCTCTTTATTATCCTTCAACTCTTAACTGAGACTGTCTCAGGGAAGTCCTTCCTGACCAACTTTTCTCCTAAGACTGGATTAAAATCCCCATCATGTAGCCTCATGATACACTGTAATTATTCAAAGCACTTTGGTGGACCTGAGATAGCTTTCTGTACAGTAATGTGATTAAAATTGTCTTCTTCATAGATCACAGAGACGTGCAGGAGCTGACAGCCCTGTTTACAGCTCCATCCTCAGCTGCTAATATTTGCCCTTCATTTAATCCCTCAGCACAATAATAAGGTTGATCTATTATTATACCCTTTAGAGAGAGGAATAGATAGCTACACAGGTGTGTAGTCAGCTTTCCATCGCTGTGATAAATAAATAAGAAAAAGAACTTAAGGCTGGAAAGATTTATTTTGACTCACAATGTCAGAGGTTTCAGTTATGGTTGGCTGGCTCCATTACTATGGGCCTGTGGGGAGGTGGAGCACCATGGTGGAAGCCTGTGGCAGAGGTAAGCTGCTCAGCTCACGACAGCTGGAAAGCAGAGGTGGGGGCAGGGAAAAGTATACCCTTCCAGAGCGCATTCCCAGTGATGTACTTCCTACTGCTAGACCACACCTCCTGCAGTTTTCCATCACCTCCCAATAATGCCATCAAATTATGAATCCATCAGTAAATTAATCCACTGAGGGAGTCAGAGTCCTTGTGATATAATCATTTCCCAAAAGACTCATCTCAAAACATTGCGACTCAGGGAACCAAGCATTCAACACATGAGACTTTGGGGGACATTTCAGATCTAAACCAAAACATCAGGTCACACAACTACTCATTGGAATTCATGCAATCTGATTTCAAATCCTGTTGTCTTAATAGCCTTCTATCCTATATTGTATTTTGGCACCTAGTTAACACTCAATGAATGAATGAATTAAAATGTACAAAGATGAAGATGCTGTAAATGTTAATTGAAATCCAGAAAATGAGAGAAATAATGCTGAGGAGATAGTAATAGATAATCTGGTTTTGGATATTATATATAACTTTAATATCTCGGACAACCTATGTAGCAATATGAATTAGGAATCAAAAACATTCAGAATTGAATACATTTCTGTGTGATCAGTGCATATCACACAGATTAATGGGTAGTAATGGATAATCTGAGAGATAATTTCAAATCCTAGTCAAACATTTATGACAACAATCATGTTTATGTCTTATCCTTCCTTTTTCACTCTACAAAACAGAATATTCCTAATAGCATTTATTGTCACACAACTTTAGCTTTCCTTCTTTCCTTCCTGCGTTCATTCCTTCATCCTTCTTTTCTGCTTTCCTTCCTTCCTTACTCTCTTTTACGCCCCCCTCTCCATTTCTCCATTCCCAGATAGACCCAGAGCGCCTATTGTATACTAAGGGATAATGTGAAGCACAGAATACACAACAGTGAATTAAACCACCCATCCCTGTCCTTACAGAGCATATAACCTGTAGAAGGGAAATTAAATCCATAAGAAAACCAACAAATATATAACTACAGTATTGTGATCCCTATTGAGTAGGAAATAAGAGTTCGCTAATATAGAATAGCAGGGTGACATGGGACCAGACCTGATAGATGGAATTCAGCTATGATTGAGAGAGGAGCAATCCAGAGCAGGAATGCTTTGGAGTAGGGAATAGCCCAGGACACAGAAGGAATGACCAGGACTGAGCACACCAAGGAGTGGCTTGGGGTCAAGATGAGCAGCCTCCAGATGATGCAAGAGGCCAATGGGAAGCCTTTGTGTGGTGTTAAGCAGAGGAGAGGCATCATTGTGTCTCCAAAAACCATAGTCAAGACCCCATGGTTAATAAATTAGATGAGAGGGTTGGAGAGGAAGGAAAAACACTTAGACCAATAAAGATGGAACTGTCATCCAGACCAGAGGGATAGAGTGGGAATCGAGGGCTCCCATGAGGGCAAGGCCTTCTTGGCAGATGGGAGAAAGAGAGGGGTGATGTTCACTCTAATGATTCCCTTTGCTTGGCTTTCCTTATGTGCTCTGCACCCACTGTGCCTGGCCACATTCTGGGTATAGGGCTCCAAGGGTACAGATTATATTGGCTCTATGCATAAATTAATGCAAAGAAGAGGGAACGGCCAATTTCATTGGCCACTCTGACTCCTGGTCAGGAATTCAGGGCATTGCCCTTTGAGTCACTGTGCCTCCTCATCGCCTGTTTCTCTATTAGGCATTGGATATTTTTGTTTTAAGTGACAAAATTTCATTTAGAAGGAAAGCAAATCTAGAACAAAATGGGAATCCTTATGCATAATGATAGGAAGGAAAATACAGTAATATTTGTTTTATTGTTTTTCTATAGTGCTCTGCAGTTTACATTCTCATTCTGTTGCCATTTGACTCTTAACAGGAGCCTCCCAAGGTCATGCAGATCTTCATATCTATTTAAGGTCAAGGAAGCTAAGGTCAAGTGAGGTAAAGTGTCTTGCCCAAGGTCATCTAGCTAAAGAAGCCAGTGAAAAGAAGTGATCAGACTGTAAATAAAAACAAAGAGGAAAATAAAAGTGTAACCATAACCTCAAAGTCACAAAGCTGAAGCATGCAGGAACTGCAGACCCTGGGACTCAGCTTGATGAGCCCAGAGCTAAGTGAGGGGCCTTACTGGTCCCTATTACCATAACAACAGGAAACCAGACAGGCACATTCTAAGTGAGGCTACAAAGGAGTTTCCAATAAAATACTCATCCTTCATGACCCTGATATAAAAATTCATATTCTGTAGTTTGAACATGTTAAACTCAAATGACATCTACTGCAAAGTCTGACTAACACTAAAAAGGAACTAGAACTCTACATTCCAGTTGCACACTGTTTTGAAGCATGACATTGCAGAGATTTTTACCATATACTATAAATGTTTCTTTTTCCTCCACGTGATCATTATAAGCTTATAGGAGAGGTTCATTGCTAGCTGGATGTTGGGGACAAACAGCATCAGCTTAATTGGAACCAGGCAAAGTGTTTGTTTACTAATAGCAATGTGTCACAAGAAATAAATAAGCCTTGTCTTTCTTGCCTAGGCGATATCTCCTTTTCCAAGTAATTGCCTCTGAGCATGGTGCATCAGCACATAAGAATCTTCAGAGCATGCACTGTAAGTAATCACAGTTTGCTTTGGAAACTCTACCCAAGCAGTTCACCCACATCTGTTCATATCCCTCTAACTCAAGCCTAATTCTTTACTTTGCCAATAGCTTAGAAATCTTTACCTCATATTTTTTCCTGTCATTCTTTAAAGACAAGAGAAAGCATGACCCTTTACACATAATTTTAACTAGCCCCATTCATTTTCTTATCAACTAAATTCATCATATAGATTTTCTTTCACTCCACTGTTCCATGGCTAGAGATGATGTGCTTGTAAGGAGATGGTCCCCTTTATTTCTGCCTCAGAAAAGAAGACGGTGTAAAAACAGTATATCTTGTCTCAGCCAGATGCACCCATAACAGTGAGGCTATGTGGCTCTTTTTCTTGATTCTTTAAGAATGGCTAACAAATTCCTGTTGCATGCATGGAACACTTCAGCATCCACTAAGTGACATGAAACACCAGGCAATTTATGGCTTACCTTAGAAGTCTCTGCTTCTAGAGACTTCATCTCAGTGACAACATCTCAGTCATTAGCAACCTGAATAGCAGTGACACACCAAAACCAAGAAGATCAATCCTGTTTGAGGTGGGTGCCAAACACCAGACAACTTAGAGAACAGTAGAAACTGTGTGTTGTTCATTAAGAAACGATATACTATATAGTGTTATTGAACCTAATAATCACATGGAACATCTGTTCCCCAGCCACGCTGTACAATGGCATCCTTCCCCTGGCTGCTCAGAAGACAAGGGTCCTCCTGTTCTCAATACAGCAGGCCCTCATTTTTCTCATATGGGTGGTATTTCACGATGATATATTACCTCTGCCAGAAAAGAATCGTTATCCAGCAAATGTACAGATTCACCCAATAAAAGGTGGACTACATGTTGAAAGATCACCCAGGTCATGGCCAATGCTACTGACAGCTGAAAACAGTTAAATTGACTTCTACCACCCAGGGAAGGGCCCAAACAGAACAACACTGCTGGGAGTTTCCTCTGGCTCAAAACTTTGAATTTAATTCAGCATTCTCTTCCCCTCCTGCCCCACCCCTCAAAAAAATCAGATGGTTCACAATATGTTTATGATATCTTTTCATTTCTTCCACATGGAATCAAGAAGGGACATTTTAGGGAATATGAGAACGAAGGTTTTCAACCAAAAACATCAAAAGTGGAGTTTTTAATGGCAGAGCCAGCCAAGTCCCCAAGGCAGTGGCTCTCCCTAAAATGCTAGGATGGATAGCTTCTCTGAAATTGGTGGGTGCTCTGTACTGTTCTAACTGGGGAGGCAGCTAGAGTCTTCCAGTCTTCTTTCTCTATGAATAATTTTCTGAGTCTGTGACATAATAACTTGCTCCCTCAAGGCCAGCAAGTAAAAGAGAGAGGAAGAGACCAGAGTCCCCCAATCCTATTTGAGAGCACAATTCCAATTACCTATAACTTCCTATTAAACCCACCTCTGAAAATTCCTCCACCTTCCAACAGCATCGAGCAGGAGACCAAGCCTCTAACTCACAGCCTTTGTGTGTGTTGGACAAAACCACAGCAGGATTTCTGTTAAGTTCTTATGGTTCAACTTTGTCTATGACCAGGCTGCACCCAAAACTTATCTTGGAATACTGAGAAATTATAAGAATTGCATATTGATTTTAAGCCTGGGAACAAACATTACTAAATATAAACACACACCAGAGACAGCAGAGTCATGGCCATGTCATGTCAACTCAGGACAATAACACAGAGTTAAGAACCAAAATCTGTTGTTTTGGGCTTAAGTGGTGCAATGTTGTCACTTTTTTCATTGAGGTCTTTTGCTGACCCTGGTCTTTCAATTATATGAGAGATGGAGCCTGTGATCTCATCCTAGAGAAATGCTCATCAAATGGTTGTCGAGTGGAAATGGACAGGGTGGGTAGGGCCATTGAACTCTGCCTTGTATTCTATGCTCATGAGAGCACCTCTGCAGGAATCTTTCAAGTCAGTCTGGCTCTGCTTTTCTTCAAACTGTTTCTGGCTTGGGAAGCTGGAGCAATTGGGCTACAGGTAACAGAATTAGGGTCTAGTCAGCTCATGTGCTGCACAAGAGAAGTAAAAATGTCCCATTGTGGTTACTTCCAGGCATCTGAGAAAGAGCCATGGCTTCACAGTTAAAAGATTTGGGCTTTCTCTTTCAGTGCTGAGACATGAATATTTATTTGGGAAGTTCATGAATTGAATGAGGCTGCAATACCAGATAGTACATTAAAAAAAGAAAAAAAAAATTCTTCCTTGTATAACAGGGCTACCAGATTGAGCCCAGACTGAAATGCAGATGCTTCTGAGCATACCAGGAAGGGGGCTCCAGGAAACAAGGAGGATGAAAATCGTTAAGGCTCAGCCCAGTTGGATTTCCATGAACCTAAATCAGCTTCCTGACTTTCCATTTCAATCAGTGGATCAGTGCTTTCCAGAAGTCTCTAGGAGACAACTGCACCGTAAAATGCTCAAAACTAGTCTACCCAGAAGAAATTTTAGGACAAAATAGGTTTAGTGATAGAGTGCTTTTGTTCCTGCAAGACTTCTTAGAACCTTGGCTATGACAATTAGAGGAAGGAAAAATATTTTTTTGAACCTTAGAACCGGTATAAAAAGCAACTCTTTGTACCACATACTTATATTTTTTTGGACTAAAAATATTAAATATGTATGAAACATATGTCATGTGCAAGAAGAAGCTAGTGGTGTGATTACCCAGAAAAATACCCAAACCTAAAGTCAGGAGGCTTCAACTTTAATCCCAGCTATTTCATATAGGTAGTAATGAGCAAAAGGATTAAGCAGATGTTTTTAAAACATTATTCATATTTCATAAAACTTTCTAGAAATTTCACATGTACTATTATTATGATTTGGATATGAGGTGTCCCCCCAAATCTCCTACTAATTCAGGAGTAGTCAGAGGTGAAATGATTAGATTAAGAGAGCCATAACCTAATCAGTTATTTCATCCTAGTGTGAATGGGCTGACTGGGGGGTAACTGAAGGCAGGTGGGGTATGGATGGAGGAGTGGGTTACTGTGGGCTTACCCTGGATGGGCTCATCTTCCCTGCAGTCCCTAACCCTGACTCTCTCTGCATTTTGCCTACCTTGAACACAGCAGCTTCCCTCTGCCACACCCTTCTGCCATGATGTTCTGTCTCACTTGAACTCAGAGCAATGGAGTTGGTCCATCTTGGACCAAATCCCTGAAATCAAGAGCCAAAATGAACTTTCCCTCGTCTAAGTTGTTCTTGTCGGGTACTTTGGTTACAGAAAGAAAAACCTAACTAACACATGTACCAGCTATGACACTGAATCTTTAGTATTAAGGAACTTTATTTTTATTGAAATTAAAACCCTTATGATCATTTTGTGAAATAACAATGATTACATCATAGAAACAAGAATTTCTGGTTACTTAATGACCTTTGAATACAACACCCTTGTTAGGCAACACTTGTATACATGTGTGCGTGTGCGCACGCGCACACACACACACACATATCACATACACATCATTTGGGGACAACAGAAGAGGTCTGTAGAAATTCTGATACACTTAAGTGACTCCCACTAGATTTAAAATTTCATAAATTCTGATAATAAAGAGAATAACAAAATGTATTTTTATGTAAAATTTTTATAAATAATATTCATCCTGCATATAAATGCTGTCTTCAGCAGTACAATCGAGAGGACCATACTCAAGGTCAATGAAAGGGATGGAGCAAAACACATGTTTTCTTTCTCTTCCAGCCCTGGAGGAACAACCTGCCATTCTTACACAGTGGGGACTTAATCTAGTCACCATCCCTAATTAAGGAAACCAATTCCTCCGTATCTGGACTAATCCTGTTTAGTTGAGGATTGTTCCCCTACCCCTTCACTGGGATGACCCCACTCCCCAGTCCTGGAAAATCCAATGCACTTTCTCCCTGGTGACAGGTTCAGAGGCAGCACAGAGCTTGGTGTTCAGAATCCTTCCTTTATTTTTGCCCCAGAAATACTGCAATTGGAAGTTCGAGGCTGCTTTTGCTTAAAGCACTGACTCGGATGTCAAATACATCATTAAAAGTAGGATAAAAGCTTGGCAACTTGACCTTTATTTTGTATTTGACTCCTTTCTACCTTAAACTTTGGGCCAGAGTCTTTTTTAGCTCTGCATGTAGTCATATTGATCATTTAAGACATGTTCATTTAAAACTGGTAATCCCATCCCTTCAAGGGTGGAGTTGCCAAGGATAACTAAGGTCTTTTTAAGATTTACAAGACATCACAATCAACAGATCATCGTCTGCCAGCTTTTAGAACACACTGTTTCAGAACCCTGGTAAGGTGCCTGGAAGTCTCCAGCCATCATTACCCTAAACTAATATCTTGCCTTTCTGACTTTTCCTTTTCTCTGAATTATTCCCTCTTGCATTCATTTTGGATTCCAAGAAAAATAATTCACATGGATCAACAAATTGCGATAGTTAAAACTACCCACCAGGCAGCAGCAACTTTCTTATTGCTGACAAGGCCCCCCATGGTCATCCCGAGACAATGAACAACCAGACCACTTTGAGCAAGACCTCTTAACTATGCGCACTTTTGGCCTCACTTCCCTATTTAATCTGGGAACTCTAGCCAACCCCAGAGGATAAGGATGAGGACACATGCCTTCCTTGTCCTTCTAGTATAAATTATGTCCTTCCTGAATAAATTCCTTTCCTACCTTGCCATTACATTTTCCACTTGATTTGGGGAAGAGTGGCCAGACCTGGTCTGTTGGGACTGCCTGAAGTTGGGAGCCCCTCTGGCCAGAACCTCTGGTAACCATACCAAGAAAGATATTCTTTATTTCCTTGAGATCACAATTCCCTTGTCAATAGCTGTGCTCAGGTCTGTCAAAGTTCAGAAGAAATGAACAAAACAATGAAGTAAAGCCCCTGAGGGCAATTTGTAATCTCCAACATGCTTCAAGAGCACCTATCACAACCTTCTCTTCTGAGTGTTGCTTGTAAATCAGGTAACTCCAAACTCCTCGCCTCTGGACCAAATGTTTGCATTTAGATGGCTCCAATTCCAGGAGGTAGTAAGATCTTTATTCTGAATCCAAGTGATAGGATAAAACCTACATATTTATCACCAATGATTTCTAAATACAAATATATTTGTGTACATATGTAGATACATAAATGCATGTGTATGTCTGTGTGTGTATGTATGTATGTATGTATGTATGTAGTGTGTGTGTGTGTGTGTGTGTGTGTGTGTATATATATATATGTAAATACATTTAAAAATCTCTGCAAAATGGCTAATCACTAACCAGTAGTGATTCTGGGTGTGTACTTGTCTTTAACAATATTATAGTCATTTTAATTTATTTTATCAGTAATAAAGGCCATAGCCAGAAACTAATTAAAAACATTGCTTAATAACTAAAGGAGATGTCACAAAATCTATATACTGATTTTAAAAAAAATCATGCACCTAATTCATGGAAAAGAAGTTTTGAGCTTACTAAGCCTGAAACAGGACTGTTGTTTCCCAACACAGAATCATCTTCTCCTCCTTCGTATTCCACAAGTGTTCCTTTTGTTTGGGCGCCATCCTTCCCATGTAAGACAGAGGCAAAGGCCTTCCTTGTCTGGAATTCTCCAATCGTGCTGGACATAGTGGAGAGAACCTGGGTTCTTGTGGTCATCACTAAGTCATTGGCAAAGCACTTCTGCAGCCACTTTAATTTGACACATCCCATTATGTGAAATAAGACATTTCCTTTTTATTTAAAGCAATTCATTTCAGGTTCTCTCTTCTTTGCAAAAATAATAATCATCATATTTATAACTGATACAAAGCTTACTTACTGTTCTCTATTGGACAATTTTAATACATTTGGTTACCTATTCTTCAAGTCTAAAACAGTCAAATAATGAATCATAGAGGAGGAAATGGGATGCTTCACACATTCACCAGCAAGACCAGCAAAAAGACCCACCAATAGCCCAGGAGCAAGGAAATGGAAGAAATAAAAAACAGAAATAAGAGGTTAAACATACAGAACTCCACTTCATTTAATATTGAAGTATAGAATGTCACATACCTCAATAGCCCACTTGGTTGTCTTTGGATTTAAGAGAAGAATGATATTGAAATAACCTATTTAGAGAAATTTCCATCTAAACTAACATTTTTTTTTAATTCTGCTTAAGGGTTGAGCCACAATTATTGAAGAGAGAAAAAAAAGAGCTTATTAAAACCACTCATTTGCTGAGAGTAACAGGGATCTGGGATTTTATTCTACAGGTGTACCAAAAAAGCATAGTTTGAGAGAGCCACTTGGAACTCAGTAGTCATTTGTGATTAGTACCCAAGGACAGTCTACAAAATCCATTGGACTCCAAGTAGATCTTAAGCATGCTGGGAACTATGGCAGAAGTTAGGAGGATACGCAGTCTGTGTTAACTGGAAATCACAGTGCTGTTTCAACATCACCTGGCTCAGAGTAATGAGGCCCTTTCTAATTTGGCCAGGCAGCAGGGAACATCTCACCCCATAAACTACCTGTCTATGCTTGGACACTGCAGACCAAGGCTGCCTGACAGTCTATGCCAAGGCTGCCTGACAGTCGTCTATGCTGGGGAACAGAACAGTCTACCAGGTGGAAAACCAGGAGAAGTTCCCTTAAAGTTTTTCCCTAATTCTCTTTTCAATTTTCCTACATTCCCATGAGTTTCAAGGGCCTCTAAAAGATACTCTGAATCGTGGCTGTTCTCTTCCTCCTTCACTGAGAAGCCTGATGGCAGATGCATGCTAACAGATGAGGAGATTCCTTTTCACTGGTGCCCCTGCCCATCTCCTGTGGCTGCCAGAAATCCCTAGAGGAAGGTTTAAGTTTGCAACACAAAGAGCAACAGGAGTGGACAGGACACCCTTGTAGCATTGGTGGGGGAAAGGAGACGTGTACACAATTGCTAGTTTCTCTAGTTAGGTGGTCTTGGATTTTGAGTCCCGCATGTAAAGGGACGCACTTGTCCTCCAAACCGCAGACCAGCCACAACTTCCTTCATGACAGCTCCCCTGAGAGTCTTCCTGGCTGAAATTAACAATGCTTCCTTGGAACATAGTGGCAGGTTCTCACTTTTCCTCTCTGTTCCTGCTATAGTTATTTGTGGATGTCTTCTCTTCCCTACTAGAATACAAGCTCCTTGTTGCAGTCTGAATATGAAGTATACCCCCCAAACTCCTCTTAATGCAGGAATATTCAGAGGTGAAAATGTTAGATGAGGAGGGCTGTAACCTAATCACTACATCCTAGTCTGAATGGACTGACTCGGTGGTAACTGTAGGCAGGTCTGCTGAGGCTGGAACAGGTGGGTTACTGGGGGCATGCCCTGAAGGCTATATCTTCTCTGCAGCCCCCTCCCCACTTCTATGGCTCTACTTCCTGACCCGGTTATGAACTGAACAGCCTTCCTCCACTGGGCCCTTCCTCCTGAAGTGCAGCCTCACCTTGGGCCAGAGCCATGAAGTTGGCCATGTGGGGACTGAGATCTCTGAAATCAGAAGCCCCAAATAAACTTGCCCTTCTCTAAGTTGCTCTTGTGGGGTATTTTGGTCACAGTGATGCAAAAGCTAGTAGAACACTCCAATAAGCATGATCTACTGGAACTTTGTTAGAGACAAGGGGAACCAGCCCTTTCCCCCTGGATGCAGAACTGAAGCAGATCAGGCACTCCGCCATCACCTAAGAGACCCCCAACCATAAGTGTAATAATTCAACTTCTTCAGGAACCCTCCCGTCCCCCTAATTAGGTTCCTTGTCAGCAGGATTTCTGCAGAGAGCCTTCTGGTTTGAAGCTTTCCCTTTCTTGGAAATGCCAGGTTTGCAGACAAAAGGTGTGACAGAGTCTATCTCAAGCTTGTTGCTGTACAAAAGGTACTATCTCTGTTTTCTTGGTAAAAACTTGTAAAACCTCTTTCTAGCCTAAGAATGTGGGACAAAGAGTAACTGTTAAGTTCCCACCTGCTGGGTATAAAGTTCAAAGCATTTCCAGACTCTAGGTCCAGAGATTTTTTAGGCTTTAGCACTTCTGAAACACAATAGTTTAAATAAACCTGCTTCCTAAAAGTTCCTCCGGTGCCCAGCCTCATCTGTCCTACATGAGAACAACTGGTTGAAGCAATTGGTTGAGTGTACCAAGGATGTGCTTTGGAGGTAATAGCTTTCACTTGTCATTTTCATTCACATATTTAACAAGCATGTACAGGTGTCTGCTCTGTGTATTAGACACAGTGTCTACTGTATATTAGACACTGAGTTCTATTTACTTTACTCCTTTCTTGGGAAGGGGTAAAGTGAATAGAAGTTGGAAAATGCCTTCTCCCTCCATAATTCATGACCTGATAATGAAAGCTGTCACTACCTTTGACCCTCAACATCAAATCAAAGGTAGAATTTGAAGTCAGGACAGGTACGTTCGCTCAAAAAGAAGTAGTGCTGTGACTAGACCCTGTGGAAAGAATGTCAAATTCCTATTGTAGGCCACTTGACTTTGGAAGTTCAAACATACATGGAAATATGATAGTCTTGTGCAAACATCTCTAGAGATATGTGGGGACAGGATCTGTGGGGTGTCACTTTCCCCATAAATAGAGGTTGGGGGAGAAACAATAGAAAGTACATGGAAGACCAGGCAACATGTTTTATCTTAGAGTGGACATGAACCCAGAGTCCAGAGCCAGCCTGCGAAAGTCTAAATCCCAGCTTGGTCATTTACTTGCTGTGTGACCTTGCATAGGTGGGTAACATTTATGAGTCTGTTTTCTTGTGTGTGAAATGGGAATAATAATAGTACCTTGTGGTGAGGATTAAGAGTTATTGAAGGTTAAAGGGCTCAGAACAGTGAGTTGTTTCCATTATTCTGTCATCTGGAATGAGCACAGGTTAGGAGTGGGAATGGACAATGTCACAAGCAAACTCTCAGCCACTGTAACCAACAGTTCACTGAGAATGTTCGTGCATTACTTTGGGACTCAATGAATTTCCAGATCCCTCCCATCCCAACAGAGAGCCTCTCACATACTTGAGTATAATATTTGTGTAATATTCACAGCTAGACAAGACAGAGATCCTCATCCTGGATGTTCTACTTGGGGGCAAGAGATGGATAGACACGGTTATCCTAAGGCTACTTCAAGATGGATACTTGTCCTCTCTCCTGTGCCAACTTCGCTATAATGGGGTGAGTATTCCTCTGCTTGATGTTAGGTCTAGACTTCTAACCATCTGAGCTTCCAAAAGGTTTAGAAGCTTCCAACAACTGTGATAGTTCCTGGTCCACAAAATATCTCCCTGCTAATCTTAGAAAATAATTCTTAGAAAATGCAGACCTAGTTATGTCACGTCTCTGCTTAACTATGTCTGGTGAGGACATACAGATGAAAACAAAAGTGATGTGGCATTTTCCAACCACCAGGATTCTGATTAAAATTGAAATCTGGTGATATCTAGTACTTTGGGAAGGCCTGGGGAAAGGAAGATTCTCACACATTGCGGGTGAGAGGTTGATCAGATGTCTCTGGGTAGTGAGGACTAACAACTCAAAATGCACACAGCGTCTGATCCAGCAAATGCAGGGCTCTGAATCTACCCAGGGGACCTTCCTAGGAAAATGAGGAGAAGTAACAAGGATATTTATTGAGACTTATTTGAAACAGAGAACAAAACTCAAAAGCAACCTAAATTTCCACCAATCAGAAAATGGCTAAACTGGCATATCGATGTTCTAGAATTCTGTGCACTATAGCAGTATGAGCTAAGTCCAGACATACTGACATGCAAAGGTGTTAGATAACAATGCCATGGGCTAAATTATGTTCTTCCTACTCCCTGGCTAGATTCTTATGTTGAAGTCCTAAACCTCAGTCCCCTAGATTTGGAGGTAGCAGCTTTAAAGAAATGATTAAGGTAAAATGAAGTCAGTAGGGTGTGTCCTAATCCAATATGACTGATGTCCTTCTAAGAAGAATAGATGAAGGCACAGATGTGCACAGAAGGAAAACCACATGAAGACACTGAAGAATTACGGCCCTCTGCAAGCCAAGGAGAGAGACCTCAGAGAAATAAACCCTACAGACACCTTCACCTTGCACTTGTAACTTCTAAAATTGTGAGAAAAATTTTGGCTGTTTAAGCCACCCTCTCTGTGGCACTTTATTATGACAGTTCTAGCACACTAATGCTCATTATTAGATAATTTATTTGTAGAGATGTGCACAGATAATGTAATGCATGAAAAACAGAAAGGAAGGACCCACCCCAGCCTGATAATCATCTTAAGGGAAAAATTGGAATTTAGTTTTGGAATTGCATTTTAGTTTTTACAATGAGAGGGTACTCATATTTTTTCATATAAATTTGAAAATCAGTCTTCAGGCTGGGGGTATAGCTCAGGAGCAGAGCACTTACTTAGCATGCATGAGTCCCTGGATTCTATTTTCTGCTATACAAAGGAAAAAAAGAAGAAGCAGCAACCCTCTTCCCTAGCACTGTCCCGAATGGAACACACTTCACCACCTGGAGCCAAATCCCTTTGGACCTCTCCTCCATGTCTCCACCTATCCCCAACTCTCCCACACCTGTTTGCCACACAAGACCATCTGACCTTCCATGCTTCTGTCTGCCCCTCTGCTTGGCTTTCCAGTTCCCTTTATTATACCAGCATTGCCAATCTTCAGAATCCAACTCAACTGCCAAACACTTTATAAATGTGTTCCAAATATTCTTACTTGGAAGATTTTCTAGAGGCACACCTCTCTGTTCTTTGGGAATTTATTCATGTTTATGCCCCTGGTCCCTAATCCGTGCTGAAGCCTCGTAAATGCTTGTTTGGTTCCAACTGAATAAATGATAGGAACATTTACTAGCAGGTTGCTTTGCCATCTCAGAGGCCCACCATTTCACCTGTGCATATTAACAAACTCCCGAGAGAGGCCAGGGCTGTAATCAGGACATGAGCAAGGTCCTAGCCTTGAACTGTTCCTTTAATACAACGGGGACAACTGTATTTCTGGACCAGTCAAGCCCTATTTGCTTTCAATTCCAGTAAAATCAGCCAAGAATGTATTGCAATTTATTTTATTCAATTCCATGCCCATGAAGTCTTCCAATACTCAATCCACAATAGGACTAAATCAAAAACCCCACTGACCTCTGAATGCAAATCTTCGATAACACGGGTCTTACCTTTTCATGGGTTTGGGCGAGCATTCTCTCTCGAGGTTGGAGGACGTGTGTTTGACATGCATGGCATTATAGGAAGTGTGAGTATAGTCATTTTCATCGCTGTAGTCAGGACCGAGTAATGTCCGAGCCCAAGTTCCCATGTCATAGGGAGGCAGGGTTCCTCCAAATTCAGAGGGCAAAAACTCCGGGTGGATTAGCTGGTGAAGGCTATTTAAATTGTTTCCATGCAGGAAAATCTGAAAAGAAAAAAAAAATTGCCAATAAAAAAAAATTTGATATGACCAAGTATTTAATCTAATGCACAATTTAGCAGTGACAAATTGGATGCACTGTTGGCGATGATGGTGTTTAAAGAGGCATGCATTTTGTGCTGTAGCTTAGTCATCGTGAGATGTTAATTTATGGCTCAGAAAAGGGGCTGAATTAATAGTCACAAAAATGAAGTTTATGAACAGATTGGGTATTATTTGGCCATGGCTCATGTTTTCACATACAGGAGACTGATGTAGACCATCCCAAACCCTGTCCATGCCTCATATGCATCCCCAGACTACTCTGATCTCCCAGCTGGGCCCTCTGGCCCTCAGTGTCTCCCCTGGTCCTGCCCATCCTTCTCAGCCTCTTTATAATTCTGCCAATCCTGGTTCTCCTGCCTGTCCTCCAATGAGGTCTTCAATCTCTATTGACTTCTATATATTTTTTTGCCAATGTGTTCGTCTAAATCTTGCTTCCCCTTGGGGAGAGAATACCTGGGTAAAAAGAAATGTTATTTTACTCCTTTACCATGCTCTTAGCTCCTAGGGTATTGGTTAGAAGAACAGAAGGTAGAAGCTCAATCCATATTTAGTCAATGGAATTAAAAACTGTGGCCTGAGAAAATATTGTTTTTTTTTTTTTTTTTGTAGACATTTTCTGTTTGGTTTACATTGGGGCCTCATACAATTCTGCATCATCTGAACAAACAATGTTAGAAAATCATCAAACGGGAAAAAATAAAATGGCCCCAAATCATAAGTTTTTTCAGACAAATCCATAAAATGCATGATCCACAAGCACATAATTAACATTGACAACAATTTAGAAATTGATTCTAAAAGGTTATTTAAAGTGCATCTGTGATGGCATTGGCAGGCATGAAATAATTATGTGCAACATGTTGAGCTACAAATAATTAATTATATGTAATAAATAAGTCACATATAAATATAAAGCCACCAACGATATACACATACATGCACACAAATGAACACACATACCACGATTAGCTATGATAAAATTTAAATGTGATTTTAAAACTACTTAAATTCAGGACCTTGGTAATAAGTATTTGCTACTGTATTCATTTTAATTTATTATATAATGGCATCATTTAAAGATAAGGGAGAGAGAAAAGAAGCCAAGTGCTAAATTCTTTAAAATACTGTAGTACTTCAAAAAATAATGTACATATTCTGACCCTGCAGTTGGGGATTAATGAATTTTAAGATTTATTTCTTTGATGTAATTTAATTATTCTGGTTTTTAAAAAGCTCCTTAGATAGTGCCGTAGTATTTGAAGGATACTAAACTTAAATACTGTCCCTGGCACTTAAAGTCAACATTTGTACACACACACACTCAATACATCCAGTTTTTTTAAAGAACGAGAAGTGCTGTTGTACATGGCTCTCCCGTCTGAGAGTCCTGTGGGATAGAGAAACACACAGGCATAGGCTGGGCCCTGACCTAACACACTATGTCTTGTGCCCAAAGCTCCAGAAAGTTCCTTCACTGGCAGAGCAGCAAGTGTCTATCATGGGAGGAGAAATTCCCACTGGCCTCATCCAGGGTTGAAGAGGAAGACACCAGGGAGCCTGAAACCATACTGGAAACAGCACAGGACTCTTGCTTTCTTAGCCCTCTCCAGAACCCCAGACAGACTGCAAACTATCTCAGAATGTCGCCTCCTGATTTTGGTGAGTTCTGGTTCCCAGTGCCGTATTTGTCTGAAGACAGGGAAATTATCCTTCCTGTATTCTACTGCCATGTTCCCCAAGGACTTAGGAGTATCCACAGTCTGGGGGAATTAGGAGCCCCGTGGTGTGTGAGAGAGGAACCTCACATCAGTCCTTCCTGAAGCTCTCCCCAGTGCTGTGTCTCCTGGGCATAGGGGTATAGAGAAGTGTTGTAAGAATGACCCTGGCCAAACTCCCTTGGGGAGTGGAGCTCCTGACCAGGAGGCAGCTGAAGTCAGAAAGCCTAAAAGGAAACACTGCATCCTTATTCACAATAGCCAAGATATGGAAACCTCAAGTGTCTGTAAACAAATGAGTAAAGAAAATATGGTATATACTTTCACACATTCTCTCTCTGTGTCCCTGTCTCTGCTTCTCCCTCTCTCTCTCCCCCTCCCCTCCCACAGAGAGAGAGAGAGAGAGAGAGAGAGAGAGAGAGAGAATGGAATATATTATTTGGCCTTTAAAAAGATGTTCCTGCCATTTTTGATAACAGATGAACCTCGAGTATGTTATGTTGAGTGAATTAAGCCTGGCACTGAAAGATAAATATTGCATGATCTCACTTATTCGTAAAATCTGAAAACAAATGAGCTCACAGAAGCAGAGAGTGGAAAAGTGGTTGCCAGGGTCTGGGGGTAGAGGAGGAAAGATGATGGTGAACGGCTACAGAGGTTCAATTAAACAGATGGATAAATTGTGAGGATCTAATATACAATGCAGTGGCAACAGTTAATAACACTGCACTGTGTACTTGAAATTGGCTAATGGAGTTCCCCACACCAAAAAGGAAAATAAAATAAAAACATGATTGTGTGGCCGTGCATGTGTTAATGAGTTCGATTGTGGTGGTCATTTTACGATGTGTATGTATGTTAATCTTTACACCACACACCTTCAATATATACAATTTTACTTTTAAAGTATCCCTCAGCAAAACTGGGGAGGGAGTAGAAAAGACGAGCTAAATGGTAAAACGTCACTCAGTGTCTGCTACAGGAATGCATTATGACACAAGGTCTTAGCCACTGGCTCATTAAGTGACTCCCAACAACGCTGATGTAGGTGTTAGTTTCCTCTCTTCATGAAAAAGGAAACTGAGATTCAGAATATTAAAAAAAAAAAAATTCTCACTCAGCTAATCCAAGTGCCACAAAAGCCCAGCTCTAATGAGAGAGACCAACTCCCCAAATGTCAACTGATAAGATTTTAAAAGCCTTCTTTCTAAAAGCATTCTTATTTCCTATGAAGAATGCTTTTCCAACCCTATAGATGATGCACAGGACAGTCACCTACCCATCCAAGAGCCACAAGACAAAAACAGATTACAAATATTCTTCATAGTGATAATACATTTACAGGTTAAAAGGCTAACTATTAAAATATTCCTTAAACAGGAAGCTGCTGGACCCAGTATCTCTCATCTACATTTATTGTTAAATGGGCATCTGGCATTTGCATGCCTTCAAAGTTTCCTTTGGTTTGTCACTGGAACTCCGAAAATAGCCCACTTCTACTGAATTATTGATTGTATCTAGGCCATTTGCAAACTCCAGCTGAGGCTCAAATGCTCAGGGGTTGCAGAAAAACCCTAGGTGGAAGATAAGCCCAGGGGAACACAATGGGGGAGGGGAGCACCGTAATTATCCTTGGTATTCCCAGGGAATTTGGAATTTCTGTGACACAGTTCGTTCTTATTACCCGTTTCCTGGTCTTGTCTTTAAGGAATGGCTTGATGAGCGTGTACAGGGCGTGAATGTACCAGGGCTGGTTGACAAAATGGACTCCTCCGAAGCGGGCAGGAAAGCTGTCCTGGGAAGGAAAGAGAAATGCAGGTCCATTAATAAACACTCCAGGTTGGAAGGAATCAGTGGCCCTGCAACCCTGAAGACTATCGGGTTGAAACTCTAGCTTCCTGGTGGAGAAAGGATGAGAACCCACCAAGCCTCCCAGCTGTTTCAGTTTCCTCTATTTTTCTGGCCTTCCTCCTCCCATTTTGATGCCTCGACTCGAAAATGGGGTACAGATGCCAGCTCATCTTTTCCACATTGCAATTATATGAACCCCTGCCTGGCACTGAGTGTGTGTGTCCGGGGTGCTGAGGGGAGTTGATTCTGCATTAGGCGATCAAGTCTTAGCTCCAGGGGTCTTTCCTCTTTGCTCTCTTCCTCCCACTCTCTCCATAGATATCATCATAATAGCTGAATGTCCTGGTGATGGAGTGCCTGGTGTGTGAAAAGGGGCTGAAAAAGGATTCTAAGGATCTGGGGAGATGAGGCTGTTTGAATTGACCAAAGTCTAACAAAACTCACTGTCGAAGTCTGCATGGGTGACAGTGCTATCTCCTTCCTCCATCCTAGGATCATGGCAGGTCCCAAGGGAGAAGATACTTATTGATTGAGGGGCTAGCTGATCCCCCTAACTGAGCCACAGGCACATTCTTTTCTGTAGAACAGCATATTTTATAAATATCAGATTAAAATAAGAGCAAAGTGGTTCCAAATTTGGAGTACAGAGCAGGGCATGAGTTTATGATTTAAAAGCTGGGAAACTGCTCTGGGGGCTAATTAGATCCACAGGACAAAGGACCTTGACCATGGAGTCTGTATTAGTCCTGGGTGATCAGGTCCTCATGAAAGGTCTCTGCAGATTTGGTTTATCTTGGCTAATTGAATTTAAAAAGTAGGAACTCTAACTGTTATTTGAGTTGCGGAGTTTGCTGTCAATCAATTTCAGTACAACAAATATCTCTGTAAAGTGTTACAAGGTAAGATGAAAGCAGAGGGAAATAGCAGTTCAGGCAGGGAGCTGCTCCCTGTGGGTGTATGAAATGCCTTGCCTGGGTCTTTTTTAGTAACAAGGAAAGAGGGTCATTAACTTTTTTTTCAGAACTCTTTGAGTTCTACAGGATCCCTAGGCATCTTCCACACCAAGACCTAGTTTTTAACATGAGTACATGGAACTGTGCTTAAGGGTTGACGTTTGAAAAATTTAAAAATAATTTTTGCCTCTATCTAGACATTTTACAGTGTGGAAAAGAAATATTTCAAAGGCTAAATGGGACAATTTCAGTAAAAGGTCCTTGTTTTTCATGGTAATTTTGTTTTTTGTTTCATCTATCATACTTTTAAAAACTTAATGAAACCATGAAATTACTGTTAGAGCGATCATTTACACTAATGTGTGCATTTGTCATAATCTCTTACTAATCCAAATCAAATTTAAGAAGTATAAAAATTCTTAGTAATGTTGTCTTCATTTATTTTAATTTACAATTCAGGATGTAAAAAAAATGTTTGATTCCTTAAAGAGAGAGGCCATTCCCAAAAGGTTGTTCTTTGCAATAAGTGCTATATTCGAGTCTCTCTCTTTCTGGCTTCTTTCAAGGTCTTGAAATATAATGTTCAGAAATATAATGCATTATTTCACAAAATAAATGTGAGTTCTGAGGGCCTATAGAAGAATAAGAATAAAGCATTTATTTATAAAGCCAAGGATTTACTATCTTTTAAAATAATACCAATAAGCAGTTTTTTATTTCTACTGATAGGCTATTGTACTCTACATTTCTAGGTTATTAAAGTCGAAGAAAAGTCTAAATAATACTCAAGAGACAGTAAGCAAAATCACTAAGAAACTATTAGCCTTTAAAAAAATACCAAGAGACACTTAGTTTTAGTTTTTGAAACCTCAAAGATATCAAAAACCGTCTTCTATTTGTGTCAGGGAAGACTGAAAAAAATTTATAGCTCAGCGTCTATGTAAGTTCTGGCTAGGTTGACCCTGGCCAAAAAAAAAAGAAGTTTTGGGCTCTTACTGCCCTCATTCAAGTCAGTTGGTAAATATGTGCTGACAGACATGTGTAAACCTGTGCCTTTAGCTCTGGGCTTGGGCAAGAGTAAAAAATACAGTTATTTTTCTTCAGGATCCTTCTATAAAAATTAAATAAAAGATTCTCCTGTCTAATAGGGCAATATACAAATGTTCTGGGTATTCCTTAATGGGCCTGGAAATGTTATTAATAATAATGATGTATGTGTTGTAGGGAAGAGAAGGGAAAGTTAGCAAGCACAACCCTTTTATGGTCAATGCCCACAATTGCTGGTTGTCTTTACCTGGTCACATTATCAAACTGCAGATAAAGCGGAAGTTATCAGTCACACAAGTTATCCAAGGACCATCAAACCCAAGCTCACCACCTTCATGGAGGAGTATTTGTTAGTGAGGAGCAGACTCTGACAAGATAGGCTTTGATTCAATGACGGGACAGCACTGTTTTTTAGAGTTCTTGGAGACTAAAAATATGCACCTAACCATACCCTAAGTTTAAGAAAATTATAAAAATTCTGTACTTTTTATACATTTAGCAATAATAATATGACATTGTTCCAAATTATAAACATGTTCAATTCATAAAATGTATCTACATCTCCAGTTTATTTTAAATTAATTTTGCTTCCTTACTATGAAAGTGATACACATTCTAGAAAAGTCAAAAACAGATAAAAATTATTACTAAAGAAATTAGAAAGTAAAGACATCAGGAAGAAAAAAATCACTATAATCTCACTGTTGAAGACACACTCTTTTGTGGGTGTGGTACTGACAATAGAACCCAGGGGTGCTTTATCATGGAACTAAATGCCCAGCCTTTTTAAATTATTTTTTATTTTGAGGCAGGATCCCATTAAGATGCTGAGACAGGCCTCGAACTTGTGATTCTCCTGCCTCAGCCTCCCAAATCAATGGGATGATAAGCACACTCACTATTTTCTATCATTCAGAATAGGCTATATAATGCTTTCTTAATAAACAACCCCTGCTTTACTGTTGTTTAAAACTATGAAGATTGATTTCGGTCTCACATTAAATGTTCTGTCCTACTTGAGTTGCCCTCAGCCAGGGATGCAGCCTCCCCCAGCCAGAGCAGTGCTTCTAGACACCGCTCAAGGAAACTTCATAGAAAGGTCAGACTTTAGCTCTTAAAGTAGAACCTCAGAATGATATTCTTCCCAGTGACATGTCACATTTCATAGGCCAAACGCATGCCTGACTTTCAGGGAGTCAGGAAGTGGAAATATCATGTGCCCAGTAAAAGGAGATCCAAAAATTTGGATGAATCACACTAAAAAATAACTCAGACTCTTCTAAAACTTCCTTTTAAACCTTTTCTAAATGGAGCCATATTTTTTTAGCACTTGGAATTAATAACTAATTGATTGACAGCCTAAATTATGTCTGATTTGATGCTATTGATAGAGTACCATTATTTTTTGAATATGGTGTATCCCCTCCAAAACTCATGTTGAAACTTAATCCCCATTGTGAGGTATCAAGAGGGTGGAAGCTTAATCCAACTCTGGTGTTTAGAGATGGGACCCTAGGGCAATAAGTAGGATTAGATAAATTTTGGGTGGCGTACCCCTGATTGGATACTGGTTCTTTTATAATAATAGAGAGACCTAGAGGATATACACATATACTTGCCCCGTCTGTTGGCTTGTACAACTTTGTGTCTCTACCAGCAAGAAAGGCCATCATCAGATGTGACCCCTCAACCTTGGACCAAAACCATGAGCAAAATAAACTTCATTTTTTGACAGCTACCCAGTCTGTGGTATTGTGTCATAGCAACAGAAGACTGACTATGAGAACTGGAATAACACAAGTATTGATTTGACGGAGTACTGGGTAAAATAGAACTTTATGATTTTATAATGCTTTATTTAAGGTCTTTAATTCTACCCTAGAGAATTAGTTCACACTTAGCACTTCTTCAATTCAACACATTTTTATGAGTGTCTGTTACATGTTGTTTAAGTAGCTTTTTTGCTGCTATGACTAAAGGATCTGACCAGAACAACTGTAAGGAGGAAAAGTTTATTTGAAGGCTCACAGTTCAGAGGTCTTAGTTCATAGAAGGCCGGCTCCATTCCTAGGGTCTTGAGGTGAGGCTGAACATCACAGCGGGAGAGTGTGGCAGAGGGAAACAACTCACATCAGGAAGCAAAGAGAGAGAGAAACTCCACTCTCCAGATACAAATGTATACCCAAAGCCACGCCCCAATTCCCACCTTCTCCAGCCACACCCTTTCACTTCAGTTACTATACAGTTAATCCTATCAGGGGATTAAATCATTGATTGGGGTAAGACATTTACAACCCAATTATTTCTCCTCTGAACCTTCTTGCATTGTCTCACACTTGAGCCTTTGGGGAACACCTCACATCCAAACCATAACACATGTCAAACACTGGGTTATATTGTCTAAACTATACTTGCCAGAAACTGCCATTCACCAGGACCCTCTGTGATTTTAATCCCCTTTTTTGTTTTCTCTAACTTGTTACCCATGCCCTACACTGCTGAGGCCAGTAGATTTTCCTTTTATGGTGATATCAAGGTAAAGTTGATTGGTGATATCAAGGTAAAATATTTTGAGGAACCCATTAAGTATTAGATAAGGAAGAGCTCTTAGATGCTTAATACCTTATTCTGATTCATAGTTCTGTGCAATTCAGTCTCAAACTCCACATTACAAGAAGGGTTGTGAGATACTTACTCCCCAGTGGTGTAGACCAACTTCACCCAATTTACAGACTCCTCTTTTAAGACTACATTATTTTCTTCTCCTGATGTATTTTTTTAAACTTAAAACATATGACTGTTTCATATAAGCCTATGGAATAAAAACAGGAAGTCACACTTAGCAAAAACATGTCCCCTGAAAGGACCATCTCAGAATTCTTCTACTCTAATGAAGGACTTCCACACATAACAATAATAGCTGAAGATCCCTGGATTATATTTCAATACCTTATTATGCAATATGTCATCAAATTTCTGCTTCTGCAAAGATGGAGTGGACTTACTTCTCCCCACTTCTCTAGATAAGCCTCAAGACTAAGCACTAGACATTATACCTAAAATTAACATCAGAGAACTCTGAAGAGGGAGATTAGAAGGCAGAACAGCTAGGGACCTCAGGACCCCATGAAGGACAGGGTGGCAAACACCTGGATATCCTTTTCTTTGTTCCACATATACCACATGTGGTACAGAATTGGTAGCAATGGGGAAAACAAAGCAAAAACAAACCAGCCAAAAAGGCTACTCTATAATAAAAAGGACTGGTAAGAAGAAACTTAGCCTAGCAAGATAGACAAATTTTAGAAAATAGTTGCTCTATTATATTCAAACACTGCAGAAAACAATGTTTCCTTCATCACCTCACTACCAAAGCCTGAATGGCAGCCTGGACTCTCATGCTTGTCAGGTTATAACTAGGTGAGCAATATCCTTGCTAGGACAATACTATAAAAGTTCCAATAGAGATCCAGAACTTCATCCTCAATGGCCAATAATGACCCTTTCCTCCACTCTTACAGTGTCAATGGAGACCATGCAGGAAGCTAGGATCCCTCCTTATTTCCATGTCAATAGAGTACCTCTTTACATTCCCCACTGGGATGGTGTCAGAGAGTGGAGGGTCAAAACTTTGACCATTTTCCACTGATTATGGGGCCACCACCACTACAGTGACAATGGAAACCATGTGGGGAAAGAGAGTTGCCACCTTAGTCCAGCTTCTCCTTGGGTATCAAAAGAGCCTGAGTCAGAAACATGGACTCTATTGTCACTTGGCAATAATGAGGCAGCACAACCTGCTTCTTCTCCAGAATGGTGTCAAGAAAGGCCAGCTAGAACAAAAATTTTACATAAATCCAGAATTTCAGAACACCACACATAAATATCTAGACTAAAATTAAAAATCACATTTCATATAAAGAACCAGAAAGATCTCAAACTGAACAACAAAATGACGATCATAGAAGCCAACACCAAGTGATAGATATGTGAGAACTACATGATAAAGATCTTGAAATTACTTATAAGAATGCCTCAGCAGAAACTATAAACACACTTGACAGTGAAAAAAGTAGAAAGTTTCAGCAAAGAAATAGAAAGTTTAGTAACGATATCAAAGAGAAAGAAGAATCACATGGAAATTTTGAATTAAAAAATGCAATGATCAAATAACTAAAAGAAGCTCACAGGAAGGGCTAAAAAGCATAATGGAAAGGACAGAAGAAATAATGAATGAACTAGAAATTAGATACATGGAAATACCTAACGTGAACAACAGAGAGAAGGTAGACTTTTAAAAAAATGAACACAGTATCAAGAGACTTGTGGGCCTATAACAAAAAATTTTACATTTACATCATCAGAGTCATGAAATGAGAGAATAAAGAGGGCAGGGCTTGAAAAACAATGAAAAGAAATAATGGTTGAAAATTTCCAAGTTTAACAAGAAACAGATTTTTTGATGCAAAGACACATCATAATTATATTTCTTAAAACTGTAGGCAAAATATTAAAGCTAGCTAATACTATATTTGCCCAGAGGGGAAAAACAAAAGGAATAGTAACTGATTTATCATTAGAAACCATGGAAGCCAGAATGATGTAGCACATTATTTTTCATGGGCTAAAAGAAAAGAACCACCAACCCCCAATTTTATACCCAGTAAAAATATCTCTCAGAGATGAAGGGGAAACCAAGAAATTCTCACATGGAGGAAAACTAAATCAATTTGTTTCCAGAATACCTACCTTAAAAGTATAGTTTAGCTTAAGGGAATTCTCTTAAATATAAAGGAAATGGCTAAAGGAATCTTAGGTCACAGGGAAGAAAAAGTACACAGTAAGCAAAAATATAGACTAGGTACTATATTTTTTTTCTCTTGAGTTTTCCAAATTATCTTTGAAATTCTAAATTTTTTGAAGCAAAAATTAAGACACTCTAATGTGGTTCAAAACATATTTGGAAGAAATGTTTAAGACAATTATATTATAAATTGAGGAGAGAAAATGGAGGCAAAGTGAGGTATGCTTCCTATACTTCACTTGGTCTGATAAAAGGCTGATGTAAAAGACTGTAAAAAAAAACTGTGCATGTGTAATGTAAGACATAACGAAAGCACTAAAAATCTAACAAAGAGATATAGTCAATAACACTACAAATAAAATGGTATACTAAGAAGAATTGCAAGTCACACAGGGGAAGGCAGGAAAGAGAAAGTGGAGAAATGCAAAACACAGAATAAATAGGAAAATAATATAAAATAAAATGACATGCTTAAGTTGTCACATGACGAGTAAGTATAATAATCTAAAAATACAAATTATATACAGAGATTAGCAGAGTGGATTAGAAAACATGACCCACTATGTATGCTGTTTTAAAGGAATTCATTTTAAATATAACTACATAGGCTTAAAATATAGTTAAAGCAAAAACAGAGAGACCTGCAAAGAGAATAGACAAATCCATAATTATTGTTGGAGACTTCAATATCCCTCCCTTAACAACTGAAAGAGATTTTTAGGTAGAAAATAAACAAAGAAATAATAGAACTGAACAGCACTGTTAATCAACAGTTTCTAATTGATGTTTATAAAATATTCCATGCAACAACTACAGAACACATTTTTTATTTCAATGCCCGTAGAACATACATCAATCTGGGCCATAAAAATCTGAACAAAAATATAATCACACAAAGTGCATTCTCAGTCCATAATGGAATCAATCTAGAAATAAACAGAAAGGTAATCAAGAAACCTTAACTAAACAGCACAATTCTAAATAATTGAAGGATGGGTCAAAGAAGAAATCTCAAGGTAAATTTAAACATACATGGAAATGATTATAAAACAAACACTTCAGAATCCATGGGATACAGTTAAATCAGGACTGACAGAAATATGTAACAGTAAATAAATGTTTAAGGAGAAAGATCTTGAATCAATCATCTAAGCTCCCACTCCAATATTCAAAATTTAGAGAACAAAATAAAACCTAAGTGAGCAGAAGAAAGGAAATAATAAACAGAAATCAGTGAGGTTTAAAATAGAGGTGATAAAGAAAATCAAAGAAACAAAAAGCGGGTTCTTTGAAAAGGTTACTAATACTAGCCAACCTCTAGGAAGACTAACAAAGAAACAAAAAGAAAATGCCACAAATCAGGAACAAAACAGTGGCTATCACTACAGACTTTGGAAGGATAGTCAATACTCCTACAGCTCGGCATCCATCCAGCCGACAACCGGCAGGAAATGGATCACTTGCTATCACAACTCATTTAGCATGAAGTAGATCACTTGAGTAGCCCTTTAATTAGTAGGAAAACTCTTTTTCCAATTTTAAAAAGCACAAATAAATTCTCAGGCTCAGAATTCTGCTGAGCTCTTAAGGAATTACCGTCAATTTTACATGATCTCTTCCAGAAAAAAATAGAAGGAACACATCCCAATTCATTTATAGAGCTGATACCCAAATAAGACAACATAGTAACAAAAAGTAAAATTGCAGACAAATGTTCTTACAGAAGAAAACATCCTTCATTATTAGCAAATGGAATTCAGCGATATCTAAAAGAAATTATACACGATGACCAAGTGGAGTTTATTCCAGTGATGCAAGGCCTGGCTCAGTATTCAAAAATCAATAAATGTAATTGCACTGATGATGTTTCCTAGTTTCTATATTTGATGTTTTGACTCTGTGGACTTGAGAGAGAGGCTGCCTCACCGAGGGTTAGCTGATTTCCAGGGGGGACAAATAACCATCCTGGGAGTACTTCTCTCATATGCACACTAACCAATCCAACCTGAAGTCCCAGATACCTCCTTTATCAGGTTTTTGCTTCCAGGCCAAATTCCCCCACAGTTTAGGCCCCTTTCTCTTCCTTGCTCATTCCTTTCTGGGAAGAACACAATAAAAGCCTTTGTCCATGTTTCCCCCCTCACATTTTTTGCCTTCTGACTGACCTTGCTTTTTCCCATTTAGCCTTGTGTGGCAGGGCATACCTTTCGATTCTAGAAATTTGTAAATATCACAAGTGTCTTCTTTCATGACAGCTATGTCCATGTTTGCATGACTCTGATGTCTAATTAAGACAAACCCCCAGCACTGCTACCATAGTAATCCATCATTAGCAGTCTGAGGAAGAAAAAACCAAATGTTCATATCAATTGATGCAGAGAAGAATTTTAGTAAAATTCAATACCCATTCATGATCACAATTGTCGGAAATACAGAAACTGAGAGGAGCTTACTGAACATTATTAAAAATCATCTGATAATCCCCTACAGTGTGTGTTATACTTAATGGTGAAAAATTGAATGCTTTCCTCTAAAATCTTTTCTCATCCTTCTTATTCCATAGAGGGCTGGCTGCTTCACTTACAGTGATAAGACAAGCAACGAACCTAAAATGCCTATAGTTTGGAAAGGAAGGAATAAAGCTACCTTTATTTGCAGATAACATGATGGTATCTTTAGAAAATCTCAAGGAATTCATAAAAAAACCACTCCAAAAAAATAAGCATTCATCAGTGTTTCAGTAAGCATATAGAAATCAATCATATCTATATACTTACAATCAATGTGAGGACAATAAAACAAAAAAATTGTCTCTTAGAATTGGTAAAAAAATTAAACATTTCAAAGTAAATCTAACAAAACACATTCAGGATATACATGCTAAAGTGTACAATATTGATGAAAGAAATCACAGAAGATCTAAATAAATACAGAGACATACCATGTTCATGTATTGGAATATAATACATGTGATAATTCCCCTTAAAATCATAGATTTGCTGCAATATAATACATGTGATAATTCCCCTTAAAATCATAGATTTGCTGCACTATCTATCAAAATCCAACTATGTTTTTTTTCAAATATTGATAAAATTATCATAAAACTATTTGGAAAGCTATAGGCCTTATGACAGTTAAAATTATTTTGAAAAATATAAAATGGAAAAATAACTCTACCCAATTTCAAGACTTATTATATATTTATATTAATCAAGGGTTTTGGCTAAGGTCCAAACCATTTATATAATGCTCTTAAAATATATGTATATATTTGAAATATATGAAAAATAATAAATTGAATACACACACACACACACACACATACACACACACACACACACACACATACACACACACACACACACACACACGGGGAAGGGGAAGATGTGTAGATCTGGGAGACAGAATAGAGGACCCAGAAAGATCCATGCAACTATACCCAGCTGAGGGTTTTAGATAAGGTCCAAAGCCATTTCAATGTAGCAAAGATGGCTTTTCAAAAAACACAGAAGTAACTGGACAGCCATAGGTAAAAATGAATGTAATTTAAACCTCCTTCCTCAGACAAAAGTTATTCAAAATAGATCATGACCTTTTAGAATTAAGCAAAGAATGCTTACATTTCACTCAAAAAGCATGATCTCTACAATGAAAAATAATAATAAACTGAATACAATCAAAAGTAAAAACTTTTGCTCTGTGAAAATCCACGGAAGTGGATGAACAGAGAAACTGAGAGAAAAAATTTGCCAATCACATATCCTACCAAGTACTCGTACCTAGAATACAAAATGAATTCTAAAATACAGCAGCATATATGTATACACACACATATACACACATACACACACACACACACACACACACACACACACACATTAGTGATTGCCAGGGGATAAGAAGTAGGTGGAGGTTCAGGGAAGTGGGCATCACTATTAAAGGATAATGTGAGTCATCCTTGTGGTGATGGAATGTTCAGTATTCTAAAGTACAAAAGAAGGATGGTCTTTGCTGCCTACATGGAATGTTTAAAAAAAAAACAAAAAGGCAAGGTAAATCATAAAGTGCAAAATACATTCTGAGTGGCTCTTCTTTTCTTTGGGAGTCATGGGTAGTGTTAAGTGATTCTGAAAATCTGTTATAAGTGCATTTTTTTGGTTATACATGACAGTTAAACCTATTTGACATACCATAAATATATGGAGTATAACTTCCCATTCTTGTGGTTGTACATAATGTGGAGTTACACTGGTGGTGTATTCATATATGAACATAGGAAAGTTATGTATGATTCATTCTACTGTCTTTCCCATTCCCATCCCCGCATCCCCCACTGCCCCCTGTTCAATGCAGTGAACCATCTCTCCTCCCTGCCTCTGCCTATTGTGTATCAGCAGCCTTATATCAGAGAGAACACTGGCCTTTGGTTTTCTGGGATTGGCTTATTTCACTTAGCATGATAGTCTCCAGTTCCATCTATTTACTGCCAAATGCCATAATTTCATTCTTCTTTAAGGCTTAATAATATTCCACTGTGTACATGTACCACATTTTCTTTATCCAATTATTTGTTGAAGGGTGCCTACATAATAGCTTAGCTATTGTGAATGGAACTGCTATAAACAATGACGTGGCTGCATCACTACAGTATGCTGATTTTAAGTCTTTAGGATATATGCCAAGGAGTGGGATAACTGGGTCAAATGGTGGTTCCATTCCAAGTTTTCAGAGTAATCTCCATACTGCTTTCCATAGTGGTTGCACCAATTTACAGTCCCACCAGCAATGAATGAGTGTACCTTTTCCCCCACATCCTTGCCAACATTTATTGTTACTTGCATACTTGATAATTGTCATTCTGACAAGTGAGATTAATCCTCAGTGTAGTTATAATTTACATTTTCTAATTGCTGGTGATGTTGAACATTTTTTCACATATTTGTTTATTGATTGTATTTCTTCTTCTGCGAAGTGCTTGTTCAGTCCCGTTGCCCATTTATTGATTGGATTATTTGTTAAGTTTTTTGAGTTCTTTAGATATCCTGGAGATTAATGCTCTATTTGAGCTGCAGGAGGCAAAGATTTTCTCCCATTCTGCAGGCTCTCTCTTCATGTTCTTGATTGTTTCCTTTGCTGTGAAGAAGCTTTTTAGTTTGATTCCATCCCATTTATTGATTTTTTATTTTACTTCTTGCACTTTAGGAGTCTCGTAGAGAGGAATTTGGTTCCTAAGCTGACGTGATGGAGAGTTTGTTCTACTTTTTCTTCTATTAGGTGCAGGCTCTCTGGTCTAATGCGCAGGTCCTTGATTCAATTTGAGTTTTGAGAAGTGCACTTCATTTTTTAGTGGGCACTTTGGTTGCAGTTCATTTCCACACTAGAACTACACAAGGATCACTTGGCTGCCTTGTTTTTGTTTGATCAGAATTTAGGGGCAACATGATACAGGCAAAAATATTTTCTTTCTTTCTTTCATTAACAATCAAATGCAGATGTTACGAGTGGCAGTTGGCTCAGTTTCCTGCTGGATAATGAAGCACTTACTGTTGCTATTTTCTGATATTTATAATGCCTATAGGGTAACATTCCTTATCATAGGATTCAAAACACATCTATTTAAAAGCACGTGGCCCTGGGAAGTGAGGGGAACTACTTTCACATTGGCTGCCCTCTCTAATCATCATTGGTCCTCAGCCCTTCCCAGTGCTCTTATGTGAAAACCAGAACAGGGCCACTCAAATTTGCAAAAACAACGAATTCCTCTCAGTTCCAAATATTCCTCTAGGGAAAAAAACAAAGATGCAGTGAAGGAAAGAGAAATGATGATGCAGCTCCTGTCTTCTCAGCCTCCTACCTTCTTCTCTTTAATCTAAGGGAAGACTGAGTGTCCTTCAGGGCTTGACAAGAGACACCCCCCTTCAGCCACATAGCTACCTGCCTGCAGACATGCAGACAGGGTCAAGATGCAACATGAAGTTAGGTTTTATTTATTCTGCTCATGTGTGTCTTACTAACCACATTCCATTTTCTACTTCAAAGAGGGAAGATTAAAAAAAAATATTTTCAGTGGCATAAATGGGCATCACTGATGCTAACAAGCCTTCCAAATATGCTCTATTTCATGGTGATGGGTTTCTATGATGCCGTTTGGCAGTCATTAGTATGAAAGTCACATACACACCTATTTGCAAGGAAATGGAGAACTCATGCAAAGTCGTTACACACCAAAGGCTACAGGATATATATTTGAATATGATTCCCCTCCAAACACATTTATATGAGAAGCAAACATGAAACAGAAGAGAAAGAGAGGTGTTCATTAGGAAGAAAGCTGAGCAATGACCACATCTGATAAAAGCTACGGGTTTTCTTAGAAGATATTCTCCTAGAAGGCACTGCTGACCTCTAAAAGGCAATTCCAACTCAGTTTTGTCTTAAAGTTAGGAGTTGCTTTGGTTTTGGTTTTCCTCTTGAAGATTCAGATCAGTGCACACTAGAGGGTAAGACTTTCTCTAGATAATAGAACAGTTGTAACTATCTGGCAATTTTCCTTGTTAATAAAACCAAACTTTCTGCCAAACTGACTCAGACAGCAGATCAGGTTCAGAGTTTTCCCTGGCTGCAACCAAACCAAGATTCCTTGATCATTGCTTTCATATTTGGTTCTGTTCAACAGTTCAATAAGTGGTTGTTGGGCTCTTTTTGTGAATAATATACAGAAGGAACAAGGTATACAGGAAACATATCTTGCCTTTATTCAGTTCATTGTCCACTGGAAGAGGCAGAGATGACATTGTTTTAAGGAAAGACAGGAAATCGTGTTTAGATCCTATGATTTATGGTAGTTCCTTAGGGTAGAGCTAATAAAAATAGACAACCAGATGTGAAGATCAGGCTACACTGCATGTCCTGTAGAGGCCAAATAAAAGAGCTTTATATAAAAAGCTAGCAAAAGATTTGGTGATGAATAATTATATGTGATTTTGTTTGAGAGCCCTTAAAACTTGATCTGTCACCAGAAGTCCTACATTTTAATTAGCCCTGCTTTTCCTCAAGAATAAGCTTTTGGGTGGTATTTATTTAAGAAAAAAATAAATAAAAGAGAGGAAAAAGAAAAAAATCGATGGTGTGAATAATGAAAAGAAAAATAGATAAAAAGCATCTGATGGTGCATGCCAGTCAAATTTTTGCCAAGGTAACAGAAAATATGACTATACATTTAAAGAAACTTGATTAAAATGACATCTACCTTGTAGGAAATCCTTTGGTGCAGACAAGACAAGATAATAACAATTGTTTTTTTTTTTTTTTTTTTTTTTTTTTTTTACTTTTTACTTAATACAGTTCCAAATTGGAGAACAGCAACTTCTCCTGGCTCTGATGACTCCATAGCTGACTGGGTGAGATGATCAAGGCAGTGACCTCTCCTGGGGCCAGGAGGAAAGAGGGGTAAAATGCAATCCATCCTGGTCACTCTGAGTCAGCAGAACCGAGTTCAAGCAATGAAAACTTAATTTGCCATAAAAATCTCTTCCAGCTTCTCTAACCACAGTGACCTTCAAAAGCATTTATAGTTGACTATTAAATAGCAAATACATTATGGTTAGTACACAATACTTCATCTTCATTCAGGTTTCCCTGAGGACCCCTAAGGGGTAAATAGATGATGGTTGCTCATTATTTAAGAGCCAATTCATGGAGAAACCCAGATCTCTTGAATAGTTGATTTGCAGAGGAAATCAATGCCAGAAGAGAGACAGTATGTTTCATATGACTCATACTGTCAGACAGTGCTTAAACTCACAAAATCATGGCATCTCTTGGAGAAGGAAGCATGGAGGAAGGGACATGAAGTCATTCAACATAAACCTCTTGGGCAAATGTTAACTTGAGCCAAGCAAAAGTCTTTGTTCTATAATTAAGTTTGCAATAATCAAGTGTAAAAATATTTTAAAAGTCTTAATGGTTATATAAGAAAAAATCAATAAAGATAACTGAATAATTAAGAATTATGGGTACATACTGTGCATCAAGAACTGTGCTAAGCAAGCAACAACGTTCTCAATAGGACCCTTACAGCTCAAGAAATAATACTAACAGTTAATAAAGGGGATGGCATCAAATTTAAAAGCTTCTTTTGCACCACAAGGAGACACTTAAGAATGTATAGAGAGAACCTACAGAATGGGAGAATACCTATTCTAGCTACTGTTCTGACAGAGGATTAATAAAGAACTCAAAAAACTACAGCAAAAGAACTGGATAACCCAATTAATAAATAGGCAAATGACTAAACAGTCACTTCTCAAAAGAATAAATACAAATGGCCAACAAATAAATGAAAAAATATTCAACATCATTAGCAATTAGGGAAATGAAAATAAAAAAATATACTGAGATTTTATCTCATACTATTCAGAATGGCAGTCATCAAGAATACAAATAATAATAAATTCTGGAGAGAATAGTCAGAGAATAGTCCATTTTTGTCCTTCCTTGTTGGAGAGCATTGTATTTTTTATAGTATAGAATTATTCATTGTAACATTGCATTATTCTGCTGGAGATTTAGAACAGCTGTAAATTTTCTTTTATTTGGGCACATTTCTGTTTTAATCACCAAATATTTTTACACTGTTGGTGGGATTGTAAATTAGTACAACCATTATAGAAATCAGTGTGGCGTTTTCTCAAAAAACTAGACATGGAAACCACCATATGACCCAGCTATACCACTACGCGGTATTTATCCTGAAGAATTAAACTCATCATGCTACAGTAATATGTGAACACCCCATGTTAATAGCAGCCCAATTCACAATAGCCAAATATGGAACCAGGGTAGGTGTCCATCAATATATAAATGGATAAAGAAAATGTGGTATATATACACAATGGAGTGTTATTTGGCCATAAAGAAGAATAAAATTATGTCATATGCATGAAAATGGATGAAACTAGAGACCATTATGATAGGTAAAATGAGTCAAACTCAGAAGGTTAAAGGTTATGTGTTTTCTGGCATATGTGGAAGCTAAAGATGTAAAAGAAAAAGAAAAGTGAAGGCAGATATCATAAAAATCAAAAGGAGTTTTGGAAAAGAAAGTGACAAAGGGAGGGGAAGGAAAATGTTGGGGAGAAATATTGGCCAAATTATATTGTTATATTGTGTATTGTGTGCATGTGTGAATACATCAACAACAAACCCATCAATAGGTACAACTATAATGCACCAATAAGTAAGTGGGAAAAAGAAAGAACTGTGCTAAATGTATTTATATGTGAACTCTCATGTACCACTCTTGACAATATTATGAAGTTGCCATTATTATTTTATCTTATTTTTCCAGCTCAGTAAACACAACCTTAATTTGAATGATTGAACTCCTGTCCACATTCATACATCAGTTATGAGGCTAAGCAGAACTTGAATCCAGACCTATCTGGTCCTTTGGTCCAATCTTTTATATCATTTCTTCTGCTGCTCTATCACTGGCTCAATTAAACTGTAGGCATTAGTGAAATGTTGACTGTTGACCATCTTCACATGGACTTTTAAGGATGCATATGATAACAAATTCAGATTAAACAATAAATACTTCCAAAGTGCACATCTCAAATCCAAGTTCATGTTTCCTCTTCTTTTCAGCTACATATGCTTGACATGATGTTGAAAAGACAACTAGAATTTGAAAGTTGACAATTTAAAAGAATTTAACTTGTTATTGGAACAGAGTGAATGAGTTTTCCAAAAAAAAGCAAGCATGCTTTAGTAGGTTTATGGAACTATTAAATATGAATTAAATACTCCATATTGGTCATTCCTTATTGGCGATCATTGTATTTTTTATAGTACAGAATTATTCATTGTAACATTGCCTTATTCAGCAGGAAATTTGAAACAGCTGAGAATTTTCTTTTATTTGGGCAGATTTCTGTTTTAACCACTAAATATACATCAATTCTCTATATCAGAAACTACCAATGGTGGGCACTGTGGCACATGCCTGTAATCCCAGTGGCTCCAGAGGTTTAGGCAGGAAGACTGAGTGTTCAAAACCAGCCTCAGCAAAAGTGCGGCACTAAGCAACTTAGTGAGACCCTGTCTCTAAATAAAATACAAAAAAGGGCTGGGGGTGTGGTTCAGTGGTGGAGTCCTTCTGAGTTTAATCCCCAATAATCCCACTCCCCCAAAAAAAGAAATATCAATGATCCATCTATGAAATAAGCAGTTGGGAAGATTTTATCAGTTAATTTTGTTTGTGAGGAGAACTGGGAAGATGGCAGAGCAGATCTAGGCAGCAATCCCTCATCTCTTCATACCTCAGAAAGGAAGCAGGGAAGGAACAGCTGACCAGAAAGAACTTTATCACAAATTTATATTAGGATTTGTGGAGAACAGTATCAACAAGTTTTTCATTTTTTATAAGACTGAATAGTATGTGACTTTGTTCTGAAGTGACTATAGTAAATAGGGTTCAGTGATTTTTCTCAAACAGGTGCCAATACTGGGAACATCACAGAGCACAGACTGAGTTGCAGTATCAATAACTGGATATTTGCAGAACCCAGGTCCCTTAAAAGAAAGAATCTCACAAAATAGTCTTTTCTTACATAAGATGAATGATAGTCATCTCAATAGATAGACATACAGCAGTATGAATAAGCGAGAGAAAAAACCACTCCAAACAGCCAAAGCATTTAACAACTAATTCTACTGACATCACAGTGAAGTAAATTTTGGAAAAAGAATTTAGAAGGAAATTTTGGAGAAAGAAGTCATAAAGACAGAAGAAAATTAAAATCAGAACCTAAATCAAAATTAAAAATAAAAGCCTAAATTAAGCATAAAAATAAGGATCCACAAAACAAAGAGTTGGTTCTTTGAAAGAATAAACAAGATTGATAAACTCTTAGCCAAACTAACCAATACTGTCTTTCTTCTGGCATTGATTTGCTCTGCAAATCATAGTTAAAATGTTCAATTAACTGAAAGAAGATGTAAAGAATGAAAGTAGTGAGACAAATACAGGAAGTGAAAGATCATTTCAATACAGAGAGAGATTCTGAAAAAGAACCAAATAGAAATCCCAGAAATGATTGTTTAGTCAGCTTTTTCATTGCTGTGAACAAAAGACATGTCAAAAACAATTTTTAGAGGAGGAGAAGTTTATCTGGTACTCACAGTTTCATAAGTCTCAATCCATAGATGGCTTACCTTCATTGCCTTGTGCCCAAGATAAAACAGATCATCAGGGCAGAAGAGCATAATGGAGGAAAACAGTTTAGGACATGACAATCAGGAAGCAAGAAGAGAAAGCTCTCACTCACCAGGAATAAAATATAAATCCCAAAGGAAAGACCTCAAAAACCCATCTCCTTTAGCTACACCCTACCTGCCTAATGTTACCATCCAGTTAATCCATTTAACTGGATTAATCCACTGATTGGTTAAGACTCTCAAAACTCAATCATTTTACTTCTAAACTTTCTTGCATTGTCTAGCTCATGAAGTTTTGAAAGACACATCATATCCAAACTATAACAGAAAGACTCAATAAATCAAAATAAAAAGTCAATACAAAACATCACCAATAACTAGACCATTTTGAAGATAGAGTTTTCAGGACTTGAAGTATATAATCTTGAAAATCAAGTTGACTATAAACAAAAGATGTTAAGAGATCATGACCAGAATATTCAAGAAATCGGGGATAACATCAAAAGATCAAATTTAAGAATTGCTGGGGTACAATAAGGCTCTGAAATACATAATAAAGAAATGTACAATCTTTTCAATGAAATAATATTTAAATTTTTCCAAATCTTAGGAACAAGATGGAAATTCAAATATAAGAGGAGGCATATAGAATTTCAAATAGACATGATCAAAAGAAATCCTTTCCAAAACACACTACAATAAAAATGATTAATATGCAGATTAAGGATAGAATTGTAAAGCCACAAGAGAAAAATGACAAGTCACATTTATAGGTAAACCAAATTGGATCTCAACTAATTTCTCAACTGAGACATGAAAAGCCAGGAGGGCTTGAATTGATATATATACCAAGCTCTGAAAGAAAACAGGTGGCAACCAAGATTACTACATCCAGCAAAATTATCCTTTAGAATTGAATAAGAAATGAAAATGGGAAGCTTAGGCAAGAGAATCATGAATTCAAAGTGAACCTTGGCAACTAGTGAGGTCATAAAGCAACTCAGCAAGACCCTGTCTCTAAATAAAATATAAAAAGGGTTGGAGATGTGACTCACTGGCTATGAATTACTGATTCAATCCCTGGTACCAAACAACAACAACAACAAAAGTAATGAAAACCTTCCATGATAAGCAAAACTAAAAGAATTCTTAACTACTAAGCCTATTCCATAAACTAATTCACACAGAAAAAAATGAAAAATAAGAATAAAAAACAGAATATAGAATAATTGTACTAGAAAAATCATCAATTAAAGGAGAATCCAGTCTGAATTGAGCATTCAAAGTCAATAAAAATGGCAGAAAATAAAAGTCATCTCTGTATAACATTGAATGTAAATGATCCAAACTCATCAACCAAAAGACATAGATTTGTGAATTGAATTCAAAAACAAGACCCAACAATATGTTGTTTATAAGAGATTCACCTTACAAAGGCATCCCCAGACTGAAGGGGAGAAGAGGGAGAAAGGTATATCATGCAAGTGGTAGATGAAAGCAAACTGGGGTATTTATTCTCATATTAGATAAAGTTGACTTCAAGTCAAAATTAATCAGAAGAGTCAAGAAGTTCCCTTCATATTATTTAAGGTAATCTCCAGGAAGAAGTTACCCTAATTGTAAATATTTATGCCCCAAACATTGATATGCATATGTACACAAATAAAGCCCTTTTCAATATAATCAAATAGAACACAATACTATAATACTGGGTGATCTTAACATATCCCTTCTCACCACTTGATAGCTCATACAGTCAAAGATTTTTCAAACTAAAAATTCTTTTAATCAAATGTACCTAACAGACATCTATATGATATTTCATCATTGAAAACTAAATTCACTTGCTTCTCAGCACCACACAGAACATTCTCTAAAATAGAATATATTTTAAGGCAAAAAAAATCTTAGAAAATATAAAAAATCAAGATAATTGCATGCATCCTATCAGAGCATGAAAAAATGAAATTTGAAATAAATGACAAGATGAAAAAACAGAAACAATTATAATATTTGGAGATTAAATAATACACTTTTGAATGATGAATGTATAGCAGAAGAAATTAAAATAAATTCATAGAAACAAATGAGAATAATGTTATAATGTATCAAAATCTCTGGGACAATATGCAGACAGTTCTAAAAGGAAAGTTTACAGCATTGATAAAATTAAATTTCCTACATTAAAAAAGAAAGACACTAAATTACTATTTATTTTCATAAATTTATTTCCCCTCAAGGCCCTAGAAAAAGAAGAACAAATTGCCAATGTCATTAGAAGGCAGAAGACAATTAAAATCGGAGCCTAAAAAAAATTAAAAATAAAA
Organism: Callospermophilus lateralis; assembly: GCF_048772815.1. Taxonomy (NCBI): domain Eukaryota; kingdom Metazoa; phylum Chordata; class Mammalia; order Rodentia; family Sciuridae; genus Callospermophilus; species Callospermophilus lateralis. Next base: position 28,616,802 of record NC_135320.1, read on the forward strand.
GTGTAAATCAAGCATTAAAAACAATAGAAAGGATCAGCAAAACAAAGAGTTGGTTCTTTGAAAGGATAAACAAGATTGATAAACTTTAGCCAAACTAACCAAAAGAAAAATGGAGAAGACTCAAATTAACAAAAATTAGAGATAAAAAAGGAAATATCACCACATACACTATTGAAATCCAGGGGATCATTAGAAACTAGTTTAAAAATATGTATTTAAATAAACTGGAACATCTTGAAAATACTGATAAATTCCTAGAAATGTATGACCTACCAAAAGTGAGCCATAAGGATAAAGAAGAAAACAGACCAATATTTACTAATGAAATTGAAGAAGCTATTCAAAAGCTTTCCAACAAAGAAATCCCAGGACCAGACAGATTCTCAACTGACTCTTACAAGACTTTTAAAGAAGAAATAATGCCAATCCTTTTCAAACTATTCCATGAACTATAACAGGAGGAAAAACTGCCAAATTCATTCTATGGTATAAATATTACCCTGAAACTAAAACCAGACAAAGACACATCAAGGAAAGAAAACTTCAGGCCAATATCCTTGATGAACATAGATACAAAAATTCTTAATAAAATATTGGCGAACAGAATTCAAAAATAGATTATGTACTTGATTATGTATCATAATCAAGTGGCCTTCATCCTAGGGATGCAAGGCTGGTTCAACGCATGCAAATAAATAAATGTAATTTACCACACAAATAGAGTTAAGGAGAGGAATCACATAATTATCTCAATAGATGCAGAAAAAAGCATTTGACAATGCCCAGCACCCATTCATGTTTAAAACACTAGAGAAACTAGGGCTAGAAAGAACTTACCTCAACATTATAAAGGCTATATAATAACAAACCCAAGAACAACATCATACTGAATGGAGAAACTCTGAATGCATTTTCTCTAAAAACAGGAACAAGACAAGGATATCCACTCTCATCACTCCTCCTCAACATAGTCCTTGAAACTCTTGTCTGAGCAATCAGGCAAGAGGAGGAAATTAAAGGAATACAAATAGGAAAAGTAGTCAAATTATCTCTATTTGCTGATGACATGATCTTAGAAGATACAACAACAACAACAAAAAACTCCACAGATTTCTAGAGCTGATTAAAAAAAAAAGTAGTAAAGTAGCAGAAAACAAGGTCCACCAACATAAATCACTCACTCCAATAATGAATCTGTTGAGAAGGAAATTAGAAAACCTATCCCATTCACAATGATCTCAAAAACAACAGACTTGGGAATCCAATTAAGGAGGTGAAAGACCTCTACAATGAAAACTAGAACACTGAAGAAATTGCAGAAGACCTTCAAATATGGAAAGACCTCCTATAGTCTTATACAAGCAGAATCAATATTGTCAAAATGGTCACACTACCAAAAATGTTATACACATTCAATGCATTTTCCATCAAAATACCCATGACACTTATCACAGAATTTGAGCCACAAGGATAAAGAAAACTTAAACAGACCAATATTTACTAATGAAATTGAAGAAGCTATTCAAAAGCTTTCCAACAAAGAAAAGCCCAGGACCAGACAGATTGTAGAATACCAAACAATTTTAGAATTCATTTGGAAGAATAAGAGACTCAAGAATAGCCAAATCAATCCTGAACAAGAACAGCAATGCTGGAGATACCACAATACCTGAGCTCAAATTATTTTGCCGAGCTATAGTAACAAAAACAGCATGGTATTGGTGTCAAAACAGACATAAAAACTCGTGAAGTAGAATAGAAAACCCATACGAATACAGTCATCTTACACTTGACAAAGGTGCCAAAAACACACATTGGAGAAAAGGTAGACTTTATAACAAATGGTTTTAGAAAAATTGAATGTCTATATGTATAAGAATGAAATTGATCTCTATCTCTCATCCTACTCAAAAGTCATATCAAATTGGTACAAAGATCTAGGAATTAGACCAGAAACTCACAACTGCTAGAAGAAAATGTAGACTCAACACTCCAACATACTGGCACAAGCATCAACTTCCTTAAAAAGACTCCTAAATGCAAGAAATAAAACTGAGAATCAATAATTAGGACAGCATCAAATTAAAAAGCTTTTTTTTTTGCAGTGAAGGAAACAATTATATGTGAAGAGAAAGCCCACAGAATGGAAGAAGAGCTTTGCCACCTTAATCTCAAATGGGGGATCAATATCCAGAATATAGAAATAACTCAAAAAACTTAACACCAAAAAAAAATTAACAAATGCGCAAAAGAACTAAACAGATACTTCTCAAAAGAAGAAATATCAATGGCCAAATCCAGAAATATCAATGGCCAATAAGTATACAAAAAATGTTCAACATCCCTAGCGATCAGGCAAATGCAAATCAAAACACCATTGAGATTTTATCTCACTCTAGTCAGAATGACAATTATCAAGAATACAAATAATAATGTTGGTGAAGATCTTGGGGGGTGGGTATATTGATACACTGGTGGTGGGACTGCAAATTAGTGCAACCACTCAGGAAAGCAGTATGGAGATTCTCAAAAAACTAGGAATGGAATCACCATATGACCCAGCTATCCCACTTCTCAGGGGATATCCAAAAGATCTAAAATTAACATATTATAGGGATGCAGCCACATCAATGTTTATTGAAGTACAATTCAAAATAGTTAAACTATGGAACCAATCTAGATGTCCATCAACAGATGAATGGATAAAGAAAACGTGGTATATACACACAATGGAGTGTTACTTAGTCATAAAGAATAATGAAATTGTGGCATTTGCTGATAAATGGATGGAACTGGAGAACATCATGCTAAGTGAAATTAGCCAGACCCATAAAGTCAAAGGCCAAATGTTTTCTCTGATATGTGGGAGCAAGGCCAAAATAAGGGCGGATAGTGAGGGGATGCTGTGAAAATAGAAGATGCATCAGTGGAGAAGAGGAAGGGGATTGAGAGGGAGGGAGGATAGACAGAAAAGGAGAGAAATGGTGGAATGAATTTGAGCAAACTTATATGTACATACGTGAATATACCACAGTGAGCCTCACCTTTATGTATATCCACAAGACACTAATTTAAAATAAAACCAAAAAAAAAAACTGTAAACAAATAGAAGAAAGATCAGTAGAGTATAGGAAAGGAAACAAGGGGAGGGAGGAGGGAAGGTAAATTGGAAGTAATGGGGACTGAATTCGATGAAATTATATTCCATTTTTGTATAATATATTAAAATGAACCCTGATATTATATATAACTAAAATGAACTGATAATTTTTTTAAAGTTCAAATAAGCTTAGAACCATTTGAACCATGAGTTATAACCATGCAGGATAAAAAAAAATTGTGGTATTGCCCCTTCCTCCTTGTGATGGAGTTGATGAAATTCATCCAAACCTCCTCTCTAAGGAGCATCACTAATCTAGATGTCCCATCGAGATGTTTCTAGATAAGCCTTTATAAGGAAATAATTGATTATGCAAACCAAGGACTGACATTTTTGTGCACTGAGATCCTTAAACAAAGAAATGGGAATAGGTTCCAGTATGGGCTATTTTGTACTCTATTTAACTTACAAGCTGACATTGCAATGTGGGAATGTAGAAGGAAGTCAGGTCTACCAATTCTGCATGCAGACTTAAAGTAGCAGTGCAACTGCTACAGTCTTTCTCCCTTGTCCATGTGGCTGGAATTGAAGAATTCAGAAGTCCTAAAGGATAGTAGAATAAAAGTAATCTCTGCCTATGAGCCTCTCACTGGAGAAGAAATTCCTACCCAGGAGATCTGCCTAATCAGGTAGGATTTTGTGGGAATGAGAAATAAACTTTTATTCTCTTCATCAAACTCAGTACAGCACAGTTATTTTTCTCTGATGAACTTGGACACTAACCATATAGGGTAAGGGCCATGTCTTAGCAGTTATCAGCTTATAATTGATGTGTACAGCTGTAGGCTGGGTATGGTCACCTAAGAGGTGAGTGAAAATAGAGAAGAGATGAGATCCCAGGATTGAGCCCACAGACGGACGTTTTGAAAGGAGAAATAATGAGAAGAATCCCAACAAAGGTCTTGGGGTGATCTGTCAGGCAGGAATAAGGACCTTGTACTGGAGGTTAGGAAAGGAAACATTTTAGAGTATCTCAATATTTTTTCAATTGGCAGAATGATTGATGGTGTTGAATACTCTCAGGGTCTAAGATGAGGTTCTTAGAATAGGACAATGGACAATGTGAAGGCCAGTGACCCTAAATGGAGTAGTTTAAGTGATGTAGTTGGAGTGAAAGCCTCATAGGAGGGGGTCAGAGAATACAAGGGAACAAGTGTGGTTAGATATTTGGAGCTGACATTTACAGTGAAGGGGGAGGCAGGAGCTGAGGAAGCAGAGGGATCCAGGGAGAGATGCTTTCTGTTCTGTTTTGCTTTTGAGTAACATATGTTTCAGTATGTTTGTTACCTAGTAGGAATGATCAGTAGAGAGGGAAAAAAAACTGATTATGTTAAGGAAAGGGTGACTTTTTGCATGGTAAGGTCCTTAAATAAGGGAAATGGGAATAGGTTCCAATATAATCTATTTTATAATCTATTTTGTATATTATTTTGTATAATTATGAGCTGACATTCCATGAAAAAGGATATAAAATATATTATATAATATTATATATTATATATGTATTATATGTATATATTATATATGTATATAATATATGTATATATAAGGATATAAAATATATATTATATATATATATTAACTATGTATATAATATATATGTGTATATATAAGAAGGATATAAAATATATATTTACTTATGCATATATAATATATATATTATTACATGCCTATATAAAAATTAGGTAAAACATTAAAATAGAAAATATGTGCTAAAATACTAATAGAATTTATATCTGGGTATTAGCTATAGGGTAATTTTCTCCCCTCTACTCTTTTATTCCCTATCTTTTAATTTTTTTAATGTGTGATTATTAGTCTTTTTTAAAAACTTTTTTTATTATTAGTTGTTCAAAACATTACAAAACTCTTGACATATCATATTTCATACATTTGATTCACGCGGATTATGAACTCCCATTTTTACCCCGTATACAAATTGCAGATTCACATCGGTTACACATCCACTTTTTTACATATTGCCATACTAGTGTATGTTGTATTCTGCTGCCTTTCCTATCCTCTACTATCCCCCCTCCCCTCCCCTCCCCTCCTCTCCCATCTTCTCTCTCTACCCCATCTACTATAATTCATTTCTCTCTCTTGTTTTTTTTCCCCTTTTCCCCTCACTTCCTCTTATATGTAATTTTGTATAACAATGAGGGTCTCCTTCCTTTACCAGGCAATGCTGGGAGCCATCAGCCAAGTAGGTATGACAAATTCCTTGCCAGCTTACTCCCATGCTGTCTAGTGGAAGGACTTCTGAAAGGTGACCTTGCTCAAGGACCAGGGCAGGATCCGTGTTTAGGGTGTTCCCCCTTTAGAATAGGGCAGTTTAGCATAATAGGAGAGTAGGGTGTTTCCCCTTTAGAATAGGGTGGTTTAGTAATAGGAGATTAGGGTGTTCCTCTTTTGGAATAGGGCGTATCCTGCTGCTGAGTTCCTCTTGAGTGCTTAGGGTCAGACAGTATTTTTTGAGAGACAGAAGCCCATGCGGAGTGGATTTAGGCAGGAGAGGATTTTGGGCAGAGAATGGAGTGGATTTGGGCAGAGAACGTGGATTCCCCCAGAACGTGTTTGTAGACGGCCGGTGTGAGTTCGGGAATAAAGAATTGCTGTTTGAATCTACAAGCTGTGTGGAGACTCGTGATTTGTGCCCAGCCAGAGACTGCGGCATCTGGTGGCTCGTACGAGGAACCTCTGAAACTTGGAGGTAAGTGAAATTGCTCGCCCCTGAGGGAAGGCGAGAGAATGGGTGACCATTTCAAAAAACAATGTGTTCTTATTTTGATTTATTTTGTTTTTATTTCAAGTTGCCTGTTCCTAGAACTTTCTCAGGCAAACTGGGGAAAATGGTTGTCTCAAGGTTTTAAGTTTTTCACCTCCGAGGAAGAGAAATTGCTAGAGAAAAAAGGCACCCCAGTAAGACCAAGAACAATTAGGGCATATGTTGATACAATACAAAAATGCAGCCCATGGCTTTTAAACAAGAAGTTGTTAAATATATCAATGGGACCATCATGGTATCCTGTAGAAGGATTTTTCTTCAACAAGAAAGAGATGGCTAATTCTGTTTACTATGCTTGTCTAAGATCTTGGTTTTTACAGACATCTGATTAATTTACAAAGCTAAAGTGTTAAAATATCAACCACTAAATATGAAATCAAGTACTCTTTACTTATTAAGTTCCATAAGGTAATATATTTAATCATTATGTGTGTTTTCATAAATTGGTGAATGGAAAAATGTTTAATATTGCTTTGGTCTGTGTCTTTACTAAGTGTTAAGATTCTATCAGGTGTAATTTATATACAAAGAGTATAAGAAGTTTCAGTTGGGTTTCAATTATAGTATTATAGTACCATAAAAAACATGAAAGTATTTCATCTTATTAAAGTGGAGTAATTTGTCTAAATCAGAAATTTTATAAGAGTTGTTTCAGAATGTGAATTTATAAAAAGGGTTAATGGCTTAAAAAGAGATATAAAAAGATTCAAGATGTGAAAATATATTTTAATATGGAAGGTTAAAAGAAAAAGAAATGTTTCTAGATGAGATAATCTCTGTGTGGTAAAGTAAAAAGTTGTACTTTAAAAGCTTGAAAAAGGAAGAAAGAAGAAAAAGGTATTTGTACATGGCAGATTGAGACAAAGCTTCTTAATGGAGTAAAAAAGGCCCTTGGTTGAAGGGCAGCCATGTAAACTACACTGAAGCGATTTAAACAGAATCTAAACCTCGTTTAAAAGAGCGAAGCTGTAGGTAATGAAAAAGTACATTTAAAAGTACAGTATAGATGATAATTAAAAGACTTTAAAAGGTTAATTTGAAGGTGGTTAAGATGCCTTCATGATGGAGAAAAGATTGCGTCATTCGAAGCCTAGTTAATCTTAAAAATTGGAAAGGGGTATATATCCCCCAAAGATAAACTTAAAATAACCCTTTTTACTCTAAACTTTTTAAATTTGGATTCATCAGGACTTAATGCTGCGGAAAGACATATGTATCCAAAAAATGTACATAAGCCTAAGGTACTTTGGAAAGATATTCTAACAGGACAATGGAAAGATCCTGATCCAGTGATTTTCTGGAGTCGGGGTTCTTTTTGTTTTTCCACAGGAAGAACAGCAGCCGATTTGGATTCCAGAAAGACTAACTAAAGCAATTTCTACAGATCGAAAAGAAGATGATTTGACTCAAACCCATAACAGCTGATATCCAGAACTCCAGCTTGGCCATTCTTACATCTGCGACTGTGATTTAACCAGGATGCTTTTTTCAATATCTATTTTATTATTGCATTTTTCCACATCATAAGGTTCTATTTTTATTTTTTGAGCTCATACAAACCTAGGTTAATGTTTTTCTGATCAATTTTATTTTTTGACTGTGGAGTTTTTAAACATTGCAATGGAGATTTCACCTAGGTAAAGCTACAAGGCCTTTATTATTATCTTATGTGTTGTACGTTTGTTTGCACATTTGTGTTTTGTGTTATATGTCTGTGTGTGTGTATGTCCATATTTTATATATGAGGAGCGCTCATGAGAAAATGGATCCGAATTTTTTTTTTATTCACGTGATTTAAATGGCTTAATTTAAATTAGGTAAACAGCTGTTAAAGATTGTTTTTAAAGGTGCTTAACATATCTGCTTGTTTACTAATTTAAATCAGGTAAACAGCTGTTAAGGATTGTTTTTTAAGGAGGTTAACAGATCTGTTTGTTTACTTTCACCTTTCCTTTTCATTATATTTAATAATTCTTTTCAGGTTAATGTCTTTTTAGCATCATTGCCAGAATTCCTATCTTCATCCCAATGAATATAACTCAACAAGTATGCTCAATCAAGGAGTCAACTTACTTTGGGAGGAAACGGACTTTGGGAGGAGACGGACAGATTGATAGATTCCTCCCCTTTGAACTGCTTACAGAACTTGCCTGGACTATGTAACTACGTTTAGTGCAGCAAATTGTGGTAATGCTGGCATATCTTTGCTGATGGTGTCACTAGTGATCTTTGCTGATGGTGTCACCAATGATGCAATTTTTCCAAAGGAACTGTCAATTGGCTTGGTGTCGTGGCATTTCTGTATCCTCCTCCCTTCTGCTAGTGATGGTCTAAATTTGGGGGCCAATGGCTATATGCTGGACCGGCAGTCAGTGACGGGTATGATCCAATTGCAATGGTATCAACCTAAGACAGGAGGCTGACGCCTAAAGGTCAGTTACCTAAAGGTCAGTTTTCCGATGACGGGTAAGAGCCATATGTTGAATTGGACAACCTACCAGGCGCGGTCCTTAAGCCACATTAACCTCACTCCCCCACTGGCACCAAGGCCAAATTTGGGGGCCAACAGAGGTGAGGCAAAGAACCTCACCCCCCCACTGGTGCATAGACCTATCCACAAGTATGGCTGTATGCTGGACCGGTAGTCAGTGACGGGTATGATCCAGTTGCAATGGTATCAACCTAAGACAGGAGGCTGACGCCTAAAGGTCAGTTACCTAAAGGTCAGTTTTCCGATGACGGGTAAGAGCCATATGTTGAACTGGACAACCTACCAGGCACGGTCCTTAAGCCACATTACTTGTTGTTTAATTAATCAGAAGGGGGGAGATGCTGGGAGCCATCAGCCAAGTAGGTATGACAAATTCCTTGCCAGCTTACTCCCATGCTGTCTAGTGGAAGGACTTCTGAAAGGTGACCTTGCTCAAGGACCAGGGCAGGATCCGTGTTTAGGGTGTTCCCCCTTTAGAATAGGGCAGTTTAGCATAATAGGAGAGTAGGGTGTTTCCCCTTTAGAATAGGGTGGTTTAGTAATAGGAGATTAGGGTGTTCCTCTTTTGGAATAGGGCGTATCCTGCTGCTGAGTTCCTCTTGAGTGCTTAGGGTCAGACAGTATTTTTTGAGAGACAGAAGCCCATGCGGAGTGGATTTAGGCAGGAGAGGATTTTGGGCAGAGAATGGAGTGGATTTGGGCAGAGAACGTGGATTCCCCCAGAACGTGTTTGTAGACGGCCGGTGTGAGTTCGGGAATAAAGAATTGCTGTTTGAATCTACAAGCTGTGTGGAGACTCGTGATTTGTGCCCAGCCAGAGACAGCGGCAAGGCAATTTCCCTTCTCTCTCCCTTTCCCTCCCCCCTCTTGATTATTAATCTTATAGATAGAAAAAAAAAAACAATTAAAAAACCCACAAAACTTTCCATTCCTGAGTAATTACTAATGGTAATTTGTCATTTGATCTCCTTCCTAAAAATGACTTTGAATAAAATAATTTCCTCCTTTATGTTATATTCCTTTGTAATAAGATGGTGGTATCCATAATGTTCAAAATGAGGAAAGGTTATATTGGTTATATTGGTTCATTGTAAAGTACCATGGACCTGTGAAGCATTTTCCTGACTAGTATAATTATTTCACCATTAACTAATTTGCTACACCTTTTAAGCAACCTGAATCTGGAGACCATAAAATGAACTTAACATTATTTGGAAGAAACCCATCCTACTAACTGGCTACTCTGTAAGAAAATTTTAAGAGTTCAGAGAATTGAGTTTTGAATTGTACCAAAAGATGAAAATATTCAGGATATTACACTGGCTCTGGCCCTAAGGAGATTTAAAAGAAAAAAAAACCACAAAAATTAAAAAAAAAAAAAAAAAAAAAAACACCAACAACCAGAATTCTAGTTTACCAGAAATAGTTAAAATCTTTTAAGAAAACAGCCCTCCAAAGAAAAAGAATCCGAGGTACCTCCTAAAATTAAAGGATTTTTTGTTGTTGAGCTTTAAAATAGCCCCTGAGGGCTGTCTGATTATTTCCTACTGCTTTCTCTTGTTTTTCCTTTTAGGAGCCTAGAGGCTCACTCTGTGGTCCAAATGCTAAAAGTGGGATACCTAATTCCAGTCCCTGTCTCCTTCACCTTCCCCTGAGCTGTCTCAAGTGGGCGTTTTTCATTCATGCTCACTGTTTGTTCTCAAGTTCATTCTCTTTAGTGTGTCTTAAATGTTTCTTCTTTTCATCAAGTGGGGTTTGATGTAGCTTTGAGAAGGCTTTTTCTGGATTTTGGTAACAATTTTTTGCTTGCCTCCCTACTTCTGCTCTCCCCTCTACTTCCTACAAAATCTTCCTACAAAATTTAGACCTGGTGACCTTAATTAAAATCCTCCAGTGATTTCCAACACCTTTAGGTAAAACCTGTGGTTCCTTGAAGGAGATAAAAGCACCTGATGATTGGACCTCCAGAATTTACTTCAGTTTGATTTCCTGCAACCACATTCCTTGCCCTCCAAGTTCCTACGAACCATTCCCCAGTTCTGACTGTTTGGTCTCTGAAGGTGCCGTTTGTTCTGCCTGGATCAGGTGCCTGTCCTCTGGCGCATCTGCACTCTTTCCTGCTTTTCAAACCTGGTCCAGAGGCCACATGTTTCTAGCTTCCCCTCTTGACACAGAACCACAGAGTTAGATGCTCCGGGGTATCTGCTCCAGGCGCTGTGTGAACATCTCCAGCAGAGGAGTTATTTCAAGAATTACAATGATCTATTTATTCCTTTGTTTCTTAAACTTCAAGCTCTTTTGCTCCATCCCATTTATAAAACAGTTGTTTGTATTAGTCTGCTGGGGATACTATAACAAAGTATCCCCACAGGGTAGGGTAAGCATCTGAATTTTATTTGCTTACAGTCTTGAAGACTTGTAAGGCTGGTTTCTTCTGAGTCTCTGCTTGTAAATGGCTGCCTTCTTCCAGTGTCTTCACATGATCTTCCCTGTTCACATGTGTGTATCTAATCTCCTTTTCTTATAAGGACACCAGTCATGTTGGATTACAGCCCTCCGCCTATGACCAGAGCATCAAGGATGAATTTGGGTGCAACATAGTGCTTCCCATAACAGTATTCAATAAAGCTGTCTTGTGCTTTAAGTGGAACTCATTTCATGATTCCAGAAAGGTTTACTCTTCAATACTAGGTGAAGTATAGTCCAGGAATTTAGTGTTAATGCTGACATCACCTTGAAAGAGAACTCACACTTACTTCCTACACATTCTAATTAGTGTGTTTAATACCTTGTTTTCCTTGTTTTTTTTTTTTTTTTTTTTAATCCATGCCAAGGAACACTTTTCATAAGACACAGATAAGAACTGTGTTTGGAAATCAAAACCCAGGCACACAACTGGAAGATATGAATTGGCCAAACCCAAGAGCCGAAAGCACAGAGGCAGCCACAAATACTTGTCTTTCACCAAAGTACAAAGATCAAACAGTTTATATGTTTCACTAAAATACATCCTGACATGAAATACAGAACTAAGCCCACAGTAGGTACTCAATAATTATTTAAGGGAAAAAATTAGTTAACAATATAGAAAGATGCAGGAATTTTTTGGTGCAGATAGTCAGAATTCACCATCTCTTTGTTTAACACCTCATATTCAGGAGAAAGAGAAGTAAACACAATTGAAAGGTGAAAAAAAAAAAAGAAAAAAGAAAGAAAAGCTAGAAGATGATGCATTGAAAAATAAACAGGATAGGGAAAATTAAATAAAAAGCTAAAATTTTAAAAAGTTGATCAGGTAATCAATATGGGAAGCCATCCATGTAGCTGGCTACCTGAGGGAAGTGTTTCAGGCAGAGGGAGAAGTTCAAAAACCCAAGTGGAACATCCCAGCCACGTCTGAACAAAGGAATGGAGTCAACTAGCATTTCTCAGAGGAAATGCTGCAGAATATCAATTCTGAAGGGCCTTCACACACTAACAAAGGATTCCAAGTTAAACACAGCATACTTGGCCTTCTCTTGGGACGTAAATGGATACAGCTATCTGCTCATTAAAGCCTTTGAAGACAAGAAATTTGTTGAACATTTTTTAATATCTTGTTTTCCAAGTGTTTTTAACCACAGGAACCATTTGAGAGAAGTTATTTATTAGCCAAAACTAAAACTCTAGAAAATCCTCAAGAGAAAATTTTGGACTTATTGGCCCCTTAATATAAATTAGACAATAATGTATTTCAGTTATCCAATGAATCAGACTTTAGTGGGTGATGTAATTGTATATAAATGTATTATTAAATATCATATTAAGTAAATTTTTTATGAAAGGTATACAGTTCTAGGGAGCAAGCATGTACTTTCAAGAAGTTATTTTTCTCTTTTTATCACTAGAATCACATTTTAGTCGTCTGAAAATTTCTTTTATTCATATTTCACCCATCTTGCCTGGACTCTCCAAGTTTAGAAAGAGAAGTTTCCTGATTCCTTACTGGAACTGAATAAAAAAGCAAAGGAACTGAATTGCCTCATGAGGAATTAGTCCATTTTTTTCCTCTCCAATTCTTTGATCTCAGGTTTTAGAAACACCTGTATTGTCCTTTAGAGTCTCAATGGCATCCATGTTTGTCTGAGGTTAGGATAATTTCTCATTTAAATGGATACACATTAAGCACTAATTTGGTGTCATTGTAAGAGCAGGATGCCAACAGCAGCAGGGTTCATGAGATGGCTGGCAGGTATCTGGCACCAGAGATCCCCTGAAGAGCTAGGTTAGATCTTTAATGGCAAGTAACTGCCACCAGGGGAACTTTTCCCTCCCCCTTTGAAAAGCTCCCATAAACATAATTGCTACTTGCTCTGATTTGATCATTACACACTACATGTATCATCTCTGGAATTGTCACAATATACCCCCATAAATATGTATACTTATATGTCTATCAAAATAACAAAATTTTCTTAAACAAACAAACTACTTATGTATTTTTCTTTCTGCTCATTTGTCTACATTCTGAGTGGGCCCTATCTTGCCTTGGAATAATCGCATTATCCAAAGAAGATTCTTGTTAAATCACTCCACAACTACCTGGATGGTTAAGTGAAATTTAAAGTTTGATTTAAGTCTCTCTAGATAACAAATGCATGTATTTGTACATGTATGATTCATAAGGTGTCTACAAAAGAGTTTTGACAGGAATGTAGACTTCACCATAGTTTTGACACCCTAATTCATGTTTCTCATCAATCTGAGTGTTGTTTCAAGGGTACACATCAGCTTCTTAGTAGATGTCAACCATTGTAAACATTTGAGTAACTTTTACCATGAAAAGAGCAGTTAAAAACAAAGTAAAATAAATATGATAGAAATGATTGCAGAGAAAAGAACAGCTCACCAACAGGACTCATTAAATTTTTAATTCTAGTATTTGTGCTTTTAACTCAGCTATGAGAATGTTTGGAACTTAAGGACTGAGGGAAAAGAGATTATTACAAATAAAATTAGATGTTTTCTATTAAAGAAAATTTACCACCACTATTATAATATACCTTGGGAAATGTGGCTTTCCTGGTTTTTATTAGTAACACAGATTCTCATAAGTATTTTATATTTTATATTATTACAAAACACCTCATTTGTTGAAAATTACACCATTTAGCTATTCTATTTCATGTTTGAGGGTTTCAGAATTAGCTATTATCTTTAAGAAAGTGCTTTTAGATGTAATGATTACACACACACAAACATACACATATACACTTCTCTGCTAAATAATATCATTTGGGAATATCTCAAACACTCTAAGGGGAAGAAAACATCTTTTCCCATGGGCACAATTCAAATCTGTTGTCCCAGCCACATTCCTTCCATGAAGTACTTACTTATGAAATGAGAAACCCATTACTTAAATGAAAAGTTCCTCAAAAGATATTTCCAGATAATTTATTCTATATGTACAATGCTGTCATTCTTTTTATTTCATTTTATATTAACAAACTAAACCTCTAGCTATAGTACTGTGATTGAATATTTGCTCCAGATAAAACATTTTGCTCTATCTCTCCTCTTCTTTTTCCACACACACCCACACTATGTTAGCACACAACTGATAGGTGTCACCCTTTTTTAGGTTTCTCTCTCCTATATTTATCAATGGACCTACTAAAGGAGTTAAATGCATTCAAATTTACAAAAGCAAATAATTCAAAAGTCAGCCTTCCAAGTAGGCAGACTCAACTATGACTTATGGAGTATAATCTCAGGGTAACGACAAATCTCCACCTTCCCTAAAACTGGCAAATCCATCATCCCTAGAGAACTGGTGCGTTCAAACATCCGTGAAAGATTCATCCCTTTGTCATAGAGCTTTATCTCTCATTAAAATAAGACACCACTGTCAAGATGATATCCAGTTATTGTTCTCGTGTTATTCCAGGAGGCAGATTCAGAGATATTGTTGGTATGCATTCTGGGTGTGTCTCTGTGTGTGTGGTGGTAGCAGGGAACACTGATGATCCTATCTGTGGGGCTCTCTTGAGAAACAAGCCTGCAAAGGAAGATAGAAAGGCACCAACTCCAAGCTCTTCCTTCTTCAAGGTTCAACTAACTCTGTCCCTTTCATGGGGTTACCAAAAGGGACATAGTTATGGAAACCTTTGAGAATGTAACATTGTGTTGCAGGCATAGAAATTTTGCTGCTGCTTACTTATGGCTTTGGACAAGTTAGTTAACCTCTTTGAGTTCAGTTTCCTCCTGGAAAAATTCAGCAGGTGATTGTGAAGACTCAGTGCATCCGCATGTGTGAATCGACAGTGCCTGGGGATTGGAATGTGTCCTGTGTTTCCCTCTTGAGCTCCTCACATGGCTCCTTCTCTGTGGAAATGCCTCTAGGCATGGTCATTTCTGCACCTTGATATCTGTGTGTCTTTTCCATATCCTCAATTTTCCCACATTTGTCAATGATAACTCACATGGACTCTGTATGCTATGGTCTATGTGCCCTGGTCCATCACTTTCTCGTGCCCTGGGCTAGAGGACAGTGGTCTCACCCTTCAACTCCTGCCCAAATCAACCAGAGTCCTCTCTAGGCCACAGGAGTTACTGGTGGAATCTCTAAGATGGTTGGGAAAGAGACAGAAACAAGGATATTTCTCCCAGGAGATTCTGCCTTCAGTGGACTTTCTATTAGTAACAAGGCCTTCTCAAATGTACCACGTCCAATCAGGACAGGCTTCTGTGGATCAAGTCTCTGGGTCCTAGGAACCCTCTGTCTCTCAGCCTGGGATCTGTTTCCTATACTTGCTCATATCCAGCTTGCCTCATTGTTCCTATTTGGCTCCTCAGATTTCCCATCACTCATGTGGTCTAGACAATTCCCTGTACTAATTTGTCTCTCTTTCAGATACTTACCATGGTTTCTCTTCTCCTGGTCGGATCATGAGACAAAGATGTAGTGTTACCAAAATTACTGACTTTTATGGACTGGGTTGTGGCTCAGTGGCAAAGTGCTTGCCTTGCAATGTGAGGCACTGGGTTTGATCCTCAGCACCACATAAAAACAAATAAACAAAATAAAGATTTTTTTTAAAAAAAGTTACTGACTTTTAGCATCTGGGTTAGAATCTTACACTACAGAATTTAATTTTCCAGATAAATCAACATGAAACCTCATAGCTGGCAATCCTGTCTGTATACCTGTTACAGAAGTTGTGTAATGTCTGATCAGCTTGGACTTCTGTATGCACTGGACATTTGCAGAACTAAAGTGGGGAGTGAGACATCCACTTGAGAGGGCCAGTGACAATCGTGTTGAATAGGAACTCCATGTCCCAATGGGGCTGAGAGCAGAGCAATCCTTTGTTGAGGTTGTAATTGCATAAGATTTCCTGTTCTCTTGGACTTAATTGCCATCCACAGCTTCCGTGTGTACACACCCAGTGGCATTCCCCAAAGGGAGAGGAGGATGCTTTATCAGCCCTGGCAGGGTTCCCCACTTCCCAATCTTACTGCAGTTACTAAAAGGACAAAAGGTCTTATTTCAACACTCCAGTATTTGTTATCTTCTCCCACATGGCTCCTTGGTATAGCTCCTCCTCCCCACTTGCTAAAGGGAAGGAGTCTCTTGCTTTTGTTGGCTCCAGCATTTTCTTTAAGTGTAGACTTGGGTAAGGCGTGAAGGAGGGAATAAAGGAAGTCAGTAAGATTCAGTGGGTCTTTCTGAGAAACACAGAGAATAGCCAGAAAGTAGGTACAGCTGGCTGTGTAGACAGATGTGGGAGATGGAGAGTGACAGGCTGCAGAGTTGCAAAGGGGATGGGAGGAGGGGGACAAAGAAAGAGAATTCCATGAAGTGTGTTTGCTGAATGTAACATTTTGTTCTTGAAGAGATGCAAATAAAAATCCAACCTGCTTTAAAGTGAATGTTAGTGGTTAGGCTGTACACTTATTTTTAAAAAAACATTTTGTCTATACCTGAAGTCTCTTTTATTTACACATTGTCTGATTTACATAATTACCACCTTAAATGATACTTTCTTCTTCTCTCCTTGTTTCAAAAGTGCCGTTTTTTAAATTTGTTTCCAGCTAGGTAGAGAGCTGCTAAAGCTGCCTTCTTATTTATTTATTCACATGACAAACAGTGGGAGAGGGCCTGCTATGTACCAGGATCTGTGTAAGATTCCATCCTGCCCAAGAGGAGCTCCCAAAATACAGAGATAGATAACCAAACATCATTTCTCCATGTAGCCAGTTTAGGGATAGAAATGAAGGCATGAGATGAGCACAGAGCAGGCACCCTCCTTTCAAACACCTAGCACAAAGCTGGGCACAAAATAGCTAGGCAAATCCAGCAGTAGAGAGTGTTGGGGCTGTAAAGCAAATGCAGGGCTGCATCAACAGCCATAGGTGGGGGCCGACTTCTCTACTGAATACTATTGTACAGTGGAGGTCAGTAGAAAAGATGGTTCAACCTACAGCTTTCCACCTGTCAACTAAATCAATTCCATTAGTCATTGTGCATTAATGGCAGAAGGACACATTACTATCTGGTGGATCTAGGAAGAACAAAGACACAAATGCACCTGATACAAGCTGTGTGTGTGTGAGTGTACATGTGTGTGATGCTGGGGATCAAACCCATGGCCTCCTGAATGCTGGGGAAGCACATTACCACTAGGCTATACCTGCAGCCTGAAGAGCTCTCTATTCTTAAGGAAACCTCACTATATTTGGGAAGATCATACAAACAGAAGACACAATAGGCAAATGATAGGTCTATATACACTGAAGAACCAAATCATGGTCCAGAAGTAACTATGAACTATCTAACAGAGTAGTCTGTTAGGTAAGTCTTTCCTACATCAAAGAATTCCTGCAACAGAAATAAATACTCTGAATAATGTTTCAAATATACTAAGGGGACACTATGAACCCCCCAGTAGATAGCAAATGAGAAAATGGTGTGAATTGTCCATACCCAGGTTTCCTCTGAAATGGTACAGAACAGAGACAGAGTGTGATGTGGAAGGGGGACAGACGCCTTCATTCATACACTATGTGGTCCTTCCTGATTGGAGCAAGGTTCTAACTGAAAAATCTAGTGGGCCACAGACATAAAATTTACCTCTATAAAAGTGTATCCACAGCTCTACAGGTTTGGTGATAACAAAGGATGTTACTCTAGTAACTTAAAACTCTAACTTCATGCAAAATGGTGTTATGTCTGATCTTACATCCATCAAGCACAGAAGTGAGGTCTAGCATATATACACTGTACCACAGAAAGACCCACACTGAACAGGCAAAACTGTCTACTCTCTTCCACTGCTACACCTATGACATTACTTAATAGATATTTATGGAGAAGACAAACACATGAATGGCATAAGATTGGTAAACCACCACACCAAAATGTCCACTATCTATACTAATTACAAAAACCATCAATCCAGTATTTAGGATTTTTCCAATCAAAATGTAGCTACTTTGGGGCAGACAGTTATTAGGGAATAACTTCTAACGGGCACAGAGTTTTTAATTGGGGTTTTGGAGATGTTCTAAATTCAATAGTGGCAATAGTTGCACAACTCTGAATACACTAAAAAATTCCAAAATTGTGCATGTTGTGTTCTGTGAATTGTATTCTCCACAAAGTTTTATTTTTTTAAAAAAATTGTGGTTGAGATTCTGTCTTGATGAGGTACATTACAACTTAAGAATAGAAAATACAATGCATTGTGCATCCTGTTTTAAAAAATTAGCTTTACTTTTGAAATTAAGAGAATTTACATTATCATCCAAGGCAAACAATGACCTTAGAATTGAGGAAAATTATTATTTTGAAATGTGAAAACATTTTAATCAGGAGACCAGCATGTTAATGAGCCTGAAATTATTAACTTAGAACTGAAAATATCTTTTGTATTAGAGAACTGGTTGATGAGCTGTTGATCTCCTTGGTCTTTTATCCACCACATATTTATTAAGGAATCTGAGAGCAGTATTTTTCTAGGATCCTGAAAAAATTGACTTTCTCATCACTAGTTGAATCATTGAGTGCAGGAAAGGTTTGAAGTTCTCTAGGATCATGTGAATACATTACATCGTGGGATATTGACATCCATCTCCACTGCACTAAGACTCTCGGGATCTCTCAGATAAAGCTGAGGGAGAGTTATACAGCCATTGCAGAAATGAGTTCATCTTCTAGAACAGAAAAATGGGAGTTCTTCCTGAATATAGTGACTTTCCTCTAACATTAATGGCTCAGTACCCCATCGGTTCTCTATCTGGCCTCAACTGTAAGCTCCTATAGACTGTGGCTGATGGGCACTGGATTCTTATAAGCCTGCACAGTCCAGGAAGAGGACAGAGAACACACACAGTTATTCAACAACTGAAATGTGCCTTGGCCAAGTTGAGGAGTGTTCTAAGTGAATTTTGTAAATTTAGTACAAAATGTCTTAATTATCCCTTACTATATAAAAACCACTTATGACATGTTGAAATGACAGTATCATTAATATATTGGTACAAAGTATAGTCTCCCTCCTTTAGAAAAATTTATTCATCTTTGTTGCCCTTAGGATGGACACTAAAAGGCTATTGACAAAGTTTAAAAGAACTTGAGTTTGTAAATGTGACAAAACATGAAATCAAGAGAGCCCTAGCCAGCTCCTATTTGTATTTTCCCACTATTGTAATAAATCGGGGGGAAAGTGTGAGAATACGGTGAGATGTTGATTTAAAAGCTGACTTACCCCTCAATCATTCTGATATTTTTAATGACATCTTATAGCCAAAACTTCTGTCTTGAAAAAGAATCTCAACCAGTGGTAAGCAACTTGTACAGCTAGAAATTAGGGGCTGACTCTTGCACAAGGCTAACAGAATTGATACTGCTTACATATGGGAACAATTGGACACTTTGGGGAGTTGAGCCAGATAAGTAGGGAGGATCAAAAATGGCTGGGGTCCTTTACCCAGATACAAGTAGTCATTTTTAGGCTCTTCTTAATATCTACATGGATTAAAAAGCTCATAGAGAGGAGAAAGAGATCATTTCATTTTCATTACATAAAAGGAACAACTAATGATGATAATAATGATAGACAATTTGGGATGTAACCTTATAATCTTTGGATTGTATTATTATAATCTTCTATGTGCATTTCCCTAATAAGAACAGTCCCAATTAAAGAAAACCTAAATTTTGCCAGTAACTGATATGTGCATCAAGTTCTTAGCTACCATGTATTTATATGACAAGATTTACTCTGGGGATTGGAATTATCAATATAAGTTCCAATATGCACACATAATATATCCAATATAGACACACAGTTCAGTGGGGGAAAAACACAAGGAAAAAATAACTAAAGCAATGCACTACATACTATGATTGTGATATTTATGTTCTAGTGGATTTAGAATACGTACAGTTTATAAGTAATTAAAAGCAAGTGTATATATACTATTACTTAGTTAATAAGGCGTCTGCTGCTGCATTGCAATAAATAAATAATCTGCCAACTATAACTTATTTATGGAAGTCAGTCCAAGCTACTTTAGTATCTGTGTGCCTCTCTGTGGTCTTTGTTGCTGGGGTAGAACAATCAGTCTTCTGTCTTAGTGCTGTATGTCAAAGAGTAGTCATTTGTCAAGGAATATTCTGGGGTTTGCTCACAGTTCCCAGTATGCTGGAGGTTTTGCCCCATGGTGAGTTTAAGAAGTTTGTGAAGTCCAAGCAGTCAATGGGAACAACTAATGATGATAATAATGATAGACAATTTGGGAAAACAGATGAAGGATTATAGCTGACAACTTTGCGGGGGAAAGCCGGAGCTAATTAATGAATTTCCTAATGAGTCCTCTCCATTATGATAGAGAGCTTGACAGGTATATCTGGATATAATGCAGTATCATGGGTGACTTTACACAGTATGTGTGTGAGGTGAGGGAAGGTGTGCACACATGCATATATTTGAGGGAGAAACAATAGACAAGACAGTTTGTGTTTTAGGGCCTCACATAATAATCATATGAAGTCTTGATAAATGTTTTCATAGTTCTGAAGATAATATTTATGAAATTAGGCAACTTTGCTACATATAGAACATTGATATTTCCACACTTGGAGATAAATGATATTAAGCCTTTGATATTTGCTCAAGTTACATTTTCATCTCAATTCAGTCTACTCTTACCTGAGAGACATTAGGTTTTATTTGTGTGAGTATAGGTGTGTGTGTGTGTGTGTGTGTGTGTGTGTGTGTGTGAATGTGTGTGTATGTGTCTAATAAATATACTTGCTAGTACACTAGGAACATGTATAAAATTTATGTGGGAAGTACATATATGCTCTTTGTATAGAAGCTGGAGGATACATGTAATTTTTAAAATATTTTCATGCTGGTTTATAACTGTGTATTATTTTTTGACATATCATCGGTCTGATTTAGGGCACAATTCCAATTAACATTTATCCATTGCTCACTGAATAATGTTTTAAGCACAATTATATAACACTGTCCAGATTATACTTTGTCAGATATTTTATAATTAGGTGAGAAAAGGAAAGCAGATGACCTTATAGGGAGAAATCTCTAGAGACGATTTCTATGCTTGTCCTGTCCTAGAAAAGATGTAAAAGTTGTAATTTGTTTTGAGTAAGCTAGTGATGAGCATCATTAAAGTGGTTTGTGAATTATATAATTTTCTATATGACCTGCCTTTAAGGATTACTAGACTCTGCTGAAATTTAAAGCAGTGAGACATTCCGGTAAGTAACATGAGTGTCAGGATTGTATGAACCAATAAAGAAATAAGTGCCAGGTCATGATTTCACAATGTTATGGTTTGAGTATGAGGAGATCTCCCCAAAACTCCTGTTGTAATGCAGAAATGTTCAGAGGTGGAATGACTGGATTATAAGAGCCATAACTTAACCAGTCCATCCTAGTTTGAACAGACTAACTGGGTAGTAACTGTAGGGAGGTAGGACATGGTTAGAGGAAGTGGGTCACTGAGGGCATGCCCTGCAAGGGTTCATCTTGCCTGTGACCCCTTCTCTCTTTCTCTGCTACCCAGATGACACAAGGGGAGAAGATTTCCTCTGTGATGCACTTCCATAATGATGTTCTACCTCATTTTGGGCCCAGAGCAATGCAGCTGGCCCACCATAGAATAAATCTCTGAAACACAAGCCCAAATAAATGTTCCCTCCTATAAGTTGTTCTTGTCAGGTATTCTAGTCACAGCAATGCAAAGCTAACTAGGACACACAGCCTGGGAGAAGGGCCCCAGGGAGTGGACCAGTGAGGAGGTTGTCTCCACGGCAGGGCAGAATGGATGGGGTGATGGGAGCAGGGGACAGCCATGCACAAGATACATTGTCCTTTTTCCAATAATGTTTTGAGATGCACTTTGATTCTCATTAAGAACAGCCTTTATGTGCCAAACCTTCGGCTACATGCTTTTATAAGCACCTTAATTACATCTCATTAAAGCCTATCAAAGTCCTTCCATTGTACAGATGAAAAAATTGAGACCCCCACCCCCAAATTAACCAACTTATCCCAATACGTTTTGGAGTCAGGATTTGAATCCAGGCAGTCTAACTCTGACAATTATGGCAGCCCCTATGATGAATATGAGTTCCATGAAATAAAAGACAGGAAACTGATTAGATGATAATAGTCCATTTTGAATGTTCCAGACTTTTATAAATAACAGATCCGTTACTTGCCTCTTACCTATCAAGAAAATGTTAACATGGCTACTTGTCATTATTAATAGGTAAACAGCAAATATCAAGGGGTTAGGAAATCAATCTTAGGAGCTCCAGTTTAGAAGTGAGTCTGGGGCCCCTTGGATATTTCGTGTTTAACAGGTTGTCTGCACATGTACACTGAAGTTCAAAACATGAAGCATCTAGAATCAGGAAGTCATGCTAGAAGATCCCGAGAGGAAATGAAGACCTAAAGATGAAGAGTAAAGCTAAGGCATTCACCTCTGTGAGTCAGCTGCTCCAGAAGGCAGCATTCCTGAGGAAGTTTACAAAGAATTACATTAAACTGTATGAAGGTAAGAGGGTAAAAGAGAAGCTTGATTGCTAGTTCACCTTTAGAGTTCCCTTGGCTGGTGAAACAAGCCCAGGTCCCCTGCCATCAGCCTTCAGCATGTCAGCATTTTTATTGGAATGCATTCTCAAATCTCCTAGAGAAAATTCCCTATTCCCTCTCATTATCTCATTATTTTCTTCCCTGTTTTCACTACAAGATTGTTTAAATAAATGGCATTTGTGGTCCTCTTTCTACCTTGATTTGCCCCTTTAAAAATTCATTGATTTGGTTATTATTTCATCTAATATCCCTCCCATCTCATCCCGTATTTATAGGTCAGCCACTCTGTGCCATGCCTATGTTTGGTTTAGGGGACAACTGTGTAAATTGGTCCTGGCTCTCTTCTTCCTCAGCCCCTAGGTCCACATGTTGCTCCCACGGATGCACATCCCATCCAGACTTAGGCACATGGGACAGCTCTGCGTTCTGTGCAACAAAATTCCCAACTTCCTTTCTGTTTTGTCAACTCACTCATTCATTCCTCCTGGCACGCAGCTGATCTCTCATTGATGTTAAGAGGAGGAAACTGATTGACCAAATTCCCAACCTGTCTGATAGTATTATAAGCCTAGGAGAGTGATGACTGTGGTTCACCAAGCTCTTTCACAAGTCTAATTTCATTTGCTCTTTAAAATAATACAACTAGTAGGGGAAAAAAATATCTTGTTGCAGATCAGTGTAGGCATTATAAATATATTTTGGTACAAATAACATCTCTTTATATTTATTTTTATCTATGTTTGTATGAACAAGGAGAAAGGGAGAGAAGAATGTGCATTGGGTCTGTACTTTGTCCATATCAGGTGAGTGGCCATGGAGGGGTAAAGGACAACATTGTCTTTGCCTTTATTGAACTTTGTTAGATAGCAGGTGTTAGCACCTGTTTATTACACACACACACACACACACACATACACACACACACAAATTAAAAAAAAGCATCACTTTTTCACTTCAAAAAAAATACCAAATAAAATTTTACATGTAAAAACAAACAAAAATAATGCTATGAGATTAAGACTAGCCTTATTTATTTTATTTATTTATTTTTGGTGCTGCTGGGAATCAAACCCAGGGCCTTGTGCATACAAGGCAAGCACTCTACCAACTGAGCTATATCCCCAGACCATAGCTGTTCTTTATTACTGACTTTAAACATAACAAGAAATTGAGTGTGGGGGTAAGTGAGGGTCTGCTGTGGAGACTGGCTAAGGAACATGCAGAGCCAGGCTCCATCCCAAATCATCTGATTGGGAGGAGAGTGAGATTTCTGCCCATGGTAACTGTTTCCTTTCTGTAGAACAAACATCACAGCTTAGTAGGATTTAGGGCAGTGCAAAGCAAAATAAGACTCTCCAGTAACAAGGAAGAAGACATTTTAAATGAAGGCATCACCCGTAGACCAGTTGGCTTTGGGAATGATGTCAACCAACAGATGGTTTGATTGCACCAACTGCACCGAGGTCTCCATTTCTTTTAAAGTTTTCTCATTTGAAATCCCAATGTTCTCTAATGGTTCCTGACTCTCAGGTCTCCATTCCCAAGTCTAATATAGGAACTAGGTTAAGAAAAACTCTCGTAGGTATGAAAAATTGTGGGTGATGAGTTCATACTTAGGAAATTCCTTAAGGAATTTATAGTTATATATATAAAAATATATATATATATGTATATATAAAAATATATATGAACTATAAAATTATAAATATATAAAAAAATATATAAAATATATAATAAATAAATATATAAAATTATATATATATGAACTATATATATAATTATATATAAACATTATATATATGGTTATATATATATATATATATATATATATATATATATATATAATTTTTTTGCCCAATCTCAGTTTTGAGTATAGTTGTTATGTTTGATGTCAGTGAAAATTAATTTATATATTGAGAGGTTTTACCTCTCCCACAGAAGGTTCTAGGAAAAGAGGAGAGAGACTGTAGCAGTAATATCCATGATGATCAGGGAAATGAAGAACAACTGGAATTGAGCAGATGAGCAACCAGAAAAATTTGGCACCTGAGGGAAGGCAGCCAGAAAACCAAAAAGTTCAAAAGGTATTGTGATAGTAGGAGCAAATGTGACTCCATTTTGTTTTATGACTTCATCCTGTAAAACAACCATGCCAAGTAGAAGAGTCATGACTGGAGCAAGATGTTCTTTTCCTTTCGCTATAGAAACCTTTAAGAACACGGAACTACCTAATGGGGTATTGTTTCTGTAACTAGGGTAACGGGGCTCTGTTTCTGTAACTGGGGTGACTGGGCTAACTGTGATTGGTTAGGCTTCCCTCTGCCTGACTGCACTGTCCCGCTTCTGTAACCTGGCTTGCTTGCATTGGCTAGAACCCCTGAATATCCCTTTTTGCGGTTTTCAGGCTTATAAGAGTGCCCTTGCAATTGTTCAGGGCTGATCAGGGGAACAGCTTTATGTTCTGGTCAGCCGCCACCGGTGTGCTTCAATAAAGGCTTGATTCGATTATACGTGAGTGGTCTGGAAGTCAGTTTATGAAACCCCGGGACAAAGCTTTAACTATAACAGTATAAGCCAAAATTAAACCTTATATGGCTCAATTTCTGCTTGATTCAAAGAAAGTCTGACAAAAAAAAAAATAGAGCCTAAATAATTCAGATGAATACAGTGCTTCTCAAAACACACGCTCACAGGCACACACAGTGGCAGGAGAGGAGACTGGGGGGCATTTTCTATGTTCAGCCAAACTTCTTCATTTTCTGTTTAGATATCTTTCTCCTTCTCCATCTCAGTCTATGCCCTGCGGCAACTGCCAAACAAAATATCTCTTCTCTCTCCAGTATCTTCTCTCCTTGACACTCACCCTGACTGGCTTTTCAGGTTCCCTCTTGTCACTCATACTCCAACTGCATATGCCAGGTGAGCCCTAAGGTCTTTCCCTCCTTCCCTGTCCTGTATCACCACTGCTGAAAAATACCTCCCCTGCCACTCAGTGGGAAGTAGCTTCCTTTGTTATTGACAATCAGTCCTCCTTCCCCCATCTAACATCACTGGAATTCTGGCTAATAGAACTTTCCACCTCCTAACACCGAAAGTCACCTGAACGCACAACACAAGGAACTCTAATCTGGTAGCTCATAGTAAATCATAAAAGTAGAATTGCTTCAGCTGGAGACTGCATCCGGGAAGTTTCCAGGACTGTTTGAGTTCCCCTTTTCCTTTCTTGCATTCCTTAGGTAAACTATGTTCACTGAGTACAAGTTTGAGGCCCATTTTATTTTCATATTTTTATTGGTGCATTATAATTATACATAAGGGTAGAGTTCCACTCTTCTTAATTGAGGTAATGCTCAATAAGCAAGGATGTGGGACTCAGCAGGGCATCTCATATAGATATCTCAGATTTTGTAAGATAGCAAAATAGAGAGGAATTGAAAATAAATAACAGATCATCTTGGGATGAACCAACATAAAATTCAGAATTTTTCCCATCTATTATTTCTAGTATTTATTCTATGCACTGTAATATCTATCGATCTATCTATCATTTATTTAGTTCAAGCAGTGCTTTTTAGGAAACTAGCACTAAAACCCAGAAGGAAAATATAATAATGGGTAAATTTCACTACTAGAAATAAATATAGGATTCTTAAATGCTCTATGTAGACCCAGCCCAATAATTACTCATTCCAGAAATTAAGAAAACAGGAAGATTATTATTTCTTATTTTATTTATTTTGCAAGTTTCATAACCTTTTTATCCAAAGTCATGTCTCCACATCTATAGGGGCTGAGGTTCCTCTTTGTTATGGGGCAAATATATTCTAGGAACCTCTCAGCAGCCCACACACAGCAAATAAGCATCCTTGCTTTGGATGAATGTTGAAGGGTCTTCACTGCGCTTTGTTTTGTGTTGGTCAGGATATAGCTCCAGAGTCTCCAAACCTTTTTGATAGCGTACATTTATGCATCAATTTGATGGATGGATAAGATCAAGATAGAAAAATTTCTTCCTGTGTATCAGTGGATCATCTTGTACAGCACTTGGAGTTGCCCATGTGCCCCCTTTTTGGTTACAATGTGTATACGACACCTTCTTGAGGAAGAGGGCAGATAGCCACTTGTTGGGTATATTTTGCATTTTTGGGGAGAAAAGAGCATGGCACTGAGAGTGGCACCCATGGAGAATACGGATGCTCCTCTGAGGCTCTGAAATTCTACCATTCTGCTGCCATTCCTGCTGCTCTCTGATCCCAATCACAGTCGCCCAGGCACTTTTGATGAGCAGGACAGGAGAGCCTTTTGAACAGCTGATAATGTTAATGTTTGAATTAATTTCTGTACCTTGAGATGATTTGGCCATTGTCATTTGAAAGACAATTGAGAATCTCCTAGTGTCCATTTTTTCTTCTTATAAATTTTTCCCAGTTTTACTAGATGTTCCTGCAGAAATTTATTACTACAAAATAGAGTCAAGGAGGCTCATAGAAGCGCAACCCTCAGTGCTCTGAGCTCCAGGGCAGGTGCCCCAGCTTCCAGCTTAGAGACTGGTTCTTCCCACCCACATGGAAGCCCAGACCCCACCTACAGGTCCAGCCAAGGAAGAGGCCATTTCTCAAGCTCTTGGGAAACAGCTCAGAGAGCTGAGGAGTCATAATAGCTTCTTTCTTAAAAATGTCTCCTTCTGTCTCCACTTTATATCATTAAAAAATTCCAGCCCCAATATAAGAGGGATGCGGGGGGGGGGGACAAAAAGAAATGGGAAATATGGAAAAAAAATTTTGGTAAATTACAAATGAGACTGAGGTCTCCCTGGTCTTCTACATATTTCTCTGTGTATTTATTGTTAAAAAATCCCCTGCAGATCAGATTTCAGTTATGGTAGCTCCTTGAATTCTAATCACACAACTCTCAAATCATTTATTTTCCCATGCTTGAGAACACCTTTACTATCATTCCTCTCACTTTTCTTTGCAAGCTCACACATCACAGTGTTTGTTGACTGACTAGATCCCTCGGGCTAATTTATTAATCAGTCGACTGAAAGTGGAAATGCAATTTCCCGTAAGTTCAAAGACCAGAATAGCAGTTGCATTCCTGGAATCATCAATAACTCCCTCCAAATATATATTTGTCATCACTGGGGCACCTGGTATATTAGCATGAGTAACCGAAAGCAACTCCTTTGCAATATTAATGGAGAATAGTCATCCCTGAAAGTCTCCAGGTTCTGAATCTGTGGATTTAATCAACTGGATTAAAAAAAATGAGAAAATTTGCATCTGTATTGAACATGTAGGACTCTTTTTCTTGTCCTTATTCCCTATATGATACAATATAACAATTATTTCCACAGTACTTATATTGTATTAGTTATGGTAAATAATCTAGAGGTGACATAAAGTATTATGGGAGGATATGCAGAAGTTATATGCAGTGCTGCACTATTAATATATGGGACTTGAGCATTTGAGGATTGGGGTATCCACAGAGGTCTTGGAACGAATCCTTCATGCATATGAGGAATGACTACATATCCTTTGCATTTCGTAAATATTGATATAGCATATGATTTGCCTGATAGAATAAATCTTGTAGACCAGGAGTTTTTACCTGAACTCAGGTGGGGGCTGGGATGTAGATTCTGTGCTGAGCCAGGTCTGCTCTGTGACTAACTGAGCAGTACTTCTCCAGTTTGACAGGACACTAATTCAAAGGCCTCGATAAAATGATGAGTTGTTTGCCACAGCCTCTAAAGCTCATTTGCAGATGGATTAAATCAAAATATGGATCTGCAAAATGCACAAAAGCTTTTGAACATAAACCAGGAAGGCAAAAATTAAAATGGAAATAATAGCTTCTGTTATAATGAGGGGAAAAGACACAGGTAATAAAGGGAGAATAAGAATTTGCAATTCAGAGACTTCTGTGATAATATTGATAGGAAAGTCTAGGAATGTGGAACTGAGCAATGCTAATTCTTGACTCTTTTGCTGACATTCAGAGCCCTCTAAAAAGTAACTCAGACACAATGCCTTAGCTTTATTTTTTTTTTTTTCACTACATTACTTATGTGTGGTTCAATCTTAACCAGATTGGCTCCTTGCTGTTACTTGAACATATCATGTCTACTGCACTGCTGTTACCTAACCAGTAGAGGTGAGGCTAGGATGTCATAGGATGGGATGCCAAGATACCTGAGAACATTGGTATGTATCATTCTGCTTTGAATGGACTGACTGGTGATAACTGTAGGCAGACGGGGCATAGTTGGAGGAGGTAAGTCATTGGGACCATGCCCCAAATGGGCTTGTCTTCCCTGTTGCCCCTTGTCTCCCTCTTTCTGTTTCTCTGTCATCATGAACAGAGCAACCCTCCCTCCATCACACCCTTCCACTTTGATGTTCTGACCTTGAACCCATATCAATGCACTCTTCCATTTGTGGACTGAAACTGCCAAAATCATGAGACCCAAATCAACTTTTCCTTCTTTAAGTTGTTTTGTTCAGGTATTTTGGCCACAGGGGGAAAAAAAAACCTGACTAACAGCAACTTAAAGGAGGAAGTTTATTTTGACTCATGGTTTGAGAGGTTCAGTCTTATGGCCAACCAACTCTATCACTCTGGGCCCAAGGTGAGCAGAACATCACAGTGGAAAGGAAATGACAGAAGAAATCTATTCACCTAATAGGAACCAGGAAACAAAGAGAAAGAGGACGAGGAGCCAGGGACAAGACATATAAACCCCAAGGAACACCCCTAGTGACTCACTTTTTGTGCTTATGTCTACCTGTCAATCTATTTGAAATATGAATTCATCAAATGGATTAATCCCCCGATTAAATTACAGCTCTTATAACCTGATCATTTTACCTCTGAACATTCCTGCATTAATGCGGGAGGTTTAGGGGGATACCTAACTACAAATAATAGCACCCAGGCTTTTCATGAGTAAGGGAAATTCTTTAATACCCCAGAATTACTCCCAGCCCTATTCCTACCAGTAGCTTATTCTTATAATTAGTGTAGATCCTATACAGAGCTCTGACTGATTCCATCATTTTCTGAGGTCCTAGTTATATCACCCTCTGCCAAAGTCTCCACTGAGGTCTCTACCACCTGGGGCCATTTTGTTTTCACAAATCTTCATAGTACTTGGTTTTTTTTATCTTTCTTTGTCTTGGTCATTTGTCTGTGCTTAATTTGTTGTCAGTACTTATCTCATTGTAAGTGTTATCTTTTCTTTTTTAACTTTATAATAAGTGATAATTGAAAACCTGTGTTTTAATTATTAGTTTACATGCCCCACCAAACCATTACTTTGTTTAAGACTAGAGACTTATCTTTCCCATCATTTTCCCCAGGACCTAAGTGTGGTGTGATCCCACAGTGAAAGCTTACTAACACTGTGAATGAGTGTCCAGGAATGACTGCCATTGGGCAGCTGAGTGGTCCCACTGGTCAGGCCTCACTTCAAGGACTTGCAGTATGGCCCTCACCTACAGTCTCTGCTCAGTACCTTGAACACCTGTTATGTGAATATAGATTGAATTCATCGAACACATATGGATTCATTTTTATCAGATAAAGCAGTAACATAGCTGCAGGTGCCAGCCATGATTACAGTAGGCTTCTCTGAATCGCTCTCCCTCCAAAAGGCTGCAGTTCTGTGGAGACAGGAAAATTTTTGGAAGAAAAAGGAAAAAAGGATGGATAAGAGTGAGTGTGTGGAAGACTGAGTGAAAGTGAGAGAAATGTGTGTGAGTGTGAGTAAATACGCAAAGGAGACAACCATGTGTAAGTGCACAAGTGAGCAGCACTGGAACTGAGTGTGAGTAGGGTGCACTAGGGAGTGTGAGCACACATGAGTGTGTGGGTGTGAAGGAAAGGGAGTGAAAGGACATGAGTGAGGTGGTGTGCTGCCAGTGTGAGGACCGAAGGGTGAATGTGTGAAGGGAGTGTGTGAATGTGAGAATGTGCTGAAGGGTGTGAGTGCAGCCTATGTGAGGCAAGTGTGCATGTGCTGGTGAGAGTGGTGTTTGGGCTTCTGAGGGCTGAGGGTGAAGACAGCTGGGCAGAGCGCAGGAGGAATGCGACAGGAACAGGGCCAGGTGGGTGCAAGTGGACCCAACCCTGGGACCATGGGCTGCAGATGAGCGCTTCCCTCAGTGACTCTTTTCTGGTCCCGGTTGTTTCCCTGGTTTGCCAAGCGCTGGACACTTGGTCCGCCTGCACCATGAAGCGTATCATGGGAGGGACAAAGGCGATCCTCAGGGTCAGACACTTGGGAAGCCACTGACACTGCTGGCCAGACACAGTCGCAGTGGGCACTGGATCTGTATCTTCTGGTCCAAACACTGAATCAGCATCAAACTGAGGCACCACTTATGTTGCACTGCCATTGAGTGACAGCTCTGAGGGAGGGGCTGTAATTCAGGGACTGAACCACACATAAGTAATGTAGTGGGAAAAAAAATAAAGCTAAGGCGTTGTGTCTGAATTACTTTTTAGAGGGCTTTGAATGTCAGCAAAAGAGTCAAGAATTAGTATTGCTCAGTTCCAAATTCCTAGACTTCTCTATCAGTATTATCACCGAAGTCTCTGAATTGCAAATTCTTATTCTCCCTTTGTAAGTATTCTTTTGCATGTTTAATCACTTACTTTCTCTCTCTCTCTTTACAAGTATTATTTTGCATGTTTAATATCTCTCTCTCTCTCTTTCTCTCTCTCTCTCTCTCTTTCCACCCATTGCTCAAAAAGAGAAGACAGAGTCTTGACTGGCTCCCTCCTTCATTTCTCTGAGCCCTCAGGGCTCACCCCTGGCTCCCCAGCATGGGCAGTGGGGTGTCCACAGATGGTAGGCTGAGGCTGCTGTGCAGATAGGAGAAATTTGTTGCTTGCTCAAAGCCAAGCAGCAATCTCCCTTTTCCTACAGCTCTTCCCCTTTGTCCATTTCTCCTACATACATTCTTGGAAGCATAAGTTTCTGTAATGAATGTGTAACAAATTAATGGTTATTTGTTCATCAGAACAACTTTTAGAACTTGTATCCAACAGCCTGGAATGCAGATAAAGTTCTCTCCACATCTGGATGCTTTGCAAATGCATTTCACTAATTAAAAATATATGTAAATAAATCGAAGAAAGATTGGTACAGAAAATGAAAGGGAATGGGGGAGGGAAGTACTGTAGATGGCATTAGAAAAAAATATATTTCATGTTTGTATAATTATGTCAAAATGAACCCTAATATTATGTATATCTTTAATGAACTAATAAAAAATAAATTTAAAAAGCACAAATATTATGCTTATCTATAATGGACTAATAAAAACAACTTCCAAAAATTTAAGAAGAATTTTTAAAATGCTAAAAATTCTTAATAAATTGGACCATCTGATGAATAGGGGTAAGCACAGGAGGAGAAGGTTTGAGGTACCCACAAATACCAGTTTTAATTATGACATTTGATGGGGTGGAGAGCTGGTGTGGTGTGCAGAGAACAGAATTCCAGAGAAGCTGCTCTTATGAAGGCAGGCCACATAGCTCTGACTCCAGAAATCAGACAATTGAACTTTGGATAATCAGCTCTATTTCTATTCACAGCAGATGTATTGTGTAAAATTATTCAAAGGAACTGAATTTATTGGATGCTAAACTTATTTTTAAGCCTTAATAATTAAAACAGTGTGGTATCTCTGCATGAATAGATGTGTATATATGGCATATGATGAAGATGTAATCAGAAGGGGGAAAATAAATCTTTCCAAAATTTGTGTTGGAATGACTAGGCTGCCTTCTAGGAAACACACACACACACACACACACACACACACACACAAGCACTTTACAGTGCAGCAGGATAAACTGCAAACAGATAAAAAAATTAGATAAAGTAAAATAAAGCCATAAAATATTTAGGAGAAAATTCAGGAGCCATTCAAGATTGATAAACATTACAATTTTCTTGCATAACAAAAACAAAACATAGCAAAGAGTAAAATGAAAGTCCCAAAATATAAAGTTAAAAGAAAAATGAAAGAAAACCATCAGAAATATTTGTAACTCATATCATAAAGAGCTAATCTCCCTAATACAAATTAAGAAGAGAAAGATCAATAGCCTAATAAAAAATGGGAAAAGCATATGAACAGAATATTCAGAGAAAGGAAATACAAATTCCACTCACACATAGGAAAAGATGCTGCACCTCAGTCATGATTAGAGAAGTGCAAGATAAAATTCCACTGCAACATTTTTCATCTATCAGGTTGTCAAAAATGCAAAAGTGTGAGGATACATTCTGTTGGATAAGTAGGCATTCTCATAAATTATTGATGACAGTGGATATTGAAGTGCTTCCCTATGGAATTACCGAAGTTACAAATGAATAACTTTTCCTTTATACAAAAATTTCTCTTCTAGGAACTTATCTTACAGATATATTTGCACATGTGTAAAATGGTATTATGCATTGACTTGTTCTTTGCTGCACTGGTTGTAATAGCAAAAGATTAAAATTAGAATAAATATTTATGGATGACTATGTTTAACAATTGTGGTGCATCCATATAGTGAGATACTATACTATCTATGCACATGTAAAAGAAAATAAAAGAGCTTTCTATGCACTGATATGGAAAGATTTCCTTTCTATGAAAAGATATGCTAAAATCCTTAAGACATATTGTTTAAAATAGTAAAGCAAAGCATATTGCAGTATATAGATATGTAGATATTGAGGTATATACTATGGTATATGGTATACTGCTATTATATAGTAAATAATAAAGTATATTGTTTAATAAAATATATAGCACTATGTACAGTGCATAGTACAGAATCTTTATGTTAAAAGAAGAGAAATAAGAATATATACTTTTGTTTCTGTGACACACATACACCCACACACAAGACAAAAGACACTAATAAAAGTTATCCTACTGGAAAGGAAGGATGGAATAAAGTAGAAATGTTTTGCCTAATACCTGTTTATATTATGTTGATTTATATGCTATGTGGATGGATTACCTTTTCAAAAATTTATATATATCACATATGTCAGTCATTGAAATATGTGTGATTTTAATAGTATCACTGAACAGTTCTCTTTAAGGAAATCCAAACAAAACTCAAAACTGATTTTTACAATTATCCTGTCTCCACCCCCTTTCTTCTGTTCCCACTAGAGCTTTTAAGCCTAATATATTTCTTCCTTTGACTTGAGGCAGAAGATAAATAACCACGCTGATGAGTGGACTGAGGATTTGGGGTGTTCTGTCAACAATATAGAGACCACCACTTTCCTATTAACTCTAGGTATCTGTCTCTGAGACGCCAGATTTTCTTAATGCACTTAGTGTTTTACTCTATAGATCACTGTTCTCAGCCACAAATCCCCAAGTAGATCACCAGCTGTCATGTTGCAGCTCGAGGGTGACTGAAGGCAAAAGGCAATGAGTCTCATGGAGATGAATGGCACCAGGGTTCCAGGTGTTTCAGGCCTGGTCTTGTCTATAGTTTGCTTTTATAAGCTTCAACATCCTAGGTTAAAAAATGGTGGTTCATAAATTGTTTCCTTTAATAATGCTTTCATGCAAAGCACACAAATTTTTAAAGATCAATACATAGATGAGATAAAATTAAATCTGTAACTTGCTGTCAACACCCCAAAGCCAGTCCTGTTACCAACCTGGTCAGTTTCTACGTCTGAAGAGAAGTAGGTCACGCTTTAACAACAGGTGGAACAAACCGGGGGCAGGGAGATGGGCAGTTAAGGGAAGGAGGAAGCTTCTACTTGTCCATGTCTAGTTGGGCACCTTTTATATCTTTTTCCTAGAGGTTTTGCATTTGCTCTTTGCTCTGCCTGGAAGTTTCTGCCCTAGGTCTTTGAATGTTTGCCTTCCCCATGTCAATTATGCTTAGCTCAAATTTTACCTCTTGAGTTCTGCTTCTATTTCTTCTCCACATCCTTTGGTAGGATCTGCCTGATAACACTAATTGCTCTCTGAAGTGGTCTTGTTCACTCTTTTGTTTACTTGTTAATCATTTATCATCACTTCTATCTCTGCAAACTCCAAAAGAGCAGAGACGTTGTCTGTCTTGCCCTCTAATGTATTCTTAGTGCCTGAAATAGTGTCTGACTCAGAATAAGACCTCAATAAACATTTGTTGTATGGATAAATAAAAGGTTAGAAGCCCATGTCTAATTGGGATTTGTACACAAGACTTAGTATATGAAAAACAGTTGCCAAACACCAGTGAATTAATTTACTCAAGTATTCTCTCCATTTGACAACAGACATTGCTTTTGAAACAAACTGGCAAAGTAAAGGCTCTGGCTTGACCCTTGCTTATTCAATGATAACTCTTCACTAACACACTCAAGACAATTATTGAGTTGCTGCAATTCTGATTAAAAGTACAGCTTTCTAATTTTAGCATTTGTTTAAAACCTTAATACACATTGAGAGACTAAGTTAACTTAGAAGGTAAATTGAACTGTCAGACAACTTAATTTATGGGACATACAATTTATTTCTTGGGGATCAATAGAACTTGTATTAAACTGAATCTATTTTTTCTCCATTAAGAGATGTAAAAATCAATTGCTAAGCTGGTCACAGTGGCTCGCACCTGAAGCCCCAGCTACTTGGGAGGCTGAGGCAGGAGAATCCTTTGAGCCCAGGAGTTTGAAGCCATCCTGGACAACATACAGACTGTCTCAAAAATAAAAACAAATAAGTGGTTGCACAATGTCATTATTTCTTTGAGGTTTTTTTTAGATTCTTTATTCCAATTTCAAATGTCATTTTTTTTATGAGTGTGAAATAGAATGTATAAACAAGTAGAATTTATTGATGTGTTGACCTAGTAAAGCCTAATTACAATACATTGACAGTAATAAAAGTGGGTATGGTTAGTTATATTTAAAAATACTAACATTGGTGCTTTATAAGCCTGATTATAAAGATTAACATCTCTTTTAAGAAAGAATATTTTTTTCCTTGCATTTATGTGCTTTTACAATAAGGTGAAATTGCAGATGGTGAGCCAGGATTTGGAAGGTTCCAAACATCTCTTGCATGTCTAGACATGTTCTAGACATGGTGTTGGTTATTCTTTAGATGTTGGGGACCAACCAAATGTTCTCTGGAGTTTTCTGCCAAGCACTCAGGCTTTGAGACGCTATCCTGGTGGGACTATTCTGTGTTATATAATCTCTATAAGTGAAACAGTCCCTTTGATCTGAAACCAAGATAAGTTTTATTTTATTATATTTATTGTTAATTTTAATGAGGTCAACATATTGTAAAGTCATTACAACTATAGAATCTTGACTTACAGAGAATTTCTCATTTTAAGATGATTTTATCTACGAAGAATTTTGTGTTGATCTGCCTGGAATCGTGTGACTTGATCAGGAACTATTTTGTCTTGTGTTCTATTTCTATGATCATGCATTAATGATTTCTGCTGTGGAATTCTATTACAATGAACATATGGCTGCATGTCATATGTTAGATCAAAAGAGGTGAAACACAATTGATTGCTAGTCTCTGTGTAGTGAATGAGCGGAAAAGAAAGCTTTTCTTGGAGCACAGATAAGGGAGAATAATGCATCACGCACTTATTTTTATCACTCTTTCATTTCTTCTCTGAATTAATGGATCTGTTGTGACAGGTGCCGGAAGGTGGTTTGAAGTTTAGATGAACAATGTATTGAAGGATTGCGATATCTCAGTTGGGAGAAATAATGGAAATTACTGCCTCCACCTCAGACACAACAGAGCCATGGGTGAAGTGTAATTTGGACTCTCTATCTTACCTGCAGCAGGACAAAGTCGGGAGCTTCAATTCTGTCATGTGTACATGACAAAATGGACTCTCATGGCTGCAGAGGAAAGGCAAATTATAAATGGACCATGTCTGCCTGGCAATTTGTTAATATTATAGGCACCTTGAGATATTTATAGACTTTGCCTCAAGAATTTCAAA
Organism: Callospermophilus lateralis; assembly: GCF_048772815.1. NCBI lineage: Eukaryota > Metazoa > Chordata > Mammalia > Rodentia > Sciuridae > Callospermophilus > Callospermophilus lateralis. The sequence goes on from NC_135320.1 coordinate 28,653,353, forward strand.
ATATACCAAAGGATATGTTTATAGAATTAGTTCTTAAATTGAAGTTCACCATCCCTCCAAAAGGTCCCTGAAACACTTTAAGGAGAACTACAAGGTCAAAGCTATTTTAATAATAATATTAAGCTATTATCAACCTTTTCCACTATGTTTCCATTTGTACCAGTGATGCACTATCAATCAGGACAGTAGCACCAAACTCTATTAGAACTCTGTCCTCCACTCTTCCGTGCCCCGGGAGTAAAATATCCATTCAGTTCTACTTAGGAGTGTCCTTGATGAAAGTAGGAAAGATTAATGACTTTGTTAACTGTTGACCCTTGAATATGCACATTTTTAATATTCTGTGTAGGAATGTAGCCCCTTTTTCTGCACACTCAAGTAAATATTGAGGAAATGCTTGCATGTGATTGTATGGGTGGGGAGCCAAACTGCTTGCATTTTACACGTGACAGCACTACTGAAAGACAAGCTGTGGTTATTCAGACTGGACTTTTTGCAAGTATTTTCTCCAAAGTGAAGGAAGTGACCCTGTAACTTTAGAAAAATAAGTAATAATATTTTAAATGACCTAATAAATGTATGACCCCATGAATCAGAGAAGCCTGGAATCAGGTCTAACACAGTAACTAACATAAACATATTTGAAAATAAATTAGCTCATGCTTTTACTGCTCCAAGAGAAGGTATTTGTAGTGTTCAAATATATCCAGGAGTATACCCCTGGAACTCAAGCAGCAGCTGTTTGTCCTTAGAATCTGTTGAGAAGAACCCTGATTTGGTTTAGGCAGCCCACTGTTTTTCCGTGGTAGTGGCTGACTTTCACTCTAGTAGCACTCCACTCTGCCAGAGTTGGAAATTGAGCTTGACTCTGATTCTCCTCCCTTATCAAGCTTGGAGATTATTGCAGAGGTTCTTGGGGAAAGGCTGAGCCCAGGGCTCTGCTGACAGGTCAAATGCCAAAGTCCTTCTCACCTAAGATACAGACAGCACTTTAGCTATTTCATCCTTGTTAGGAATACAAATAATGCTGAAGTTATGATCTTGATTTCCCCACATGGGCCTTGTATTAAAGCCTTGGTCCCCAGTGCTATTGTGAAGTAGGGAGATTTTTAGGAAGTGGAGTCTGGTGGAAGTAAGTTAGGTCATTAGGAACGTGTACTTAAAGGGGACATTGGGACTCTAGCCCTTCCTGTCTCTTTCTTTTACTTTCCAGCTGCCATGAGATGAGCAGTTTTCTCTCTCAGGGTGGCCGCCATGATGTACCGTGCTATCACAGGCCCAAAGCAACAGAGCCAAGCGACCATGCACTAACACCCCTAATGCTGGTAGCCAGAATAAACCTTTCCTCTTTTAAGTTGATTATCACAGTTATTTTGTTTCAATGATAGTAAGCTATCTAACACAACTGCTTAGACAAATGCCCTCACTACAAATCTACCAGTCATTTCCTTTTCTTGAACAGATCCCTAACAACATGGTCTTTTCTTCATGGTCATCTTTCCAAAGTGTCCCCCTGAGCAGCTTGAAGAATGTGTTGTTCTCTGTCTTTGGTAGTCACTGTTTTTTTTTTTTTTTTTAAATCTCTGTTTTCTACTACTTTCTATAATGTTCTTACAAAGTGAATTAATTGTAAAAGTTTTATAACTACTCAATATAAAGGCAAAGATTTTGCTTCTAATTTAAAACACATATAGATATTAAAATGAAGATATGGGTAATGTGTGTGCTCAAATATAATTTATTCTTTGAGGAAATATTTAGTCAGCTTCCATGAATTAATCAATGTAGTAGATAAAAAAAAAAATCAAAATATGAGGTCTTTGCCTTCAAAGAACTTGCAATCAGAGCCTGTGAGAAAAGAAAGATGACTCTTAGAATACTCTGGAATGGTGCTCATATAGAAATGTAAACAATGGCCACAGAGCGTTTGGGAGGGAGCCGTGAGCTAACCTATGGGCCTGGGTGATATTCTAGAGAGGACCCTGGCCTTCAAGGCCTCCCAACAATTTGGTCACAAGTAACCCATCTATGTTATATCCTGGAAGCTCCACAGAAGCATTCACCCCTGGCAGGGATCGCCATTAACCATCACAAACTCTCTCTGCTTATTCTTATTCAAAGGGCCTTGCTTAGATCTTCCCTGTGTCTGGTGTTACCTTACTACTTTCTTTCTAGTCATTTTTTCCCCTATTGTTCACTGCCTGCTCCACTTCTGGCAGCCATCTTGACCACACCAGTTAATGCTGTTCCTTTCTAGAACAGCATTTCTCATTTTCCCAGGGAAAACCTGCATAGAACCCTGTGCTAACCTCTGCTTTAGTACTTAAGAATTCAACTGCCACCGTTACATCTCCACTGGGAAGATTTCATGGTTACAATGAGCAACAGTGAACTCCTATCCCCTTCACCCTACCTCACTCAGTTAAATCTGAAGTCTTCACCCTCCTTCCCTCCTTTTCCCTTTGTACCTAAATAGCAGCTATTCCAAAACCCCCGAATTCATCTTTGACCCCCTCCCTTTTTCAAACATCACTCATCCGATGCTGATAGCTCTAAATTTAAATATATCCAAAATCTGAAACCTTCTTGCTACTTCCACTGTATTCACCCGGGGTTTTGGTCACTGGAATGATCTTAAAGGTAGGTTATGCCAATGGTCTTCTAACTGGTTTTTCCATATCTTCCCTTGGACCTCAAAAGTCCATTCTTCATAAGCAACCAGACTACAGATGCTCCTCAAACTACTATGAGGTTATCTCCTGACAAACCAATGCTAAAACAAAAATATCACAAGTCAAAATGGATTTAATACACCCTACACACCAAATATCACAGCTTAGCAAACACAAGGCACTGTAGCCCAAGTGTCTCATGGTCTCAAGACTGATTGGAAGGTGCGGCTTACTACTGTAGCTCAGCATCACAAGAGAAGATCAGACCACATCTCACTAGTCTGGGAAAAGATTTCAATTCAAAATACAAAGTATGGTTTCTACTGAATGCATTTTGCTTTTAAAATATCAGAAAGTTGAAAAATCAGGAATCAAACCATTGTAAATCCGGGATTATCTGTAATATGTTTAAAACATAAACTAGAACATAAATTGCATCATTCTTTTGCTCAAAACTTTCTGGCTGTCCCCAGTTGACAAATTCTAAAGTCCTTCCAAGGCTTACAGGGCAGTTCCCCTTCTCTTACCTACCTCCTACCACTGTTCCTAGCGACTAGACATTAGAACAAGAGCTTTCTTGCCATCTGTAAATACACAGGGCTCTCTCTCACCCTGAGCATCACCTTGGCTGTTGCTCTGTTGCTCTGACTGGAATGATTTTCATCAATAGTTGTGTGGCCAACAACCTTATCTCTGTCAAGTCTTGATTTTAATATCACCTTCTCAGTGAAGCCAGCCACAATAATCCTACTTCATTTTTTAAAATGTAAATTAAATTTATTTTTAACTGAAAATAAAAATTGTGCATACTAATGGGATAACATATGATGTTGCAATACATTTATACATGGTGTTATGTTTTAAAATCAGGTTAAACATAGTTCTCTCTTCAGAAATACATTATTTCTGTGGGGTGAAAACATTCAAATTCCTTTCTTGACCTTGAATGAAACTGCAATCCCCCACTCTTACCCACACCCCATAATCACCTCCTCAATCACCTCCCTTATTTTTTTTCATAGCACTAATAATTTGTAGCATTTGTGTGTGTGTGTGTGTATGTGTGTGCGCACACGTGTGTGTAATTAATTGTCTGTCCTCACTATGATAAATGTGTTATCTGGGCAAAGACTTTGTTTTTGTTATTCTTTGCCTTACCTGAGCCCTCCCAGGATAGTATCTTTAATGGTTTTCAATAAATATTTGCAGAATGAATAATAAGTAATGTGTTAACTTGCATTGCTCCCTCACTAGAGCACAAATTTCTCGAGCACAAAAATTCTGAATTGTTCAACATAATATACTCACAATCTACCCCGGCACATTGTGTATTGATTGCACAGAAATCAATAGTTGTTGACTAATGAGCCACTCTTTCCAACGGACTCTTGAAAGCAGTATGAAGACAGAACTGGTGTCTCTACTGCTCATTTTGTTATGTAGTTGTTAGCTGGTGTTGTTATCTCACTGAATCTGTGTGTGAGTGGTAACCACCTGGTGAAACTTGGTTTTACTAGAATCACAGGTTATAGCTTTCTTCTTCTTAGGTGAAAATGGTCACCTTACAGATGTTCTGCCATGTTTTCTGAGTTGGGTATAATGTATAATAACTAGTGTTGGAAATCATGAGTGGAGGGGATAGGATGGGATGGGTGGGTGTTGAGGATCCCTAGGAAGGAAAGTCAAAGGGGGCATTGTTTATATCAATTGAAGCTAGTTCTGTGGAAAATCAAGCCCCTAACATGAATTTTTTTCTTTCTTCTTTCTCATCTTCCTCCCCCAAATTTCTTCCTCCTTCTCTTTATTTATTTATTTATTTGTTTGTTTATTTATTTATTTTTGTCTTTTATTTGCCAGTTTTCCCCCAATTTAAACTCTGTAAGCTCCAGAACAACTCCATTTGCCTTTAGGGTCTCTTGCTTTTTATAGCTGCTAAGAACTTTAGAACTATGTAAGCTTTTTATTTATTTATGTGTGCTGAATCCAAAAACAAAATAGCATAAATCTTAGCATATATACATACGTCTGCCCATGAATTTACTGAGTGGGTTCCAGGCCCTGTGGATGAAAGATGCCTAAAATATAGCCCCTGAATATAATTTTTTTTCTTACCTGGAGAGGCCAAAACTTAAATCAACAATACAGAAAAGTTATGTTGAATTCTATCATAGAAGTGCAGGCTCCATGTTATGAGAATACACAAGAATGCACGTAAGCAGGATCTAGTTCATTGGCACATAGTTGAAATTAGTAGCAGTAAAGCTGTGTCTTGAACAATTGGGAAGTAAGTAGGGATAAAGCAGAAGGGGCATCAGAGCGCTAGGAGGTAACAGGGAATGTAAGGAGCTGCATACTCAGGTATGGCAAAGAATAGCAGAAACAAAATCTTTGCCCAGATAGCACATTTATCATAGTGAGGACAATTAATTACACACACATGGGTTACAATATTAATGTTAGAATCCATTGTATTTTAATATACTAGTAGTGAAGAACCTAAAAATGAAATTAAGAAATTAATTTAATTTGATTTAAAATGCACAAAAGAATAAAATGTATAGAAATAAATGTAAGAAGAGGTGCAAATAAGTTCATAAAAGGAAATTATAAAACACTATTACTAGAGCTGGAGCTCAGCATTTTGAAGATGAGGCTGGAAAAAAAAAAGTAGTACAGAGAGAGAGTTAAGAGAAAAAGCTAGAAAATTAAGCAGAGCACAGGGCCAGTCAAGCTATGCAGTTTGAATTTCATCTGATAAGAAAATAAGGATATATTGGAGAAATTTTTAAAGATATGATGGTCGTGGTCAACTGAACAAAATCAGAATAGAAGAAAACTTACTCAACTTGATATAAGGCACTGATGAAAACCCCATAATTAATCTCACAAGTAAGAATAAAATATTAAATGCTTTTTGCCTAAAATCAGAGGCAAGACAAGGATTTCTGTTTTCACCATCCCTATTCAACATTGTACTGATGTTAGTAGCCAGGGCTTTTAGACAAGAAAAATGTAACTAAAAGACATTCAAATTGGAAAAGAAGAAAGTAAAACTATTTCTGTTTTCAGTTGCATAATCCAGTATACATAAAACCCCAAGGAAGCCAATTTTAAAAATTATTAGAAGTAATAAATGGGTTCAAAAAGGCTACAGGATACAATATTAATGTGAGAATCCATTGTATTTGAATACATTAGTAGTGAAGAACCTAAAAATGAAATTAAGAAATTAATTTGATTTAAAATGCACAAAATGTATAGAAATAAATGTAACAAGAGGTGCAAATAAGTTCATAAAAGGAAATTATAAAATACTATTGAATGAAATGAAAGATCTAAGTAAATTGAAAGACATTCCATGTTGATATGTTGGAAGATTTGTTAATATGATCATCGTGCACTCCAAATTGGTCTAAAGATGTGATGGAGTCTTTATAAAAAATTCAAATTCCTTTTTTTTCCCAGAAATTGGCAAGTTTATTTTAAAATTTATGTAGTTAATTCAAGGGTGCCAGGATAGTCCAAACAATCTTGGGAGCGGGGGAGAATGAAGTTGAGCAACTCACATTTCCTAATTTAAATCTTATTACAAATCTTCAAGATAGAGTTGTATTAGGATAAAATAGACATATAGATCAATGGAATGAAATTAAGTCCCAGAAATGAGATCTTTCATTTATTGTGGATTGTTTTCCAGAAAAGGAAGTAATACCATTCAATGGAGAAAGAATAGTTTTTTCAACAAATAATGCTGGGACAAGCAGGTATCTTCAAGCAAAGAATGAAGTTGGGGCTCTACCTCACATACCACACACACACACACACACACAGAATTAAATGATTTATAGACCTAAATATAAAGTTTTAGAGGAAAATGGATCTTTTAGAGGAAAAACAGGAGTAAATCTTGACTTTGGATTAGGCAATGATTTCTTTGATATGAAACCAAAGGCACAAGCAACAAGAGAAAATAGTGATAAATTGGATTTTGTCAAAATTAAACCCTTTTGTACTTAAAGGGATTCTATTGGTAACATGAAATGACAGCTTACAGAATGGGAGAAAATATTTGATATAACAAAGAAATGATGTACTGAACATATACATGTCTCTTACAACTCAATAATAAAAGGAGAGCTGGGTGGGATAGTGCATGCTTATAGTCCCAGTGGCTCAGAAAACTGAAATTCCAAGCCAACCTCAGCAATTTGGTAAGGCACTGAGCAACTTAGTGGGATCCTGTTTCAAAATAAAATATAAAAAGCACTGCAGATGTGGCTCAGTGATTAAACACCCCTGGGTTAATCCCCGGTACCAAATAAATAAATAAAGATAAAAAATAATAAAAGGAGGACTCAGATTAAATAGGCAAAGAATGCAAATAGACAGTTCTCCAAAGCACATGAAAACATTTTCAATACCATTAGATATTAAGGAAATTCAAAGCAAAATCACAAGGAGATGCTGCTTCATACCCACAGACATGCATTTAGAAAAATAAAAAACAGAACAAAAACAAACTGGACAACAACTAGAGTTGATTAACATGTAGAGAAAATTATAATCCTAATTAATTTCAGGTAGGAATATAAAATGGTGCAGCCTTTTTGGAAAACAGTATGGCATGTTTACAAAATGTTAAGTATACAATTACCATGTCTGTATCAATTATATTCTTAGATATATAACGAAGAAAAAAGAAAACATATGTCCTACAGAAATATTACACAGATGTTTATAGCAAGATTAATCATAATGGCTGAGAGTAGAAAAACCCAAATGGCCACCTACTGATAAACAAATTTAAAAGTGGCATAAACATGCAATGGAATACTATTCACCAATAAAAAGGAAGGGAGTACTGGCACATGCCAAGACATTGGTGAGTATAGAAGACACTCCCATGAGTGAGAGAAGCCAATCACAAAGGACCACACATTGTGCGATTTCATTTATAGGTTAAAGTCCAGAATCAGGAAATCTGCAGAGGCAGAAAGAAGATTAGTGTTTGCACACAGCTGTGGGAATAGAAAGAGTGATGAATGAGGAATGACTGGTAAAGGGTACTGAATTTGGGGGGGCAGTGGAAGTTAATAAAAATGTTTTAAAATGATTTATTGATAATGCTTGAACATTTCTGTGAATATACTGACATCCATTAATTGTCTACTTTTAAATGAGTATGTTATATGGTATGTGAATTATATCTTAGTAAAGCTGTTTAATAAAAAAAAAATTAATTTTTTAAAACATACCTTGGTATCAAAATGAAAGATGAAAAGGAAGTACACCAAAATGTGAAATATGATTCTCTCTGGACTGAGAACTGAGGGTTGATTTTTATTTTCTTCCTCACACTTTTTGAAAATTATCAAAATGCTCAAGTAAAATTTTGTTATTTTTATTACAATTTCAAATACTTATTTGAATTAAAATAAAAGGGAATAATGTTTTTATTTTTATTTTTATTGATTTTTAAAAAAATAAATGACAGAGGAATGCATTACAATTCTTATTACACATATACAGCACAATTTTTCTTATCTCTGGTTGTATATAAAGTATGTTGACACCAATTTGTGTCGTCATATATTTACTTTGGATGATGATGTCTATCACATTCCACCATTCTTGCCCCTGCCCCCTCCCTTTCCCTCCCATCCCTCCACCCCATCTAGAAATCATTTATTCCACCCATGCTCCGCCTCCCTATCTTACTATGAGTTAGCCTCCTTTATATCAGAGAAAACATTCAGCATTTGTTTTTTGGAGGGGATTGGCTAACTTCCTTTAGCATTATCTTCTCCAACACCATACATTTACTTGAAATGCCATGATTTTATTCTCTTTTATTGCTGAGTAAAATTCCATTTTATATATATGCCACATTTTTTTTATCCATTCATCCACTGAAGGGCATCTAAGTTGGCTCCACAGTTTAGCTATTGTGAATTGTGCTGCTATAAATATTGATGTGGCTATGTCCCTGTAGTATGCTGGTTGTTAGTCTTTTGGGTATAGACGGAAGAGAGGGATAGCTGGGTCAAATGGTGGTTCCATTCCCAGATTTCCAAGGAGTCTCCCTACTGCTTTCCATATTGGCTGCACCAATTTGCAGTCCCACCAGCAATGTATGAGTGTACCTTTTTCCCTTCTATACAATGAAAACTACAGAACCCTAAAGAAAGAAATCAAAGAAAACCTTAGAAGATGGAAAGGTCTACCTTGCTCTTGGATACACAGACTTAATATTATCAAAATGACCATACTTCCAAAAACATTACACAGATTTAATGCAATTCTGATCAAAATTCCAATGGCATTCCTCATAGAAATAGAAAAAGCAGTCATGAAATTCATCTGGAAAAATGAGAGACCCAGAATAGTTAAAGCAATCCTTAGAAGGAAGAGTGAAGCAGGTGGCATCATTATACCACACCTTAAACTGTACTGCAGAGCAATGGTAATAAAAACAACATGGTATTGGCACCAAAGAGACTGGTAGACCAATGGTACAGAATAGAGAACACAGAGACTACCCACAAAAATACAATTATCTTATATTAGACAAAGGTGCCAAGAACATACATTGGAGAAAAAAAAAATAGCATCTTCAACAAATGGTGCTGGGAAAACTGGAAATCCATATGCAACAAAATGAAATTAAACCCCTATTTCTCACCATGCACACAAATCTCAACTCAAAGTGGATCAAGGACCTAGGAATTAAACCAGAGACTCTGCATCTAATAGAAGAGAAAGTAGGCCCTAATCTTCATCATGTGAGATTAGGTCCCAACTTCCTTAATAAGACTCGTATAGCGCAAGAATTAAGACCAAGAATCAATAAATGGGATGGAATCAATCTAAAAAGTTTCTTCTCAGCAAAAGAAACAATCTGTGAGGTGAACAGAGAGCCTACATCCTGGGAGCAAATTTTTACCCCTCACACATCAGATAGAGCACTAATCTCTAGGGTATATAAAGACCTCAAGAAACTAAGCACCAAAAAACCAAATAACCCAACCAACAAATGGGCCAACGACCCATTTGACACTTCTCAGAGAAGGATATACAATCATTCAACAAATATATGAAAATTGTTCATCATCTCTACAAGAAAGAGAAATGCAAATCAAAACTACTCTAAGATATCATCTCACTCCAGTCAGAATGGCAGCTATTATGAAGACAAACAACAGTAAGTGTTGGGAATAGTGTACTTTAAAAGACAGATCTGATTTTTGGCATGATGATTGATTATGGGACCCTGTGAATGGATTAAAGCCAGCCCAGAGCAAGGCACAAAGAATTGTCAGTAAACTATCATGTCTCCTGGACAAACCCTCACAAAGTCCTGAGGCAAGTCAGTGGCTTTAGGGAGGGAACAAAACCACAAAAGTTTGAAACCTATTAAGTCACTTGGTGATGAAAACTAATTACAAACATGAGAAAAATAAATAAATTGGTGGGTTCAGTTCAAAGCTCCTATTTGAGATAAATGGGTAGATGGTAGAATCTTTTCCCATCTTGCAAGTAACTGACAAGTGTGAGAAATATATACTTTAATTACAAATCAATTTTTATAAAGGAGACAATGGTCTTCATACTTGGATCCTGAGTCTGACCTTAAACACCTGCTCCTGAAGTTTATAGGGAAGTTTATAGTTGTGTCACTAAGAAGCTTTGTAATATTGAGCAAATCAGTTTGCTTCTAGGCTTATTATTTGTCTGAAACTTACTAAAGCAGTGATTCTCAAGAGAATCACCAACATTGATCATGTGTCAGTTTGACAGAAATGCAGATTCTTGGTCTATCCCCAACCCCGTGGGATCAAAAACTCTGAGCCCAGCGATCATTTTTACTTTTAAAGCACTCCTGCAGATTTTGAAACATGCTAACGTCTGAACCCCACTGATACATACCATCCCCAAGACCTCTTTCAGATCCAGAATGGAAATATCTAGAACAACTTAAGGAGAAGAAAAGTTCACAAAGAGTTAGAATATCTGGAGAAAACCTTCTAATGAGGCAAAGTTTGATCTTGTCATGTGCAATCATACTTTTATCCAAAGAGAAGGATAAGATGTGGAGATAAATAGGTATGGGGGTTTGCATCCTTATGGACTGAGGTGCCAGTGGGAATGCAGAGATGGGAATTTTATAATTTATTGTAAACTGAGAGAAAATCAGCAACTGGACCACAAAGTGGGCAATGTTGCCCAGCACTGATAAATAGACCTAGAAAATTACAGTAAGGCAGCTCTCAAATATTGAATATTAGGTTTATGCTTAGAGTTGATTGTTGTTTTTTTCTATATATCTATTATACTTGGGGATTAACAAAATTATTATGTGTAGCTAACTTTCTTAAGGAAGATATATTATACATAAAATGCTCAATTTTGTTTTTGAACTTAAAGGCAATTAAGTTTTCTTACAGTGAAAAACTGCAAAAATAATTAGAAAGTAAAATTTTGTACCTAAGTATTCAATGATTACATGCTCTGACCTGAGGAAAGTGTTCTAGAATGTTCTTATGCCTTCCATCTATTGAGCTGTCATTTCTTTCATCGCTTCTGAGTTGGGTCTCCTCTTCTTTAGATTCTCTTTCAGAAATGACCTCCCTTTTCCAAAGTCTTAAAAATAAACTTTAATTCTTCCTTAAACTCTTGTTTCTCCAAGAATATCTTAATTAAAACCTCATTTGGTCAACGGAAAAAGTTATTCATAATTTCTTCCAAATCCTAATGAGTCCACAGATTAGAGGTTTAGAGATTAGTTCCCTAAGCTAATGACATTTCAGTTGAGCTGGCATTAACTTAATCTTTTAGTTTTTATTCACATTCTTAATACTCTCCATTAAGCATCTTTAAATTACTCAAATTCAGTCTATTATTGAAGCAGGATAAGTCATCTTTATGACTATATATTCTAGAATTCCTCAGCAGTGAAAGGCGTTTTGCAAATTCGTTAGTTCAATTTTCCAGCCCTGTAATAACAGCACTGTGTCTAGCTGGCCAGTTTTATTTTCTCTTTTCTCCCAGGTGGCCCCAAACAGCACTAAGCTAATCTTCATCCTGTTCTGGGAGTATGACCAGCTGGGCCCTCCATTTATGCCTGCTAAGAATTCTGCAGATGGTAAATCGTATAAATAGTTTTTGACCTAAAGTGAGTCTCCTTTCTCCATTTGTTGCTATTTCACAGTACTCACACTTATCAAAAATTGACTAACATTTCTTACAGACAGCATTCGATGAATAAGTCTGGTATCAGTGTCATAATAGTTCCTCTGTCTTGATTTATCTATCTTCTAAAGTGCATTTCAGAAAGCAATATCCAATAACCGGTATTAGGAAAAGTCAAAACACAAAGGGAAACAATTAAATTAGATTCTGTTCTCACATCTCATCAACTATAAGTACATTAATTCTACTTAAGTGTAGAATTAAAAACCATCTAAGTCTAGGAAGAAATACTAATAAATTTTAGGTAACATTTGGAATAAAGACTTTTTAATTCTTAGCAAAGGCAATCTAACTAACATAACCATAAAAAGCTTTTGTAACTGCTTTAAACAAGAACAGCAAAAACAAACAGCATTCATTGTAAAGGCAAGTTCTAAAAAAAATACTTGCGACATGAAATAAAAGTTAATTGCTTTAATTAATCAAAATCTCTTGTAAACTACTAGTAAAAGAAGATTTAAAAATCCCAATTAAAAAAATGGCCGAAGTTGATGGACAGGCAATACACAGAAAAAAGAATACAAATGACTGATAAGCTTATGGAAAAATTGTTCCACCTCACCAGTAACCAAAGTAAATTTAAACAGAAAGATTCTGTGTAGTAGATACATCTGGGAGAAGTTACAAATAGCAAAGGATTGTTTCCAATATCCAGTGCTGGTTTTGTTCAGGAAGCAAGTCACATTCAGACATTGCTGGTAAATATAAGACACTGCTGTATAGCAGCTACAAACATGTATTCCACCTCTAGAAGTGTATTCCAAAGAAGGAATTCATGTGACCAAAAGTTTAGCTAGTTATACATGTGATCATCATTTTATACAACACTGAAAAGATTGGAAACAATCTAAACATTCAACAGTAGGGAATTTATTGATACAGTATCATGTAGTTAAACAATGAAATACTTTGCAAATACAGTGTAAGGTGTAAAGACAAGATGCAGAGGTTTAAAATGCTGATTTCTGAATTATTATCAGTATTTCAATTTTTTTAATAAAATGCTTTTGCATTACTGGCAGTAAAATCCAGGGTTTTGTGCATGCTGGGCAAGTGCTTTACCACTGAGCTCCAGCCCCAAATGTCAAAAAGGATTTTAGTAGGGACCACGTACAATGAACCCTAAGAGTGGAGTTTTGGGACCTGAAGTCGAGTTTAGATGATGTCATAGATGACAGGGTTGGAGGCTCTTAGAACATTTACCATTCTTCCATTTCTGGGAAGCTAAAGGGAAAACCTTCAAAGGGCTCTCTTTTGGTTACCTGGAAATTGTCTTCATTACAAAATAACTGTTTTCATTCTCTTATACCATGAGATAATTAATGATTGCTGGATCTCTTAAGATATCTAAGAGACTAAGGGTTTGTTTCCTAAGCCGAAACAATTTATATCACATTATACCTATTGTAGGTAAAAATCTTTCTAATATTTGACACATGTTCATGTTATCTTTGATAATGTGGGTTGAATGTTCTCTGAACTCTTCCAGACAGCTCAAGATCATGGCTTTGCACATCAGCTATGACCTGCTGATGCTCTCAGAGCTACTGTGGAATCGCAGTCTCTGTACTAAATGACTTCAATCGTGGTGCATTCCGGATCCCCCCGTAAAATCTTGAGTTGTGTTTCTTGCCTGGCAGTCAGATATTCTTTCTTTTTTTGTGTGTGTATGGTGTTGGGGATTGAACCCAAGGCCTTACGCATGCCAAACACATGCTCTACCATTGAACTACATCCCCAGCCAGCTATTATTTCTTGATATTGTCTATACATTAATGTGGATGCACCCCAGAACTAAATTCTTATTTGAAACTTCCCAATCTTGGAAACCACATGACCAAAGCAATAAGAATTGTGTGCAAAATGGGAATAAATGGCTTCTAATTAAGTGATGGGGGGACTCTCTCAAGAATAAAGTATGGCAGTTTAATGAAGCAATTTTATGCAGTTTATGCACTGCTACATATTCTATAGGGTACAATTGCTTATGAATTCTACAAGACAATGTGCTACTGCATTTCTTAGCCTCAAAATTTTCAAAAATAATGTTGTTTATTAAATTCCATGTGCTGAAATAATATTTTCAGGTTTTTTATGAAAATGGTACCAACAAGATAGCACCCCAAAGCATTATGACCTACACAAAAATGATTGACTAAGGCAGGGACACCTGGAAACAGGTGAGAGTCACCTCTTTTGTGTGTATGGTGTTGGGGATTGAACTGTACTTTATATTTAACTGTACTCTGGCAAAAACTAATGTATGGCTTGGAAGTTAGGAAGTGTCTGCCTTTGGGGTTAATTATTGGGTCACAGGTTCTTGTTCTTGATATGCTTGTAGTTAGTTAAGATACTTTCATTCTCTGAAAATTCACTGAGCTATCCAATTGTGATTTATGTAGCTTTCTGAATGTAACTTACTCCTCAATAGGAAGTTTATTGCACAAAAATTAGATCTTTTAGCCATACATGGTGGCACACACCTGTAATCCCAGTGGCTCAAGAGGCAAGAGGATTGTGAGTTCAAAGCCAGCCTCAGCAAAAGCGAGGCGCTAAGCAATTCAGTGAGACCCTATGACTAAATAAAATACAAAATAATGCTGGGGATATGGCTCACTGGTCAAGTGCCCCTGAGTTCAATCCCCAGTACAAAAAAAAAAAAAAAAAAAAGAAAGAAAAGAAAATTATGTGTTTCCAAATACAAAAGCAAGGCATCAAGTTTTGAAATTTTGACTTTGGGCTAAAAGGGGTTACCAATGTTTATTGTTTCTTAGTAACAAATGCTTTCCTTGGGTGAAAATAGGCTGCATTTTACCACCTATTTATTGCAGCAGTGTATACTTTTTCACATGGTAGAACATAACAAAAGGTCTGAAATCTTCAGTTGGCCTCCAAGAAAAATGAAATATTACTCAGATTTGATATTTGATTCATTGTCCCAATCGATTTTTTCATGTTTCTATTTTGAAGTGATGTGGTTCGGATGTAGCGGCCCTTCTGGCCAAAGGACTCACTAATTCCCTTACTCCTGCCAAGAATGAAGACATGGGACCCCATGAGAACTACATTATTCCCTTCCAAGGGCAGCATTCCCAATGACTTAATCACTCTCCATAAGGCCCCACCTCTTTAAAATTCTACCACCTCTATACCGCCACACTTAGGACCATATTTCCAAAACATGAAACTTTGAAGGACACACTCAAACCGTATTCAAACCAAAAACTCACTGATACTCACTATTTCCCACAACTGCCCACTCCTGTCTGCATGATATCTCATTTACATGGAACCCCCATCCACCCTTCTTCATCTTAGTTTCACAGCTAATTTTACCCTTGACTCCTCCCTCTACCACTTTCCATGCATCCAATCACCAAATGCTTCATTGTCTTGCTTCTTATTTTGTTATAGAATCCCTTCTATTACTCCTAGTTTAGATTCTTGCCTTTTCTTACTGGGATTACTGCAATTGACATTTAATTGGTTCCCCAGCCTTTGAACCTTCTCTATTCGTAGCCACCAAATGAACCCCATGGAAAAGGTAACTGTGCTGTCATCTTGCTTCAGTGTGTTCAGTGGCTACCATGTCTGTAGAAATAGACCAAGCTCCTTAATGAACCTGGTGATGCTCATTGGGCTGTTTCCCTGCCCTTTCAGGCCACAGAACTGCTCATTGGGGGACTTTTTTGGCTCCACCCACGCGACCCAGCCAATCGGCCTCAAGAGCAGGAGGATTGTGGGAGGTGGAGAGGCTGGTGGTTGTGGGAAGCCGGTGGTGGCAGTTGGGCTCTGAGGGTTTTTTCCTGAGGAGCTGTTTTGTTTGGCTTGTGTGGTTCTAAAAATAAAGTTAGTTTCTTTTGACAAGTGGCTCCTGAATTGTGCCCAGCCAGACTGTGGCACTTCCTGAAGGCAGAGGTTGTGTTTGTTTACCTTGTGACTAACGGCAAGTGAAGGCTTGTGTCTATTTCTTGGTAGAGTGAACTGGAGGTTTGGCTTCTTTTGTAATGTGAAAGAGTTCAGAAAGATCATTTATCAAAAAGTATGCTAGTGATAGACCTATTTAATTGGACCTATTTTAAATGGGCCATACTGTCTGCCATCAAGATCACCAGAGTGTCATTAGCCCTAATTATCTTCCTGAATTTAATTGATACTTAACAAGGTAGAGCATTACAGGAGATATTTTATTTCTCTAATATTTCCATAATCACATATTGCACTATTGCAAATTCAAAATTACAGCTCCGTGGCCTGAAAGGTAAAACATAGTTTGCTTAGAGGAAAAGTGTTCTTCAAGCATGTGTGGAGTGTTTAGAAAACATGAATTAAGAATCTTCTTGATGAAAGATACAAATACCCTCTTCCTTGAATCTGTTCCTAATATTATTTAATACACAAAAATTGTGTGCATCCACAAAAGATGCTGTAGATTCTGTTGCTAAAAAGAGTCCTACAAGATGAAGAAGGCGAATTTCTGCACCAGTAATTACTGAAACGCCAAAGCACCAAGACTGGATTTCCTTCTTGACCACTGGGTAATAAATAAAAGAGTCACACTACATGAATAGAAAGAAAAGCACGTCAAGTGCCACTGTTTAGATAAGTGAGGTCTACGTCATTAAATATGGTAAGTGGGGATAAGAATTCTTTGTTTAGGGCCAGTTAACAGGTCGGTAGGGTTTGGTGTTCTGAGATCTGGATTTACAGAGCTGGAAGGATGGAGTAAGGTTTCATTTATATGAATGTCTTGGCCACAGAGGCCCAGGAATAAAGTCTAGCCTTGTCATTCAAAATTACTCAAGCATTCAGTGAGCCCTGGTTATGTATTACACTTTTCATGTACTATTTCATTTCCACCGTAAACCTATGAAGTGGGTACAGTTAAAGCACCACGTTGTACAGCTGAGGAAACTAAAGTATGAATGACTTGCCTGAGGATCAAGTGCAGAGCCAGGATTGAAGCCCAGATGGTGGACTTTGTTCTTACCCACACCAAAATGTGGTTTCTACCAGCAGCAGAGGCAAGACCTGGACATGTTCCAGAAGAATAAACTCAGTACAGCTCCTGGGCTATGGAACCAGACTCTGGGAGTGGCATCCACTGTTGTGGGTTGTAAAAATCCCTGCAGGGGAGTCTGATGCTCTTGATGTTGAGATCCATTGCAGTGTACATTAACACTACATGCCAGAGTGGTGCTTCTCAAACTTTAAAATTCACACAAATCATCTGCAGGACTTGTTGAAAAGCTTCTTATGATTCAGGAGGCCTGGGTTAGAACCTGTGGGTCTGCATTTCCTACCAGCTCCCCATGATGCTGATATTGCCGGATTGGCACTGCACTTTCACCCATATTTTATGTTGAATGAATACACTGTGAGTCAGAATATCTGCATGTCTGAGATAGGGACCATAGAATTACAGTGAATCTACTACTGACTGAAATGCATCTGCCTGATTTTTTAAAATCACAACATGATCCATTCATTTGTACACAGTAACTGTCACATTGCCCACTGACATGACAGACTTTTGCCCATTCTACTCTTTCAACTGAATATGGCACTTAGTATTCCCCAGAGCAAATAAGCATATCATGTTTTGGAAAAGGAAATGAAATATCTAGGGGATGAAAAAGGAGGCCAAAGAGGATGGGTCTCTGTCTGAAAACGTGTAACAAACGAGACTTTAAGGAGATAAATGATTTGCAGTTAATCACATCTCTGAGCATTGCTCCAAATCCCCTCCCACCTGAATTACAGTGAGTAAATCATCACAAAGTTAAGGAAAACAGAATCAGAAAAAAAAAAAAAATGGACCTCCCATGCCACTAGACGGGCTGAAATCTGTTGGGAGAAACAGAATTGGCGTCAATATAAATATTATGAAAACATCTTTAAGAAACCAAAAAAAAAAAGTCACATCATAAACTTTGAACAAAAAGTTAATGTACTGATAAATTGCCCATCTTTGCCAGAGGATGATGACAGGACACATGGGAATGACAGAAAAGAAAAAAGTGCTTCATGGATTCTTTCTGCTGAATGAAAGGAAAACAGGCTGTCTAAACCCATTACAAATATTTGAGTCCTTAAATAAGTCAAATATTTTGTAAATAGCCCACAGGATACAAGGCTATAGTTCTTTCTAAGTAAAACACTTTAGCACAGTAAGCTTTCTCAAAATCTGGGTTGGTTGCACACTGATAAACAACAAGTGTTGATTATAATGATTGGGCTGCAGGAATTTACAAGAAATAATTTCAAAAATTGATTTTGGAAACATTATAAAGCTCAAGAGCAAGAATTCAGTGTATTGCTCATTCTGCCAGAATTCCCTGGCAGAACTGAGAGAATAATGCTCTGCTCTATTAAAATGGAGACATAAATATTATGTTAAGTTTGATAAAAAAATTAAACAAGTTGTAATGAATAGATTCAATGTGTCTTTCAGATATTATTGACCACATTTAAAGATCAAAGGGTGAGCCAGGCCCCATGCCCCATGCCTGCAATCCCAGCAGCTCAGGAGGCTGAGGCAGGAGGATTGTGAGTTCAAAGGCAGCATTGGCAAAATCGAGGAGCTAAGCAACTCAGTGAGACCCTGTCTCTAAATAAAATACAAAAAAGGGCTGGGGATGTGGCTCAGTGGTTGAGTGCCCCTGAGGTCAATCCGTGGTACCCCCCCCCAAAAAAAAAGATCAAAAGGTGGGGCAAAAGGAAATGATTTCTCAAAATTAATGTTTAAAATTCTTTGAATAAATATTTAGAATAGAATATTTAAGTAACTGAAACAACTTAATATTCTAAACAGTGTTATTTCCTCAAAACATTATGCTGAAAAGAGGAACGTGCGGTAGACACACTTTGAACATTTCATGACTGGCTGATACAGCATAGCTTGTAAAAATCTGATGATCCTTCAAAGAATAGTCATTGATCCTAGAGTGCTTTATATCTGAGCCACATCCCCTGCCCTTTTAGATGCTTTTTTTTTTCTTCTTAGAGACATGGTCTCACTAAGTTGCTGAGACTTTCCTCAAACATGTGATTCTCCTGCCTCAGCCTCCTGAGTTGCTGAGATTATAGGCATGCACCACTGCACCTAGGGAGCTTTCTATTCTTTTCTTTTCTTTTTTTTAGACTGTTGTCGGAGGCAGGATAATTACCCATTTGCAGCATAGAAATATAACTAATCCACCCAATGAAAGGACTGTCAGCAAGTTGCTAGCTCTGTGCCCACACTTCTTGTATCACTCGGCATCACCTCCATTTGGGATTAATTGGCACTGTATGAGACCAAGAAAAAAACAGTCGTACATCCAGACCCAGAAGAAAAGACCCAAATATTACATTGCAGGACATTCTAAGAAGCATTTGTTTATTGCAGTAGATGGTCTGATACACAACCTCACCTTCTGGGAGGGCTATCAGGACAAAGTCCTCAGGTAACAGCACTCTCTGGGGCATCAGGCCAAATAAATTGACTTTGCTCAAGTTTGAAACTTCTTCCTAGG
The DNA here is from genome assembly GCF_048772815.1 of Callospermophilus lateralis. Classification (NCBI taxonomy): domain Eukaryota; kingdom Metazoa; phylum Chordata; class Mammalia; order Rodentia; family Sciuridae; genus Callospermophilus; species Callospermophilus lateralis. The sequence goes on from NC_135320.1 coordinate 28,672,791, forward strand.
GCAGTGAGGACACAATGACTGAACAATGTATGAATAAAAAGGTCGAGAACCCTGAGGTATCAGGGTTGGTAACTGGGGACGACTCTGAAGGGTCATTCCCTGAACCCTTCATAAGAATGAACCAAATCTCCGCTTAACTTCTCCAACTGCCCAACCTTCTGTAGATTCCCTTCTATACATATTAACCCTAAGAGCACTGCCAAACAAATCTCTTCCCTGCTAGAGTTGGCTTTCTGGGAAACCCACGACAATTAATCACTAAAGTTCTCCTTGAACAATTGCCTTTATGAAGAACTAAGAACCAAAAGAATAGCACTAAAATCCAGGACACTGGAATTAGGTTGTGATGCAGGGTGCAGGACTGACCAAACATTAACCTTAAATTCTCATTGTCTCAACAGTGGGCTCTCTGAGATGACCCCACCCTCTTCTCCCTATGGGAGGTATTGGATCACCTCTGCAAGTGTGTGTGTGTGTGTGTGTGCGCGCATGTGTGTGCGTGTGCGCACGCGCGTGTGCACAGGTGTGCTTTGTAGCCCAGAGCTCCAAACTCTCCAGGGATTGAGCAGCAGGTAAACCTAGACAAATCCTACAAAGAGGTCAAATTCCAAACCAGATGGCCAAGCACCAATGTGTTCTGATTATCCCCCCTGACAAGGGAGGGTCCTACAAAAGGCAAGATGGTAAAGAGAGCAAGTTCTCGACAGTGAAACATGGGCTCTGCCTCCCCTGCAGGCTGCCACATGTTCAGTAGACACCTTGTCCTCCCCAGATGGGAGGAAAGAGGAGCATGGCTTTTCTTCTTCTCTCTTTGCTGCTGACTTGGGTAGCTCTCCCTTTCTCCTCTAAAATTTCTCTTGAGCCTTTGTTGCTAGCAATTGGAAACCTGTACAAGGCTGTCCTCCGTGCATCATTGGTGAAAAGACAGAAACTCTGCTTAGTACCAGAGATGGATTTTTCAAGGTATCAGAAGGATTTATGCCCACTGGGAGATGGAAACAACCCCTGTGCTGAAGAAAGATCCCCCAGAGAGCCAGCAGAGGGTGGGCCATGGCATCTGAATGTTGCCACAGCCAGAGGGGGAGGCCTGGAGTTAGAAGTTGCTAGCAGCTGGCCAGAGCTGACTATCCACTATGGGACAAGAACAGAATCATCTGCAGTAGCCCTGACAACTTCTCCAGTGTGGCCAAGACAACATGCTGAAGGGGCAGGTTAGAGGTGTTCACGTCCCAGAAAAAGAAGCTGCACCTATCTGCCCAGCCTCCCTGGGACCACTGACCTCCCACTGGCATGAAGATCTGTACCCTTCTAAGAATTCCAGGGTGTGGCCAGACAGAGCTCCCAGAAAAAATTGCACCCCAATCCAGACTCCGGACTCCAGAATGGTCTGAGGTATAATCAAAGGGGTTTTTCTTGCCTTATAAAAGGGGTGAATAATAAAGAGATCCAACTGCTACTCTGGATGATGATGGGAAAATATGTTTTTCTCCTCTCTGATTCTGGTCTCATTCATTTCCCCTTCACCTTTTAGCAGCTATTCCTTAATTGGAAACACAAGGGATTGTGGAATTCATTGTGGACCTTAATATGCAATAAGGGAAGGTCCAAATGGGCCTTACCGTGCCTCACCAAAGGACATCTGCTATTTCTAATAAGAATAGGTTACTTTCCTGTGTAACTTACCTTTCAAATCACACTCATGCACATTAATTCAGTAGACCCATATCACCTTAGTGAGGTTGGCAATGAACATATTATGGGATATTACATTTTCAGAGAGAAAAATTGGAACATGGGGTCAGATAAAGACTTTTTTTCTTTCCTGATTTATGGGGGAAAAAAGTCTTAGGCAGAGAAGTTGAATCACAGCTACTTATTCATGTATTGGATTATCTTTTAAAAAGTGGGATTACACAAAGCTTGCACAGAAATTCCTAGAAATATGGCCAGCATAATTATGGGGCAGGAAGTAAGCCTTGAATCCTACTTTAAAACTCCCTTTGATAAAAGCTTAAAGAGAGAGATTAGGTGCTCAAAGACTGAGATGAGAAGAGGGTTAGAAAAAGGGAGTTGGAGCTGAGAGAAAGTGAATGAGAGTCAAGAACACATAGATCCATGCCAGGATTCTCCACGTAATCTGTAGATGCAAACGTGACTATAAAAATTGTACCCACTAGGCACTGCATAATGTGGCCACCTAGGACAATTTGTCATTCGTGAAACGATGTGTCCTTACCTCTCTTCTGAAATGTCAGCAGTGTACATATACTCTCTCTCCTGAGAAATGGGAAACCTTTTCAATAAATATCCTTTCAATAGACATGGTTTTTTCCCAGATTTTTTCCCCCACATAAAAACAATTCAAAGGGGAAAGAAAGATCTTTTTTTTTTCCTCATGGATGCTAGAACAACTGACTGTCTACATATTTTTTTAAAAAAATACTTTTGCCAGGTACTCTGGTACACGCCTGTAATCTTCACCACTCCGGAAGCTGAGGCAGGAGGATTGCGAGTTCAAAGCCAGCCTCAGCAAAAGCAAGGCTCTAAGCAATTCAGTGAGACCCTGTCTCTAAAGTAAGTATAAAATAGAGCCAGGAATTTGGCTCAGTGGTGGAGTGCCTCTGAGTTCAATCCCTGGTAACCCACTCCCACAAAAGTATTGACAGTGACCTGACACACCTTACACAGAAAAAAAAAAAAAAGATGAGATGAATCATAATCCAAAGCATAAATGTTAAATCTATAAAGATTCTAGAACAAAATATAGGAGGAGATCTTCATCATTTCGGCGAAAGTTTTCTTATACAGAACACTGAGAACATTCATCAAGAAAAAATAGTTAGTTGGACCTTATTGAAATGAAAAACTTTCACTCATTAAAATATTCCATTAAGGTAATGAATATCTAAGCCATTTAAGGACAAAATATTCACATTACATATTCTGACAAAGGACTTGCCTCCATAATACACAAATAAACTTCACCATTCAATAATAATGATGATGATACCAATGGCCTCAATTAAAAATAGACAAAGGATTTTCTCTTTTCTTTTTATACATGACAGAAGAGTGTATTTTGACATATTATACATACATAGAGCATAACTTATTCAAATTAGGATCTCCTTCTTGTGGTAGTACATGATGTGAAGTTACACCGGTAGTATATATTCATATATAAATATAAGAAAGTTATGTCCGATTCATTCTGCTGTTTTTCCTATTCCCGCCCCCAGGCTTCCATTCATTCCCCTTTGTCTAAACCAATGAACTTCTCAATAGACACATGTTTATCAGAAGTCCAAAGTGCTAGGTATTTGGCAAAGACTATCTGTAAATAGGTCATAGTTTAAGAAATACTGCCAATTACTTGTGGCACTAGAATTTCAGGGGTGAACTAATGCACTTTGAAGAGCATGAGAAATATCTGATCTGAGAATTGTCCAATGTCCATATTTTCCTACATACCAGATGTGTATCACTACCATTTATTGGGGATAGGTTCTCTTCCATTGTGTCAATTTTCCTGCCTAACTAAGAAGGCACACAAGTTTGATCTATGCTGATTCTGAACATTGCCAAACTATGCCATTAATTTTATACTGTGATAATGTGTCATCAGGAGGCTAAGCAGCTTTGCCTTTCTGGGTTAGTTACTTTACATAAAAATCACGGAACCTTAAAAAGTAGAAGGGTCTCAAGAGACTAGCCACCCTGCTCTCATAAAGCACAAAAAACACTTTCCCAAAGTCTGAACAACAACTGGTCATGCAAACAGGGGGTTAGAGTTTCATCTGCTTCCTTTGATTGCACCTAAGTGATCCACATTAGCACAAATACTGCAGCACATGACACTCTGGGAAGTGATAATCCACGGGGCGCATTTCTGGGGCACTAAAGTGCTTCTGGAAACCCTGGCAAGCTCCCATGCCACCTCTATGTGGGACATGCTCATAAAGCAGATGTTTCCTAGTTTTAATTTTTGTTAACTCTCTGATGGATTAAGCTAAATATCTCGGAGCTTTATTCATTATTGCTGCAGTAGGTAATTTGTGCCTGTGGTAATAGTAATTTAGAGTTATTAATGAAAATGAAGGCTAATTAAAAAAAAAAAAGCAAACATCTAAACTCAAGCTAAGGTAAAAATACAGAGCACTCCCAGATGAATTTTATCCAAGTTTCCTTTTCTCATTCTAAAGGACAAATATTACTTTGGTTGCAAAAGGAAGGAAAAAGGGCATTGTCACACACAGTCTCGCATTGTACATCGGTCGACATACCTGCAGCCCTTCAATGGCCAGTTTGAGGATTGAAGGTGTCAGTTTGGAGGCTTGTTTGAAGGAAAAATTACTCCAGTCTATGATTAAAATGAAACCATTTATCTGAAGCTCCGGATCTTCAATAAGGACTTCCAATGATAGCAGGATGGCACGGAGGATGTCTGTAAAGGAGTTCCTGTAACCAGGGCAGAAAGGAGAGCCGTGTGTGAGGATAAACAGGCAATAGACAGTACATCACACGCAAACCACATTGGCATCCTCATACCACTGCTGCATGAGCCCAGCCTGCAAGTCACACTGTTTCCTGTCCCAGAACAGCTGAAAATACATCTGCTGAACTTTCCAGAAGTGATGCTTTGAGCTTCGGGGGAAGGATGTTTACCCTTGATATGACACCCTTGTGCATTCCCATGGCTCTCTGTACTATGCTCCCATTACAGCACTGATTTCACTTTGGTGAAATGCACCCCTTACTTGTTGCTCTCCCTTTCAGAGCCCCGATATTTTTAAGGGCAGGGAGGGGCCCTAATCCAAGCTGTGTCTCCAGTACCTAGGCACTCAGTGAGTCGTTGCTGCACAGATAAGATGAGGCCTCAATCTTATTTTGCTTATTTTGATTAAACATCTTTTATTCCTCTGCTATGTTTAAAATCTTGCTAAGAGTGTAAAAACATCCGTGCAATTGATGCTATTTTTTAGCTTCAATTCATGGAAAGAAAAAATAAAATAAAGCAGGAAGAATAGCTTATTTTCATTGAAGGTCTACAGAGTGAGATTCGGGAGGGAAATTGCTTTGAGTACATCAGTAACTATGACAACAGGCAGACCTGAATACAAACTAGAGTGACAGTTCTCCAGGGCCGTGTGTATTTCTGCATCTCACATATCCCCAATCACCAGGTGATTTTTGTTTAAAATAATTTTCAGCTGTGAAGAAATGATGGCATATTTACTCCGTTTCATCCTGTGAATTATCTAAGATCTCAGAAAATCTCTAAATTCAGTCTGTCTTTGATGAGTAGGAAAACATAAGGTTGGATGGTGAGTGATGCCAAAATCTTCAGCTCCCTTCTGGCTTTCACTAAAATCAGAAGCCTATGCTCACGAAATCATCATATTCCCGATAATTCCAATCTGGTTTTCAATTCCAGCTAAGCCTAATGTCTCCCAATTAGAAATCAGGAATTCTGTGCTTAGACAATAAGTGGGTAAGAATTTTCCTGAATTGCTGTTATGAACCCTGTGTTGTGTTTCATGCTTGAAGTAATGTGTCCTGTTTATACTTTCAAAGAGCCTTAATTTAGCTGTGGGTGGTGGAGATTAGCAACCGGAATTGAGAGGGATTGAGAACATTGGAATAGCTAAGGAAAAGGTTAGAGACAAGTCTTGAAGAGCAGACAGGATTTTGATGGATTAGTGGGAGAATGAGGAATAGGACTTTATAGAGAAGAGTGACACAAATAAAAAATAAAGATATACAACCCATTCTCTTCCTGTTCTTCTTACTTAATCCTCCCCTCTTATATTGAGCTGAAATTTTCCTTCCACAAATCCACCACCCCCTGGAGTTAGTTCTGCTCTGTGGAATAAACTTCAGATCTTCCCACACCACACACTTGACTGTTCATAGGGAGGTCATGACAACCCATAGGAGCTCTGGATTTTTTTTAAAAAATTAACTTTCTCAAATGAAATGGCTCTTAATAGCTCTTCTTATCATTGTTTTCTTTCACATGTGTTCCCTTTTCATTTTTAGAGATGTCCTATTATTATTAACATAGGGAAAATTTTTACTGGGGCCTTGTTTGCTTTTGCTTTTGCATTTATTTCTACATCATTAACTAATGATCCAATCTTCTTCAGAGGATGCACTTAAAAAAATTCTTTTTTTTTTTTTTGAGTACTGGGGATTGAACCCAGGGCCACTTAACCACCAAGGTTTCCCTAAAATGAATAGCAATAGCTTCACCCCTTTTATTATTATGTTGTTGTTGTTTGTTTGTTTGCTTATTTATTTTGAGGCAGTCTCACTAAGTTGCTTAGGGCTTAGCTAGATTGCTGACCTTGAACTTGTGATCCTTTTACCTCAGCATCCCTCCTTACTGGGATTACAGGCATTCACCACCATTGCCCCACAGAGATACAATTCTATATTGGAAAGAAACATTGATTTACATGGAGAATGGAACAAAAGACTATGAGTTTAGGTGAATTTAGATGATAATATGGAAATGCTCAATTGTAAACTGGAATGACCATTGGGGCATCAGGAAATCTGAGCCTGGATAAGCTTTCTTAGGAAGAACATATATATAAAGGAAGACTGAGCCTTAGGTAAACTTTACATACAGTACTGAGGTTGAAGAAAGAAGAATTAAAGAAATAATAAAATATGAGAAGACCAAAACAGTATTGAATTAAAAAAGAAAGTAAGAAAAGAATGCTTCAAGAAGCAAGAATACGAAGTCAGATGCAGTGCCATGTTCCTGGAATCCCAATTACATGGGACGCTGAGGAAGGAGGATCATGGATTCAAGATCAAGATCAGTCTAGGCAGCACAGCAAAACCCTGTCTCAAAAACAACAACAACAACAAAAAAAAAAAAAAAAACAAGCAAAAATATGCAACACTGGCCCCAATTCATGACTTACCCTGGATCCATGCATTAGCTATAATCTCACTGAGGACACAGTCCCTTGTCCATGTGACTTGTTTTGGTTAATGACATGTAGACAGACATGACAGTACTGAGCCTCAGTAGACAGATATGACAGTACTGATGCCAGTACTGAGCCTCACTTGTAAGAGACCTCAGATGTCACCTCTTGTTCTCTTGCCTTTTTGCCAACACTCATAGCAAAAGCATGCCACAGCTATCATTCTAGATAAGAGAAGGATGCAAGACAGAGTAGTGACCACTAGCCAATTAGTCAATCTTCACAAAATGCAGAACCATCTATCTGAACCCAGCCTAGCTAAACTCCAGCTGCCTCCAGATAACAAAAGCAATAATAAGTGATGGCTTTTTAAACCACTGAGTTGTGGGATGGTTTGCTACACAGCAATAGCTGTCCAATACTGGAAGGTAGTTAACAAATGCAAATATCACCAAAAAAAAATCAAAGAAAATGAGGAAGAAAAAAAGACTTGTTTGACAACAAGGATATTTTTGAGGAGTTTTAAGAGAATGCTTTCTTGAATAGTAAAAATAAAAATCACTAGTTATGAAGATCTTTAGCAAATCACTCCGTAACTCATTTTATTCCTCTAAATAAGAGAGAATTTTTCTTTCCACCATGTGTCCACTGATATCTATTTCCAAATTTCTAGTCCAGAGTTACAAATGCCCCAACATACTGTTTTTACCAATCCCAAATAAAAATCTTGGAGGACTCAACAGAGAGGTTCTACATATTTTATTACTTACTCCTTGATGGTGGTAGTGGGCCAGGATATAATGGAGAGCCACAGTGTGTCTGCAAGGTGGGAGGTGGGGGATTATATACAAGATAAATTGAATGACAAGCTGCACAGGTGGATTTCTTTAAATGTTACTGAATACATTCTTTTACTTTGCAACCAAACTCATCCTGCTTTGATTCTCACCTAAAAATTGGAGATAAGGAAACTGGCAGTTTCCCTATCTCCATTTTCTTCATTATCACATTCCTTAGAGTCTTTATCTTGTTGCAAACTTTCCTAGGCACTGACTAGTGTTTAATCCAACACTAAGAAAAGAAACTGAATTCTGTCTGCAGTCCTGGAAATGATTCTATGCATTTTGGAGACCAAGATACAGAATAGGGATTGGCAGTGAAGGAAGTATTGTATTCATGAGATGAGTACAGAATAAAAGATTGTAGACTCGTTATAGTTGCCAAATGTTCAAATAATTCACTTTTGCATTGAAACTGGATGGCAGGAAAGAGTTGGATTATATCTCTAGTCACGAGACTACCCTGCTGAGGAGTTCGACTTTATGTTTTTCCTCAACTACAATTATTATCTTGGTTTCCTTAGTTCTTGACTTCCACATATAAATTTTCTTTTTTCCTCTTTTCTATTTGTAGCATCTTGATTGTGCAATCCTCTTAGCTTTTTAAAATTTAAAATATCTATTGGGTTAAATATTCATGTGGATAAACCACCCTCGAGGACATGGAACATAGCTCCCAGATCCTTAAGAATGAACACAGTAACTTCTTTCCAAAGAGTACAGTAAAAATTGGGGGAGGGTTGGGGGAAGGAGTAACAGTACAGTGGAGAGACCTGATGAACACTATCAGAGCTGGGTGATCAAGGTCATGTCACCAATGACAAATCACATTCATTTTCCTGGCTACAGTGATGAAAATGGCAATTACCTGGGAACTTCCTGCCACCAAACCATAATTCCAGATTAACCATGAGGAAAGTATTGGAGGAATTCCAATTGAGAAATGTTCTACAAAGTACCTGACCAACACTCCTCAAAATTGCCAATTTTATCAAAAAACAAGGAAATTCTAGAAATTGTTATAGCCAAGAGGAATCCAGGGCAATGTGATGAGGAAGTTAATGTGCATCTTAGATGGAATCCTGAGCAGGGGAAGGGCATTAGGTAAAAACTAGAGAAATATTGGAGAATGGACTTCAGTGAACAGCAATGTATGAACATTGATTCATTAATCATAACAAATATTCTATATTAATGTAAGATGAATAATAAGAGAAAGTTAGATGCAGACTATAAAGTAACTATGCTATCTTCAAAATATCTCTGCAAATCTAAAATTGTGAACAAAAAGTTAAATTTTGAAAATTAAAAAAAAAAAAAAAAAAAACAGGCCTATTAGAGTTTGTGACCTGCCATCTCCATGTTATAACCAGGTTTCCAGCAAAACCAAAATGGTAATAAGTAGTTCAGCCACTTCATACAAATTGTGGAAATGAGAAAAGAAGACATTTTCAGAATTTCTTCATTCCATTAATTCATTTAGACTTACCTGTTGTTTAACTCTAATAATCCAGAAAAATCTTTTAAATTTTCTTTATTGCCTGCAAACACAATTCTATCAAAATATTTTAACCTTTATTTTAAAATGAGCTAATAAATGACAAATGGATACTAACATCTATTCCATAATCAGTTATGGGGGATATGAGCTTTATTTTATTTTTATTTGTGTATTTATTTATTTATTTTGCTGGGGATTGAACCCAGAGCCTTGTACATGTGAGTCAAGCACTCCACCAACTGAGCTATATCCCCAGCCCAGGATATGAGTTTTAAATGAATAATTTTAGACTTAAATATGTTAATCTATGTGAAGGCACTAAAAAAACAACACATTGCTGATGAAATGTAAAAAAAAAAAAAAAAGCTATATTGCTAGAAAGCAAAAACCATAAATTTCCTCATCTCCAAAATGACATTATATTAGGATTTAGAAATAGCTTATCAACAGGAGTTTCTTCATTAAACTATGAATAATTAGAGATAAGAATAGTGACTCACTATTAAATTCTATTGTTTTTATGAGTTGAACATCCAACATTGCTACCTGAGGTTTTAAAATTCCATACAAATGAGGTACAAAATAGTGGAAAATAGTAAGCTTTGGTCAATAAGAAGATATTTAAATTTCAAGAAGTGACTCATTTGTGCTTTGAATTTTCAGTGGGGATTCTAGGATCTAGATCCTGAGACCAGACTCATACTGAAAAAAAAAAAAGAAAAAAAAAAGAGCTCATAGGTGATGAGATGTCATGTGCAGGTATGAGGGTCATCAGTGGAACTGACCCTCCAAAGGAGCAGGGGAGGCTTCTTACTCAGTGGTGAAATCATAGTGCATATTCCTGTACTAGTTTCTCTTTGCAGTGAGAAGTCTGCCAACACTAATAGTTAAAATCCTTTGACCAGTTCTAGTTTGTAACCTCTTAACTAAACACTTAAAAATATGTTTAAGTATTTAGAACTTCCCCCTCAGTGGTTTTTTAAGTTCTACCGTGAAGCACAAAGTGGTCTTGCACATGGCTTGCTTCCACCTATCTGTGTCTTAGTCACAGGAGCAGAAACATTGCATTTGTCTCTTCATCTCATTTGAAACTTCCAGAATTAACCACTAATATGGTGATGCCATGGTTCTCACAGTCACAGACTGGGCTTGGCCCCTTCGCTGACATTGATGCCTCTGCCAATGAAGAGAGGAAGCTGTACCCACTGGATCTTCTCTGACAAGGCATTTGACCACTACTGGCTGGGGGAAGAATCCCTCTTTGGATATGATGGCAAAAGGACAGTACTCAAAGGAGGTGACTGGGCTTGACACCCTGCCCCTGCTGCTTACCACAAATGCAATCACCTACAGAAGAGTGAAGTCCAGCAGGGAGCAACTTCCTGTTCCTCCCTGTGGAGATTATTCCAAGTATTATGGAAAAAGGAATGTGTTAAGGAGCTTGTGAGTTGGAAAACACATCCCAAAAGGAGATAGCATTTCTACTTGCTTGGGTTGTAGGGTTACCCCTTCTTGGTCGTATAGTTTTCATGGTGGTGATGTAGCAGAAGAACAGGAAAGTTCAATGCATTGTTATATTTGAGCAAATCTACTTTCTCCTCTTATGTTTGAGGGTCTTTAAAAAATGGTGTGGGACAAGAACTTGAATGATACATTTTCTTTTTTTTTTTTAATTTTAATTTGTTATATATGACAGCAGAATGAATTACAATTGGATGATGCATTTTCTTAAATGGGTTCTAATAATTTCTGTGTGATTTAGGTTTTACCTGTACAATGTCACTGTTTTATGTGCCATTGTGCTCTTGGGCAAATTAATATTTATTTCTCAATGGGAAAATGCAAAAAAAAAGTTGTTTCTGACAATATTAGATTTAAGAAGGATACTCATGAAAAATTTCTGGCTTTGCTACTGAAGAATCAATATTAGACAAGAGATTAATCTTAAATTTACTATGCTAAATTTTAGGTAGAAAGTCAAATTAAACAAACTTTTCTCAGTAAAGATGATTATCCAGAGAGCAGAATCCTGGTTATAACTCTGCTTCACATAATTTAATGAGGCTTATATTCTCCAGAGGAGAAAGGAAGGAATAGAAGAAGAAAGAAAAAAGGACAAAGAGAAAGGAAGAAAGAAGGAAATAAGACAAAAAATGAAAGAAAGCCTTGCAAGTGAATTTTCATTTCTTTTAATTTCATTCCATCCTGGCAAGTACAGAAAACTATTCAATTTGCATTAGGATGGGCCATAATTGTATTGTATTACCAGAATATTGAGTTACCTACTGACTTTAGTAATTGTAATGCGAGAATACCTGACAATTCACAGCTCTGCATCAGATGGCCAGAATATTGTATTGAACACATCACCTGATAGCATATAAGGCCCAGTTCCTGTCTGTGAAGCTTTAGATAAGCTGCAGCATCTCATCTGCTTTCTGAACTTTTCATTCAGTTCAGGTCACAGAAGCTTGACTAATATATTGTATACTTAAAAAAAAAAAAAAACACCTAGAGTCAGTGCAACTGTTTGTCTATCTCTGTCAAGTATGGGGACAACCCTCTGCCACACCCGGACCTTTGCTTACTAAGAACATACTGCAAAGGGTAACATTCTTGTCAAAGAACAAGGCCCTGATTTTGAAAGAGTATAGAGAAAACAGGATAAGAATGATGAAGATAGTGTTCTCTTACTCAAGCAAAATATGATGATAAGAGGCTGCAGGTTTATCTATATCTGGATGTATACACCAGAATGCAGAATACTCTCATCCACATTCAAAATGACCCTTGAAACCAAATATTTCCAATCCCAAACTGCCAGTTTCTTCCTTGTGTTTCTTTAAAGAACAGGTGTATCAATCATCCTGCTTGTGTGTGTATGTGTGTGTGTGCTGTGTATATTTGATGAGGCTCATATTCCCAAAGGAAGAAAATAAAGAAGAAAAAAAGAAAAAAGAGGAGGGAAAGAAAGAAAGAGAGAAAAACAGAGAAGGAAGGAGGGAGGGAAGGGGGAAGGGAAGGGAAGGCAAGGGAAGGAAAAGAGGGAAACAACTCACCATTTATAGCTGGTGTCCTAAGTAGTTATTTGGTTTCAATAAAGAAGTTGTTGATCATTTTAATAGTTAATTTGATTTCTTACTATTCAATGTCTTTTACAAATTTGGAGGTGTTTAGAACACAAAAGCAGTCAGAAGACATTCAAATATTTATTGAAAGTTTACTTTGTGTAAGACCCCTAAGACAAAAGGATTTTTTCACTTTTCTGCAGTATATAGAAACCAGTAAGACTGACATATAGGGGGATGGTGGGCTGGGGCTGTAGCTCAGTGGTAGAGCACTTGCCCGGCACGTGTGAGGCACTGGGTTTGGTCCTCAGCACCACATAAAAATAAACAAATTCATAAAGATATGGTGTCCATTTACATCTAAAAAATATTTTTAAAATAAAATATAGGGAGATGGAAAGCAATAAAGGATGGTCATTAAGGCACAGGATTTGGAGTTAGGTGGATTCTAATTCAAACCCTGGTGTTGCTCTATGTGTGCTTAGCAAGTTGCTGTATGTCTCTGAGGTTAAGTTTCTGCATCTGCAGGAGGACCACAGCACCACCTCACTGGGAAATGAATGACAAGGTGAGATAGTGTACCTGAAGTCATAGCAGATCAACTGGCTCAGATTGATGCATATAAAGTGCTGATGGTCATGGAGTTTTTATTATTACATGAGAAAATATGATATCAGATAGAAAATAGGGCTTGTGAAGTGGTTGGGGAATACATGAAGGAGAGCTCACTTAACCCTGGGGTTTTGAAAAGTCTTCAATTGGCCCAGGAGGAAGGGGGAGGTTTAAACACTGGACATCAAAGGAAAAGGGCAGCAGGAACCACATAAACAATAGTGTGAACCAAGAACATGGATACTACACATTGCAAAAAAATAGTAAATCTACCTGTGCAATGGGGAAGGTGAAAGGGAGTATAAAATAAAGTTCAATATTTAATATTTAATTGAGCTATCTTCATTCCGCCTGCTCTGGGAACTACTAACTATTCAAGCAGAGAAGGGAAGTGATGGTAGCTGTGCTTTAGGGGTGGGTCAGACTAGAGACAGGCGGATTGGCAGCAGAGGTCTGGGATCAAGCCCAATTAGCAAGAGGTGACTTAAAAAAATACATGTATGAATCTCACATACTACAATACATGTATGTGAGAACATGGGGCACAGGGGTTTCCAGAATTGAGTTACAGATTAGCTATCAGCATGAAGAGAAAGGACAGTGGTAGTGTGAGGGACCAGAAAAACTCTGTTAGGAAGTGAGTCAGAGAGGCTGTAGCTATGTCTAGTTATTACACGGGAAGGATTGGTGCCCAGAACAGCCACATAGAACATTAATGCCAACACCATTTGACCCTGGGGCTGCCTATCAGACATGGTTTAGTGAGGGTCTACTTTTATACCACTCAAGTGTAATGAAATACTACCCTGAGCAGATGCCATGTTTGCAGGAGATAATATTTCCTGTCTTATCCATATCATAGGAATACTGTCTCTCTAGACCAGACTATGACCTCTATCAGAACTGGGAGTATGATATATTTACCTTTGAATCCCCCCAAATTACCAGTACCCTCACAGAGTAGATACTCAGCAAATGATTCCTAGTAAAGAAAGCAGGCATGTAACCAACTTACCTGGAAGTTCTAAGACCTGAAAATAGACAAAGCCCACTCTGAGCTCACTGGTGAGGGAGTTGCTCTACTCTTCAATGTCTCCCATGCTCACCACTATGTGTGTCTTATATACTTTCTCCATCACAGGTCAGATTAATATAGAATGATGTGCTACTGAGCACCACAGATCCAAGCGGAGGCATGGAAAGTGCATTCTCAGTTTGATTTGGGTTTAAGAAAGGGCCATGAATGCATTCACACAAGGTTAGTATGGGCATGAAGCGAGTAAATGACAATATAGAAGAGTTAATAATAAATGCTACATGGATGTTTACAGACAGAAGCTGGTATATCAGATTCTTAGCCCACTGGGAAAGAACTAGTCCCCAAACACCACTTTACAACAGCCCCAAAAGCAATCGAGAAAGGGGTTTATTTCACTCAGCAATTTGGATGAGGATTGTGCCAGTGTCTGTAGGGAGCAGTAGAAGAGGAAGTTAAAAAAAAAAATCCCAATGGAAGTGAGCTATGAGCATTCCATCTATTACTAAACAACTATGAAAAATTAATTTCATGCTTGTCTATTCTGGTAACTCCCTTGGCTGAGGAGCATCTGAAAAGTAAAAACCAGGAAAAGTCTCAGGAATATAAATAAGCACTTCATTCAGCTAAATAAGCATTGAATTTAGAACTTCCATTTTGGCCAGTCTATCTCCAATTAACACTTTTCAAACCAGGACTTTTCTACATCTATTATCCAAAAGCAAGTGGCAAGTTGCCAGATTGCTCAGCCTTTCTGTCCAACAGCTTAGAGTGATTTCACAATTCACGATAGAGAGAACATATACCCCCCTAGGAAACTGGCAACTTTGAAAATCACAAAATAACACCTTTAGGTTTATGCATTTATTCATCAATCATTCCACAAAGATTTTTTTAGCACTATGCATAGAACTAGGATCATATCAGCCTAATTGGGGCCTCAGACAGCAGGATCTCCCAGTGATGTGGGTATCAATGAGATTCAATTGACATTTACAGATCTTGCACTGGGTTCATGGTAAGATACTAGTCAAGACATGAAATGAAATATTCTTTCTCTTCAGTCTGACTCTTAGAACCAGAAAATCACTTTCAGGATAAGAACTTGGACAAAATAAGAAAGCATTTTAGAAATGCATCTATTTCGTGGTACCACAGTGCTCTGAATGATTTTACACTCCTGAGCTCCTTCTTTCTTGGTGACATTCTTCAATTACTCTTGCAATCAAAAGGTACCTCTCCCAAATCACCAACTCTGAAAATTGTGTTCAAGGCAACTTGAATTAAACAGTGCATTAGCAGAACAACTTGTGATGTTGAGTGTCATGGAAGATACCTATAATTTGAGTTGAAACTATACAATTTCTCTTAATTTTAATCAATTCAGAAAATTGCCTGTTGCCAATGAAAAATCTAGACCTCCATACTTTAAAAAGCAATCAATATATTTTGGCAGATAACAAAATCTTAAAATTAAGAGAAGTCCCAAGGTGTTATGGTTTGCATTTGAGGTCCTCCAAAAGTTCAAGTGTGAGACAATGCAAGAAGGTTCAAAGGAGAAATGATTGGGTTATGAAAGTCTTAACCAAATTAGCGATTTAATCCCCTGATAGGGATTAACTGATTGGTAACTGAGTGGCAGGGAGTGACTGAGGAAATGGGAATTGGGGCATGGCTTTGGGGTATATATTTTTATCTGGCAAATGGACTCCCTGCTCCCTAAACACCTTGTGAGCTGTTTCCCACAACTACTCTCTTCTTCAATGATGTTCAGCCTCACCTCAAGCCCTGAGGAATGGACCCGACCTTCTAAGAACTAAGATATCTGAAACCATGAGCCCTCAAATAATTTTCCTCCCCTAAAATTGTTCTGGTCGGGTCTTCTAGTCGAAGCAGTTAAATAGCTGACTAAAACACCAGGCTCTAAAATTTGTTGCCTAAGAACTAGAGGGGGAGGCACACCTTCATCATGTGATCAATCCCTTGATAGGGTGTCACAGCACCAGGCTTATACCCTCAAGAGGCTACTATGCACAACACACAGCCCATGGACAGCTCATGACACCTGGTGTTTCCCAACAATCCTGGGTCCAATGTGATTCTCATCTAATAACTGTAGATAGCTAGTGCCCTTACCTATCTACATGAACTTGAACCACCTTGCTCTGTGCTGAACAGGCAATTTGTAAGCACATCATTCACCAGGTAGCAGTATATGCTCACCATGAAGACATATTTGTTAGTTTTAAGCATTTACAAGAGCTCATCTTGATTTTAATCATGTTTTCTTGACTACTGTCCTCTTTATTGGGGTATTTGTGCCAGTAGCCATGGTTGATAGATTTGGGGGCTATAGAAAAACCTGATATCAAATAGAAAACAATGCTTGATGTATTATTGCCACGTGATGGCATATTTGTTTGATCTCCCTTCTTTTTTCCAGGGAAGCTATACATTGTGAAAATTATCAATATACCATTTAGCAGTTTATTTTTTGGTTTCAATAATTGAATTCATTAATAAAGATAATTATTTTTTCAAGAAAAAAAATAAATAAAATAAAATAAAATTTGTGGCCTACAACTTGAAATCTGAACTCTTGAAAATTTGGGTAACTCACATCATAAGGTTTAATAAAGACTGAACTTAGAGTCTGCAATTTGATTGAAATGTTCAAATTTGGTTTATTCTCTCCCCTTTTAAAAAAAATCAAGCCTTCCTAATCATCAGCCACTGAAATAGTAGCAAGCAATCAAATGCATGAAAGATTAAAAGGAGGGAATCACAAGAAATCATTAAGACATTCATGCCATTAAGATAGCTTTATAATCTACTTTGATGGAAATGCACCATGTTGACTGGTTTGAAGATTGGCATTCCTCTACCTGGCTATCAGCCTTTATTTCATCTTTCTCTCAAGGATATTTGATTCTTGGAGATAAGAAGGACATAAGGCTTCTGTGACTGCTATAGCTCCCAGGCTCAGGATGACCCTGACCACTGACTACACTGTTTCTGTGTTTGGGTACCAGGAAGGCAAGCCTGGTGGGAAGAATTCTTGATCTTGAAAACTCCTATAAAACTTAGTGATGGTTCACAACTAGAAATAGCTTTGTCATCCTTCTGAAACTAGAATAAATATACTCCCATGGCTCCTTCTATAAACCACCTCTACACTTCTCCCAGAACTGCAGCTCTGTTTATTTCTCCAGAGAAATCCCCTTTGGCAGTTTCAGAAGTCAACTGAAACCTGTGGTGCTATGACTGTAGTACTAATTGACAAGGAGTGGATATATATGGTTTATGTCCACATCAGAGTAGAGATTTGGACTTTCTAAGTTTCTTCTGGAAGAGGGCCCATAGGCATCTATTGCACCCCAGCCTGGCCCAAGTCAGGAAGGTCATAGAGAACCAAGAGTGGCAATGTCTTCTCCATATACCCTCTTCATTAATCGGTGGGCTGAATGCTCCCCTGGACCCACTTTGCTGCCTCCAATTAGAATATGGGTTCCTTATTTTCACCCCTCCTAAAAGCAGGACTCAAAAGCATACAAAAGATAAAATTTAGTACCATAAAATAAAGGACATGGGCTCAACATAACTTTAGCAACAAGAACAACAACAAAAAAAACTCCAAAGAACTGGTAGACTTTTCCTACTCCAGGTGCAGTAGAGTGGAAGGATTAGTTAATTTTGCCTCACCTGGAAACTTCACCCATGGAAGCTCTGATGCCTCTCTGGGGAATTATTTTACGGAAGTGGTTAAAGACAACATGGGTTTCTTTCTGTTAATTACATCACAGATTATCTCTTGGCAATTCTCTAAGCAATTAGAGCCAGTGGTTATTATTTATTGCTGCGACTTCATAATAACTACACTGCAGGAGATACTGTAAAACATCAGCATACATTTATCTTCAAAGTTAGGTACAAAATATTCTACACTCTGAACAGCAAAGCAGAATTTGGGAAATGCATTGCATATATAAATAAATGCATATATATTTTAAATACTTGCACAGAGAGAAATTACAACATTTTAGGACTTGGTATGTTGCAGTGGGAGGATTTTAGTGCCTATATTTATCCTAACAAAATCACAGAGATTTTTGTCAATTGGAAAATACTCAAAAAAAAATTAAAAAGGACTACTTAGCAAGATCAGAAATTTAATTTCCTAAGAAGAAAAGAGGAGAAAATTTAAATGTTCAGCCTCTGGAAAATTCTGTCTCAAATTTTTCCTCCTGCTTTAATCCTCCTGCTACAATTGATGGGCTACTGCTCATCCCTTTTGTGTTAACCAAGGTACCAGGGTGATTTTCTTAACTCTGCTTCACAGAGAACATTCTCAAATGAAAGAATCAGACCTTTCTGTCTCCTTCACCCATATTCAGGAAACACAGAGTGCAATTACCCTCCTACATAATTCTCTGGAGCCTGAGGCAACACATTAATACTGCAAGTAATCACAGACTATAGAAAGCAGTAGTGGAGAAGGTTGGAGCGATTATAGATTTGAACTGAGGCTAGTTCTTCCAGAATGGATTTTAATTCAAATGGAATGGGCAATTGAAAGTCCACAGAAGTTACAGTGATTCTTGACTAAAGATAGGGTACATCTATCATATATTGTGTGAATGATGGGAGGGGTCATTACTGATTTTCACAATATTTGGAGAATACTACCAGCATTTATTGGACTGAGGCAAGTAATTAATAATACCCTGTAAGCAGTACATAGCCCCCAGAATAGAATTCCATCCCAAATGCTAGCAACCTCTTTATCTTATGTGGTGAAATTCATTTTAAGAGAAGATTAATGAAACCACATGAGCTGCTCATTGTACTGTAGGAACAAGGTCTTAATTCCTAGATGTAGTTTGTGTCCTGGCCCTGAGACTCCCAGAACAATCCAAGGAAGAAATACTGACTCAAGGGGGAGGCTGAACAATGCATGGAATCAAGACTATTTCTTCTCTCTTTCTGCCAACTTTGAACATCCTTCCCATTGTCTTCAGTGGGCTGACTCTCACCTTTTCAGTCTTGAGCAATCGTTACTTTCCTAGGCCAGTAGGAAGCCACACAATATTGACTGGAACACCCACTTTGAGCAAACTCTGAGCCTCTTCCTTGGCCATATCTTCAGACTGTAAAGTTCACAATCTTGCCAAGTCAGTTTAGTAAGACTCCTCCACCCTTGATATCTAATCAAATCCCTCTTCTCCTCTGCTCCACCCTTGACACCTAACCAAGTTCCTCTTAATAATTTTCCATCCAGTCCCTCACCTGGCTACTGGCTGTAAATGCCTACTATAAATACATATTACATGTGATGATCACATCACTTCTTATATGGATAAAATTAAGGACCAGAATGGTGTCAAATAAGGCAGACCCTTTAATTATTGCCCTTGTTGTCATCAGAGTAGGGTTCAACCCGTCTCCTGAACCCTGCTCCTCTACCCATTACAATAGCCTTGGCCTTACTGCAATAGCTGTGAACAAAGCTTGCCATACTTAGCTAGTGTCAGGTGAACAATTTTTCTTTTGTAATATAATAAATAAATGTGCTATATTCATGTCCAGTGTGTCCCTGACATAAGCTGTCCAGACAAATGTACCTACATGAGAAAGTTGGTCTGAAAGCAAAGAGAGAAGCCTGATGGATGAGAAGAAGGGACCCCTAACAGGTGAATGCAAAGCAGCCTGGATTGTTCCTTTTATAATCTACCTCTGAATAGATTAGGGACAGCTTTGGGGAGACTTACTGACCTTTTCACTAATAATATTTTTCTGAAGCCATGACAGCTAGATATGTTAAACTATGGGGCAAAGAAGGGCAAGTCTCTGAGTCTTGGAGAAGATGCATTAGGGTATTTAATTTACAAGAAATAATCTGCTATTTGGGGATTATATGGATAAAATTAAGGACCAGAATGCTGTCAAATAGGGGAGACCCTTTAATCATTATTCGATTCTCAGTGGACATATTCATTTTTAATAATCTATGCATTCTTTGTTGATACATTTCCTATCATTAAATGTCTGAAGATATCCCTCAGAGACAACAAGTAGATATTTATTGCTTGTTATTTAAGTAAGAAGTCACAGATTCTTCAAGAATCAATGGAGGAGCTTTGGTTTGTTATTCCATAACAGATACCATAAAATATTTGCATACATTCTTTAATTTTGTCTGATGCCAAAGTTGTTTAGATGAGAATGGTATACCTTTGTTTTTCCACAGGTTAATTTTGAATATTAATAATTGGAGCATTTATTCTTAATTTATAAGACACCAGTAACTTGGACAGAGTCATCTCAGAAGGACACAAAGTTGAGACTGAACTCAGAGTGGAGTTGGGAGTGGGATGGTAGCCAACAGCACGAAGGGGGAAAGTTACTCAAAGGAACTTGGGTAGGTGCCCAAAAACATAGTTTTTGGTCCAGCTGAATTTCATCCAGGTTGGCCTTAGAATAAAGAAATGGATATTGCATGTGTTGATCACTGTTATGGTTTGATATAAGGTCTCTCCCAAAAGCTCTGTCAATGGAGGAATGTTCACAGGTGAAATGATTGGACTGTGAGAGCTGTAATCTAATCAGTCCATACTAGTTTGATTGGGATAACTGGATGGAAACTGTAGGTAGGTGGAGCAAGGCTGGAGGAGGTGGGTCATTGGGGGGGCGTACTCTGGAAGAGTTCATTCTCTCTCCCTCTCTCTCCCTCTCTCTCCTTCCTAGCTATCATGAGTGTAGCAGATTTCCTCTGCTATGTCCTTCCTCCATAATGTTCTGCATCACCTTGGCCCCAGAGCAAGATTGTTGGCTGTTTGGACTGAGACTTCTGATACCATGAGTCAAAATAAAATTTTCCTCCTTATGTTATTCCTTTTTTTTAAAACATTTTTCCATTGAAGAATGCACTCTTTTTTAATTTTTTTTTTTTTTTTTAGTTTTAGGTGGACAGAATATCTTTAATTTACTTTTATGTGGTGCTGAGGTTCGAACCCAGTGCCTCACACATGCCAGGCGAGCACTCTACCACTTGAGCCACATTCCCCAGCCCCCTCTAGGTTATTTTTGCAGGGTATTTTGGTCACAGCTACACAAAACCAGATTAAAACAATTATATAATCTATGCCAGGTACCACATACCATGTATTCTGTATGCACTATTCATTTACCTTCACAACCACCCTCTAAAGTAGGCCTCTCGGCTTGCAAAAGTGCAGAGATTATGACTCGGTGAGGTCACTGGAGAACCCAGCAACATGATGAATGGAGATCATAACACAGCAAAGTGATGGCAGAGATTAGAACTACAGAGAATTCAGCCCTCTCTTAGAAAATTACAAGCAGGTTATAAGGACTCCCTACTCCCTATAAAAATATGTCTTAACACACCCAGTTAGTTTGTAGCTGAGTGGAGAATACTGCTCTGGGAGCTCTCTTTGCCTCAGGAGTTTGGGAGTAAGTATAGTCCTGCAAGGTAAGACTTGGCATCATCTAATTTTGTCTCCCAACCCAGGTTTTTTTCTTTTGACTTCTCCCAACCTCTACTTCTCCAGAGGCCCCATTCTTCCTTCTCCCTGCAATGAAAACTGCACAGGACTTCGAATATTTTACATTTTGTGATAGATCAGTGTTTCTGCCTTAAGTGCGTGCACACAAACTATTTGTGCAACCAAGTACTTCAAGATTTTAATTTCTAGTTGTGGGATGCTTTCCAAAATCAGAAAATTTTCAGGGCAAGAATGTAGAAAGGTGACTTCCAAGATCACCTAAATCCCAAATAAAACTCAGACCTACCTTTTCAAGGTGATTAAAAAGCATCTTCTCCCCATTATCCCACAACAAACCCTGCTCTCTGAGAAGACTTGTAGGGACTATTGAAGCAGGTAGAAACCTGCTCATTCTAGCTGAGGACATTGTTTAAGTGGTCTCTTTCTGGTCTTTTCTGAAGATCTCAATACACAATATCCTGCTCCCCTGTACTTAAGTCCGCTGCTTCTCCACTCCCTCCAGGCCCACCCACAGTGACCAGTGGATCCTGCAGAGTAGCAAGCTACCTTGAGGGATTGGAGTGTTCCCCCAGGGTTCAGGGCAGGATCACATTCACGGTTTTGCTCAGCAATGTGGAACAGTAAAGGAGAATCAACAGACAGAAAGGGCACTGCGAATGACAAGTCAAATGCCTTTGGGGGCCAGGAAAAACACAGGAGTAAACAAAGCAGCTGAGGATACAGGCCACCAGCTTGCTATCACTAGTCAAGACAGAACACTGAGCTGGGAACAAGGAAACCAGGCTTTGTCATAGACCAATTGTACATACTTGAATAAATTATGGAATTTCTTCATGACTTGGGTTGACTTTAGTAAAATGAAGCAATATTTATACTGATTCCAGAGTTCTTAAATCTAAATGGATTTTAACAATCTCTTGGTATCATTAAACACGGATTATGCCTTTATATTTACATTATAGAAATGAACAAATTTTTTTCTCCCAATTCTTTAGCAGATGCCAACTTTACAGGCTCTATAAACTTGTTCATATGTGTTAGACACAATCAAGTTATAAGAACCTGGTATCAGGAAACAAAATCTACAAATTATGCTGTGTCCATGTATGAATATACTACAATGAATCCTGCTTATATATAATTATAATGCATTAACTAAAATAATAGTAATAGAAAGGAGATCAGTGTATTAGAGCAAGCAGATCAGGGGGAGGGGGAAAGAGAGAGAAAAGGAAGAGAACTGAGATTGATCAAATTATGTCATGTGCATTATGAATATGGCATAATGAATAGCACTATTTGGTATAATTATAATGCACCAATTAAAAAAGAAACCTAGTATCTTCTTTGTGCCAGTATGTTTGATAACTCAGTTCTTTAAATGATGAGGGTTTGAGTTTTACAGAACAGTCACAATAGATCATAATTAGCAAATGAAAACATTTCTCAAAGCAAAGTTTAAAAGCCACTTTCTTTTTTATCAACAAGATTATTTTTAGAAATGGAAATCAGTGGATAAAATACACCTGTAAGAAAGAATATAAATAAGAAGGACCTAAATTTCAAGATTATAATAGTAGAATTTTTCAATTGTTCATGAAAATATACTTAGACAATTGGATGTATTGTTGACCTTCTGTATCCACAGGATTCACTCTCTTAGACTTAAGCAAATACTAATTGAAACTATTAAAAAAAGAGAGAGAGAGAAAGAAAAATTGTCTCTTTACTGAACAGACATTTTTCCTGTCATTATCCCCTAAGCAATACAGTAGAACAACTATTAATAAAGCATTCAATGTAAATACATTGAATTAGATATTATATATTATCTGGAGATTTAAAATATTTAGGAGGATATACTAATGTTATATACAATTAAAGGACTTGAGCATCTACAGATTCTGAAATTAATCCCTAGCAAAAGCCAAAAGTTAACTATACTTATATAGCTAAAAAGAAAAAAAAAAAAAAGTAAGGGCTGGGACATAGTTCTGTTACAGAGCACTTGTGTAGCATGCACAAGTTCCTGATCCCCCATACCAGGGGGAAAAAATTCATTAAGAGTGACTATAAAATGAAAAAGCATCACAATGTTTATCAAGATGGATAATTTAAAAACTATGTCTACTGTTTCCAACACCCTAGCTTCATAGCTTTGTGATGACTTCTATTCATGTACTTGGGTAGTCTCTCTTCTGGAAATACTCAGACCTCAATAGAGGAGAGGGGTTGTCAATCTTCTCTTCCTGAGGCTAGACTCTATATTTATGCTGAGCACACCTCTTGGCCCAAATCTTCATAATCATATTTGCTGTTACACTTTAGAAAGGAATAAAAGTATCATGCCTGGAATTATAAACAAATACAAGATGTATCCTTGGAAAAAGACATGCTGATTAGCTCAGAGCAATGAGAGCAAATTAACTAGACTTTGGAATGAAAGATCTTGGAAAGGATACAGAGGAAAGTCAAATATGACTAAATATCAGCAATGCAAAAGCTAAAGAGGCTTGCACACAGTTTGCATGATGGAAATAGTACACAATTATGTATTGATTTGATTTGCTGGAAATTATGGACTTAGGAAAGGAAGTGGATGAGAAGCAAAGAACAAATTCCAAGCATTTAAAGAATTTTTTCTCTTGATGCTTCTCTCTTTATTGGGTCTAGAAGAAGAAGGGAGTTCTTACATTGCTGTTTGAAAGATCTAAATTGAAGGAAAAATGTGCTGGTATCAAGGGTTGTTCATATAATGTGAATGGATTACTAAAAGATTTCAAATAAATTTCTCTGGTGACCTTAAGATATACAGAATTTCAGAACTCTTCCAAAGCCTTCATCTTTATACATGAGAAAAACTAATGCCCCTAGGACACAGCTAATAAATATCAGAGCCAAGATTTGAACTTCAGTTTCTGAATACCACAGTGGGAAGGGACCTAAAAGATCACAGACTCCCCAGACAGCGAGTGGAGTCTATTTCGGCCAACTTTTTATTAAGAAAAGGTCCAGGCAAATGAAAAAGTTGGGGAAAAATATTACAATAATACAGTCACCATTTGATTCAACAACTGCCAACATTTTGCAGCGTTGCTTTACCCATCTTACATGCACTTATGTGCCAATGTGTGGTACAACTGAAAGGGAGCTGAGAGTTCTGTATGTCATGACTTTTTCTTTCTACTTCCATGCCACATGTCCTGTAGAATGTCCAAAATTTGGGATTGGCTTATTATTTTATCTTGATGCCATTGCTTTTATTCCTCTTAAACTGGACTGAGGTCCACAGGCTTGGTTTGATTCAGGCTAAATAGTTCTGGTATGATATTTTAGAGATGATGTGTCAATAAATGAATTTGTTGCCAATTCTGACGGATGGATAGTTATTGCAAGAGCACATGCTGAGAAAATCCAAGGTTATATCAAAGCTTAGCAGAAATTGATGCTAGGATGAATCTATTGTGGGTATGGGTAAGAGTGAAACCAGCTACCTGATTACGAAGATCAATAAAATTTTATTTTATTTACTCGAGATAATTATAGATTCACACACAGTTTTAGTCATTTGTGTGTGTGTGTGTGTGTGTGTGTGTGTGTGTGACATTTGACACAATTTCATTTGATATAGGTTAATATTTGTCCACCCTACAAGGGAAAATACTGAACGGACCCACTACAATAGAATCCTACATGTTGTACCTTATAACTCCCTCCTCCAGTTGCCTAAAATCTGGCAATCACTTATTTTCCCTTAACTTCTAAAGTTTAGTCATTTTTTAAATGTCCTGTAATTAAAGTATTATATAATCTTTCAAGATTGAAAACTTATTCCCCAGATCTACCCTTTTCTCTTTCCTTCTCCTCCCCCTGGTTCTCTTCCTGTTCTCTACTGGTCTCCCTTTTATTTTCATGAGAACCTTCTCCCCCACCATCCTCTCCCCCTATCCCACCTTTTTTTTTTTAATCTCTAGTTTTCACATATGAGAGAAAAAATTCATCCCTTGACTTTGTACGTTTGGCTTATTTTACTTAACAGAATGTTTTCAAGTTTCATCCATTTTCCTGCAAATGACATAATTTCATTCTTTATGACTGAATAAAACTCCATTACGTATATATATCACATTTTCTTTATGCATTCATTTGTTGGTGGTACCTGTGCTGGTTCCATATCTTTCCTATTGTGAATTGTGCGACTATAAACATAGGTATGCATGTATCACTGTAGTATGAAGACTTTAAGTCTTTTAGATAAATAGCAAGGTGTAGTATAGCTGGGTCATATGGTGATTCCACTCCTAGTCTTTTGAGAAACCTCCATACTGATTTTCATAGTGGTTGTACTAATTTACAATCCCACCAACAGTTTATAAATATTCCTTTTCCCCCATATCCTTGCCAGCAATTATTTACTATTGGTGTTCGTGATGACTGCCATTCTAACTGGAGCTGGAATTTTAGTGTAGTTTTGATTTCCATTTCAAGATTGCTGAATATGTTGAACATTTTTCCACATTATTAGCCATTTGTATTTCTTCTTTTAAGAAGTGTCTGTTAAGTTCATTTTCTCACTGGTTGATGGGGTTATTTGGTTTTTGTGATAAGTTTTTTTTTTTTGGTTTTTATATATTCTGGATATTAATCCTGTCTTGAAAGAGTAGCTGGCAAAGATTTTCTTCTACTCTCTTGGCTCTCTTTTTGTGCTTTTAATCATTGCCTTTGTTGTGCAGAGACATTTTAATTTGATACCATGCCATTTATTAATTCTTAGTATTACTTC
This sequence comes from Callospermophilus lateralis, assembly GCF_048772815.1. Classification (NCBI taxonomy): domain Eukaryota; kingdom Metazoa; phylum Chordata; class Mammalia; order Rodentia; family Sciuridae; genus Callospermophilus; species Callospermophilus lateralis. Next base: position 28,699,097 of record NC_135320.1, read on the forward strand.
CTATGTTTTAAGGGTCCTATTGAGGAAGCTGTTGCCTGCACGTATATGTTGAAGTATTGACTCTATCTTTTCTTCTAACAGTTGCAGTTTCTGGTCTTCTTCCTAGGTCTTTGATCCATTTTGAGTTGAATTTTGCATGAGGTGAGATATTAGGATCTAATTTCATTCTTCAGCAAATGGATACCCAATTTTACTAGCATCATTTATTGAAAAGGCTTTTTTCTCCAACTTATGTTTTATAGGCTTTGTCAAGGGCCATGACTACATCTGAGTGGGTTCATCTCTGTGTCTTCTGTTCTATTTCATTGGTAGATGTGCTTTTATGCTAGTACCATGCAGTTTTTGTTACTATAACTCTGTAGTATATTTGAAGTCAGTGATGTCTATCAGCAAACTGAAAAATGAAACGTCAATGAGATCACTACACATGTATGAGAATAGCTTAAATAAATTTTTTAAAATATTTTAATGTGATGCCTCCAGCATTGCCTTTTTGGCTTTGAATTGCTTTGTTTATTCTGAGACTTTTATTCTTCCATATGAATTTTGGGACAGTTTTTTATTTCTAGTTCTATAAATAATGTCATCTGTGAAGAACATATTTTGATGGGGATTATCAGAATTGGCTTTGTTCAATTAATTATCTGAAGATCCATCCAAGTTGTTGCTATGCAAATAGTTTGTTCTTTTTATTGCTGAGTAGTATTCAATGTATGAATGTATCTGTTTGCTTAACCATTAAACCCATTGAAAAATGTCTGGCTCATTTTAGCTTTGAGCTATTAAAATGTTCCTATGAACATTAGTGTATGGGATTTTATAAGTTTTCATTCCTCTGAGATAAATGCCCAAGAGTATAATTTAGGGGTCATACAGTAATTGCATGCATAGTTTTGTTCTTATGAAATTGCCAAAGTCTTTCCAGAAAAAAATGATATAATTTTACATTTCCTCTAGCAATGTTAATGAGTGAACCATTTTCTCTGTATTCTTACCAGCATTTGGTGCTTTCACTATTTTTTATTTAAGCTATTCTCATAGATGTGTCGTGATCTCGTGATATTTCATTTTGCAGTTTGCTGATAGCTAGTGATGTTGAACTGGTTTTAACAAAGGAGTTGGAAAATATTTCCCCCTTCTCATTTTTCTTGAGGAGATTAATTTTGTGTTAATACTTCTTTAAATATTTGGTGGAATTCTCCAGTGGAGAATTTCTTTTCAGGTGTTCCAAAATTATGGATGCAATGTCTTAAGGACATAGAGCTATATAGGCTTTCTATTTCTTTTATTTTTTGGATCAAGTTTTGATATTTTGTTGTTTTTGAAGAATTGTTTTCTAAGCTGTTGACTATGAGGACAAAGTTGTTATAGTACCTTTCATTTTCATTTCCATGGTGGCAGGATCTATGGTAACATCATCTGACTTATTCTTTTTTCTCTCATTATATTTTTTTCTCTCATTATATTCTTATTACCTGTTATGATTTGGATGTGAGGTGTCCCTCAAAAGCTCATGTATTAAAAATGCAAGAAGGTTTAGAGGTGAAACGATTGGGTTATGAAAGGCTTGACCTAAAAAGCACATTAATTTCCTGATAGGGATTAACTGGTTGGTAACTGCAGGAAGGTAGTGTGTGGCTGCAGGAGGTGGGTCATTAGGGGCATGCCTTTGGGGTATATATTTTGTCTGTGGTACAGAGTCAGTCAGTCTCTCTCTCTCTCTCTCTCTCTCTCTCTCTCTCTCTCTCTCTCTCCCTCCCCACCCCCACGCCTTCTTGATGCCATGTGCCATTTCCTGAACCACTTTCCTCCACCAACACACTATTCTGCTATGATGTTTATCCTTGCCTTGAGCCCCAAGGACTGGAGCCTGCTATGGGCTAAGACTTCTGAAGCCATGATATCCTGAATAAACTATTCTTTCTCTAATTATTCTTGTCAGGTCTTTTAGTAGTAGCAAAGATTTTGGAAAAACCTTACTAAAACATTACCTTTGCTAGGGGTTCATCAATTGCATTGATTTTTAAAGATTTTTTATTTTTTGTATTGATTCCTCTTTGGTTTTCTGTTTTCAATTTTATTTCTTTTATTATTTCCTCCTTTGGTTAGCTTTGGCCTTATTTTTCCCACTTTTTCCTAGTTTCTTGAAGTGGAACTTAGATTTTTGTTTGAGATCCTTCCTCATTTCTCAGATCAGCATCTCATGCTATAATTTTGTCTCTGAGTGCTGTCTTAGTTGTTGAGTAGAATACTCCATAATTGGTTGATTTCAGTTTCATATTTTTGGAATAGTAGTTCCACTGCTTACTGAGAGGGTATATTGAAGTCTCTAAATGTAATTATAGATTTATCCTTTTCTTCTTTTAAGCTCTACCATTTTTTGCTTCATGTATTCTGAAACTCCTGTTTAGTGTGGTCACTTTTAGAATATTCACATCTTTCTAGTAGATTGATCCTTTTGCTATCATATAATTTCCCTTTTTGTCTGTAGTTATTTCTTTGCTCTGAAGTCTACTTTATCCTAATATTTTTTTAAAATTTTTCCTTGTATATATTTGTTTTCATATCTTTACTTTCAACCTACCTATGAAACTGAATTCTGAGTGACTATTTTATGCATGAAATATTATTGGGGCTTACTATTTCTTTTTTCTTTCTTTTGGTCTTTTCCTTTATTGTTTTTTAATTGGTACTGAAAATTGAACCCAGGGGTAGTATACCACTCAGCTACATACATAGCCCTTTCTTTGATTATTTATATTTTTAAATTTGAAACACGATCTCCCTAAGTTGATGAAGCTGGCCTTGAATTTGCAATCCTTCTGCCTCAGCCTCCTAAGTCACTAGAGTTACAGATATGTTCACCTATCATCTTTGCATTCTGATTGGTGTATTTAGACTACTGACATTTAACATAATTATTGTTATGTTAGTGCTTAAGTGTTCTATTTTGTTTTTTCTGATTATCATTTCTCTGTTTCTTTTTTTTCTAATTTCCTCTGTATAATTTAAGTATCTTTTAAAATCACATTTTCATTTATTTACAGTGGTTTGGGCTATACTCTTTTTCTTTGTGTGGTGCTGGGGATTGAACCCATGGCCTTGTGCATACAAGGAAAGCACTCTACCACATGAGCTATATTCCCAGCCCTGGACTATACTTTTTACATGATTTTTATAGTGACTGTTTAAAGTATTATGTGTATATGACACAATAATGACAGTATCAACATTTTACCATTTCCAGTAAAATATACAAACCTCACTCACATTTACATACCTTTTTTAAAATATCATCATCTTGATTGCCAGATGGTATTAGAATTTGTATTCCAATGATCAAATATTATTTGTAAAATTACTGAGATAAAGAATAATCTCTCATATACACCTATATTTCTGCTCTTTTGTTGTTCCTTCTTATTGAGAGTTCAAGTTTCTTTCTTTCATCTTTTATTTTCTGTTTGAAGAAATTCTTTCAGCTAGTTAGATCTGCTAGGGTAGATATGTTAGGAACAAATTCTTTTAGTTTATCATTATTGGAGAATATATTCTTTTCTCTTATATTTTTGAAGGGCAGTTACACCAGAGATAGAAGTTATAGTTGGCAGTTCTTTCTGTCAACCCTTGAATAATGTGACCTCTTCCTTCAGCCTCCATGGTTTCAGATGAAGAGTCCACTACCACTTAAACCAGTGCTCCTCTGTGAGTGTGTGTGGTTTCTCTCTAACTGCTTTCCAAATATTTCCTTTGTCTTTACTTTTAAAATTTTTAATTATGTGTCTTATTTTTTTTAATCCTGTTTAGGAATTTTAGTTCCTTGGATCTACTAGTTTGTGATTTTCACCAAGTTTCAGTCATTACCTCTTCAATAATCACTTAGCCCACTGTCTTTCTCTTCTCCCTCTGAGATTCCAGTCATATTAATATTAGATCTTATGACATTGGTTCTCAAGTTTCTGTTCAACTTCTTTTTCAGTCTATTTTCTCTATGTTCAAATTGGGTAAATTCTATCAACCTGACTCCAAATTTATTAACTATTCTTTTTCTCTCTTCTACCAGTGAGACTATCCAGGAAGGCTTTTTAATTTTTATTTTTATTATCTTTTCAGTTTCATAATTTCCACTTGTTTTTTAATAGCTTCTATTCCCTTCCTGAGATTTTCTGTTTTCATTTGTTTCAAGAGAATTTTTAACCAATTCCTAAAGCATTTACCTGGCAGCCACTTTAAAATTCTTGCCAAATAATTCCAGCATCTGATTCATCTATGTTACCATCAGGTGTAATGTTCTTGGCTCTTAGAATGATAGGTGATTTTGTAGTTTTATCTGATTATGTTGGCTGTTAACATTGGGAGACTCAGCAGGCTTTTCTTTTAGCAGACAGCCCTCCTAACTAAGTTAAGGATGTCAGTCTTGATCACCTTTTGTGGCTTGTGGGTCAGATGGAAATTTTACTTTTAGACATTTCTCGGTGTCATTTTGGTCTGTTTGGATTATCTGTGCTTCCGTGTGTGTGTGTGTACATTTAACATTGGTCCCTGCTGGCCAAAGGAATTTTCCCAAATGACACCACAGGGTGTCGGGGGAGAAGGTGTTGGGATCTCCTTCCTGATCTTCTTGGGCTGCCTCAGTGTTTCTGAGCAGGGAAGCACAATCTCAGGCCCACTGGGTCAAAGCAGCTTCCTGTGCGAGCCTGCTTTCTGTGACTGGCCCCTCTTACCAGTTTTGCTTGCCTGCCCTTGTGTCTCCTCTGAAACTAAAATAGCCTGTGAATACCCTGCAGTCCCAGAGTAGCTCCCTTACAAACCTTTACAAGGAAAGGAGTTAGCTCAGTATGGGATGATGGCTTCATAGAGAAGACCCTATTTAGAACATCCTGGATGGTCATTGGAAGAATCCAGACCTGATCATGTAGACAGGAGGCACCAGATTTGGCATTTATGCCTAAGATGGTTTATAAGGGACACAAGATTCTGACAAACCATGAGGCCAATGGCATCCTCCTAGGACAGATGAGGAGGTCCTAACAAGCCCCTGTACACCTCAATAGCTTTTAGAAACTTCCATAAGTCTACCCTGCCTACCAAACAGGCAAGACATCATCTCCATTCAACCCCACCACCAGTGAGAGGTGTGGGAACCTTCACAGGAAATGACCAGTGTCCCTGAGCTCTTTCAGTCATCTATGAGGACATCTGGAAATCCCACAGTGAACTAAGTGCTTCCGTGCAGCTCTGCGTCCTCTAATATCCATGGTAATTGCTTTGCTCATTTGTGCTTTGTGTTTGATTTCATTGCACATGAGCAGAAACAGAAAGATATTAAAAATGAAGAAAAAGAAAAAAAATGTATATTTTCTAAGAGTCTGACGATCGTTTCAGTGTGTGTGTACATTTAACAAGATGGTAGATATGGCATCAGCTTATCTTCAGAGTAATAAAAACTGCCATTCAAGAGCCAAAAAAAATCTTCTAATGGTTTTTTGAAACAGCTCCCTCTTGCAATGCATTATCACAGTACTTTACGATAAGGAGAAAAGTATGTTCCAATACAACATCAGATAATGCCAAATATACAGACGAGCAAGAGGAATAGCTCACTTTTTGGGAAAGAGAAGAAGTGAAGAAAAATTATTGGGTAAGAGAAGCTAACTACATCTCTGGTGAGGGAAGTAGGCAACGACCCATTCAGGGCACCTGACTTTCTTTAGTGGTCAAAAGTCTTCAGGAGGAAAACAAGTAAAGAGAAGATAAAGTTTAATGAGTTTTAATTAATTTAATATGCCACGGACTTATTAGTCTGTGCAGGAGATAAAACTAAACCTTCCTGAAAAAATTCCTTTCATAGCAAAGAAAGCATGTGCCTCAATGATGTGGGTCGGGGTTACTGGAGGTGGGTAAAAGATGCCAGTTGATAGTCACACCTATGTCATGTTGGGGGAGTGCTGAAGAGCCAAGAGGCAAGCTGAATAGGTGACCCCTTCTTTATGAGATTTTAATTTATGTAGGTTTATTTTATATTTATATATGTTTGTCTTTGACATATTCCAACCGGAAGACTTTGGGAGTTTGAGGTCAATCACACTTGACTTGCAAATCACTTCAAATTGTTTCTGACTCCAAGTGGGAAACTGAAGAGATTCCGAGCATCAGACAGGAGAACTAACAGCAACAAAAGATCAAAAGTTCCCCCAAAAGCCAAATCTAAGAGAAATCTCTTGTTTCTGCCCATCAGATCTGGTACTTTCCCTCCTTGAGGGGATGGAACTACTTCATCACAGTCGCAGTTTCCTATGTGAAAATCTAAGGTACAACATTAACTATGTCTTCCTCCTCCTCCTCTGCATATCCAATCAGTGGCCAAACACTGATGGTTTTATCTCATTATAGCTTTTTCTCTTTTAAAAATATATTTTAATGGACAAATACAAATTTCAGGGTGAAAGCAACTGGGCAATCATTGTTGCGACCCCAAAAAGCACAGGTAACAAAATGAGAAATAGACAAATGGGATCACATCAAACTAAAAATCTTTTGCACAACAAGGTATTTTAGTCAGCTTTTCCATCTCTGTGATCAAAAGACCAACAATAACAACTTAGAGGAGGATGTTTATTTTGAATCATGGTTCCAAAGGTTTAGTCCACAGTTGGCTGACTCTATCACTCTGGACCCATGGGTGAGGCAGAACATCATTAAAGAGAGAAACGGCTTAGGACATTACAACCAAGAAGCAGAGAGAGTGAGCTCCACTCACCATTGAAAAATATCACCCTTAAAGCCATGCCCCCAGTGATCTGCTTTCTCCAGCCATGTCCTACCTGCCTACAGTAACCACCCAGTTAATCTTATAATTTAGTCATTTCACTTCTGAACGTTCTTACATTGTCTATACATGAGTTTTGGGGGGACAACTCAGATATAAACCACAACACAAGGGACAATCAAGAGTAAAGAGACAAATAACCTACAGAATGGAAGAAAATATTTGCAAATCATATATTTGATAAGATGTTAATATCTAAAATATATAAGAAACTCACACAACTCAATAACATGAACACAAGTAATTAAATGGGCAGAGGACCTCCTTTTTTAAAAGAAGACATACAAATGGTCAATAGGTATATGAAAAAATATTGAACATCACTATCATCAGGGGGATGCAAATTAAAACCACAATAAGGTGTTACCTCACACCTATTAGAATAATTACTGTAACAAATATGAAAGATAACAAGTGTTATCACTGGTGTGGAGAAAAAGAATCCTTTCCCAGTGTTGGTGGGGATTTAAATTAGTGCAACTATTATGGAAAATAGCAAGGAGCTTCCTCAAAAAATTAAAATAGAGCTGGGAGTGATGACCCATGCCTATAATCCCAGCAGCTCAGGAGACTGAGGCAGGAGGATCACAAGTTCAAGGTAAACCTCAATAATTTAGCATGTCCCTTAGCAATCTAGTGAGAGCCTGTTTCAAAATGAAAAATAAAAAGGGCTGGGGATGTGGCTCAGTGGTTAAGCGCTCCAGGTTCAATCCTAGGTACCAAAAAAAAAAAAAAAAAAAAAAAATCAAATAGAACTACTATATGATTCAACAATCTCACTTCTATGTATGTCCCCACAGGAAACAAAATCAATTTGTCAAAGATATATTTACATTCCCAGGTTCATTATAGCTTTATTATTCACAATAGCCAAAATTTGGAGTCAATTGAACTGTACATCAACCAATGAATGCATAAAGAAAATATGCTGCACACACACACACACACACACACACACACACACACACTGAATGCTACTCCATCTTAAAAAACAAGTTAATCTTGTTATTTGCAACATAGGCCACCTGGAGGGCATTATGTTGTGAAATAAGCCAGACACAGAAAGACAAGTACCACAAGAGATCACTCACATATGTAACTAAAAAAGTTGAATTTGTAGAAGCGGAGACTAGAATGGTGGTTTGAGGGGCCAGAGGTAGTGGTGGGATTGAGGACATGTTGGTCAAAGGATGAAAACTTCCAGTTAGACAGGAGGAATAAGTTCAAGAAATCTTTTGTACAAAGTGGAGAGAGGCTACAGTTGATGAAAATGTATTGTGTACTTAAAAGGAACTGAGGGTAGATTTTTACATGTTCTTCTTATTTAAAAAAAATGGCAAGAATGTAAGATAATACACATGTTAGTTTGATTTAGCCATCCCACAATGTATACATATTTTAAAACATCATGTTAAACACCACAAACATAAAATTAATGTTTTATTATTTTTAATTAGCAACAATGTACATATTTAAGGTGTAAAACATGGTGTTTTGAAATAGGTATACATTGTGGAATGGTAAATCAAGCTAATAAAATATATATTAAGCATGAATTAAATATGCGCAAAATGTAATAACCATGTTAATAATGTTGTATGATACATTTCTTTAGCTTTTTCCTCCTAATTGAAACTTTATGTTCTCTGGCCAACAATTTCCTAATTCCACTCTTTCCGGCCCCAGTATCCACCATTCATTCTACTCTCTGTTTCTGAGTTCAATTTTGTCAGATTTCATATGACAGTGAGATCCTATAATATTAGATATTTCTTTGAATCTGTCCAGCTCTTTTTCTACCAGCACCAAGCTAGTCCAGTCACCGACTCTGCAGGAAGTAGCCTTGAGATGTCTCTCCTGCGATCACTCTTGCAATCCTTCAATCCAGTCTCAGCATAATGGGCTGAGACACAAAACAGATGATGTGCTCCTTTCCTTAAAACCTTCATAGGCTCTTATCTTTCTTAGAATGATATACAAGACTCTGCAGGATTCTGCCATGCCTATCTTGCCACAGCATCTCAGGCAACTGAGGGTCCTCTGTTGGAGCTGCCAAAGTCCTCTTCCCCCTTGGGGTTTGTGTCCTGCAGCATTAGTTGTACAACATGTGGGAGCCACTTTCTACCCAAACTTTCCTTTTCAGCCTCTTAGCCTTCCTAAGGTCTCTAAATATACAACAACTTTTACAACTTAGGGATATTGGCACAGACCGTTCCCTGGCCTGGAATGCTAACCCTTGTTCTTTCAGACCATAAGTATCTGCCCTAGAATAGACTGAGAGCCTTTTTTCCATTCCTCTGCATGCTGTTCTTATCTCTGGCTGTTTATCACATCTGTGCTTACTTAAATAGGACAGCATTTGTGTTGCCAGCTCTGTCATCAGGATGGAAATCCCATGAGTGCAGGACTGTCCTCTGCCCAGGCTCTGGCACTTGATTTAGCCATCCCACAATGTATGCATATTTTAAAACATCATGTTACACACCACAAACATAAAATTAATATTTCATTATGCTTCACACAGTTAAGTACTCAATGTTTCTCAAGTGAATATGTAACCTAAGGGGGAAAATGTCAAAACCAATATGGTGCTCCCTTAAAGATTTAAGGAAGGATTCCCAGTGAGAGATGATATAAAATGGAAATTAATAGTGTGCTGCCTTTTAACTCATTAGCAACATATAAAAGGTTATCATTAGGGTTTGGTGGGACTCTTTATCATCATAATGTAGTGGGCACAACACAAGTGTCTCCAAAAGAACCTCCATCCTGGTTATCTTCTTCAACTACTTAGTTTCCTCATCTGTGACTGCTCTTCTCTATGAGGAATCTGGTTTTGGTCCTTGACTTCACAGTTGGGGAATTTCCTCAAAATACTAATTCCCTGGTCCCAATCCCAGAAATGCTAATGTATGCTGATGTAATAATTTTAGAGTAGGTCACACGCAGCCTGGGTTAAGAAACACTGACTGATACTCCATACCTAGTGTAAAGAATTCTTTGGTAAAATGCATTCTGCAAGGAAATTACAATTATATTTATTTTTTGATGAAATTTTATTAGGTTTTGATGAAGAAAGATTACTTTTTAGGCCATTAGACCTATATGTTTTTTTAAAGTTCCCACACGAATGTTAAGACTCTTCATTATTTAAAATAAAAATTAAAATGCACGTGTTTGGTGCAGAGAGGTCACTTTTGAGATGATTCTGGTAGAGTCCCCTGAAATATCTGTTCCCATGACTCAGGCTAATTTCCCTCCCCAGTTTCATCACAGAGGATGTTTCCAGCTACCAGATCCAGTTTCTCTGTCACTTGTTGCCACCATCTGCAATCTAGCCAAGCTAAGAAGTTTTTCAACCACCATCTTTTTCTTTGCCACCTCCTTTGCCCTGCCCCTCTTCTTTTGCCTATTTTACTTCCATTCTTGGTCAAGGGTATGCTTTTCAAAAACCTATTCTTTCCCTCTGACAATTGAATAATAACTACCCTTTGTATCAGACCACACACACACACACACACACACACACACACACACACACCCTACAAGGTTTCACCCAATGAAGTAAGGTAAAAGCAGCCTGCAATACCAGGTCACATCAAGTCATTCCAGTGTGATTAAGAGTTGTTCCCTCACCCAGGACTTCTAAGCATTGCTTCTGCTCCTAAGCACCCACTTGCTTTTAGAAAAGAGTTTCCCCCACATTTATGATCTTCCTAAGTGCCCTTAAGCTGTCAAAACTTCCTCGAAGGTGAACTCACATGAGAATTCTTGAATATTGCAAATGTCAACTTAAATTTTGTTTTGAGAATAAAAATGCAAATGTGATTTTATAAGTCATTATCAGAAGAGTTATTGTCAATAAAGGAAAAACATAATTTTTTTTAACTTCCCCCTTTGGGGGATCTGGGAATTCAATCCAGGAGTTCTTTACCACTAGCTACAATTCTAGCCCTTTTTAAATTTTTTTTAATATTTTAATTTTAAGACAGGGTCTCCATAAACCACTGAGTCTGGTCTCAAACTTGTTATTCTCCTGCTTCAGCCTCCTGAGTCGCTAGGATTACAAGCACATGACACCATGCATGACAGTGTTGTGAAAGTATAATTATTATAATGATTATAATAAAGGAAAATGGGAGTAATATGTGTTTGGGGCATATGGCCATGAGAAACAAAGTTGATCTTGCTTCATTTTGACTTTTGTGGATATGCAGTCAAGTGCCTTGTTCTTCAGTGGTAACACACTTTCAAACATAGGTGAACAGAGGAATCGTTTTTATCCTAAGGATAGTTTAGAAAATTACTACTATTACACTAAAGAGGCATGGAAGGGCAGGATAACCCAGATGAGCAAATAGGAGGCAATGAAATACACATTTGCCTTTTGGTAACATAATGGGTCACACGAATAGAATTTTCCACTTTAAGTAACCCATGCAATGCTTTTCCACTCTCTTTAGAATAGTACTTTTTTTTTTTTTTTTACATTCTCAGTTGCCAAATAGTATTTTTTTTTCAAACTTCAATTTAAAAGAAATATCACTACTTTCCCAAAAAGTAAGTCTCATGACCAAAAAGTTAAGGCAATTAGTAGAACCAAGGGAAAAAGTAAAGCTGGATCTAATAAAGTTAAAGCAATTAGTAGAACCAAAGTAAAAAGTAAAGCAGGGAAAATGTATCTCAGATCCTAATTGAATATTCATTCATTCATTCACTCACTCATGGAGTATCCATGCTCATTAAGAACTAGGTCCTATTCTCCATGCTAGAATAACTGAGAAAGACAGCAGTGCAAATTTCAGTCTATACTGCAAGATGCTAGATTTGAGGGGTAAACAGATTGCTAAGGGGTCATGGGAGGGAAAGCAGTAATCCAATAGAGCTAGATTGCTCCACTTCCTGGAGCGATGTAACCCTACGATATTGTACTGTACACCATGCCTTTGTTGGTCCCACTGACTTAAGGAGGAATTAATCTTGTGTTGTTTTCTGAACAGTGCTTGGGACATGTGAGAGCTCTGGAGTCAGATTGTAAGATCTAAATATTGAATCTGAATTTATCAGCTCTAATATGATTAAGTTTGTTGTTGTTCTGTGCCTCAAGTTCCTCATCAGTATGATTAAAATACTAGTACTAAATATATAACATTTTTGTAAAAGAATTAATTCATTTAAATAACATAGAGGATGGTCTATTATAGAAAGCACACAGTAAATATTAACATTTAGTACTATATATTTTGGTCTCTTGGCATATTACCGTGTTCTGCTTAATCTTACTAATGTGTGTATGTGTGTGTGTGTATCATGTTCAACATATTCCTTCAAAATGAAAATGTGTTTTTTGTTTATTTTTATTTTTTTACTCCTCAATCCTAGCATTGGGATTTGATTTAATTGAGGATGATATTAGTAGAAAGGTTTAATTTTATTTTATAAAGCATTTTCTTTCTATTAGAATGTTTACATTTTCTTAAAAATATCACCAAAATGAAAAAAAAATGTTATCTTTAAGAGGTGTCCTCCGAGGTTTGGAGAGTCAGAGCAATTAGAAATGAATGAGAGAATCTTTATTTAGCATTAGCTTTCCAATTGGCCTGAAGACCCAGGCCTGTCCCTTAATTGCTTAGTTTGCCTAGATTGTTGACTTTAGATTCTCACTTCTGTGTCTTGGGTTTTTAAACCTCCTCTTTGCTTTTGGATATTTCTCCTCACTATTCAGATTTGCTAAACATACAATTATCTCCCCTGCACTCTTCAGACCTGTTTTAATGGTGGATCCATCTCATCACTAGCCCCCTATAGCCATGGTAAAATTTGCATTTTAAAACTTACCTGGAATTTCAGCCAATAAACATTTTGATATATGTTTTACCTTTTGCAAAACAAACGTTTTGTTAGGAATCCAAAGATCATCAGTAAATCAGAATGGACAAGGGAAATCAATCCAAAGAAAGCACTTTCATGCATTTAAGGGAACTGTGCTAAGTTCTGTGCTAAATCAAATATATTCAAAGTTACTTTGAAGTCATAATTGTTTAATTAAATTGAGTGGAACAATGAAGTCCATGTCCTGCTCCACTGTAGAAATCACTCAGATGTTAATATCTGAAACCAGATGGACATTTAAAAATTTTTTTTAGAATTTTAAAATGTTGTGTCTATCTTTTTCCCTCTACTCTTCACTCTTCTTTCAACTGTTATTTCCTTTGATCATTTTGGCACCCAACACATCTCTTTTGGACATTGTTCCATCTTTTCCAAGTTCAATTATAACACTTAGTAATTACATCTGGCTTGAAAAATCTGTTCGGCATATCCCATTGATCTAAAGTCCTCAGATGGTCCATCTTTGCTATTTGCTGCTGTAGAATGGATGCCAGAGCTCTATCCTAAATGACTTTGTGGAGTATGTGGAGCAGCTTTCCCAAACCACCCCATCATGATAATTTGTTATCATTGAACATTCAAAAGGTGCAATAAATATCACTTATTTTTTCTTCAAAAGTTAACTGAATTATGTGTGCTAAATCCTGTGGCAGATGCAGAAGCCCCCAAGATAAAGCACAGCTTCTGTTTTCAAGCTCACCACTAGGGAAGACAAAGGAGAAAACCAAGCACTAAGTATGGTAAGAAAAGTCAGTGATGAACAAGACAGGCCAAGTTAGACAGGCTCCTCTCCCCAGGGAGTTATGGTGGAGGGACCTAGGCCATAAGAGCCTCTGTCCATGGTCATTGGCTAAGCTATAGAGGAACTAGGAGTCCTCTCTTTCTTCCATTACCATTTCCCCTTAACAGGGATCTGTCCTACTGTCCTCTCCTTTCTGTCTCTCTCCTTTTACCAGATCAATGATGCAATTAGAAGGATCGTAAGCCCCCTCTGGTTGGGGAAATGTTTCTCCCCTTCTGCTGCAGGCAGAACGGAGCCAGAGTGGGTCTAAGGCAAGTAGCAGATGATGTTGAGGAGGATGTTGCCCACTGGATATTCCAAGGCCAGTTCACCATATTTGGATATTCCAGAGAGATCTGGTGCAAACCAGCTAATGTTTTCCTTACAAACCACATGTCAGGAATCTAGGATGGAACTGACTAGCTGAAGAAAAAAGAGAGAAGAGATGCTATCACTTTCTATCAGAAAATCAACTAACATATTTTCATGACTTTTTGAACCTGTCACTCTTAAAATGCTGAGCATCTGATACCCCTGTACTATCCTCCCCAAAATGGCAGTGAATTCAGAATCCATTCAAAAGAAAGATTCAAAACCTATGTATTTTACTCAGAGGTTCTCATACCCTAGGCTTTCCAAAATCCTGTTAAAAACCATCAATTAAATTTGCATAGCTCTTTCCAAATCTGCTGGTACAACTTTGGCTTCCCCCTCTTCCACTTTAAAAGGTAAATAATACAGGCAGACCATTTCCTGGGTATATCTTCTTTTCTTTCTTTCTTTTTTGTGTTTAAAACAAAATTCTTAACCCCTGGGGAACTGTCCGTCTAAGTGACTGCTCAAAACGAATCAGCCTGGATCACCATTCATGGGGCGTGCAGCCCAGGAGGAGAGGGTCACCAGGATGACAATAGCAGATGGTGGATACTGAATTAATTAGGGCCCTGATAGATGCTGGAGGAAATGGACATGGACATGAGTTCCTGCTCTGGAAGCCAGGCCTATGATTTGGACATGCATATTCACAAATGACCCCAAAAGAGAATGGACAGCCGGCTGTGAACGTGCTGTATACGTGGGAAATGGACCACCGAATACAAAGAGCTTGCTTCCATCAGCCAGGGGACTGCTCCATTCATTTATGCGCTTTAACACAGGTCTATTATCTTTAACAGCTTCATGCTGCCATCCAATTTCAGTCCCAGTGCAATTTGCAGACCCCGAACCCTCTAAACAAAATGATGGACTTATCAACACGTGGAATAGAATTCATTTGGTTTGGTAGCTGGCAGTAGCAAATACTGAAACCATCACAAAGCTAGAAAGGAGACATTTCCTATTGTTTCCCTACCCAGCCTAATTTATTCTTTTCAGTGCATTTTAAAGTTATATGTTTTTATCAACAATACTTTTAAGAGAAGCCTGTTATCTTCTGTGCCTGTTATCTTGGCTGTGATGTTTGCACCGGGCTGACAACATGGACACCCAGTATACAAACAAAACACAGCAAAACCCAGGAAACAAATAGTCTTCACATTCCCTAAAGAGCCAACTCAAAAACATTCTCCGCCAGAGTTTAACATTATTGAACCAATTTAAAAAGAGAGATTATCCAGAAACAAAATTTCTGTTTGCTTTCAAATAATATGATATTGAAATCCATCCAAATTAGAATGTACCCAGCACTAATACAGTCATCATGGAACACAGTGTGGAAGCCTCTAAAAAAATTAAAAATAATCCAGGAGCAGTGACACACACCTGTAATCCCAGCAGCTCCGGAGGCTGAGGCAGGAGGATTGTGAGTTCAAAGCCAGCCTCAGCGAGTTCCTGTATCTAAATAAAATACAAAATAGGGCTGGGGATGTGGCACAGTGGTCAAGTGCCCAAGTTCAATCCCTGGTATCAAAAAAAAAAAAAAATTAAAAGTAGGAGTACCATATGAACAGCTATCTCACTGTTGAGTATATATTCAAAGGGATTATCTGCACCTCTATATTCACAATATTCGAAACAGCCAAGAGATGGAATCCAAGCAACTATCCGACAATGGGTGAGTAGATTAAGCAAATACAGTATATGTACAGAATAGAATACTATTTCAGCCTTAAAAAGGAGGAAATCCTGCCACTTCCAACAACATGAAATAAACCTGAAGGATATTATGTTAAGTTAAACATGCCAGGCACAGAACAAATACTATATTACCTCACTATGTTCCATTTGTGGAATCTCAACAGTGAAACTCACAGCATCAGAGAGTACCATAGTGTTACTAGGCGGGGCGGTGGTGGTAAGGGGTTGGAAAGATGTTTGTGAAAGGATACAAACTTTCACTTAGGAGTAATAAATTCAAGAGCTCTACAAACATCATGGTGACTATAGTTAATCACAATGAATCAAATTATTAAAAATTGCTAAGAAAGTAGATTTAAGTGTTCTCTCCAAAAAATTCCAAGTATGTGTGGTGATGCACATGTTAATTAGCTTGATTTAGCCATTTCACAGTGTGTACAGATGATAACACATCATGTTGTACACCAAACACATGCAATTTTGTCAGTTAAAAGAGGAGGGAAATAAAGAAGGGAAAGAAGGAAAAGAAAAGAAAAGGAAGAGGAGGGAAGGAGGTCTGTATTATTCATCCTGCCAGGAAGTTAAGATAGGTGCTTTTTAAATTTCCATCAGCTTGCCTGAGATTTTTTCAGAATGCTTGTTTGCTGAGAAGGCACTGGTCAAACTCTTCAAATTGGGCAGGTATCTCTCATTTGTGTCCTGGCTTCTGGGTCCTCTCAGATCACAAATAAGTAATCACTCAGCTAAGTTGATGCCCCATGAGGGACATGTGGTGACCTTCAAAAGTACAGGACACAGGTCACTGGTTCAGCTCTGGGCTGGGCCACTTAAATACTTCATGCAGGGCTGCTGACTACACACAGGTGGTCAGTCTCTGCCTGGTTCCTAATTGCTTGAATATGATGACTTCTTGTATCCTCAGTAAGATTCCTAATGCCTCCCAGACCTCTTCCTTGTGGCTCTGTCCAACTAGGCTAAGTTCTCAGTTTGCAACCTTGGAGGACCAGATCTGATGTGACTTCTTGCTGACTCACCACAGACCCCTCATTTTCACTTACGGAGGATGAGGGAAAGGTAGAGGGAGTCCTCATGACCTAAATGAGATGGTTTAGGAACCTGAAAGTTCAAAGCTGGGATCTTGCAACCTTATTTAGCAGAGTAATATTAAGAATTTGCCAAACATTCCTGAGTCACAATGTCCTCTTCAGTAAAAAGAAGAAGCTAATAGCATCCTCTGGGTTCACTGAGAGGATTGCAGTACACAACCTCTACTTGTGATCTTCAAAGGGTGTTTCCTGGACCAGCATCATCTAGGAATTTATTAAAAATGCAAATTATCAGATGCTACCCCAGGAGTCCAGTCATTTTTAATTTTAAGGAGTTGAACCATTGGTCCATTTAAAGGTGCCCATTACAGGGTCAGGAATGGTAAGAGACTTGTAAGTGAGAGCCTCCTTGTTCCATTTTTCCATCCATAAATAAAGAAATATAGAGTTTCTAAAATTTGCCCTAACCCAGAACAATTTAATTCAGTTGAAGTATGTGCGGAAAGGAAAGCCCCGTACCTGTCATTATAGGGACACAAAGTGAAGTGAAAGAAATTGGGTAATGTTGGTCTCCATGGGTCATGTTGAAGGTCTGGAATCTTCTCAGGGAAATTAAGGAGTGAAAATGGTTGAAATTTCCCCCCTTTTGTGGAGGGCAAGTTCCCAGGTATCCTGAGGCAGTTAACTTGTCTGGGACTGAGGAAACGTTTTAAGAGTTAATTCAGCCACTAACTACCGATATAATCCTAGGAAAACCAAGTCCTGCAAACTTTGCTTTCTTTATTGTGATTAAAGATAAAGGCTTTAGAATAAATGTACTCTAGTCATCTGTATGATGTTGCTGAACAAATAAGTTCTAGACATCACTGCCATCAGGATGAGACCTCAGGCCTGCCACTTCCTTGCCTGTTTGACCTTGGGTGAGTTATCTAATGATTCTGGCCATCAGTTCCATCATTTTGAAAAGCACAACAGCCCACCTCACACATTTGTTTTGAAGATTAAATATTTGCAAGGACGCTTGAACAGCATCCTATATTGCAAACTAAAATACTGTAACTGGTCAGATCTGATAGGGGCTGATCTAGATGGTATGACACAGCATTAGAAATCTCTAAAATGTGTCAGGTGCCTTGATTGTGTGTGGGAATTGTGGAAAGTTTGAGGGCATGGTTCATGTGAAACTAGCTGTTCAACAGCTGAGCAAATCAGAAGAGGAGCTGTCCAGTGCAGGGTAACCTGAGGCTCCCAACAAGGAACCAAGACTCAGGTGTCAAGTTATCTGACAACTGGAGAATAAATAGAAAAGGAAGTATACTGAAAATCTGATTCCTGGTAGGACCAAAATAAGGTTCTGAGACCTCACCTCAAGGGAAAATTATTCCATAATTCGTCCCACTTCAGACACAGGACACCTGAAATATCAGTAGGCTTACTTGGAATTTCTCCAGGACATAGCTAGGTCCAAACTTGCTACTTAAAATTGTTCACTACTTTGGGATAAAAAAGAGTTAGAGTAATCAGGGGTTAAGATCTCCTAATTTCCTTATCTTGTAGCTAGTTATCTTAGTTACTGCAGTCTAACCTCCACAAGCTTGCTCTAATACTGACCTCAGAGTCTGAAACACAAAAGCTAAGCAAGCCACAGAATTTTTACCCCAGAACATTGAATTTCCAACAAAGGCTGATATCAATTCACCTTGTGTTTCCCAGTTTGGTCTTTCTGCTATATAAAGCTTCCTCTAATTTTGGATACAGATAGTTTTTTTGTTTTAATTTTTTTCTTTATTACACGCTGGCAGATAACATTCATTTTTTTAATCCTTCCCTATATGTCTGCATGTTGCACTATCTACTTTAGTCAGGCTTTATGCATTTTCATATTGGTAGGCTTTGCTTCAGCTATGCCCTTGGTTTTTAAGGCATTGACCCCTCCCCATTCTTTTGAAACATTATTGTTATTATTATTGTTACTATTGCTACTATTGTTAACTTTTAACTGCCTTAAGCCTCCTCTTCTCCCTTTGCTCATCTCCTTTCACACACATTTCCTCCCATAGACACTGGTGTGAACTCTGCAACAGGTGTTTTCCCAGGACCAATGAGAACTCCATTCCCTTCAACTGCATGGACTGGGCTGTGAGCAGGGGTCCCTCTGACACTGAGGACCCTTCATACAGAAAAAGGCACCTTGTCAACCAGAAGCTTCTGAGATGCTGCCACATAGGAGCCTGACTCTACATTTAGGATAATGTGTGTCACTCTTCTTGATATTTAGAAAAGTATATTTGTTTCCCACTTATTATAAGTGGTATAGCATTTTAGAAGTAACAATAAAAGCTACAAAGATCAAATAATAATGAAACAGAACATCTTCACTTATGGGGGTGAGTGTCAAATGGGGTAAATTCCTGGAATTCTTGAGGATGATGGATAATAGACTTTATCCTCTGAGTGAAGCCTAAGTGGTATTATAGTAAATGGTGGGCACAGGGTCTCCTGACCCAGATGGGCAGTGTGAGTGGGAAAGAGAGTAGAGAGGGGAAACACCTTCTTTCTTTCCTCACTGCATCCTATTCACCAAGAAGCTATGCCTTGCCTCCAAGACTGCTGTCCATCTGTGCCCTAGCCCTGACCCCTATCCCAAAATTCCCCCGAAATATCCGTTGTCCACATTTGATGTCCCTGCTGATTGGATTCTGACACAAAAATAGCCCCCTCCAGCAAGCCACTCAGACATAAATACCAAGCAAAGGGGACCTGCATGTCATCCCAGAATGCTTGGATATTGGTCCCCTATCATTTATTCTCTCTGAAGTGCAAGAGAGGAAAAATGGATTTTGCAGCAAGTTTGTTTAACAAAAAAAGAGTAGAGTCAGAGTTTGACGCTTTTGAGACAATGAAGTTTGATGCTCTGAGACAACAAATGCTTTATATTGGAAAATAAGCTTTAGATAAATTCCTAGGTATTACCTGCATTTTTACTAGATGTTTACAAATAGACTCTTACTCTGAACAAAATTGGCATAACAGCCCTAAGGAGAAAGGAAATTTTTCATCAGCTTGAAAAGCCCATTTTTTTTTTTCTTTGTCTTCTTGCCTATAAGCTTGGTTGCACAGTTTACAAAGCACATTTGCCTTTATGATTTTTCACTGTTATTTTCTGGTTCGGCACTGATGACCTGGTCTCCACCCAGGTAGATCCTGGTCATCCATTAAGACTCAGCTCAGCTGTGCCTGCCTGGCCCTCTCCTCTTGCGAAGTGCCTGCCTCAGCATTACCATGGCAACCTGCATATTTATTTATCAAAGCACTTACTACATTGTATTGAAATACTTTGCTCAGTTATCTCCCATGTTAGCCTCTCAGATTTTCAGGGGTTGCCATCTTGCTTATTCACATCAACTGTGTTAAATGTACCTGGTTCTTTCAATCTTAGAAAATAGCAAAGATTTAAAAATCAACCCCACCCTATGTGTTGCAAGAACTGGCTGACTACTGGGGGAAAAAAACTGCTTCCCAGAGGACTTAGTAAGACTCTATATAGACAACCTCTTATTTACCAAGGACAAGGTCAGGCACAGACCTTCCAAATGCCCACTCTTTGCTTCACAAATAATTAGATGAACTGCTTTTCCCCACTGATGTATCAGAACAAAAAGCTTGTTAAACTAATTTGGTTAAGATTTTCTCTTTCCCTCTGGGCCCTTGAACTTTGGCTCCTCTTCAGACTGAGTCAGCAGACAGCCCCTGTCTGGCCTCAGGGTAAAACATTCCTCTGATCTACTGTCCCTTCGACAATTCTCACCCCATTTCCCACACTAGATTCCTTCTAGCCTTATTCACTTCAAAACCCTTTTTGTCTGTTTCTTGAGAGCTTACAGATCTTATGATCACACCATTTGCTCTCTTCCAATAGTCCCTCTCGTCCAATTGGCAATAATTCTTCTGAATAAAGTCCCTCCTTACTAAGTCCAGATGGTTTTTTTAATTTGGCAATATGTTTATTCTCACACAGTATGCACTTGGTAAAAATTTTAAGCTGTGTTTGCTTTTGTTCGTTTTGAAGCTCAATATTTCTAATTAATAATTAATTCCAATTTTTCTTTCTATTTTATTCTTCCTCCAGGCTACAGTTATTCTTGTACTTATTACATCTTCTGTTATCCTGGAGATCTTTATAGGACCCTATCAAGCATCACAATTAGATAATTGAGCTTTGATTTTTTTAAAGGGGTTATCTAAGTTTAATTGCTTCTTATTGTGGTCCTTACCTGATTATGTAAAACCTTTATTAAGCTTTTAAGTTGCATCATATTTTTGTTCCTTCTTACTGAGTCAAAGGATATTTTTATATATTGTTTACTTCCTAAGCAATGTAATGAAAACATAATTAGTAATTGCATATAAAAACAAATGGACTCTAAAATTTTGATGGGCTTAAGGACAACTGATACACATATTTAAAATGTTAATTCACGTCGTTGTCAATAATAGACTGATAAGAAAACGTATGAACAAAACTAAAAAAATGTATATCTTCCAGTTAAACGTAGCAGATTGAACTCAGGAGTTTATCTTCTCTCTTTGGTTAAAATTCCATTTACATAAGAATAAAGGAAGTTTTAACATCAATGTTTGGAACCAACCTGGATGCCCTTCAGTAGTTAAATGGATAAAGAAAGTGTGGTATGTGTGTGTGTGTGTGTGTGTGTGTGTACACACACACACACACACACACACATACACACACACACAACAGAATATTACTCAGCTTTAAAAGAGAATAAAATCATGGCATTTGCAGGTAAATAGATGGAGTTGGAGAATATAATGCTAAGTGAAGTCAGCCAATCCCCAAAAACCAAATGCTGAATGTTTTATCTGATATAAGGAGGCTGATTTATAGTGGGATAGGGAGAGGGAGCATGGGAGGAATAGACGAACTCTAGATAGGGCAGAAGGGTTGGAGGGGAAGGGAGGGGGCATGGGGGTAGAACAGGCAATGAAATGAGAGGGACATCATTACTCTAAGTACATGTATGAAGACATGAATGGCGTGACTCTACTTTGTATAACAACCAGAAACGTGAAAAATTGTGCTCTATATGTATAACATGAGTTGAAATGCATTCTGCTGTCATAATTAACAAATTAGAATACATTTTTTAAAAAGTGTTTAGGCCCAGGGAAATAAGAGAACATCTGAGGGGATGATGGCAGGTAAGAACTATCAACTAATTTGGAAGTTGGCAAGCAGATGGACAAGTGGTCACTGCCACAATAGACCAGATAGAGGAAGCCAGCAGCATGCAAGTCAGTTGGCACCACAAAGTCCTGGAAATGCTCAGGAGATAGAGTCCTCTCTGAAGATGGGGACAGGTTGCTGATGGGGGACTTCATGGGGTGTTTAAAAGAGCAGTTCAACATCCAGATGGCCACTCAGCAGAAGGACACTTTAGTGTCTGCTGGGTTCAAAGAGAGAGGCTTCAACCGAGGCCAGCTGAAGTCAGGGGCACAGGACCAAATGGAGTTCCATGAAAGCCTATGTATCCTGAATTGAGAAACTACTGGCCCTCTTATCCCATTCAGCTTCCAAAAAGCTAGCCGCCACTATTTTCTCAGGCAGGATACTGAGAAGATGTATCTCTGGAAATGCTCATTTGCTCAAGGAAAAAGATCTAATGATACTGACACTTGAGGATACTCCAAAGGAAGGCTAGCTTGCCTCCCTGTCATAGTACCTTGAATCTCATCAAACTGGCAGAACCTCCAAATAGGTTTGCGGCCTTCGCACTCAGGAGTATGATTTTTCTAGCCAAGGATCAGTGACATATGAGGAAACATTCCAACAAGGAGAGAAAAAAACAAGCCCATAAACAAAAGAAATAAATCTGGAGGAAATGAGAAAACTCAGCAAGGGAAATTAGAATTAATATCCTAAGAGAGATAAGAAAAGATATTGCATCTGTGGGTGAAAAAGGAAGTAACACATTATTAACAACAACCCAGAAAGGAAAAGGTGTGATGTCATATGCAAAAAGGAAGAAAGAAAGGACTATCATGTTGGGGGAGTCTCCAGAAAAGAGAACACAGATGGACACACACACTCATACATTCACTTTCTCTCTCTCTCTTCTCTCTCTCTCTCTCTCTCTCTCTCTCTTTCTCTCTCTCTCTCTCTCTCTCACACACACACACACACACACACACAAAGAAAGAAATTTTTTTTTTAATTTTTAGAAATAATTCTAAGAAATCAAATGTTCACATATCAGAACTTCAAAAAAGTAAAGCCCAGAGAAAATGAAGAAAGGAATTTAACAAATGATAAATTAGATAAAAGATCCTGGTTTTTCAGATTGAATGGGCTCATACAGTTCTCACCTGAGTAAATAAAGAAGGCCCAAACCAAAGACAGCAAATATGAAGTTACAGAACACCAGGAAATGTTTCCTGGGAAAGGCTCCAGGAGAGAAGAAATGAATTCCATGCAAAGGAGCAAGGATTTAAATATCATTGAGCTTAACGACAATATCGGAAGATTAACAATGAAGCAATATCTTTAAAATGTTGAAGGAAAGCAACTCCCAACCTGCAAATTTGATACCAAGCTTAGTGTGAGGATATCATAAAATATTTCCTAGTCTTTAATTTAATTTCTGTGCATTCTCTTACACCAAGAAAGAAAACATGGGATCCAGGCAAAGGTAGAGAAAACACAGTGGAGAAGCCAAAGGGATTCCAAAAAGAACAGAGAGCACTGACTGACGGAATCCAGCAGGGTAGCGGGACTGGCAGATGTGGATAACCGAAAGGAGGTACTTCTCTAACAAAACAAAACAAATACCTTAGCTGATATGTTTGAAGGAATGAAGAGGAGATAGAGTCCTTAATGTGTGCTGAGGGTGAATTACTGAGAGGTGAACATGGACTGCTCCCCATCAGGCCCAGAGTAAGATGGAGGCCTGCAGTCTTCAGCCTGCTCTACACCCCCACCCCTGGCTCCATTGGTGCCAAGAGGGGTCTTGCACAAACCTACAGACTTTGCATCAGCCTTAGACATACACAGAGTGGCACCATCTACCTTTTCAAAGAGGAACTACAAGAGGGCTAAGAACATGTTGGGCGAAGAACCTTGTGGCCCTGGGTCTCAAAAGTGGCACAGGCTCCAAGAGGGCACTTCTCTCTCTCTGTAGCATTTATGTAACTCTGACTGCATGCAGAGGGTCAGGGTGGGGGAATTTCAGAGGGAACCCTCTAAACTTTAGAATCTGAAGCTCATGACCAAGGACAGGGGTCCCTATTGCCTGAGACAGTGGGCAGCACTGCAGGCACAAAACATAAATAAATTCTTATAAAAGCAACTACTAACTAAACAGAAGGCAAAAAAAGTTGTGTAGAAAGAGAATATAATCAGAGTGTTTTTCTTTAAATTTTTTTCAGATATAATCAGTTTTCTAATATGGCTCAGCTATTAATAATATTTATATAGTTATTCTAATATTGGCACTAAATATGGATTTAGCCCTAAAATGATTTAATTTTTTGGAAAGGCTGGGGAAAAATGAAATTTATGCACAATAAATTTAGCAATATTACTAAAATAACCAACAAATAGCAGTGTCCGTGTGTTAGTTCAAAATATACAAGCAAATGCCAAAAGATAATTAACATGGTTGAAATTGTATACCTTTGAGAAAGGAATTAGAGATGGGGAGAGGTACGGAGATGCTGTCTTCTGTCAAAATAATGCTATGACTTAACTTCCAAAGTGATTTACATTATTATGTTGATTATTTAAAAGAACAATCATTAGAAGGAAATACCAACAAATAAATAAGTAAATAGGAGCAAAGATAAAATATAGAAATGTCAAAAAAGGGAAACAGAAAAAAATTTAAGTAAAAATAAAACAAATAAAAACTAAAAGAAGGCAGAAATACAACTTGCAGATATAATGATGAAAACTCCAGTTTAGACACAGTGTACCATTCAGCGAAGCTCTCATGGGTTGTCATTCATTAATTTTATTGTCTTAATTTATTCCTCACAACAACCCTCTGAGTTAGTCCATCCAGAGCAAATAGAGTGAAGGAGAATAGTGAAGGGAAGTTAATAACCAAAGGCAAATCTTTGCCTCCAGGAGATTTTTCTCCTGCAGAGAGACAACCAACTGAAGTGGGAAAACATAAAAACACAAATGAGAAACACAGAAATCCATCTACGATAGACTAGAAATGAACACATCTGCTGGAGACCTTCCGGAAGCACCAGTGAATTTGCAGTCTGAAAAAGGTTTTATGAAAGCAAGAGAATAAGGGACTTACGTAATGCCTTGAAAAGAGAAAGAGGAGACCATTCTACAATTGTGTCAAGGGACAAGGAACGAGATAAAAGTAAGATTGGCCAGGGCAAGGTGGCTAGGGATAGCAGGAGAGACATCCTGCAGGGTTGGGACAGTCCACCCAGGAGCTCTAACCTGCCCGTGTGAATCCTGCCACTTCAGTCCCATCCATCTTCACCTTCCAGCTCAAGCTCAACATCCACCAAGCCACATATGTCCCCCATTAGGAAAAATCAATGATAATTTCTTTCTCCTTTCCATCCTTGACTGGGGTTCCTACATTCTTACTTTGTGTTCTTTCAGGATTTTCTGCCATGTGGTCCTCCCTGTCCAAGCTATTCCTTAGATGAACTAGCAGTCAGGCAGACTGTGGCCTTTGACATTGAATTGGAGTTGGCATTCCTGCTTCAACCACTTAGTATCACTATGCTCTCGGTCAAGTTTTAAAACTTCCCAAAGCCTATTTCCTTATCTGAAAAGTTGGCACATCAATTGCCTAACTATGTTCTTAGACAAATGGAGAATAACATATAAAATTCGCTTGGCAGAGAACAGGCAAGCAAGACATGGTAGCTGCTATGACAACCAAGATTATTCTTTTTTATGGAAGTGTTTTCTTCAATCCAATTACACATGTCTGGGGTATAGGGACTTTGTCCTTTTCCTACTGGGTGTCACAGGGCAGGGCACATTGTGGATATTATTGAATCCACATAGATCAGTCAAGCCAGGGAAGGCCACGGTACAGTTTATTGGTTAGTGAAGGAGAAATTAATGCTATTAATTTAATGGTTCTAAATGCTGATGGGTAGTGGAAAGCCACTGAATCTAATTTTGATGCAATACAAGAATACTTGGGCATAGGTTCATTAGTCCTACTATATTGTGACACCCCTTTAAACAAAGCAGAAAAAAACTACTTTCAAAAGTATCTCAAAAGGATTTATTTCCAATGTGCACATAAGAATAAAATTATACCAAAAAGCTGAAACTTTTAAGTCATAGTTAGAACTGAAATTAGAGCCTCCATTTGACCTAATTCAGCAAATATTAAGGGCCAACAAAATGGAATACTCTGAACTCACTATAGGAAAGTGGAAAATACATAATCTTTCCCTTTTTAAAGTGCCTATTTAAAAGATAAAATATTTAACTGCAAATAAGAGTACTAAATGTGATTAGAAATAATCTGTTTTCTGTTTTCCCCATTAATAAGCAAATGATAAGTGAGTTTCTGAATGTCAAAAAATAAGACATTGTCATGACAACAAGAGCATCATGTCAATATGTATATATGCTTATGCTTAGCACTGAACATAGATTGCTGGGATTTAAAGTTATTTAGATTATTTCAAGATGAAATTTATTGCAGTATATATTACTCAATGATTTTTTTCCTTTCCTTTCTTTCTGGTTTTTTTTTTTTTATGAAAAAGAAAAAAAATGGCCCTATTCCTTAAAGGGCTCATTTTGAATTCTCTCTATATTTCTTAAGTG
Organism: Callospermophilus lateralis; assembly: GCF_048772815.1. NCBI lineage: Eukaryota > Metazoa > Chordata > Mammalia > Rodentia > Sciuridae > Callospermophilus > Callospermophilus lateralis. The sequence continues at coordinate 28,725,565 of NC_135320.1, forward strand.
TTTCATTTATACTCAGATATATGGCCAGGTATGTTCATATGTATGAGTATTCCTTGCCTCCAGTCTAAAAGGTCTATTTCAGCTCACTTTCATTGATAGCTTGAATATCATATGCATGAGAGTGGCTAAATCAAAAACCTTTAGCCAACCTGAATCATGTTTATAGGGTTTTTCAAGTATTAAATGATAAAATCAGCATCTTTCTGGAAGCATTTATCATGTGCGGTGAAATCCCCCTAATTTATCAGAAGAAAATGCTTTTAAAAGTTTCCAAATACTGAGTCTATTCTAAATAGAATTTCAGATTCAAAAGTACTATTCTCAATTCTTCTTCCTCCTTCACTTCAACAAGCATATAGTATAGCACTTACTTACGTTAGATATCTGTTTTGTAACATAAGGAATACAAAAACTCACAGGACCTGGCTTTTGCGCTGCATCTCTTAATGGCTACAAATTTTTCCCATCTCAGGCAATGTCCCCGTCTGGAATGCAACTATGCTGCACTCCTCACCCTCCACAAAGGTGACGTCTCTTTTCGTAACCCTTCAAACCAGCCTGGTTAAGTGACTTGTTTTGACAAGCATATTCTGTTTGTCAAAACAAGTCACATAACCAGGCTGATTTGTGACTTGAGGGGACAGGTGAGTATAGGCCTCAAGAAATCTTGCAACTTTTACCTTTTCATCATTGGAAGCTTGTGGTTCTCATGCCAAATAGAAACCCAAGATCAAAGATTGCACAGAGATGGAGGGCCAGTTCCCCACATGTTGCTGCTAGCTAACACCTCAGTGCAGTCGTATAAGGAAAGCCAGGAAAAAAATCAGCAAAGAACCATCCAGTCAAGCCCCAGAATTATAGAAAATAACAAATTACTGTTATTTTAAAACATCAAATTTTGATATATTTACTATGCCAAAAACAACAACAGTTCCAAATAGGTACCTGGAAGTCGGGGTCCTGCCATAACAACAACAAGGAACAGGTGGCACTGGTTTTAGCTGTGGGTTGCATGAGTAGGCAGAAAGGCAGTGAAAAGACTGTGAGTAGGGCTGGAAAAGCAGTGAGGAAATTGCTATTAAAAGCTGGAGACAGGCAATCCATTTATGGAGTGATGGAACATTTGCAAGACTATTTTTTGAGGTACTGTTGAGCATAGAAAATGTACCTAATGAGCTTGTGGATCTGGCAGAAAGTTGACAGTGTCAATTGGCACTTTTTGCTGTGTATGATAAATCATGTCAAGTGAGATGAACTAAAGAAAGAGAAGTTCAGTTTGTGAGCATAATTTAAAGAAAGGTAAAAGGCCCAGGATTTGTTGGGCTGGAAAATTAAATTCCTTCATATTCTCAATCTGTCCTGTGGGCACACTATTATAAGTACAACATGGACTCAACATGAAGATCAAACCAAGGCTGTGGCTCTCAGATCTTTGCTAACACCTCTGAAAGACTTCAAATGGTGCCTGGTAGACATTTTCAGCTAGAGCTGGAGCATCTAAGACCCTCCAGACATTGCCACAGAGCAGCTATCAACCTAGAGTACAGAGAGGTATTCTCAAAAAAGAGCAGATGTGGCATATGAAGCACAGTACAGACCCTGAGTAGATTCATAGGAAACTCACAATGTTTTTAGAAGAGTTGTATTGACAAAAGCACTACCCACTGGACTAAAACATACCAGACAATTCAAAACGAAGAAAGATCCCTGGGTCCTAAAGTTCTGTAGGCAGTTGCTGGCAATACTACTAAGTCACAAATATAAGCTACTTTCTTTTGAGGTATGAAGCACAAATAAAATTGTATATATTAAAGGTGTATAAAAAGTTATGATTTAGATGTATGTATACATTACACAGTGATTACTGAAATCAAGTTAGTTCACACATCCATATCCTCACACAGTTATTGTGTGTGTGTGTGTGTGTGTGTGTGTGTAGTTCATTTATTAAGATAAAGAAAATATGTCTCAGAAGGTTCAGCCTAGAGCCCAGAGCCAAATATCAAGGAGAATAAGAAACCAAGAAATTCCTTCCAAGAAGAAGACAGAAATGTGTATTCAATTACATAGGCAGAATTGGTAACATGAATCTGCTGGATTTCAGGACTGCTGTGAACTAGGAATTGCCATGTGCTTCCTCCTTTGGTCAGGAGTACCTATCACAGTTATCCACTTCATGGAATGTTGGGTCCAGGAAGACAACTTGACATTTTAGTCCACAGATCTTGAGATCCATAGTTGCTGTTCCCAAGATACTGCATCAGAGAAGCTATGTCCACTTTTGAATCTGGTGGAAATCATGGGACCACAGCCTTTGATCTAGACGCTGAAAATTGAAGTGAGACTTTAAGGAGTCTGGGAGTGTGTGTGTCTGCGTGTGTGTATGAGAGGAATGCAAATCATTTGGGCCAGAGGATGGATCTTTGCTAATAATCAGATCCTCAACAATTCTTCCCAATCCACATGCTCCTTTGCAATGACATCTTGCCTTTTCTCCCATCAAGATATGCATTGCCTTTTAATCTGAATTGGCCTTGTGACTTGCTTTGAATAATAGGAAGTGTGGGAGTGACAGGTGTAAACTTTGACCTCAAAAGGTCTTGTAGCTTTTACCTTTGGCCTCTTGGAGAACTTCCCTGAGAACACCAAGTACTGATGAAACTTAAGATGAAAGAAACACCCAGCCATTCACCTATTTCAGCTAAGACCAGTACTCAAATGTTATTCCCTCTGTTCTCAACTAAATATATCCATATGAGTAGGCCCAGATAAAACCAGGGAAGTATCATATAGTAAACTTAGAGTTGTAAAAAATAATACATTTTTTAAAAGAGATTAAGTTTTACAGTGGTCTATTATGCAACAATGGACAGCTGAGACAGTTCTTCTTTAAGCACTTAAACAGAATTAGGAAAGAGAAAACTTGCATATTTAATGATGTGTTTAAAGGATATTGTGCAAAGTATCATAAGGAATGCAGCACTAAAAGAGGGTGGGTTCAAATGAGACTCAATTTTGTTTGGAAAGACTTGTGAATATCGAGAGTGAAGAAAAAATGTTAAATGAATATCAAAGCATCCTTTAGTTAGAAGAAGCACAAGCAGAAATCTAGAGCTTTCTTGGAGAGAAGGGTCACTGTCTTAGTCCATTTTGTGTTGCTATAACAAAACAACTGATACTTGACAAGTAAGGATGTTTGGCTTACAGTTCTGGTGGCTACAAGATTCCAGAATCTTGGCAAGGGTGCCCTGGCCTGTATCATAATATGGTGAAGAAGCAAAAAGGGAAATGACTACATGCATTAGAGGACAAACAAAGGGGCAGGCTCTCCTTTTAACAACCTACGCCCAGGAGAGCTAATTTAGTTCTGGGAGATGCAACCCATTTTGTGAGACCAGATTAATCTAATTATGCCCAGGACCTAATTGCCTTTCAACAGGCCCTACCTCTTCGTCATCCCTCACTACCACCATACTGGGGACCAAGCTTCCAGCATTTGAAACTATGGGGGACAAACCACAGTCAGACCACAGCAGTCATGCCTTCCCTTATTGATTGTTTGAAATGAGAAGTTCCAAATAGAACAAGAGTGGACTGATAAAAAATAGGAGGAATTATTATGACTTATTGGTCGTCCGTCCATTCCTCTGTTTCCATAAGGAAATAAGAGCCACGCTATCTTTTTATTTCAGTTAATATACTTACCTTGTCTTCATTTTTGATAAAACAAGGAAGGTCAAATAATTTTTGGGGTGGGCTGGTGGGGTCTTAGACAACACTACAAGCACTGATGCAAACTTGGTCCTAGACACTCATGTCTAGCACACAGAAGAAGCTGTTCAGCAGAGAGACAACACTCCTATTACTAATCATTCCATCATCCTTCACTTCAGGGTGAGAATCCTTGGAATGATGACACCCATGTGCAGTTTCCCTCCCTTATGTATATGAGCACTTGAAATAGCTTGTGGAGTAGCCACATCAGTCTTCAAAGGGCCCTACTGTATTTTCATTCTGCACACCTATATATTAGAGAACACATCTGGCTTGTATAAACATGAGCAGAATAAGTCACTGAATATTTAAGCACAGAGAAGAATGTAATAATTTACCCAATGTATATTTAATGAGCACCTAGTATCTGCCAGGAGCAGTTTGGGGTGCTTGGGATATATCAGGGAGCAGAATATATAAAGATCCTTATTCTACAGGAGTTTATATGCTAGTAGGGCTGGAATGGAAGACAAAGAAGGACAACAGTAAAAAATAGATTAACAAACAAAAAAAAAATACAGTATTTTAGAAAGTGACACATGAATAGAAAAAGAACAAAATAGAACCGAGGAAACCCGGAGTGCAAGGGAAGGGGAGGGATTGCAATGTTAAATCAGACGGTCAAATTGGGCCTCAATGAGAATATGTCTCAAAGCCGACTTGAAGAGAAGGAAAAGGATCAGGCATGTTTCCCTCTGTAAAATAGATTTATTGTAATAAACAAAAGAAAATATTTGAAAGGGAAATTAAAATTTCTCACTTTGGCTTAAAAAAATCCAAACATATTGCATATCCTTGGAACTTAAAGAAGCCGTCACAGAGGGTCACTCTGGTGGGAAGGATTTTATAAGTCCACACACTTACTGACTGAGAAATAAGAAAGTAATCAACGATAGCAATGTGGGAAATATTTCCTGACACAAAAAAAGTGCTCCAGTTAGGAAATCTAGTGCATGTTGTGTTCCAAGAAAATAAAATGTCAGGATAGAAAGCACTCCTAAGCACAAGCAGAAGGAATTTTTCAGAGTCGGAAAGAAAGAGGAGGAAGAAACAGCAGAAGGAAAGAATCTGATAGGTATCCAGAAGAATAATTAGGTCAACAAGAAAAAAAATCCACAACACAATCGGACTCGGCAGTCATGGTTCTCGAAGGCCAGCCAGCAAATCGCCACACAGATCCTGGGACAAAGCCCAAGAGTGGGTCCCAGTCAGGTCACACAGCACGAGAGAAAACAAGAGCAGTTCTCTCACCACTCGGGCACACAGCATTCTACTTCAACCTTCCTGAATAAGCTATGGGAAGATCTAGGCCAGGATTATAATAAAAATATCCAAACCAGTCCAGAACTGGAAAATCTTGATAGAAGGACGGGCATTGAGCCAAAAAGAAACGAGTCACATAGAGAGATGGGTTTAAATGTTTGTTTGAAATGTGTTATGATTGGTTATAAAATTAATTTCCAAAAGGGACTTTTTAAGTGAAAGAAATGATTGCTTTTATTTTTAAGACAATAGAAAAGAAATTATGGCATCCATAACCACAGAGTAAATAAAGAAAAGCGAAGATGAGTGGTAAAGTACTGTATTACAGTATTACATTTCTCATCTTCTGCAAGAGATGGTGTTCTTGTCTCGCTGTCAAATTAATATATTGGAATCTTAACCCTGAAGGTGATGGTGTTAGGAGAGGGAAGCTGATTAGATCAAGAAGGCTCCAGGGGGGTTATTGCTCTTGAAAAGAGAAACAAGGGATCTTATTCTCCCCACTACCATGAGTGAGAGGAAACAGCAAGAAGACACCATCTATGAACAAAGAAGTGGGCTCTTACCAGAGTTCTAACCTGCTGGTGACTGGGTCTTGTACTTCTGAGATTCTAGAACTGTGAGAAATAGATTTCTGTGGCTGATAAGGCACCCAGACTAGGGTATTTTGTTGGAGCAGCTTGAATAGACAAAGACAGATGGTCTTTTAAATTACTGATTTATTATTTACTGTAAGAGCTAATTTACTACAAATCTAGGATTGTCTTTGAAAAAAACCTCTAAATTATCCACTACTAACATTGAAAACATAAGGCTTATCTTTTAAATCATTTCCAGAAAAATATCAAATAAAAATAAATGTATACAGAAAAAAATGAATAACAATAACAACAAAAACCCACTGCATAAATAGAAAAGGAAAAAGCATTAAACAGTAACACCATCCATAACAGTTGTCACTTATGAAAACCACATCTAAAATAAAATAGCACAGAAAAGCTTAAAATGATTAAGGTCAGAGTATGCATAATAATGCGTTGAATTGGGATGGGAGACAAGGAGAGATGGCACACTCAGACTGCTGACGGGAATTGAGGTTGGAACAACATTTCCGGAAAACAACTTAAATAAGCTATTCACAGTGTAAGCTCAGTTGTGTGTGTGTATAAAACGTAACTTCAATTCTCAATAAAAACAGTGGTTTCATCTAAGTGACAGGACTAAGGACGATTATTATTGTTCTAACACCTTATTTATTTTTATGAGTCTCCACCATGAGAATGTGTATCCTTATAATCACACAACACTTCATATTTAGGACATAGCAATTGATTTGGGATCAAAAATCTATTAGGCAACCATTCTGTAATACTATCCCAATAGGTTATTTGCCTCCCTAGTGCACCACAGAATTGTACTCTTGGGCTAACCAAGAGAAGAAGAAGAAGAAGAATCATGTGTTGGTTCTTCAATTTCTTTTGTTTGTGAATCTGCTAGGAATCAAGTAGAAGCTGGTATCTTCTCTTCTGCCAAGTGTCTACAATTTCAAGAGATTTGCATGTTTACAATAGCCAATTGTAGATCAAAGATGGGTATCCTTTGGTAAAGAATGACCCAGGTTAGGGTGGCTCACTTATCCATAGCGTTCACTACTCAGAGCACTGAGAAAACCAGAGGAGCCAGTGTAGGGCATGTTTCTCTCCCCTCCCTAGGTATCTTAGTGCTGGCAGGCCTCACCAATGTCCCTGTGCCTGACCCTACCACCTGAGGTACTGGGTGTCTGGGTACGGGAGGGATCAAATCAGTAGAAATTAATAAATATAAAAATTGTGGCCACAGTGGTGAAGCCACAGTCATAGGTCATGATGACCACTCTGAAAGGGAGAAGCGAGTAGTCACTTGGATGAGGGGACCAAAGGGAAGGAGTCCAGTGGCAAAGCTATTGAATTCCCATTGCCTTAGGGTAGGTGTTGAGCCAGGGATATAACTAAGTGGTAGAGCACTTGTGTAACAAGCACAGGTCCTGGGTTCAGTCCCCATTATCCCCCCACACACACACTCATACACACACCCCTTCTTAGGGTAGATGAGGAAGATACAAAGAAGGTTGTAAAAGATAATCAGAAAAATAAGATACTTCATTTTTCTTCCCCTAATATATTCTTTTTGAGAGACAAAGCCTTCTACTTAATAGTTGGGAAAGTCTAAAAATGAAAACTAAAAGGAGAGTCACTGCTTTGGGTAAAAATGACTTTTAGTCCAAGTTTAAAGAAAGATGTAGGTCACTTTCTGTTAGGCTAGGAAGAATCTTAAAGAGAAGAAAGATACAAGAGTCGGTGGGGGGGTGAAGAACATGAATCCAAGGTTGGAGAAATCTAGAAGGGATATTGGCTCAAGTTTTCAGTATTGCACAGTGACAAATAGATGCTGCAATGGAAAATGTTTCATGCCCTGCCTGCCGGTGCATTAGGCAGAACTATATTTCTCATCAAAGCAATGAGATATTATAAAATTCATGCACTGCTACAGCTCATTTACTTTATTTCCTGGGATTCCCTCTAGCTCCTCACCCAAGGCATATAACTCAATGGGTTTAGTTTTCTGTCTTCCAAAAAAAATAGGGGAATAAAACAGGGCTTTGAAGCAGATACACTATCAGCAACTTGACAGCAAAGAGGTGAAAAAAGTAACTTTAAAAATATATATATTAGATAACCAAAAATCATGGCAGTAGGGGCCATGTGGCCGAGGGACAAAGCCCTCCATACTCCAAGAATCTTCATTGTCTAGCCCAGAGTACAATGACATTTATTTATCAGGGTCGCACTTTTCAGAAGAAAATATTAAATTGTATGGAATAAGGGTAAGAAACACATTCTGTTGATTTGTTTGTTTAAACCAGAACTGAATAAAAATTTTAAAACTGGACCTTAAAAGGCAGCCCTCAACGGTTTGGAAATTTAATAACTGTGGACTACAAAGATATGAGGTAAATGAAGCATTGCAGTATTATGTGGAGAGATGCCACAGGTCAAGTATCAGGCTGCAACACTCTACCTCTAGTGGTATGATATGCTAATCAGCATGAGGAGATGTGCTATCACCAGAATCTACACAAACCCATCAGAGCGATGGGGCTTTGAGTAGACATAAGAAGCCACTCCCAAAGAACAAGGGAGAGAGATAGGCTTTTGTTCCTGGAGCTCTGCATCCTTAACCATGGAGATTCCTACATGAAACTTCTTCTTAACTCCATCTGATCCTAAGGAAATCACACAGAATTTAAGGGTTGAGAGAATACAACTGAAGTCATCTCCTTCCACAAACTTATTATTAGATGAGGAAACTCATACCCAGAGCCTAAGTCACAGAGTGGATAAGCCTCTCCAGAATCCTATCAAACCCATTTCACACTCTTATTGTTGAAGCCACTTCTACAACCACCTGGTCCTGCAGAGGATCATGGGTGAAGGGTAGCCAGAAGCATCCTTGTCTCTTCCTCTTTCATTCTCAAGTTCAGTAACACACAACACCTGTCACCTTGATGGGAATACTGCTATTGAGAAGAGTCTAGAAAGAACTTCCCTCCTTTCGGCTTTCCACTTCTTCCCCAGGAGTCAGCCAGCCCTGAGCTCTACCTTGTAGCCACAGATAGGGTGGAGGAAAAGACACAGAGTCCTGCCTCTGGGAGTTTCCCTGGCATGTGAGAGAGTAGGCTGTAAAGAAGATTACTGTATCAGGCATTCAGGGAAGGACAAAGGAGAGATCAACGGAGCCTGGGCCATGGCAAAGCTACTTAGTGTGGATATGAGATGTGAAAGATTTGATGTTCCCTTAGCATAAAACCCAAATTCCTTCCTTTGTGGCCTCAGTCAACCTCCTCAGCCTCATCTCTCACCAGGTGAGCCCTTATCTTCCATGTTCAATGGAACCAACTGAGGTTTTCTCAACATGGCATCTCTTTCCCCCAGAGATGACCCCTCCAGGAAGATCTCTCTGAAGTCCCAGCTTCCCAGTTGGCTTAGATACCTCTTTTCTCAGTCTCCTATAGAACCCATGCTAACCTCATAACAGAAAGGAATCCAGGGTATGAGGAACCACACAGCAAGGGTGGGGAAGAGCTGAGATGAAGAGGGTGCAGGGGCAGATGAGGGAGACCATGGACTCAAGTGGAAGAAAGATGTCCTTTAGATAAAGGAAATGATGCCAAATTATTAAGGTTTCATATGGCAAAATATATGGTGAAAGACTGGACCAACTTTATTAGGGAATCTTAAGGTTTGCTGAGCAAGAATTCTGCCACAAATTTTGAGCAATCAAAGAAAAAGGTGACAAGTTCCCCAATAGCAGATCCCATCAGAAGGAGACAGAGAAATCCTGGAGATCAAAGCACTAACCAGCCCTGTGACAGGTCCAGATGAAATACTCTCTATTTAAAATGAAGATAATATCTTTTTCATAAATTGTTGTGAGTATTAAATAAAACAATAGGAAACAGAGAGATGTTACATGCCTAGGAGCATTATTAATATTAACACTGTGATCAGGAATGACAGGGGAAGTGCCACATTTGAACTTAGATGGAAAGACATTGGGCGGGGGTTACGGAGACAGGGAAGAAACAGAGGCCAAGAGAAGAGGAAAATAGTGAGGAGCAGAATGAGAATGTGTGAAGGAAAACAAAACACATCACAGTAAAAGCTTCACAGCAGAATTTACCCTCTCTTTATTTTCTTGTCTGATGTTGCATTTTGCAGTATAGTAGCAATAACTTCAACTGCTTTATAGTACAGTCACAATAAATGGCTTCTGGGCTTGATTTACCACCTGAGCAAAGCACAGGCAGTTAATCACTCCCAGCAGCTGTTTAAAGTTCTGTATATCACCGTTCAGGAGTGATTATCTGGGAACCATATTTAAAGGGCAGGAGAGCTGGTTGATGGTTATAGAGATGAGACTCAGGGCTTAGGGACTGGGGATTGAAGTCTGTGCTAGGGGGCTTGCTTCTCAGCTCTACAGCATCCTCCTTTTAAAGGGATCAGAAGGTGCTTTCTGGGTTTTCTGTAAATTAGGGAGACCAATTAATGGCCCTCAAGAACTTTAATATAAGGGGAAAAAAAAACTTGTAATGCAGTCATTCGGGAGTCTGCTATGCCCATTAGGAAATCTCCCAGTGACGCAGCATGCAGGCAAAACCTGATTAAAAGTGCCCTTTTTGTGGGTCTTCTTTTACTGACACTGGTCTTTTTAAGAGCAAGTGCTGTCCAAGCCCCCAGATTGCAATACAGTGTTAAGTGGAGTAATTGTGATCAAGTTTGGCTCTGGCTGCCTTCACCAGGACTTGCCTGGAGAAGAAAGAAGTTATTCTTAGTCTCTTGAAGAATTTCTGGCCATAGGAGGGGGATTGTTGTTGTTGTTGTTGTTGTTGTTGTTGTTCTTCTTCTTCTTCTTCTTCTTCTTCTTCTTCTTCTTCTTCTTCTTCTTCTTCTTCTTCTTCTTCTTCTTTTAATCTACAAGGTAAGGACTGCAATGTTTTTTAAATGCCTGGGTTTATAATGAGAATTGGGGAGAAACAGCTGGCCTAGAAAGAAATACTGTCAATAAAAGCTTGTTCTTATGGTCCTCAAGGTCCCCTCAGATCCAAAGGCACTAGCCTGTGCAGCAGTGTTGTAAAGCCATGTGACATCCACAGCCATCCAGTCAGGCAGGGTCACACATTGTCCTGTTATCTTCCAACAGAGACCCTATTGCTCTCTCTCCCATTCAATCTCTAGGAGAAATGGATAAGAGGCATACTCATCGTAAGGGCCTGAGTTCAATCGCAAGGGGATGTGAATAGTGGGCAGAAAGCGGAATTAGCATGTAAGTATAGTGGGATGTCAATAAGAAATTTATTGGAGGAAGAAGGGATTTAAAAGAAACGTCCAGAAAATTGTTTGGCCATCACACATGACAAGCCATATACACATCCAGCGGCTTGGGGAAGCCCCTATCTAAGCACATTATAACTTCATTCTTTCATCAATCATCATCTTTTTAGAAGCATATAACAGATTTATTTTCCTTTACAAGATCCTCCCACTGACTGGGAATTCATATCCTTGGCATTTTAGGGTCTGGGTTAGGTCAAAGTTGGAAAAGCACCTGAACTATGGAGGAAAGGAAATGACCCTTTGGGTGCAAAGCCCTTTGCTGCCTACTACCTCATTTCAACCTCAGAGCCCCACCAAGCACCCAGGAAACTCAGTACAAAGTCACTATCTTGCCATGGTCATAAGATTACTAAGCTGCAGAGCCGGGGTTCTATTTGCAAGGTGAAAGTCTGTAGATGAACACTCATTTTCATGCAAGCAACAGGTAGACAAAGATGACAGGTAGGCTTAGATTAGGGTTGCTTTGGGTTAACACATTCGAAGCAGTATCCCGTTTCCCTTGCTCGGCTGGGATTTTAAAAATCAAAGTTGTTTTTGTTGTTGTCGTCACTGTTACCATTGTCAAATAATGACAGCAGAGACTGGCTGAATTTCAATCTTTAGTTTTCCAGGATTCCATGACATTGGAAGTCATGGAACATGACAACAGGATTCTCCATTTGAGTGATGAGGTCGTTTTCAAATCCTTTGAGAGCTCAAGTGTCTGCTGATGCTCACTCACTGATTTCTCACTGAGAGCTCTCCTGAATGTCTGATTAAACCCCCCAAATTTGGAAAATGAATTCCAGTATGAGTTGGTTGTGCAGCCTAGCATTTTGATTGAGAAGTTAGGTCTGAGATTTTTGCCTCTATTAGCCACTCATCTTCTGGGTGACCTTGGAAAGATTACCTGACCTTCCTGAACTTCAATTTCATCATGTGGAAAATATGGATATTCTAGTGCCTGCCTAAGAGCATTACTGGCTAACATATGGTAAGTACTTAATAAGCTTTCAATGTTGTTTTGTTTTGTAATTGTGATAATTTTCCTTTTCCTTCCAACTCATTTTGCTCATTCCCAAACTCATAACAATTGGAAAAACGGATCACTACCAGAGAGGTTCTGGCAGTGTTTTTAATAGAAGAACATTTTGCTGAATCTCTCTTAATAGGCTTTGGGATTTGAGGAGCAAGGTTCCCTGCAGCCCTGGTAAGAAGTCTAACAACTCCCTCACTTACCTTCTCTTTTCTTTCCTCATCAATATTCGGCATGGACACATGGCTACTGAGAAATCTATTCCTTTTCATGCCACAAGTTCTTATTACTGAGGACAATCAAACTGAATGGGGGCACAGAACCCCTGCTACTTGTAAAAAGCTCCTTAATGCTCTTGTAAAAGCTAAAAGAGAGCCTCAATCAGCTAGCTTATTTATAGTTTGAAGAGTTATATCCCACCTACTGCCTCAGGGTTTTAATCAGAAGAGAGAGCTGCTTAGAGCTCATCTCCCACGGCCAAATCATCACTCCCACAGAGCTGTGGGGCTTTTGCCACCTCAGCCCTTTAGAGGTTGTCACAGGTCAGCAATGACCAGTGACGTCTGAAGGAGCTGCTATATGTCCAGCAAATCCATCAGCTAAATTGCTGCAAAGCATCAGAGGACAAGGAAGGGGGGAACACCTTCCCAGAAACAGCAGTGAGTGGAAAAACGCCCATTCTTAAGTGCAAAGAATCCAGGTGACTTTCCAAATTATAACGTCCATATGACAGTGTCCTTGCTTTCACAATTGTGAAGGAAAGAAGGTCAAACATCCTAATAACATTTGTCCTCCCATCATTAGATGCCTGGAGGGTCTGATGTGGGGGCATGCTGGGAGATGCCATTCTAGGACTTGAACTCAACGGGAATAAGACCTCAGAGCCTTTAGGAACCTCACAAGACCAGCCATTCAAGTGTTTACTATAGAGTGTGTGAAGGAATAAATGAGACCCAGTTTTATCCCACTAAAGAACTGCAAGTCTTATCTATAGGCCAGCACCCAATTTCCTATTTGCTCAGACTGAACCAATGAGTCCCTTTTTCATTTTCTTTCTTTTGAAGACTGGATGGGTCCTCACCACTCAGCCTCCCAAATGAGTTCAACCTCTGGTGCATAAACTTGTAAAGCAGTCATCACTGTCAGCCTTATAAGTTGCCCAAAAAATAACTTCATGGTCTACACTTAGTCATTGTGTGCCTCTGGGTTGAGGGACAGTTGAATAGGGTATGTGAAGAAAACCTTGAATTTGGACCCCAGGGCTTCTTTGCTACTTAGCAACACACTAATGATTCATATTTTGATTGCCAGAGACTTTTGGAACTCAAAGTTCGGGGAGGAATGAAATCATTGGTGGATTTAGTGGGAAAGCATATTTCTTTATATTAAAATAGACCAGGGAATAGTCCCATCTCCGTTGGGCTTACCTAGTTACATAACATAGATCCTTGCAGGACTATAATAGAAAATATGTATAGTGGCCCTTCATATCTGCAAGTTCTTCATCCACAGATTCAACCAACCAAAGATTAAAAATATTTGGAAAAATTGCATCTGTACTGAACATATACAGACTTTTTATCTTGTCATTATACTTTATTATATGTTAAATGACTATTTACGTTACAATTACATTATATTAAGTATTATAAGAAATAGTTAAATGATTTAAAGTAAAAGAGATAATGTACATATGCCGTTTTATATAAGGAATTCCCATCAGTAGATTTTAGCATTTGCAGGGAGTCTTGGAACCAGTCCTCACAGAGGGATGACTATATATGAAAATTGGCATAAAAGCACCTAATGAAGAATAATTTTACTGATGCTAATAGAAGGATGTTTCCAGACAACCCCCGCTCCCCCTCCCCCCACAAGGGTGGATCTCAAAGTAGACTCCATCTCTCCCAGACACTTTGGAAATATAGAAGTCTTTCTGGCTGTCCCAATGCCAGGATAGGATGATAAACATTCCACAGCACTGGACATAATCATACACAATAGTAATCAATAGCTCTACATATTGATGATGCTCCTTTTAAGATTCAGTCCACCCAGACCTCAGACCTTCTCCTGGGTACCTCATTGTACTCTTCCTCCACCCAAGAAATCCATCTTCAGCCTTGCAAAAGCTCCATGAGTATTTTGAAATGTCTAACCACTCAGAGGCTGAGCAATTGCCTCCAGATGTCTTTGAAATGAACTTGGAATCAAAAGTCCTGAATCTAAGTTTTTTCCATTGATGAGTCATGTTGCTCCTTGACTAGTAAAGCACCATCTACTCCCTACCCTCCCTTTTGTCATCAGTAAGTCAGTGACACTGAATCTCCCAAATCATTCTGAGCATTAAATTTTAAAAAATACATTGAAATGCTTTGGGAGCCATAAAGACTTGGTGTGGTGGTTATTGTATATGCCTGCCCTGCAATATAATTGACAGGAACCAATGTGAGGCTCTTCTCTTGAAAAATCTGATTGGTTTGTGCTGTGCTATCCTGAACCAAACTGGAGCCTGAGGCAAAGGGGAAAGAATTGCAAATGCTTATGCTACTTTCTTTTGTTATTTTATTTATTAGGAATTTTTACATATTATGCATTTTGAATAAGTTACTGAGTGTGGAGATGACTTTAAATTTTTCCCTACTTGCTCAGCTTTACCCCAGTCCCAGGTCTGAAATCTTGGCTCAGACTCCCTAATCTTCCATCCAAACTGGATCCTTTGCCTTCTTATAATAAGTCCATAGACATGAAGGCAGTAATCAATTTGTGCATCAGCCTCCTTTTTCTCTCTAGTAATACACCCTAACTAAACTCTTCCTTGAAGTGCCTCATAAATATGGTTTGGATCTGAAATGTCCCTAATATTGAAACGTGTTGAAAGTTTTCTCACCAATATGGTGGTGTTCAGAAATGAGGTCTTTGGGAGGCGATTGGATCATGAAGACTTTGACTTCATCAGTGAGTTAATCCATGATGGATTCATAACTTAATGAACTGTAAAGAGATTGATGGAAACTTCAGGAAGCAAATCCTGTTTGAAGAAATTAGGTCACTAGGGGCTTGTTCTTGAAAGTTATGTCTTGTTCTCAGTCCTTTCCTCTATCATGCTCTCTACACACTCCTGCCACCATGATGTTCTGCCTCACCACAGGCCTAAAACCAATGGAGCCAGCCAATCATGTACTAAATCTCAAGACCATATGCCAAAATAAATTTTTTCTTCTTTTAACTTGAACCAATTTTTAAACTAGTTTTCAACCAGCTTGCTGATTTCTGAGTATTTAATTATAAGAAATAGTATCCTGACAAAAGAATGTGCAACGTTAACTCTACGTATTATAACTTATAATGCATTTCTAATTGTGTTTTCTCTATCTAAGTACTTGGGCACCCAGCTGGTCTACATATAGCACTAATGGATAGTATCATAGTATATTGTAGGACTTTCATTATCTGGATCCCCCCAAATGCTTTTCTTATAACCTGAGGATAAAATGAACAATAGTTGGGGGTACTAACACTAGGTGGCCTCCCAGCCACAACTGAACTATCAAATAAGACTCTGCAACAAGGTAGCTTGAGGTCTCAGGGGTATTTTTTAAATATGGAAGAAATTTGGTAATGGCATCAAATTTAGGAAGTATATATCGTGACCTAGTATCCTAGGTAATTGCCTGGTTTTATTTATTATTTTTAAGAAACAATTACCATTTATTGAGCATCAAGTAGTGTTAATCTAGGATCATAGTCACCCCCACTTTGTAGGTGAGAAACTGAGGGTAATGAGGATTTGAGCGACATGCTCTGGCATGTGACTGGTAGGAGGCAGCTGGGATTTAAAAATGGCCATCTGGCTTCAGAGTTTGTGCACTTAATCACACTTTATTCTGCTTCTTGGACACTACCAAGTAGGGCAATTGGAATTAATCCTTGCAATAGCCCAGTAAGCTTGATATCTTACCCACTTCCATTTGATAAATTGAGATTCTAAAATGTTTAAAAAAGAAAAAAAAACTTGGCCAAGTATAACTCTTTTTTGACTAAATGAAATCCAGAAAAAAAAATAGATCTATGATCATATTTCCTTCCGAAGTACCAGGGCATTTGTGGCAAACCAGGCCATATGATCAGGGGCACATCTATAGCTCAGAAAGAAGCAAAAAATTGATTTATTCTTGATTGGATCTTACAGGGGCAAATTATGAATTCTTGCCAGTGCTGATATGAGTTTAGATTAGAAACATCAGAGGACTCACTGAGCAATAGTGTCCACTTAGGTCCTCCCTCCGTGCCACGCTGATGAGCTAGAAAATAAATTGCCGACTCTCAGAGGGCCACATTCCTTTTATGAATGAATGTGTGATTCTCACTTCATCTGATGCTTTTCAGTTCATCTCAGGGGCCTCAGAAAATACAGAATCCAGACAGTTTTCTGCTGAGGCTCAATTTTAGGACAAGGCCAGTTGTACTCAGGTAGCCAAGGGCATCTGGGCCTCAGTTGTCAAAGCTAACCTCAATAGCCAGAGCCCTAAAGACGGCTTTAGAGAACAGAGCTTTCCATCCCTCACAGTTCTGCACTTTGTTCATGTGTCCAGGTCTAGATGAAGGAGATTAATATCAAGTTAATCATATTAATCATCATTTTAATCTCAGTAAACCTTCCACATGAGGCATTTTGTTCCTGCTTATCTGAGGCCCCCAATAATGGTGATGCAGGCACTTTGCAAAGCTGTGCTAACTCCTCCAGGCCTTTGAGCTGCATTTGGACTGGGTCTGTGTGACAGGAAACTCATTTGGGAGAGAGCAGGTGCTCAGGATGCGCGTGTGGGCACACAGCACTCCACCCTACTCCAATTTCCAGCATTGTACTCTTGCCTTGGGTTCTAATTTATTTGCCATCTGTACTCTACTACTTTGGTAGTGGAATATTTTTAAATATTAGTAATAATTCTAGAAGCTAATGCTTATTGAGTACTTACTGTGTGCCAAAATATAGATTGTAATGCATTATTTCATTCAATTTTCCCAACCATACATAGATATCATTATCATCCCTACTTTACAGGAAAGAAAACCAAGTCTCAGAGACGTTGCCTGTCCAAGGTCAGATGATCAGTAAGTGACATGATAATATCCAGATTCAAAATAAAGTTTGCTTGCATCCAATGTTTTTTGACTATCATTACTACCTTGTAAAAAGCAAATGGTTTACAACAAATATTTTTATGTGTGGGTTGGCAGAAAGGAGAATGTGAGAGGGAGAGATGGGGGAGGGAGAGGGTAACAGAAATGTTACTTTAAAAAGTCTAGTGAATTAAGAGCCTGTAAAGTGATTTTTTTAAATCCCTTCTCCTCTATCGGATGAAGCTGAATGAGCTTCACATTCATGAGCCATTAGAGCTAGAGGTTTCTCAGGGATTATATAGTTCAAGCTTCTTATTTTACACATGAGGAAACCAAGGAACAGAGAAGTAACTCGTTCAAGGTTATCATAATCATAAACATTTGGATTATTTCCTCAGAGATGTGTTACTTCTCACTTCTTTGCAACACATTTTGGAATATATACACACCAAATTCTAATACAAAATAAAATATCTTACTAGAGCCCATTTCTTCATATGTACAGCACCAAGACTGACTGGTGTTCTCTGTATCGTCTGTCTTAGCAGATGGAAGTTCTAGAACACTAACAACACTTAGCACAAATGATGTCAGCATGGATTATTCTCCAGCATCATCACAACGTTCCTGTTTCAAAATCCCAAATGTTAATGTGCCATTCTCAGGAGGACAACCGCTCCCTCTAGTTTAACACTGATGTCCTGTGTTGGTGGTTTTTGTGTCACAGAAGGAGCTGTGGTAGACAGGGTCTAGATGTTCTTATGTTTGTACCATTGCTGGACAATGAACTACCCCATGGGATTTTCACCAACAGAGACCACGTCTTCTTGTCATCTGCATTATACAAGCCCTGGCACAAATTCTGTGTTCCTCAAATGTTTCTTGATTGAATGATACAGGTGGATGAATATAAGAACCCAGAAATCTTTCTCATCATTGGAACAAAGTAATGAAACCCACATCATTAATTATGTTAGCTATGACACAACATATTATAATATGATATTATTCTATATTATCATTATTGGTCCAAGTACAGACCTGACCAAATTCTAGACAGTATTAAATCATTCAAATGCCTTCCCAGAGATAAAGGGTGCTAACCCAACCTTATACTACTGTTAATTTTAAGAGGAGGAGGAAGTGATGTGGGGCAGTGAAGAAGTACCCTAGAAATTCCTTTTAATGGTATTAAAAGGTGTTTTGATACATTTTTAAAGTTAAACCTGTGTCTTCCTCCAAATCATAAAAATTTTAATGAAGAAATTCCTGTGAAAGCTCAAGCCACAGTTGATACTTTGGAAATGGATTCATTCATTTTTTTTTCTCATTCAACATTCATTGAATATTGTGCCATATGCTAGCAAAGTAAACATGCAAACACATAGTCTCCTGCCCTTAAGAACTTGCAGCCTTGGGAAGAGAGGGTAAGAATGCACAAGGTAAACTCATTTACAATAAGGAAGGTTAAGGTAACTGGCTCTTGAGTCAGACCATTGGGGCTCAATCTCACCCCATGTTTTACTAACTACATGACATTAAATTATCATCAAATATAGAATTGGAGAAGAGTAATACTACCTGTTATGCGAAGTATTGGGTGTATTAAGTTTTATATATGCAAATACATATAGATAGATAGATAAATATATATTTGCATTATAAACATTTGCAGTATGAGCAATATATTACAATATAAGCATTTGCTTAGCAGAATATGTGATAAGTGTTCAAAATTATTATCTGTGACAACAGTGATTCTTATGCTCTTATTATGAATGCTTTAATAGAAATATGAGCAGATGATGGTCATCTGACTAAAATAGGGTTGAGGTGGAGTAAATGAAAACTACGTGCCTGAAGATACAAGGATAGGTATGAATTATTAGGCAGATTGAGTCCAGGAGGGTGGAGTTGGGATGGGGATGGTGGGTCTCTCCTTTAGGTGTGTAGTGGAGCAAATCCAAAGGATTAGAGATATGTCAAAATCACAACTGGTCAGGGCAAAGTTTATACTTCCAATCATTTGGACCACGGAACAGAAGGGCAGAGGGTAAACACAGAGTAGGAAATGTAGAAGGTGGATTATAAAGCAAATTAATTTACTTTGAAAGCTTTGAAGGTCATTGAAGAACTTTAATCAGGGCAGTGACGTTACAGAATTTTGGAAGGATTATCCTGGCTACAGTGCAAACTAGAATGGCTCAGAAGAGACCAGAGGCAGGATGCTCAGAAGAAACCAGTCTTGCAGTAATGTAAGTGAGAAATGATGAGACGCTAAACTAAGGCTATAGTGATGGGATCAAAGAGAAGTAAAGAGACTTGAGAGATTTTTTTCAAAGCAAGGGGTAGAACTTGGGAACAAAGGTCAATCAAGAATTTCTGGCTTGAGAGACTGGAAGAACGGGTATAGAGGAGAAGACGATAGTACTTTCAGTCTGGGGCATGAAGACTTTGGAGTTCTTTATAGGACTTTCAGAGAGAAATATCTAGTGTATTTGGATACAAAGATCAAGCACTCGAGACAAATAGAGAATATCAAAGTCATGGAAAGGATCCAAGAATCATTATTTTAGGTATTAAAAACACTTGACTTAAGGTCACCCACTGAATCCATTTTTTGTTACATTTCTGTTACAGAAAAAGAAAAAAACCACTAAAGGTAATATATAGGTCTTTCAGAAGATCACTTTCAGTTTTATTAAAATAAATGACCCACTTTAATAAGAATTATAATGACTTATAAGTCTCTTACAAGTCCAATGCTATGATTCTATTGTTCCAAAACACCATGGACATCTGGACTTGCCTTTTGATGACAGCATACCTGTGGCCTTAAAACTTTCTATGTGGGTGTATGGAATATATTTTTTAAAATTAAAGCCCTTTACTTATAAAGCCATATAACCCCATACATGCAGTGAAAATGCCGTGGAAAAGAAAAACTAAGTAAAGACACTATCTACATTTACCTACTCTGATCCCAATTGGCAGCAAATAGCAGAAGAATCTTCCTCCCGTAGTGATCGCGGTTTTCCAACACTCCAGGGAATCCATCAATCAGGGCCCTCTTAATGCCAGGATCATCTGCCTTGAAGTTTTTGAACATGTCCAGGTTTAGTTGGCGGTACTGGAAGTACTGGGCCAGGAGTCTAAAGGCATCGGCTTGGTGAAACTTCCTGGCTCGGAGAAATCTCAGGATGAAGGCGTCATCTGTACGTAAAAATCCAATGTCAGGCCTAGTGATGATCATGTCCCTGACTTGCTGAATATCCTGGTGTAAAACATCTGGGTTTTCATTCAGTTCCAAGCGTGCTTTCTCTATAGTCTCTGGACTGAGTCCAGCCTGCAAATGGGTCATCTTGTTCAAATCTCCTTTCCAAGTGCTTAATTTCTGATATTTTGGAAGAAGAGAGACTGGTCCCATTCACCTGATGATGTGCTGACACCGTGGCTCATTCAATAATCTTCCTACCACCAGACTGCCACTGAAACAGATGATTACAGGATCTTCTTTCTGCTCCCAGAAAGTCGTCGGACATTCAGGCCCTATGATGTGGTGGCCATCCAAAAGAGAAGCAAAACCGAGGCCATTGCTTACTGAAAAACAAATGCACACAAGAGAAACAAAACAGAGATGATACAAAGAAAGTATGGCAAATTAATCAGAAACTAGATAGAGAAGCAGTGTATGCACTTGTGTGTCTGATTAGTAGGCCTCCAAAGAACAAATGGTAGATAATCTTTTACACGGGGGACTCGGCTTAATATTGATAACTTGAATGCTTGATATTCAAATATTTGAAATATGTTTGAGAATTTTTTAGTTACATTGACTAGTTAACATAATAGTGTGTGGTCAGATTATCAATAATGGGCTCTTTTATTAATGACTCTGAGAAACAATAAAGGGAGAGAAAGATCCCTCTCTGTCACAGCATGTTTTACGAGGCTATTCATAGGCTAGATGTGGCAGACAAATTATGAGTGTTGTGCAATTTATTATTTTCCATTAGCCTCTTTTCTCAAACAGAAGCCTCTCTCACTGAAATATCCCCTCCCCTGCCTTTTAAAAGACAGCCATTGCATCTTAATAATAAAAAGGGACTATTAAAGGTCACACTAACCTAAACCTCACAGGTGCTTAATTACTCAAAGGAGTCTCCCAACAGTTGGGGAGGTGGGGCAGGCTTAGGGCTGGGCGCTTGACCTTCAATAATCAAATTAAATAAGCACTG
Source organism: Callospermophilus lateralis (assembly GCF_048772815.1). Lineage (NCBI taxonomy): Eukaryota > Metazoa > Chordata > Mammalia > Rodentia > Sciuridae > Callospermophilus > Callospermophilus lateralis. The sequence goes on from NC_135320.1 coordinate 28,746,912, forward strand.
AGAAAAAAAGGTTCACTTAAGGACATTTACCCAGGGCTTATTATTTGTATTTGCCACCCTTCTGGGACGAGGGCAAAGGGACTTAAGACTCTTGATTGGCTCTCCACCTAACTCAATAGCCACACAAGTTCAAAAATAATTGTATTTTACATGACTTTTCTTTTTCCCTGAGATACCATTTTATGTACAATAATCATTGAATGTTTTCAATATTTTTTGCATCTTTCTCATTTTAAGTATAAATGCTTAAACTCTCATAGGCATCTGTTTGGTCTGTACTACAAGTTCCAAAAATCAAAGACATATTAGGTATAAATAAACTGGGAGGCATGTATTTATTTCTAGATTTCCTAGGTCAACAATATCTATAGTAAGAGGCAAAATATTTACTTCCAGCCTAATTATTATTGAAAGATGCTCCATCATACAAAATAATTCAAAAGACAAAATGAGAGCCAGGGATATAGCTCAGTGATACAATCCATGCCCAGCACGTGGGAGGCCCTGGGTTCAACCCCCAACATCACACACACACACAAAAAGACAAAATGAGTCTCCTGCTTAGTTCAGAACTAGACATTTCTGTTTTAGGATATGGAGGAGAGGAAGGACACTTCATGTAGCTGCTATTCATTTTCAAGATAATATAAAAATAGAAATGAATTTATCAAATATTTGCTTTGTGACATAGTAACATCTAGCTGTGTGATATGTGAATCAAGATAAACAGAATCCTGATGCTCACTGATTTTAAGGATTGATAACAGCAAAGGAAAATAGTGCTATGAACTATTCACAATATTGGAGGAAACTTCAAGTTCAATGCAATCTGATGTGAAAGTTCCTTCTCCAATAGTCTCAGCACAAAGCTGCCTCATTTGATGTCTTCCTCCTCCAATTCATCCCCACACCTACTGCTATCTATCTTTGACATGCTGCTGAAACTGCTCTCACCAACCAATGACAACAGTATGATTTATTATCCAAATATAAGCACTAAAGGGTGCTAATAATAATGATACTGGAACAACAAGCATAAACTGGGACACTTCAAAGCAAATCCTGACAGATGGTCCCCCTACTTGTGAATGAAATTTTGTTGCTATATGCATTGGACAAATTCTGTCCCCAGTGAGGATGACCTCTATTAGTATTTGACCTGGACTACCTTATCCTTCTCAGACTGTTCTCTCCCTTTCTTTTCTGTGAATCCATACACACCTGATTTTTCTCCTGGCTTTCTATCCTTCCTGCTCAGTCTTCTCTCTTAAGCGCCAGTGCTTTCCAGGATCCTTCCCCTGCTCCGTGATTTGACCATCTCTATGCAAATACCTTCAGTCCATAGCTCATTCCTGATCTCCAGGCTCCACATTCAATTGCCTACTGAATATCTCCACTTAGTTGTCCCCCAGACACTACAAATCGAATATGTTCAAACCTGAGCTAATATGATTCCTCATCCTGAATTTGCTTCTCCACCTCCGTCTCTTAATGACATCATCTTCCATGCAGTTTCCCACGCTAGAAACCCGAGAGTCAACTATTATTCCACCCTCTCCTTCACCGCCCACTACCAGGCAATCACTTCTCAAATCTGCCCAATTCTTTCCAGTCCCATGATCATTGTCTTTATTGAGACAACCTCACCACTCATCTGTTTGTTCCTGCAACAATTTCCCTATAGGTGCTTCTGCTCCTAGTCCATGCTCTGTATCCTCATTCATTCTCTATATTGCAATTGAAAAATGCTCATGTCATTGTTTGGTTAAAATCCATCACTTGCTTCCAATTGTCCTAGGATAAAATATAAAAGCTGTCTTCTCTACCTGGAAAGACCACTGGCTTAACCCCCCTTTGCAGTTCAGGACTCAACCTAGAAGACATTTTCCGGAAACCCTCTCTGAACTTCAGAGATCACAGAATTCCCACACCCACCAATTACACCAAGTATTCTTGCCATTTTTGTTTCTCCCTCTTCTTTATTCAGAACACCTTATGGGGAAGGGCTGGGTGTCATTTATCTGTGTATTCCCAGCACAGTGTGCAACATAAAGGGGGTCAGCTCCTGAGCAGAACTATTTCACTGTGTTCTCTGCTGTATCCTCAGTGCCTAGAATAGGGCATGCTATAAAGTGGTGCTCAATGATAATACATAGCATACGTGAATAAAGAAAGCACTCAAAATGCTGTTTGTGTGAGTGAATAAGTGGGTTTCCCCCTCTATTTGGATACCTCTAAGGCTGATTTTCCTAAAAGGAGGCATTGTACCCTACTTTTAATGTCTTACTTCATCTATGAGAGAGGAATTTCACCTAGGCACACTGGATTTCAGATCCTGGTCTCCCTGAAGCATGCTGGGAAATGTTCACAGTTCCAAGCTGTGGAGCACAGTACCAAGAGTACAAGGCACAGCAACAGCTCATTCCCAAAAGAAGATTTAAAGCAATTTGAAGCAAGTTACTTACCTAACGGTTCAGGGAACTTGACAATGTGTCTGAGATAAATTACCGTGGGTTCAAGGGGAAAGTTGAGGTTGCATTTTTCATGGTCTGTTTTCACACATTGCTATGCCTCCAATCTATAATATCTGAAATAAATTTACTCCAATCTACATCTTTATTCTGTGCTCAGCATAGAGTGGAGCTTCTGGGGAGAATACCCAAACCAGGGTCAATAGGTTTCATACTTAGAATGAAATAGATATTTTCCATTAAAGGCAAATTCTTTGTATCAGGAGCATAAATACACTTCTACTTAACTTTAATTGATGATAGATAAAGCAACAGAAAAGTTATACGAAGAATATTCATCAGGATATAGCATTTTCGATTGACTATAATCTTTTGTTCTCTCTCCTCTTTTCTGGATTAGCATTGTAGAAACATTGAACTTGATATCATATGAAAAAAAATAGAAGTGGTTTTCTGTTCTAATGGTATTAATAATAATAATAACTATATTATTTATCATAACTTTTTATTATCCCAAGAAAGATTTTTTTCTTTTTATGTACCACAGAATTTAATCCTCAGAACAACTGTATGAAATGAATGAGAACAGAGGCACAGAGGGGTTAAATGACTTGCCCAAGATGACACAGTCCTAAGAGGCAGAAACTGAATTCAAGCCCAAGCAATCTTTCTCTGAACTATGCTTTTAAATAATATGCTGTTCTGCCTCTTTGGTGTAGCAGAGAGGTTTTAATATTTGCTACCTAACACCTTCAGCAAATCACCTTCCTCTAAGCCCTTGCTCCCCTACCCTTAAATTTCTTACTGATTTACTATTGTGGGAACTTAAATATGCTAATGAATGAACAAATTTTCTTAGGTAGCTAGTATTATATCTTACATATGTTGAGTTACCTTCTCATCTTCTTTTTTTCAGTGGAAGATAACTGGAGCTATTTAAAATCTAGTTCTCTAGGCTTTCTCAGCTATCACTAATTTTTTCTCTTTCTTCATGTGTTTTGCTCCTGCAAAGTCCCTGACACTCTATTTGAAAAACTGATACTTTGCCACGCCTAGCGGAGTGCCAGGCATGACATCACCAGTAAAATGTGCTTCATAACCCAAAAGGGCACTTCAGGCAGATGCAGAAACCATCTCTTCCCATTGCTGGTGTGGTCTCAAATGCTTCTGTATTTAAAGACAAATAAAGGAACTCAAGAGGCCCCTCTGATGAGGCCAAGTAGAGAATACCTTCAATTCTAATCCACATCTTTCTAATGAACTAGAAATTTAGGTCCCTGTATTTTTGCATAAAGGGGAAAGACAAAAAGAGTCTCCATGTCATACTTAATATCACAGGATTCTAAATTTATATTCCATCACAGGTTTCCACTAGAAAAAAAAACTATATGTTTTTTTTCTATTGAATTCTATTGAATTCAGCCTTAAGGAAATGCACATTAAAAATATATGATATTCTTTACATACCAAGGAGTCTATGTATAAAAATCCTTTCAGAAAGTATAGAAATTCAGATGAAATCTGTTTCATTATTTTGTTACCTATTATTTTCATTTATTTTGTTATCATCTTCAGAAACACACATTGAGTATCAGGAAAAAAATCAGAATATAAGTAGCAGTGCCTTTTCTAAAAATATATACATGTGTATGTATCATTTCAAAGCATTTTATATCAATTATCTCTTTCCTTTGTTATGATGATCCTCCAAAAGATAAAACAAAGAAAATTCCTTCAGATATGTTAAAGTCATGTGAAACAGCACAGGCCAAAGGGGCCTGTCAAGTGAAAAGATTCATTTTGCATTAACCGTAATAATTTTGTTAATATCATAATTATGTTTTCTCTGAACAAATAAAAGATATTGAAACATATGACATCCAAGAAACTAGCTTAAAGTCAGATAACAAGCTAGTATTAGATTTGAAAAACAAATATTTGTTGAGTACTTGTCACTGTCAAGGGCTTTGATGTTATAGAATGTAATTTCCATATCAATCTTTAAAGCTAAGTTATTACTTACTAAATTAAAAGATAAAACTGAGATTTATATAAAATATAGGTGGAAGAACAAAGATTTTTCACCCAACCTACCTGACCTAAGATTCATCCATGGCTTTCCTGCTTATCCAAGGAGATACTTTTTCTTACATGGCTCTGGGTACCAGTGCCCTCAATGTTACTCACACAGCAGATGCACACCCACCCCTGCCAATCCTAAGAAAGATCATCTAAGGGATGTTGTAAACTTGCCCATACTTGGGGAGAAGAGAGAATACTGCTGTTATTAACAGGAAGATAAAATATATAAAGCCTAAATATTATTTGAAAGGTAAGACCTTATTAGCTAGTGAAGATTACTTCAAATTTGTATGACTTCTGGGTGTTCTTGGTAATAAAAAGAAAAAATTTAAGTACACAAATCTAAATTAAGACAAACATAAAATGAGAAACAATACCCATATTGTACTGCGGACTTCTATTACAAGAAAAGGGTGAAAAATGAATCTCAGTGATAAAACTCTGCCAGGAAAGTCTAATCAATGACCTCCATCATTAGCAAGTGTGAAACCTGTGTTTCCAAGTTTTAAGCATATGTTGAATTAGGTTAACCCTTAGAAATATTTACCTTTCTCAAGACTCACTTCAGCTTTTTAAATGAAATGTGTAGTTTGACTTAGGAATGCCAAAAGGAATTTTTATACCAAATTAAATAAAAGTAGATGCTGCTGGTACATCTAGAACAAAATTGAAAATATCAAGGAACAACGATATATATATTTTAAGTACAACTGTATTTGAAATCTTTCCTGATTACAATATGTCCCCTTACTGCCAGCAGAGCCTACTCTTAAATCTCAGGGATTGTTAACCATGCATTCTTGGTGCTGACCAGAAAGAATCTTTCTGCAAATGTTGAATTTTCAGAGGGACTATTATAGCTTGTAGGACTTCTGTATTAGTACAGGCAAAGAAACTTAAGCCTTGTGAGTAACAAAGTGGTCCCCAGTGCATTGACTTTCTATCAAATGTTGGCCAACTTGCAGGTCTGAACTATCTGTACTAGGGGCAGGGAGATCCATCTGGAAGGATGAAGGGGAGACCTTTAATCATCTGAAAGTGTAGCGTGATCAGAATGGAGTCCTGGCTCCCGGTCAACACTCCATCACCTTTTGCTCAGTCCTAGCTTAGGGCTTACTCTTGCCACATAAATATTCATTGTGTATACTCCCTTGGCTCCCTTTAAAATAGCAACCAAGAACACAGTCATCTGCTTCCATTTGTTCCTGTTCTTAAGAAAGGTTAAAAGTAAATTGTAAAGAGTTCCATCAGAGGAGAGACACTGAGAACGTCTTACCCAAAATAGATGCCAGATCAGAATTAAAATAGACCGGGCATCAGATAGAGTGGACTTATTTGGCAGAAGATTGCATTCTGAGTTCTAGAACCACCTATGAGTATTTCATTCTTTCGGTTTGCTTCGAGTCAAACAATGTCAGGAGTTGAGGGGAAAGCCAACTTGTAGGGAAAGACTGAGATTCTTCTGCTGCCTTCCTGCACTAGGTAGAAAAGTTTTTCATTGAAGTGCCATTCACCTTATACCCCAATATACTTTTTAAAAAGACTATCTATAGGGGAAATTTACTGAGACATGGAAAATCAGACTGCAATGTTTTCCTATACTATTAAGTTATCCCCATAAGACATCATTGCCAGTTGATATCCAAGCTTTAAAAACAAATCATTTGTGTATCTTAGGAGTATCACTGGGAGAAGAAGAGGGGGACACTTGGCTCTTTTGTCATTGAAGGAAAAAGGTATTCCTCTAATAGCAGATCATCTTCTTCTTTTTAAAATATTTTTTCAAAAAAGAATCTAGAGGAATATAAGAAAGGCAACCCTCCCAAAGGTGGCTGTTAAATGATCTTGCCATCCTTACTACTCAGGGTTTTCCAGCACGAATATGTAATTGGAACTGTCTTCTGGGTGTGGTCAGGCAGACAATGGCGGCAGCCGATATAAAATTAAGAAAAATGCCTGGTGAAAGTGAAATGAGGCAGGATGCTTATGGTAAGGTGGGAGAAAAGGGTGCTGTTTGTATATCTTTCTACTCAATCAGACATATGATTTCTAAGCTCTTATTTCATCAGATATTGGAGTGTTCTGTCTTGAGTGAGTCCCATTAATTACTAATCAGACCCAAAGGTGGGATTGTTGCGGGGGGTGGGGGGAAGAAAACTGTTCTTTGTCCTTGCTTCTCAAAGGGTGGTCCATGAATTATACTGAATGTAGTAAGCCAGGCACAGAAAGAAAAATACCATATGTTCCCACTCATATATAGAAGCCTATAAAGTAGATCTCACCGAGAAGAGAATAGTGGTCACTAGAGGCTGACAAGGAAAGGAGAGAGTGGGAATAGGGAGAGTTAGAATACAGATACCAAAATACAATTAAGTAGGAGGAATAAGCTCTAGCACTATTTATCATAGTAGGGCCACATATGATATATTATCATAATATCTCAAATAACTAGACAAGAGGAGTTTAAAGTTTTCCAACACAAAGAAATGCTAATGAATTTGATCTGGTCACCACACACTGTATGTATATATTGAAATATTGACTATATTCCATAGATACCTGCAAATATTATGTGCCATTTAAGATTTTTTTTAAAGTGGTCCATGGACCAGCAACAATAGTAGCACCTAGGAGCTTGTTTGGAATGCAGAATATCAAGACCCACTGAGACCTACTGAATGGGAAACCGAATCTCCAGGCAAGTTTCATGGCCATTACAATTTGAGAAGTGTTGGTCTATAGGATTAGTCATGACCCAAAGTGGTAGAAAAGGTAGATTATCTGCCCTTGAAGAAAAGCTTACACTGTGTACAGCAGTGCTACACCATCCAAAATGAGAGTAAAAGCTCTCTCATTGTGTTCACGCCCCATGGAAAAATAGCATTCACGATAGCTTATTTTATCACCCTATTAATTACTCTCACACCTTTGCATTATCTATATATCAACCAAAAAAGGAAGGGAGGGAAGAAGGAAAGATAGAAAGAAATGAATGAGAGGGAAAAATAGAGGAAGGGGAGAAAAGAAAAATGAAAGAAAGAAAAATCAAACATTTTATTTATTTATTTATTTATTTTACTTTAGCCATGCATCGAGAAGCCTTTTATTTATAAAGCCTATGATTTGAACACCCCAACTTCTATTCCTAGGTGCACAACTTCCCTCTTACTTCCTCCAAAACTATAACATAAAGAACAATGAATAAGCTATGTACTTGACACACATAAAGGTATAGGACTTTACATAAGACATTTGAGCAATAATAGAAGCTGAATCGAGGTGATGTTATTTTAAGGAGCAGAGATGGAAAAGTTATAGGCAATGAAGGTTTGCTACAAGGGTCCAGGATACAGAGAAAATCATCTGAAACACATCTCAGAAAATTCTGGATAATTCAAAAATTAAGAAGAAAAGCTCACAGGAAATTAGTCTACCACTGGGACACTTTTCTCTGACATTCCCTGTCATGGAATGGGTCCATAAAAAGAAAGAGGATTGGTAACCTGACCAGAAGAGAGAGAATAAAGGGTTGTGGGAGGTGGCAGAACTAGAGGACAATGAACCTGTTACCTAAGAGAAGACTTTTTGTGGGGCAGGGAGTGTCTGATCAGTTTATTTCTACATCCATGAAGAACTAAGGAAAAGAACATAAACTTCCTTTAAACTAAGAAAAGTTTGGATTGGAATTAAGCTTAATTTTCTTTAGATGGATATAAAACTTGGGGCTGACGTTAAATGTTACAGATTTGTAGTAATTCACTCTGTGGACCTTCTCCCAAAACAACTATTTCAGTGACATCTGTGTAAAAATGAACAATGATCAAAACAATCCATATTTGGGAGAAGGATGTGAAAGGGGGAAAAAAAGAAGATCTCACTTGGCAATGTTGAAGGTATTTCTGGATTGACTGCATGTAGTCAAGTTCAATTTTTGTATACCCACTCTTCTGTGTTACTTCCTCTGTCCAAGTCACCTTGTCACACACACAAAAAAAGCCCAGAATATTAAAGTCAGACTGAATCCATTTACTAAGGATGACTGTGCTACAAGGGAGTGTGTAAAGTCGGGAACAGACTTTCAGAGATAAGAAGGTTCCTCTCTTTGTAAAGACTGAAAAAGTGAGCAGACAGTTTTAAGAGTTCATAATTTAACCTTTTGGGAATTGAGGGACCCTCCAGTTTTGTACTCTGAATCTAAAATTTTACATCCTTCTATGAGCATGTCTGCCAAATTGTATGATGACACTCTGATGAAAAATGCTTTCTGTTCACCTTTAAATTCATTTTTTAAATGAGATTGAAAATATGAAAAATAGCCCATAATAGAAAAAATAAGAGGAAACCAAGATAGTGGCACTCTATAAAAATTAATAAGTTCAGCATATTTCAGTCAGGGACAGGCATTGCTTCTGAGACAGATGCATGTAAATCTCACCCAAGCAGCATTGTTTTGAAATGTCCCCAGCCTCAGGAAATTGTGTTAAGCACAGGAAGGCAGAAACATTGGAGGCATTGGATTCTTGGCCTGAGTTTCTGGTGCAAAACAGCTAGAATTGGTAATATGTATACTTTTTTAAAAAATCATGGGGGCTGAATCATTCTTTGCAGACAGATAAGGGAGTTTAAAGAATCTCCTTGCTCAGGGACTTGAGAGTTCTTGTTTACTGTGGATATTACCAATCTAAGGACAATATATGGATGACCAAGTTTTCCTTTACTCTAAAATCCATTTCACTAAATATATTTCTTTAATTTAGGGGCAGATGAAATTAGGCTTTGGTTCATATAATCGGTAGCAGTAACTTTTGACATGATGCTACTATTCCTCATTCAGAAAGAGTATTAGATGTGAATTCTTCCTCAAAACTTCTTCTAGAAAATACCTGCTTGTGACTCTTTATTTTTGGCAATGTCTTTAGTGATGAGCAGCTGGTTTAGGTGAAACTTGCTTCACTGTTTCTTTTTTTAAAAGGCAGAAATAATGTACTAAAGCATTTTTAAATAAAGCTTTCCTGTGCTCTGGTTTGAACTCTTTTACATGTGACCTGACATGACTTCCATTTAAATAAATCTCATTTTAATTAAGATGCTGATTTTATAAAAAATAACTTGCTGGGGGTAAAAAAGCAACCCAACACTTTGTTGTACAACAAAAATCAATTAGATGAGCATGCACCAAAACATTTATTTTTTTTAATGACAGTTTTAGGCACTTATTTCTGTTGTTTGTTGGCACCTATAAACCAGACAATCCTGGTTAAATCAAATAGGTACCATGACTTGTCTTTGGACTATCAAGTCCAAATTAATCAGATATTTGAAAAATGTTCCAACTTCCCTTCAGCTGAGCTAGAAAATGCTAGCACTCTAAAAGCAGAGCCTGGCAAGCCATACTTACATAAAATGCCTTTTCAATTTTTGCACTCTATTACCCTTTACTATTATAGGAAAATGGTGTTATCGCCTGATTACTGAGAAAGCACACAAAAATCTCGCCTTTCAAATCTGAGCCAGTCCTTGACTCGTGATGAACAAAGCCAGGCCATCTGTTCTGAATATCATTACTACTTTGGCCATTTGGGCAAAAGATCTATCCTTTCTGGTTCCAAGATAGGTCCAAGATTAGAGAATTTGAATGCAATAAAAAGGCAGAAAAAGACATTTGAACAAATAGAATTTTCCGATGAGAGCCCCATTTGTTAGGTTATCATTACCATCATTTTAATTTTCATTCTGACCACGAAGTTAACCTTTGGAGTTCCCATTTTTACAAAACGTTTCACTTAAAAAAAAAAAAAAAAAAAAAAAAAAAAAAAAAAAACTTAATCCCAGAGTTTCTACAGTAAATGCTTAGGAAGGAAAACGGACATGTGGGTGAATGTGAGTCATCAGTCACCCCCACCCTGCTTCCTGGTGATTCTCCATTGGAAAAACCAGAAACCTGGGTTGAGCTCCCATCTCCGTCTTTCTGGAAATCACACTACGCCTCAGGCCATGTTAATTTCCTGAACTAAACAGTCCCTAGTCTGTAGAAAGGCAGCTGGCTAACTGCTGGTGTCTGGCAAGTACCCCATCTGTCCCCGTGTGCCGGGGGGGTCTCTCCTTCCTGTCTTCACTTTCCCTTTCTCTCAAGCAGACGTCTCTCTTTGTTTTCAGGGGTGTCGTTCCCCTGAACTTTCCCTCCTCTGCCTGTAAACTTGAGCTCCTTGCCCCTGCCCTGCGGACCTGGGGCTTTGTCTAAGTGGGAAGAAGACACAGTTGTGTTGACTGTAGTTACCGCGCCGGTGATGGTGGAGATGATGACGGCGGCGATGGTGGAGATGGGGGTGCCGATGGTGTAAGGGGGCGCAGGCTGAGCGGGCGCCGGAGGAGGAGGAGGAGGAGGATGGACCGCGGAGGCGGTGGAGAGTGGGGTGCAGGAAGGGATGGAGCGCAGAGAGATTGCAGATGGGAGCTGTCCACGCACCAAAGTGCTGAAACGCCGCAGCCATGGCATCGCAAGACCCGGGGAAAGGCAGGGAGGCGCGCAAAATACAGAAGGGAGAAAAAAGGCAACAAATACCTTCACACAAGCCGCCCAGCCTTGCTTTGGGAATGTGTTTCTGCAGGTGTCCTCGCGCGGCTGAACGGGGTGGGTGAGATCCCCTATTCTGGCAGGTTCGAGCTCAGATTTCTCTAGAAAGCTGTGAATGAGAGCCTGGGCTCCACGGGGCTGTGATTTTTGGTAGGAGGCGTGTGCGCCCGAGACTCTGTCCTTCTATACTGAGCCTGGCTTTCCCCTGGGTCCTAAATGCCTCCGCACGGTGTTTCTCCCCCATTTCGTCAAGACAGTACCAGAAATTATTGGAATTTGTTAACATCTGGGACCCAAAGTACCGGAACTGACACTCCTACACAACGTTAAAAACAGAATCTTTTCAACGGATTAAACAGATTTCTGTGTATATATGTGTTTGTGTGAAAATTTGACAGATGAAAAAGTATCCACGAAGCTGTGGGGAAAAGAATGCATCTTTTATTAACAAATAGTGTTAGGAAAATAAGTCACTTGAAAAGGCTTGAATTAAATCGCATCTCACCAAAATAAATCACACACAGATGAAAGAGTTTATTGGGGGGGGGGGGTTACAAATAACTAGAAGAATATAATATTTTATTGACTTGTGCTTAGATTTTCTTATCATACTATATTATCATACTTAGATTTTCTAAGCACAAGAGGAATAGAAAAAAATACAAAAAAAATCCATAAATTTGAGTACATAAAAATACTTCTGAATCTTAAAATGTCAAAATATGTAAATATAAATCACCGCTTGGAAAAAATTATAATATGTGTTTTATACATAAAATACTCCATAAATCAAAAGAAAGACACTGACAACCTCATGGTAAAAAGGAGGAAGGTCAAATGATGAAGAATTCCAGAAGGGGAAGACACAATAAACACTTTTTAAAAATCAACCTCATCACTAAAGAGATATATATAGTTTAAAATAGAGAGGAAGAAAGAAAGAAAGAAATTGATTGGTTAAAATAGCACTGAGATATATTTGGACTGAAGTTTTAACTCCACATAATATCTCATATTGGTGTGATAATAATAAGAAAGTATAACCTTTCTATAAATTTGTTTCACAATATACACATCAAGTGTTGTGAAATATACATAATATTTAGACCCACCAATTCTACTTTTAGCACCTTTTAGTGGTGATCTATTCAGATATAAAGATAATGATTTCCATATATATGTAAATATATATGTATATATACACATATTTCATTTATCATCATACAATTGTCAAAAATAAAAGCATGAATTTTTGTATATACTCTGTAATATCTGCAGCTATTAAAACATAACCCTGAAGACTAAAGACAAATGGAAACACTTGCAAAATAATAAGTGAAGAAAAATCAACATCCCCCATTATTAAATTGATAAAGCCAGAATATAGTATAAGATTATAGATGAATTTGGTTTTGCCAAGGTCACTCAATTTTGTTTATTTGTCTAATGTTTTCATATCTGCTAAGAAAATCTTTGTGAAACACTAAAAAGCATTCTCTTAATAATGTTTCACAGAAATTTAAGTCAACAGTATTTTCTTAATATTTATATATTAGTACATATGTATTTGTTTAGTATCTCTGAAATAGAATGTTAGCTTCATGTGGCAGAATGACATCTCTTTGTTCATGACTAAGCACTTAGAAATGAGCCTGAAACATCACAAGAGTGATGAATCTACTGAAGAATAATAAATAGAAAACAAATGAATGATGTAATCCAAACACACATGTAGATATATTGAAAATATTTTGTCAATCTATGAGTTTCATTTAGAAATGTTATCTGAAATGCACACCAAAATGATCTGAGGCTGATGCTGAGTTTTGATCACATAAACTCAATTACATGCAACTTCAAAGCTGCAGCTAATCATGGACAAAACTATCAAAGTGGTACCAAATGTGAATATTGTTAAAGGAAAACATTTTCTCCAATTAATTCCCACTTACTCTTCATTTCCTCTTGATCTGACACTACTAAAAGTTTTGTAGACTTTCCTTTCCTTTATTAGTGTTAATAATTCTGTTTCTCTCCCTTGCTTCCTGAATCCCATCCCCTACTAACAAAAAAAAAGAAAGAAAGAAAGAAAGAAAAAAAGAAAGAAAGAAAGAAAGAAAGAAACACACAACCTAGGTATTTCAAAGGTCTATAATTTTAAAAAACCTTTCTTTGAAATTTAAAATGCATTTGGATATATTTGCTTGGCTTCTATTCCTTTTCACTTATTCTTCACTATTGATAATGCCTTTTGAATGATATCAGTAATAACAAAGTCAAGTTTTATCTGTATTTCCCATGCTTTGAGGCAGCAATTATATTTATGATATGTATTTTAATCATATTCATATAATCATACATATGAAGATCATATAAACGTAGATATTCTACTTTTCAAGAAATTTTTACAAAAGAAAATAATCACCACTTAAGTGAAGCTGATATATAATACCAGATTGCTGCTATCTGATCTTGTAATGGAAACTATGGAGATGGCAGAGGAACACAGAGGTGATGGGATGCCAAAATAGAGTCCTATATTTTGCAAATTTTAAAAGCAAGTTTAAAATTCACTTTCACTGATAGGAGTGCAAAAAAATATGATTTTTTAACTAATAAAAAATTGTAATTACTTAGAAGCATTCAGGATGTCAACAAAACAGCTGCAACTTTGGTGGGGTTTTTTATTTTTTTTTCAATTACAGAGTGGTATTCAATTAACAGAACAACAATTAATTTGTAAAAGCTGCATCAGAGAAAACTGAAGATGAAAAACTACTGCCCGCATCTATAACTAATTTGTGCTGTGCACCATCAAGAACCTGCTTTAAGTTTCCATGCCAATTTACAACCCCCAAGGTGTATCAGGCAAGGTTAGTGGCTATTGAAAATACCACCAGCACAGGGCTATCTAAAGACGCATTTGGTAGTGAGTTAACTATACAAAAAAAAAAAAAAAATAAGAAATAAAAAAATAAGGACACTGTACAGTTTAAATACAAATCATACACAGCCTTACATTTTAATTTTTTTTCTTTAAAAGGAGTGAGTTGTGTACAGGGGGGTTAAATGCTTTATAGAAAAGAAAAAAAACTGTGCTAAAGCCAACTTATTCATCATCATTATCTTCTTCATCTTCCTCTTTCTCATCTCCCTCCTCTTCCTTCTTTTTCTTGCTTTTTTCAGCCTTGACAACTCCCTTTTTGGCTGCATCAGGTTTTCCTTTAGCTCAGTAGGCAGCAATATCCTTTTCATATTTTTCCTTCAGCTTAGCAGCTTTCTTTTCATAAGGCTGCTTATCACCTGCAGCAGTGTGATTCCACCTCTCTCCCAGATTATGTGCAACATCACCAACAGGCCAGGAGGCTCTCCCTTGATTTGGGGGCGATATTCAGAACAGAACTAGAAGGCCAATGGAAGCCTCTTGAGTGCATTGGGATCCTTGAATTTCTTTTTTGTTCTTTCTCTTTAGGAGTGATATAGTTTTCATTTCTCTTTTTATAATAGGCCTTGTCCACCTTTGCCATGCTTGGTCTGGCTCCTGCCATCACAGCCATTGCAGTACATTGAGCTCCACAGAGACAGCGCTGGGGCTGGTCTGACACTGGGTGACTCTGTGCCTCACTGAGGAAAAACAACTAAACATGGGCAAAGGAGATCCTAAGAAGCTGAGAGGCAAAAGGTCATCATATGCATTCTTTGTGCAAACTTGCCAGGAGAAGCACAAGAAGAAGCACCCAGATGCTTCGGTCAACTTCTCAGAGTTTTCTAAGAAGTGCTCAGAAAGGTGGAAGACCATGCCTGCTAAAGAGAAAGGAAAATTTGAAGACATGGCCAAAAATATCACTTTAAAAAAAGTCACTTTCATTGATGATTAGGACAAATGTGCTTGATATATTAAAAGGTTACCCAAAGTGCCAATGAAAAATGTACACTTCCCCTTTACATTCATTACTTTTATCACTAGAGTTTATGATAACACTATTTCATAGAAATCCCTAGATGAAAAATGAGTGGATAAAGAAACTGTGGTGTGGGCCGGGGTTGTGGCTCAGTGCTTGCCTAGTACCTGTGAGGCATCTGTGAGGCACTGTAGAGCACTTAACCTAGCACCTGTGAGGCACTGGGTTTGATCCTCAGCACCACATAAAAATAAATAAATAAAATAAAGATATTGTGTCCAACTACAACTAAAAATAAATAAATATTAAAAAAGAAAATGTAGTATATTTACCTAACAGAGGAGTATTAAGTCATAAAGAAGAATGAAATTATGTAATTCACAGGAAAATTGATGTAAAAAGAGATCATCATGTTTAGTGAGATAAGCCAGACCCAGAAAGACAAATATCACGTTTTCTCTCATATGTGAATTCTAGAATTTAAAAAAAAAGTAGGAGGACTCTTACAGAAGGTAAGGAAACTGGGGGGATGCGTAAGAGAAGGTGATAGGGGAGGTACATTTGATCCAAGTACAAAATATGAATGTACAAAAATGTCACAAAGAGACCCATTATTTTGTACTTTTAATATGTGACAATAACTATAATAAAAATAAGAGAAGAAAATATATGGAATCCTATGTAAGATGAACATTCTGTTTGTTATTAAATGTTTTACAGTACCATTTAAAAGCACCATATAGTATTATATCATATACATATACCCCAATTTATAACTCATTCTTTTATTTTCTTTCCCATTTTTTCCAAAATAAAAGTAATGCTATAAATAAATGGATATTACTTTGTGTATCTAAATATTTTTGCAAATCTCTGATTAATTCCTTCGAATAGATTTCTAATTGTGCAAAAAAAAAAAAATCCTATGTGAAAATGACTGCACCTTGCTGAACACGTGTATTCTCTGTGTTGTTTGTATTTTGTTTGTTTCCTGGGAACCAGGATATCTTTTGCTCAAAGATTTTGCTTGATAACTATAAAACAGAGTCTCCTCCAGTAGTTGCTTTCTTTCATTCACCCTGATTGACATTGTGCTGATATATTGCACACTCTGCTCAACCTCTTTTCAGCACTTCACACTGCAGCTGCCTATGCATTGGTTGCCAGGATTTCTCTATGAACCCCTTAATGCATAAGCAGCTGATGACAAGGGTGAAAGCCAAACCTGCTCACAGGCACCTATCATGCTGTCTGACCTTGTACCTAGCACACCCCTGTCAGTTATTCATTTCCCTACTGCCTTCAAGGACTCTGTTATTGTGGAGTATGATGTGATCTAAGTTCAGATGCTGGGACAGCTATTTCTGTGGGTTGGCGAGTGATAGATAAGGGGCCAGTCCTTTACCTCCACTGAAGTTTTGAGGGCATCTACACAAAATGGGTTAACACCCAGAGAAATCATAATATTAATGAAGGAAATATTAAGATGATATTATAACAGCACAATGATACATTTCTTGATTCCTGCCTGGATTGGATATTTAAGGACTAGGAAAATGTGTGAGGAAGAAGGCTAGATTGCAAAGTAAGAATTTTCTACTTGGCTAGGTTGTATTTTGTTTTCCTTTTGGTTTGCAATGTATATCTTAGTATCACAAGACCTTGTTATTAATATTTCTATTATCTAATGTGCAAGCCAATTTGTAAATTTTAGAGTTTGCATTAGGATGGGATATGTATTGCTGGAAAAAAAAACTAATTTTGTTTTCCTAATGGTTTCACATATATTGTTGATCACACTGAAGGTATAGGTTGGGGACCAAGGGACCTAGTGAGGAATTATCACAGCAAGGAATAACCAGACATGGAGGATTTATGGCTGCTCTTATGCTTCAGCTGGGAAGGAACAGGCATCATTCCTACTCCATGTCCACAGCAGGTCACATGACTCTGTCTTAAGTGAGGGGGATGGGAAATGTGGACACGCATTAGATATTTGGTGATCAGTCAATGTTTCTGCAGCAGTCTGTTCTTATTTTCCATCCTACCAAATAAAGAACACGCTCAAGCTATCTCCAAATATTTCTTTAGTTGCCACATCCATTCTCAGTTTCCAGAACTCAAGATTTTATTCAGTAGTTTTATCTCCATCATATCTAGATGTGGATCCTCTTGTTTTGAGATGAATAAACTAAAAATACCAATTATCTGCAACACCTTCTCCCAATACAACCAATGTACAGTAGTAATCAGAGGATAAGTTACCTGCATGTGTATAAAAATGTCACAAAGAGAACCGTTATTTTGTACTATTAATGTGTGACAATAACTATAATAAAAAAAATAAGATGTAAAACAGTGGATGTGTAACCGATGTGATTCTGCAATCTGTATACGGGGTAAAAATAGGAGTTCATAACCCACTTGAATCAAATGTATGAAATATGATATGTCAAGAACTATGTAATGTTTTGAACAACCAATAATAAAAATTTTTTAAAAATTAAAAAAAATGAACCCCCCCAAAAAAATAAGAGAAAAAAATATATGGAATCCTATGTAAGATGAATATTCCATTTGTTATTAAATGTTTTACAGTATCATTTAAAAGCACCATATAGTATTACATCATTTACATATACCCCAATTTATAACTCATTCTTTTATTTTCTTTCCCATTTTTTCCCAAATAAAGGTAATGCTATAATAAATGGAATGCACATTCAAATTCAGAATAGGAAATATGAAATATATACAGCTGTCACTGAGGCCCCTGGGCAGGTTCCACTAGGTGGGTACCACAAAGCCTTTCTAAGCTCAGCATTAGGAGATTTCTTTGACCAGGGCCTTACTTTGCCTACCAGGAGGAGCTTCCCTTCCTATTCTTTTCTTCTCCACAGTCTTGGAGGTTCTTGGGTTTCTGTGGATTTGTGGTCGTTGTTTTCCATTGTATTCCTTGGCTATATACAGAATAGGAACTACAGAATATGCCCAAAGTTGAATTGCAGTTTTCAATTGCAGTTTTTCTTGTATCACAGCAAGCACCCAGTTCTTTGTATGTCTTGTATACTCAAGAAACCAAACAAGTCATGTGGTTAAACATTTATATATTTCTACATTCATTTCCTCCATTGACGAGTGGGCATCAAGAAACAAGAGATAGGAAAGTGGTATACAAACTGAATCCCAGAATTACTAGTCTTTCTCTGTCTTGACCACCACCAGACATCTGATCACTGACATTTCCAGGTTTCTTGAAGATACTTGGCAAGTCAAAGTCACAGGTTGCTCAATAGTAAGTGTGATGCTTTAGAAGGTCAGATGTTTCTATCATCTGAGACGTCAATGATGGTGATATAACTCACAATCCTATTGGTTCAAAGTTACAGCAATCAGACTGACATTAAAAACTTGAACATTCCTGGATTTCCATATTCTATTCTGTTCCAGACAAGGGGGCCATGTGCTTATTAAAGTAACTTAGTTTCCTTTGGAGTGACATTAAAAAGTTTAAGATCAAATTAAGTTCACATCTAGCCAATTTCTATGTAAGGCAGCTGCAATCATGTGACTGCAAACAGGATGACGTATCCTTTACTATATTTGAAATGCCCATACCTCAAAGTCCTTCAGAGATGCACTTGTTCTCAGCCCACTCTTTCCATAGGAGATAGGGCTCCAAGAGTTATTTTAATTCTCTATGTCTCCTTGGAAATACAGATTTCTGAAGACCTTAGAGGCTCGTTGTGAGTCTGATTTAATCAGTTCCATGTTCCAATAACTGCACCCTAGGTCCCTGGAGACAGAGATTCCAATAACAGCATCCTAGGTGCCTAGAGACAGAGATGGCAGATCTACTATATTTATTTGCCTTTTCATTCCATACCTTCCTAAATTTATATGAGCGTCTATGGAATAGTAAGTGGTAAGACTAGATTCTTTGATTGACATTTGCCTTGAGACATTCTAAACCACTGAGACATATTTAGTTGGCATGAAAGTTACACCTTTAATCTAATTATTGCAAAAAAAAGTAGTTAAAATGGACTTTCCTTCAAATGCTTGCTTAATTTAGATCTTTCTTTGAGAACGAAAATTAATTGGCTTTTCCAACATGGCAGTCTTGGACTTCTGGAAGTCTCTATTCTCTTAGTTTCATTTACAAAACTAGCCAATTCCTTGCTTCATTATCTTGCAAAATGCAGCAAATAATATCCAAGACATATTACTAACACTTTTTTTCCACTTTCTTCCCCCTAGAAATGTAAATTCTTTAAGTACATAATCTTACTTACTCCTAAATTATTACATGTGACAATTTTATCAAATGTTGTACCACTGCATCACAGGATCATTAGCTTTCCTGCCTTTGATATCAGTTTCTTCATGTGTGTTGCCAACCACTAAGTCAACACTACACAATTCATTTTTTAATAAGGTACCTCCTAGAAATGATAGGCATGTTTTAATAATAAATGACCACAAAGAGATCAAAGGCTTGATGCAATAAGGTTTTATTCCTCATGCTGGAGGCTCAAGACTAGTTTTCAGGAAGATGGTGTGCAGGAAAGATAGGTCTCAACTACCAAGTCAGGTTCAGAAAAGTTTCATCATTTTGAAAGCCATCATGTTCAGGGAAATAGATACATGAGAAATCACACCTACTCCTAGAAGTGACATACAGCATTTCTACTTATAGCCCACTGATAAGGATAAATCATTTGATCCTACTTAACTGCATGGAGCTGGGGAAAGTGAGAGTATTAGATGTGCAGTAGAAACAAGGGAAGTACAAATGTGAGTTCATTTCCAGGAGACTGAAAGGTGGAGACACTAAAAGCAAAAATCAAATAATGCATCATTATACACTCGTACTCAACCCAGAGGATTGTTGTGCAGCATCAAAAACCAGAAGGTTGGAAACTCTTGACAGAAAACAAGAGTAAAGTAATTCAACATGTACTGAATGTGTGCAATGTATCAAACAAGGAAGCACAATAACTGTTTCCAAAATTATTATTTCTCTAACTTAAAAACAGAAGAACTCAGTAATCTTTACCCATATGATTGAAAAAAGAAAAATTGAAATAAAATTTGAGATACAGGGCCTTGGTTCAGATCTTTCTTGCTGTGGGATCTCAGATGAATTACTTGAGTAAACACATGATTTCTATCCAGTCAATACTCCTTTTCCCTTATTCAGTATTCCTGTCCAGACCATGCATATCATGAGAGGTACTCAACACTGGTCAATCATTGCTGTGATCAGTGAATAAGATTACTTTTGGGGGTAAAACAGTAGGAAGTAATAAAGCCAAGGAGAATTTAGAGACCTATGAAGACAGAGTACTATAGTTATACTTCCTGTCCCAAGATTTTGGGTCCTACAGTTATTGTTTAATTACCTGAACCACATGAAACAGCCAATCAAGCTAATGTGAATCAGGCTTCTACCACTGATAATAAAATAGTGGTGCTTCATTCTGCTGACTGCTCCGGAATAATTTAGGGAGATCTTACTACTCATTCTGTAATTTTCCCTTGGGACCTACTTCTAAGTGGAAAGTCTTTCCCCCAGAAAATAAGTGAACACTTAACCTTGGGAGAAGGAAATGAGGAGCAGTTAGTTGTGATGGGCATTTCCCATTCTAGGATTTGCCTATGAGAATACTTACTATTTAGTGAGGTTTGTTCAGGGGATCCAAACAATTTTCAACACAAGTCTCCCATTTGTTAGGTCAAAAAGAAGCAATTGAGTATTAGAATCAATACACCTTGATTCCCACCAAAACTCTCCAAAAGGTAAGCAAGTTTTTGAGAGAAGTGATTGCATTATATCATGTTAACTATGCATTAGTCTCTTCTGGATTGCAAGAAACAAATTCATACTTCATTTACTTCATTTAATGAGAGGTTTTTATAAGAATATAGAGCTTCTAATAATAATATAGCTAAAATTTATTAATATTCTACTATAGTAAGCAACTTACAAGCAGCATGTTATTGAATTTTCATAGCAATTCCACGAAAAGTTACTTTCATTGCCACCATTTATACTAAGTCATAGTATAAAGAATGTGCCTATACAAGGACATGAACAGACACTTTTCAGAAGAGAATATCCAATCAATCAACAAATATATATAAAAAAGTTCATCACCTCTAGAAATTAGAGAAATGTAAATCAAAACTACTCTAAGATGTCATCTCACTCCAATCAGAATGGCAGCTATTATGAAGACAAACAACAATAAGTGTTGACAAGGATGTGGGGGAAAAGACACACTCACACATTGCTGGTAGGACTGCAAATTGGTGCAGTCAATATGGAAAGCAGTATGGAGATTCCTTGGAAAACTTGGAATGGAACCACCATTTGACCCAGCTATCCCTCTCCTTGGTCTATACCCAAAGAACTTAAGAACAGCATACTACAGGGACACAGCCACATCAATGTTTATAGCAGCACAATTCATGATAGCTAAACTGCAGAACCAACCTAAATGCCCTTCAGTAGATGAATGGATTAAAAAATATGGCATATATATACAATGGAATATTACTCAGCAATAAAGGAGAATAAAATCATGGTATTTGCAGGTAAATGGATGGCGTTGGAGAAGATAATGCTAAGTGAAGTTATCCAATCCCTCCCCCCAAAATGCCAAATGTTTTCTCTGATATAAGTGACTGACTTATAGTGGGGTAGGGAGAGGGAGCATGGGAGGAATAGATGAACTCTAGATAGGGCCTAGGGGTGGGAGGGGAAGGGAGGGAGCAGGGGATTAGCAATGATGGTGGAATGTGATGGACATCATTATCCAAAGTATATGTATGAATACATGAATTGGTGTCAACATACTTTATATACAGGGATATGAAAAATTGTGTTCTATACGTGTAATAAGAATTGTGATGCATTCTGCTGTCATGTATTTAAAAAATAAAAACAATTTAAAAAAACCTGTTGCTAACATTAAAAAAAAAAGAATGTACCTAAATTATTAGGCAGATGGGATCATTATTCTTGTTTGTCTGTTTCCAAAGTCAATGCTCAAAACCACTATTCTACTATACTATATGAGTTGAGGAAATATTGGGCAGTCAGGACTCTCAGAGAACTGAAAAGTGTGGTATCTCAGTGTCAGCTCCTGTGATCTCATGATAAGGTCCTATCTGGCTTCTCCCATCACTCCAAATACAGTCACATCAGGAGTTAGAGCTTCAAAATGGATTTCGAGGAGACACAATTCAATCTATAAATGTCTTTTCCTACCCTTTAGGTTTTGAACAGCAAGCCCTGCATTCATCCTCTTCATTCTTATTCAGTTCACCAATTAATGACCCTCAATATATCTCATTTCAGGAGTAATGGAAGAATCTTTAGAGCTTTCTGGAAATTTTTGTAAATAAGCTATTGATTCTTCTCAAGAAGATGAAACTATGTAAGAAAAAAATATCTGCATTTCTTGGTATCAATTTGAGAGCCTTTGTCATTATAACACTAAAAAGCACATGCATTTCTCAAAAGAGCTTTAATAGCACGTAGAGGGAAAGTTGTCCATACATGCACATATTAATAAATAAGTAACCACTAATCAGGGCCAAAGAGTTTTAAAGTATATGACAGAATATTTCAAGACTTTTTTATTTATTTATTTTCATTTTGAGGTGTTATATTTCCAAATAAGGGACTTTATTACCACTAATGAAAAAAGAGCCCAGGGAAATAGATATCTAATTTCTTTAAAAAAATTTTTCTTTGTTGACATACATATATTATTGCACATAGCTGATAATCTTGCCGTTTTCATTTATTTTCCTTTTCAATTTCAAAATAAATCAATATTTTAATATAAAATTCATAATAAAATAACTCCTCAATACTAAATTTCAATAATATTATTTTAAAAGTTAAATTGGACATGATTTTGAATTTCAAAAGAAAAAGTCTAACATAGAAGATAAACAACAGAAAATGTGTATTTAATTACATTTGTTCTTCACTATTCATTTAATTTAAATATGAATATTATTTTGCCCCATGTTTTGAATAATATGAGTAATAATTTGTAAAGAAAAAAGTAAGCTGACTTTTTATCATATTTAAAATAAAATGTTTAAAATTCACACTATTATCTTTTGTTCATGTAATTATACTTACATGAGAGATATAGCCATGCTAGATGAGGCCTCATTTCTTCTAATAAAAATGAATCAAATCTATCAGTATTATTGCTGAAATTCACATTAATTTTACCAAAAATATTAAGAACCTAAAACTGGACAAAATACCTACTAATTTCTAATATCAAGTATAACATGCAATATATATTCTATACATCCTCATAAATAACCAATCAAACCTCCAACTTTCATGGATATCTTATTGGACCAATATTTCAATTTTATGTTCTTGTGATATAGGTAAAGTTGATATCCAGCTTCCTAAAGCTTGCAGTGAAGATCTTAGCAGGAGTTTAGAAGAAGCTATGGTTTAGAAAATTGGGGCTACAGATTGACTTTAAATTGATGCCAGCCACTTTTATCTCCTTTTATTCTGCAAAATTTGAATAAAATTATTCAACTGTTGTACAATTATTTCTGCAGACTTTCTCAGAAACTGGAAGCGTTTGGTTTCGAAACTTGTAGCTTACAAGTCTTTACTGTGGGAGGACTTTAGAAAAAGAGAGTCCTGGTCCTTGGGAAGTAGAAAGAGAGGTAGAGTGAAAGGTAGAAAGAGAAGTAGGGTTTTGTATGAAAACTTGGGAAGGATGAGGTAACTAAGGTACCTCTGAACTAAGAATGGCCTTCGATTCCTACCAAAAGGGAAGATGGAGTTGGAGCTCAAAACAGAAGCTAGCTCTGAGAAGTAGCATTCCATGGAAATCTTGGAGGAGTGCTGTGTTGTAAGGAGGGAAACAGACCCTGAAACACACTTTTTCATTCATACCTCAGAGGCTAGTAAGTCCAAAAGGGAGGATCCTACTTAACTGGCAGGAGCTGGGAAAAGTGAGAGTATTTTAATGTGCAGTAGAAACAAGGGAAGTCTGGTCCCTACACCTGGAAGCGAGAGCTGAAGTCTGCCCACTACTGCCAATACTTCTTTCAGCCATATGTGGTTTCTTGGAACCTTGGCCTACATCCGGGGCCTCCGGTTGTCTCTGTGAGGATGCCTGACCCATGAATGTGGCCTCGGTCCCAAGCATGGGATGCTCATAAGGACCCAAGAGTGTGGAATTGAGAAAGAGACAACTCTCTTCAAGTTCTAGGGCATAGTCATCCCTAGTAATTCCAAGATAATTAACTCTTCTAAGGAAGACTCACCAGGTCAGGTGAGTGACCCATTCTAAACTGGGAGAGGGGCTGGAAAAAGGAGGTTACCATCAATAATTTCAAGTCTCTTTTTTCATTGAAGAAGATATATAGATATATGTAATGCTCCTAAAAGAAAACAAACTTATAATATATAATGTCTATTACACACACACATTTAATCTTTGATGACATTCAGCACCACACATAACCAACTTAGTTTGTGTTACCAACACTATCAAAAAACAACAACCCTAAGTAATAAAATCAGAAAAATGTCAAACACCTACTTTAAAAATAGGAAAACACAGAAAAATAAACTCACAGAGAGGAAACAAACTTAGAAAAATCCCTTTGAAATTCTAGAGGAGGATGAAGCTAAACATTTCCTAGCAAAACAAGACTGGTAAACAGAAACTAATGCTTCAGTACATGGTATTGCTATTTAAAGAAGGTCAGAGTGTTTCCTTTGCTTACTTGTTATCTCTATTGCTTTATTTAGTGGGTGTGAGAAACTTCTTGAGAGAAGAGACCTTCTGTTTTTGATTACCACTACGGCTATTGTAGGAGACCAGCATATGCCTTCCTAGAATATGAAGGCTGTTGAGTTGAAGACAAATAAGAAGCAGATGCAGGAAAGCTCTCTGCCCTCCTTATATTTGCCTAAAAGTAAGACATGAATTTATAAAAAAATAAAGTAAAGATTAACCACAAAAGATAGCTTTAGGCCCCCATCAACCTGGTAATGGTACCAGAGGAACCTATGTTAACAAACTTTCCTAATCAGCCTTTCTTTTTTTTTTCTGCCAGTTATTTGCCTCCTCCCAACCAAGTTGTTGCTCACAGAAACTCAATGTCCTTTTCCTTTATTTTGTCACTCATCTAAAAATTTACTGTCCTTTGTTGAAGATTTTGTATAAATTGGAATTCAAAGCCACCTGTTTGAGAACTACTCATTCTGTTTCCCATGCACATACGAAATATATACATTAATAAACTTGCCTTTATTTTTCTCTTGTTAATTTGTCCTTTGGAAAAGGAATCCATTCCAATTGAGAACCTATAAGAGTCAAGATCAGTAAATATTTGTTGAATGAATTAGTTTACTGGAGATCTCAGTAATTCTCTGTAATTTCTTAAGACTTTTATTTCCCCCACATAGAGTTATAAAGAACAAATGAGAGTGGTTTTTCTAAGCAAAGACCAGGAAACAGTGTTTGGGGGTGGTTTGCATTTGCAATGCCCTTGTCTTCTGAGCTTCTTCAAGAAGAACCGGCTCCCATGTTCTTGTCCAGATTATTTGGAGAGATAATGAGATCCAAGGTGGTAGAATGGCAGAAGCTATAGCCAAGAATCTTAGTAGAAGAAAATGAGAGGCAGAGCTCGGTGGCTCAGTGAGGATCTCCCGGTTGCCCTCGAGTGACGGTTTCATTCCTGGCACACCCTTTTCAGATTCGTACTCTGATATCTTTGTGTGCAACCTGAGGCCCAAAGGAAGGCTGCAGGCTGGTTTTGAAAGCTTCCGCAGGACTTCTCTCAGACTTCTCTCAGAGGTTTTCAGGGGACACAACATCCTTGTTTGTACATGGTGCTGAGGATCGAACCCGGGCCGCACGCATGCCAGGCAAGCGCGCCACCGCTTGAGCCACATCTCCAGCCCCAGGATCATTACTTTGGAAATAGCCCATTGTTGTTCTTACTTGCTTCAGCCAGTCTGCCAGATCTCTGCATGCAAACCAAAGGATGCCTCCTCTGAATGACCCTGTGTCCTTTTTGGAAGAAGCCAATCAGTAGCAGGTGCACCTCCCTCATTTTTCTTGTTCATCTGATGCAGAAGAATTTATATCACCAAAACAGGTGGAAAGAGAATTTCAAGAAAGAATTACTATGGAGGTGACTATCTCCTCTATTTTTTGGAGACCATATTTCTTTACTTTTGGTGATTTTTAAAAGTTATATACTTGGAGACACTTGTTAACAGTGTAACTCTAATCAGAAAGGAAGTGCCCGAGAATCTACTTTGATGCATTGCCTCATTTAAAATTGTGGCACCAGCAGAACAGGCACACCAGCAGAACAGGCACAGCAATCCACAGAGTGGCAGAGCCACCCCCCGAGCCTACAAGGTAGGCAGACCTGCGATCCACCAGCAGGTCAGGCCCAAAAACCTGCGGAGGGGCACAGCTGCCCCACGTGCCTGCTAGGTAGGCTGAACCGTGACCACCAACAGAACAGGCCCAGCGGCCGGCCAGACACATCGCCCCGCCCCGGTTGGGGGAGGGGCAGAGCCGCCGGGCGCCTGCAAGTTAGGCAGACCTGCGACTCACCAGCAGATCAGGCCCAGTGACCCGCAGAGCGGCAGAGTCACCCCCGCGCCTGCAAGGTAGGTGCACTTGCCACCCACCGGCAGGTCAGGCCCAGCAACTCTCGGAGGGACACAGCTGCTCCACGCACGTGCAAGGTAGGCGGAACCGTGACCACTGACAAAACAGGCCCAGTGGCCCGCCAGATACATCGCCCCGGTTGGGGGAGGGGCAGAGCCGCCACCAGTGCCTTTTAGGTAGACAGACCTGCAACCGACAGACAGAACAGGCCTAGTGGCCAGCGGAGGGGCAAAGCCGCTGCTCACGCCTGCAAGGTAGGCGGACCTGTGACCACCGAAAGAACAGGCCCATCGAAAGTACAGGCACAGCGGCCTCCCGGCGTGGTAGGCACATTGCCTCAATTGGAGGAGGGGCAGAACCACCGCCAAAGCCTGCGAGGGAGACTTTGCAGCTATACAAGAGCAATATAAATATATAGGGGGAAAAATCAATAACACAACAGTTTCACCAAGCAGAAAGAAACGCGATCAATATGAAAAGACAAGGAAAGAAAGGACCACAAGCAATGCAGGTCAACTCAACTTTAGAAGAGGTAATATCTGCAGCAGATGGAATGTCAGATAAAGAATTCAGGATATACATGCTTCAGATGATCTGGAGTCTCAAGGAAGACATTAGACAGCAAAATCAGACAATGAAAGACCACTTCGACCACTTTGACAATCAATTACATAAACAAATCCAAGAAGCTAAAGATCAATTATACAGGGAGATAGAGGTTATAAAAAACAAACAAACAGAAATCCTGGAAATGCAGGAAACAATAAACCAACTTAAAAACTCAATTGAGAATACTACCAGCAGAGTAGAACACTTAGAAGATAGAACATCAGACAATGAAGACAAAGTATTTCAACTGGAGAAGAACATAGACAGCTCAGCAAAGCTGTTAAGAAACCATGAGCAGAACATTCAAGAAATATGGGATAACATAAAGAGACCAAACTTAAGAGTCATTGGGATACAGGAAGGTACTGAGGTCCAAACCAAAGGAATGGGCAATCTATTCAACGAAATAATACGAGAAAACTTCCCAGACTTGAAGAATGAGACAGAATCCCAAATCCTAGAAGCCTACAGGACGCCGAATGTGCAAAATCATAAGAGATCCACACCTAGACACATTATAATGAAAATGCCCAACATACAGAATAAGGAGAGAATTTTAAAAGCTATAAGAGAAAGGAAGCAGATTACATTTAGGGGTAAACCAATCAGGATAACAGCTGATCTTTCAACACAGACTCTGAAAGCTAGAAGATCCTGGAATAACATATTTCAAACACTGAAAGAAAATGGGTTCCAACCAAGAATTGTGTATCCCGCGAAATTAAGCTTCAGGATGGAAGATGAAATTAAAACCTTCCATGATAAACAAAAGTTAAAAGAATTTGCAGCTAGAAAACCATCTCTTCAAAACATCCTCGGCAAAATATTACAGGAAGAGGAAATGGAAAATATCAATGAAAACCAACAGCGGGAGGTAGTACAGTAAAGGGGGGCGGAATAATCAAAGAGGAAAACAAACCATGTTTAGTAACATAAATAAACAAATATGGCTGGAAGAACAACCCATATCTCAATAATAACCCTAAATGTTAATGGCTTAAACTCACCAATTAAGAGACACAGGCTAGTAGAATGGATCACAAAACAAGACCCAACAATATGCTGCCTTCAGGAGACGCATTTGATAGGAAAAGATATACATAGACTGAAGGTGAAAGGTTGGGAAAAATCATATCACTCATATGGACTTCGGAAACAAGCAGGAGTGTCCATACTCATATCAAATAAAATAGATTTCAAGCCAAAGTTAATCAAAAGGGATGAAGAGGGACACTACATACTTCTCAAGGGAACCATACACCAACAAGACATAACAATCATAAATATATATGCCCCAAACAATGGTGCAGCTATGTTCATCAAACAAACTCTTCTCAAGTTCAAGAGTCTAATAGACCACCATACAATAATCATGGGAGACTTCAACACACCTCTCTCACCACTGGACAGATCTTCCAAACAAAAGTTGAATAACGAAACTATAGAGCTCAATAACACAATTAATAACCTAGACTTAACTGACATATATAGAATATACCACCCAACATCAAGCAGTTACACTTTTTTCTCAGCAGCACATGGATCCTTCTCAAAAATAGATCATATATTATGTCACAGGGCAACTCTTAGACAATATAAAGGAGTAGAGATAATACCATGCATCTTATCTGACCATAATGGAATGAAATTGAAAATTAACGATAAAAGAAGTAAGGAAAAATCATGCATCACTTGGAGAATGAACAATAGGTTACTGAATGATCAATGGGTTATAGAAGACATCAAGGAGGAAATTAAAAAATTCTTAGAGATAAATGAAAACACAGACACAACATATCGGAATCTATGGGACACATTGAAAGCAGTTCTAAGAGGAAAATTTATTGCTTGGAGTTCATTCCTTAAAAAAAGAAAAAACCAACAAATAAATGATCTAATACTTCAACTCAAAATCCTAGAAAAAGAAGAGCAAAACAACAGCAAAAGAAGTAGAAGACAAGAAATAATTAAAATCAGAGCTGAAATTAATGAAATCGAAACGAAAGAAACAATTGAAAAAATTGACAAAACTAAAAGTTGGTTCTTTGAAAAAATAAATAAAATCGACAGACCCTTAGCCACGCTAACGAAGAGAAGAAGAGAGAGAACTCAAATTACCAGCATAAGGGATGAAAAAGGCAATATCACAACAGACACTTCAGAAATACAGAAGATTATCAGAAACTATTTTGAATCCTTATACTCCAATAAAATAGAAGATAGTGAAGGCATCGATAAATTTCTTAAGTCATATGATTTGCCCAGATTGAGTCAGGAGGATATTGACAACCTAAACAGACCAATATCAATTGAGGAAATAGAAGATACCATCAAAAGACTACCAACTAAGAAAAGCCCAGGACCGGATGGGTATACAGCAGAGTTTTACAAAACCTTTAAAGAGGAACTAATACCAATACTTTTCAAGCTATTTCAGGAAATAGAAAAAGAGGGAGAACTTCCAAATTCATTCTATGAGGCCAACATCACCCTGATTCCTAAACCAGACAAAGACACTTCAAAGAAAGAAAACTACAGACCAATATCTCTAATGAACCTAGATGCAAAAATCCTCAATAAACTTCTGGCGAACCGGATACAAAAACATATCAAAAAAATTGTGCACCATGATCAGGTAGGATTTATCCCTGGGATGCAAGGCTGGTTCAATATACGGAAATCAATAAATGTTATTCACCACATCAATAGGCTTAAAAATAAGAACCATATGATCATCTCGATAGATGCGGAAAAAGCATTCGACAAAGTACAGCATCCCTTTATGTTCAAAACTCTAGAAAAAATAGGGATAACAGGAACATACCTCAATATTGTAAAAGCAATCTATGCTAAGCCTCAGGCTAGCATCATTCTGAATGGAGAAAAACTGAAGGCATTCCCTCTAAAATCTGGAACAAGACAGGGATGCCCTCTCTCACCACTTCTGTTCAACATAGTTCTCGAATCACTGGCCAGAGCAATTAGACAGACGAAAGAAATTAAAGGCATAAAAATAGGAAAAGAAGAACTCAAATTATCACTATTTGCAGATGACATGATTCTATACCTAGCAGACCCAAAAGGGTCTACAAAGAAACTATTAGAGCTAATAAATGAATTCGGCAAAGTGGCAGGCTATAAAATCAACACGCATAAATCAAAGGCATTCCTGTATATCAGCGACAAATCCTCTGAAATGGAAATGAGGACAACCACCCCATTCACAATATCCTCAAAAAAAATAAAATACTTGGGAATCAACCTAACAAAAGAGGTGAAAGACTTATACAATGAAAACTACAGAACCCTAAAGAGAGAAATAGAAGAAGATCTTAGAAGATGGAAAAATATACCCTGTTCATGGATAGGTAGAAGTAACATCATCAAAATGGCGATATTACCAAAAGTTCTCTATAGGTTTAATGCAATGCCAATCAAAATCCCAACGGCATTTCTTGTAGAAATAGAGAAAGCAATCATGAAATTCATATGGAAAAATAAAAGACCCAGAATAGCAAAAACAATGCTAAGCAGGAAGTGTGAATCAGGCGGTATAGCTATACCAGACTTCAAACTATACTACAGAGCAATAGTAACAAAAACAGCATGGTACTGGTACCAAAACAGGCGGGTGGACCAATGGTACAGAATAGAGGACACAGAAACCAATCCACAAAACTACAACTATCTTATATTCGATAAAGGGGCTAAAAGCATGCAATGGAAGAAGGATAGCATCTTCAACAAAAGGTGTTGGGAAAACTGGAAATCCATTTGCAACAAAATGAAACTGAATCCCTTTCTCTCGCCATGCACAAAAGTTAACTCAAAGTGGATCAAGGAACTTGATATCAAATCAGAGACATGGGGTCTGATAGAAGAAAAAGTTGGCTATGATCTACATACTGTGGGGTCGGGCTCCAAATTCCTCAATAGGACACCCATAGCACAACAGTTAATAACTAGAATCAACAAATGGGACTTACTCAAACTAAAAAGTTTTTTCTCAGCAAAAGAAACAATAAGAGAGGTAAATAGGGAGCCTACGTCCTGGGAACAAATCTTTACTCCTCACACTTCAGACAGAGCCCTAATATCCAGAATATACAAAGAACTAAAAAAATTAGACAATGAGATAACGAATAACCCAATCAACAAATGGGCCAAGGACCTGAACAGAAATTTCTCAGAGGAGGACATACAATCAATCAACAAGTATATGAAAAAATGCTCACCATCTCTAGCAGTCAGAGAAATGCAAATCAAAACCACCCTAAGATACCATCTCACTCCAGTAAGATTGGCAGCCATTAGGAAGTCAAACAGCAACAAGTGCTGGCAAGGATGTAGGGAAAAGGGTACTCTTGTACATTGCTGGTGGGACTGCAAATTGGTGCGGCCAATTTGGA
Organism: Callospermophilus lateralis; assembly: GCF_048772815.1. NCBI lineage: Eukaryota > Metazoa > Chordata > Mammalia > Rodentia > Sciuridae > Callospermophilus > Callospermophilus lateralis. The sequence goes on from NC_135320.1 coordinate 28,778,658, forward strand.
AAGCAGTATGGAGATTTCTTGGAAAGCTCGGAATGGAACCACCATTTGATCCAGCTATTCCCCTACTCGGTCTATTCCCTAAAGACCTAAAAAGAGCACACTATAGGGACACTGCTACATCCATGTTCATAGCAGCACAATTCACAATAGCAAGACTGTGGAACCAACCTAGATGCCCTTCAATAGACGAATGGATAAAAAAAATGTGGCATTTATACACAATGGAGTATTACTCTGCATTAAGAAATGACAAAATCATAGAATTTGGAGGGAAATGGATGGCATTAGAGCAGATTATGCTAAGTGAAGCTAGCCAATCCCTTAAAAACAAATGCCAAATGTCTTCTTTGATATAAGGAGAGTAGCTAAGAACAGAGTAGGGACAAAGAGCATGAGAAGAAGATTAACATTAAACAGGGATGAGAGGTGGGAGGGAAAGGGAGAGAGAAGGGAAATTGCATGTAAATGGAAGGAGACCCTCAGGGGTATAAAAAATTACATACAAGAGGAAGTGAGGGGAAAGGAGGAAAAATATAAGGGGGAGAAATGAATTACAGTAGAGGGGGTAGAGAGAGAAGAGGGGAGGGGAGGGGGGAGGGGGGGATAGTAGAGGATAGGAAAGGCAGCAGAATACAACAGACACCAAAATGGCAATATGTAAATCAATGGTTGTGCAACTGAAGTGATTCTGCAATCTGTATATGGGGTAAAAATGGGAGTGCATATCCCACTTGAATCAAAGTGTGAAATATGATATATCAAGAACTATGTAATGTTTTGAACAACCTACAATAAAAATTAATTAAAAAAATAAAATAAATAAAATAAAATAAAATTGTGGTGCCAGGAAATAAAAAAAAAAAAAAGAAAAAAAAAAAGAACAAATGAGGTAATAATATATGTAAAGCACCTAACAGGACTGGCTCTAACATTTATGGTAGCTGTAAGTAGTAATATAGTTAAAGGGGGGAGCTCACACACACACACACACCCACACACACACACACCCATAGGCCACCCCTTCTATGCTTACCTTTGTCTCCATTCTGCATCAGGCTGGGCTCCATAGACCTATGTGAACATTATGTGCAACAAAGTTTAAATGACGTCACCCCCAACTATCAGGACAGGCATCATCAGGAAGAAGGACCCTTGGAAGAGGTCCATACACATCTTAAATACAAGTATGGGAACCATTTGGGTGGGAGGTACTTGCATCCAGGATCATTAGAACATGGAATGCTGATGCAGAATCTGGGTGGATGTATACGTGGATACCATGATCTCTTTTTCTCAGGGAAATGGTATGCACAGGGCCAAAAGAAACCCTCCCTTACCCAGCTATCCAATTCTAAGGCAGGGCTAGAAAATACATATCTGGCACATAGTAAGAGCTATGTCAGAAGAGAGAAAAAGAGAGGGTCTGTGGGGGTGGGGGAGAGAATGGCTTCTGTACCAGCAAGACCTGATTTCAATCAAATTCAATAGTGAACACAAATAAAGTAAAAAGATATGGTGAATAAAAAGAACTCTAGTTTATTGTATGTGATAGTAGCCAAGCCCACCCAAGCACAATGATGTGGTGAGAGGTTAAAGAACAAGGCAGAAGAAAGAGCTACTTACCCCACCTCCAACCCCTGTCTACTTAGGGACAACTTCCCATTCCTCCAGGTACTATTCTGTACATCCACTTAATAGTCTTTCCTGATTCCTCCAGTTCAACCATTGACCTTTTTCTGTTGCGATATATTAACTAATATTTGGATATTTTTAAAAGCAGGATTCTTTACATATATCTATTACCTTGATGGTTTAATTCATTTATTTCTTTCAATAATATAACAAGTACTGTGTTAGGTGTTAGGAATACAAAACTGATTAAGACATAATCCTTAGTCCTCAAGGTCACAGAGTCAAATGAAGGAGCTGAATATACACACAATCAGATAATTACTGGATATAAGTAAAAAAAAAAATGCCATGGAACACAGTGGAGGTTTAAAAACCAAGAGTCTGGTTTAATGGAGATGTAAAAACAAACAAAAGCATATTTTCAGAAATTCAGCTTTACTGGTACATACATGCAAGTGTTTCTTGAACAATTTTTCGAATCATACATGCATGCCTCTGACTGGCACTTTTGAGGATTACCTCTGCTTCAGTCTGCTTTTTTTGCCATTGTGATCAAAAGACCTGACAAGAACAATTTTAAAGAAGAAAAGTTTATTTGGGGGCTCAAGGTTCAGAGGTCTCAGTCCACAACCAGCTACATTCCTCAGGGCTTGAGGTAAGGCAGAGCATCATGGCAGAAGAGTGTGCTTGGAGGAAACAGCTCAGAACATTGCTACTAGAAAGGAGAGAGAGAGAGAGAGAGAGAGAGAGAGCGCCTCCCCTCACCATGGACAAAAGACAGGCCTTCAGTGACCAACTCCCTCCAGCCACTCCCTAGCTGCCTACAATTACCAGGCAATCCCTATGAGTGGAATCACTGCACTGGTTACTTTAAAGCACTCATAACCCAATCATTTCACCTCTGAATTGTTCCTGCATTATCTCACACATGAGCTTTTGGGGGATGCCTCATGTCTAAACCATAACAACCTCCTAAAAGAGAAAAAACGTTGGGTAAAGAGAAGAGAAAAATATTTTAAATCCATTGATCACACAGTGACTAAGAAGTAAGACAGGAAGGGAAGAGACCGAAAACAGTATAAACTAATGTGAAACATGCAGGTGGCAAAGGGCTCCGTCAAGGATAATGGGAGAGCATTTTCTAATTTGGAATCTGGACTTTGTTCTTCATTCTATGGGCAATGTTCCCTGTTGATTGTTAGTGGCTTATTCCCAGTCTAAGATACAAGAAGCATTATTTTCTTAATACATGCTTAATTCTGAGAAAGAAAGTTCAAGGAATCCAGAATTTCCCAAACTAAATCTTTCTTTGTTCTCTTTTAGGCTCATGTGATGCAGTGTGGCTCTTGATTAGCTACATTGATGGCAACTGAAATTAAGAAACCCACTGCCTCTTATGCCAAATCAAATGACCTTTTTAAAACTAAACCTTTTAAAACTAAAGTCACACTAACATAAAGAAATATGTCATTTGGTGGTTAAGTGAGAATAATTTCTGAACATGTCATAGAGGTTTTATTCACTTTAATGTGGTGGATTGTTCCTGTAAGGGATCAGCCAATGGCATTTTAAAAGCAAGCAACTTATAGAGATTTCCTGAATAAGGAACTGTGACTTCATGCATACAGTGGGGAAAAAATGCTATAATGGACTCAGTTTTTATTGGCTGTTCCCCCGAATGTATAAAATGAGCGAAAAGCCCAGCCTGTCTGGGGTATTGAACTCAAGCCAAACCCAGCTTTCTCCCTTTAACTTGGTCAGATTATTCAACCTCTTGAACTGTTTCCTTTTTGTTAATCCTTCTTATTAAATACACTTTTTGCACTAATAAAAATAAATAAAATTTGTGATTTCACAAAACTGTGAAATGTTATATTAATGACAGATTTTTAGTTCATTCAAATTTAATCTTTCAGACAAATATAACCACTCATGAAGTGGAAAGGACTCTCAGTGGGAAATTAGGATCTTTTTGAGGTAAAACTGAAATCAGCTGAGCCCTGGACACACCAACACATAAATTCCTTAGATGATAAAGTATTCAAGTGGTCTTTCAGGCTCCAGAATTTACTTGGACAGTTTGAAACTGGTTTTTCAAGAATAAACGTGCAACCAGCTCCTCCAGTCAATAAAGTTTTGACATGCTGAACTCAAGATCCATCCTGCTCCCTGGAAAACCATGAAACCCCCAGAAAAGAAATGTGTGACCTGTGAAGAACCATGATGACCATCTCTGCCTGTGCAAAAGAAACCTAAAACCTCCCCTTTTCATCTAATCATCAAGCAACCTCTCCTGTTGCCCCTTTAAATTTCCCCATCATAACTAAACCAGCCCAGTCCCTAGCCTCCTTGCTTGTTGACCTCTCTAAAGCTTTCTATTTTTGCAAAAGCCTGATGCCATAATATTGGCTTCTATGAGCACCAGCAAGCAAGCTCTTGCTCAATATCAAACCATGCTTAGAACATGTTGCAAATCAGTTTCCTTGAACTCTTCATTTTCTCATTTCCTTACCTGCAAAAGTGAATCACAGATTTAAATCTTTGCACTAATAAAAAGGGGCTAAGTAGGTATCATACATGAATGTATGTGGTCAGGAGTAAGGCATTGATGATTCTGGGGAGTGTGAAAAATAGACATCCATTTGTATTTCATAAAGACACTCAAAATTTGAATTAAAAAAATAAAAACAGTCTGTAATCCAGACCCAGGCTGAAGGTCTCCTGTTTGCAATCCACTGGTTAAATAATATTTTTTTCCACTGCAGTGATAATAATTTTGTAGTCTTTGTTTCTTTGGCTTGAAGTCAGAATCTCCCAGTATCCGAGCTATTTTCTGATTGCAAATTGAGCTACCTTTGAAAACTTCATCAGTTCTTTGCACCAGCAGAGAACCATTCCATAAATTACTTATTCAGTTGCAATCTTTTAAGTATTACTCAAAGATTGCAGTCTAAAGCTGTCTGACAACCCTATTTGTACTTGGAGAAATGGACAGAGTCAGCAGTATGAATTATGAAGACATAAGAGACTAAAATGTTAATCAATTTAAGAAAGTGGAACTGGATTTTAAGCAACTTCATATGGATAAAAAAAAAATGTGTTTTTAGTCAGCTGTTAGCCACCCAAACTTAAAAATAATCACTGTTTGTGTGATCCTTTGCCATGATTTATCTCAAAAATGGAGATAAATTGGGGGGAACTTAAAATCAATTGCAGCATGATAAAAAAAGAGTAACAATTTCTCTGCCTTGATGAAAAATCTCAAATTCGCTACATGTTCAAAGATATTCAGGTATACATGGCAATGAGCTCACTAATCAGAATTGGTTAAAACATCAGGGGAAAAAGAAAGTAACAAGAGAAAAGTCTAAAGGAATTAAGTGTGTCCTTGGTTAGGTGATTCATCTTGGTAGAGAAATGGCATTATCAATAGCTATCAAGAAGTTTAGGATCAGGGAAATAGAGCTAATTTCAGCTAAAATAAGTGAGCACATCTAGCAATAATGCAGGGAAAATAAAGTCAAAGAACATTTGCTCTAATCTAAGCAGATGGTAACAGATTAAAATAGATTCCCTAAAACAACATTGAAAGAATGGATCTCACAGCATCTTTTAATCACACATTGACTTGTAACATAATGCTGAGCATAATGAAGGTGCTAAGGAAATTGTTGTAGACACCCTGCTAGTGTGTAAAATATTTTAAATATTTTGAATGTTGCTTTAAAGAATTTTTAAGCAGAATAATTAACCATTTCTAATACTTATGTATCCCAAATGACCTTCCCATCATCAAAGAGGTGGCATCATGATTATATGTGGCACTGAGTTACCCCCCTTTGAATGGGCCTCTCCTCCTTCGATCAATCTATCAATAAAGAACTAATGAATGGCCTTTTTCATGCTCAGCACTGAGATAAATTCCTTAATAGCAGTGAACAGAATTTTCTTACATAAATTAACTCAAAATGACAATATAATTATAATAAATTGAAGCATATTTTCTGGGTCTCAAAACATAATGATACTAACTTTGAAAGCTCATATTTGTTATACATACAAAAAGGCAATAAACCCAAATTAGCTGTGTACCTCAGTCATGATTATCATTTAATTTATTTACAGCTGAGAGGATGCTTAGATTAGTCATAAGAAGTGGAAAAACTAAACTGAAATGGAAAGTTGTTTGTTTTTTTAATCACAGTATATGGAAAATATGAGTTGCTCTGTCTTCCAAGGCTTAAGATAATTTTTCCTAGAAAATTACAGTCAGCTATAAACTCCTTGCTCAAGAAGGAGAAACTAACCTTGGGTGATCTAAAACAGGAAAACTTTTAAAAACATAGCAGAAAGTTGTATGCATACATGTGTTGGGGACAAGGGGTGTATTCATGGGGTTATTTTATTCAATTATATTTTGTTTCTGTTGGCTTTAATTTTTAAATACAGCCAGGAATACAACACAAATTTATATATAAGGTTTATAAATTATATCCTGTTTGAAAAATGATAGACTTTTTTTCAGAGAGAGAGAGAGACAGAGAGAGAGAGAGAGAGAGAGAATTTTTTTTAATGTTTATTTTTTTAGTTTTCGGCAGACACAACATCTTTGCGGTGCTGAGGATCGAACCCCGGCCAAACGCATGACAGGCGAACGTGCTACTGCTTGAGCCACATCCCCAGCCCAACAGACTTTTTTATAAACTAATGCCTCTTGATTATGTGGATATTAAGCCTCCTATAGATAGAATTTTACACCTGCATGCTACTTGCATATCTTTGACTGGTAGTTTGCTATGAAGAATTGGTTAAGCAGCAGATTTCTGGAAATGAAATCTCCAGATGACCAGAGCATGCATTTTTTTTCCTGCAAGGAAGAATGAAATGAGTGGATGGGTGAAATGACAATTGCATCCTTACCATCAGCAACCTATTTTGGTCCTGAAGGCCTTATTTCCCCTAAGGTTATGCCTCTGCTCCCCATTTTGAGTTACAAGTATCTTTGTGTGGTTTCACAGTGGTGGGACTTCAGTCATGAGTATAGGGATTCGTTAGGTATAAGGATTGACATGCTGAAGCTACAATACTTTGGCAGGAATCCCAAATAGTGATCTATTTTTCTCTCCATAACAAATGCACATTAGGAGCCTATCATGGGCCAGGCAACGTTTAGACACTGGGGACGACCCAATATAAACAAATCCAGACTGATTAAAGAGGGACTTTATTGAAAGAATTATTGCAAGAGGGGAAAGGAATGTTTGCCAGAGGACAAGAGGGTCTATTGCAATAGGAAGAATGTTGTGAGCACAAGATCTGCAAACATTGAAAGGAATGTGCAACAAAGGGCTTTCTTTTATAGGATCAAATAGACTAAAAAGAACCCAATGGGGAGAAATAGAATGAGATCGTAGCATAATTGGATAATAGTTTGAAGAATGTTTTTCATGGTTGCCAGTTTATTCTCATCTAGAGCTGTCTTCAGGCTCACCCTTAGTTCAGTGGCCTGAGAGAAGGAGAGAATGTTAGCAACATCTGGTTAAAAGTATTTTGTTTCAAGTGATCAGTGGGGATTGACCAGTGGGGATAAGCCATTCATCTAGTCATTCATGAGGAAAATCATGAGAATTTGAGGCATCTGAGCCTGATTTCATAGGCAAACAAGAGAGGGCGTCCATGAAACTTATCTAAGTTCTTTGGGGGATGGGGTCCTTTGTAGTCAACCCATTTCCAGGAACACAAAAGGTATGGGGGGGATGTCTTAACTTCTATGTTTTAATGGACAAAAAGCATCCGGTGAAGCCCAATCCTGTCACAAAATACTAACAAAATAAATAATAGACACATTCTCATCTCATATTTTATGAGTAAAGAGGAACAAGAACCCTTAGAGCTGTCCAAAAATTCCTTCATCTCAGATCCTGTTACGTGCTAGGAATGAAATAGAATGATATGACCATAGAGATCAGTGACTGGTAGAGGGGCTTCTCTGACTGTGAAGAAAAGGGAAGTTCTGTTGGAAGAAATGACATTTGAGCTGAGAAATAATTGATGCACAAGAGCAGTCATAACATGGCTAGCTCAACCTGAATGATGATGAACATGGCCATGAGGTAGGAAAGGAAGGTAGGTATACTCTTGCAGGACTAGGAAGGAGCAGGATTCTGGATGCTCTGCAAAGGATGATGACCAAAAAAAATTAGATATGAACAGCAGAGAAGGAAAAGTTTATATTGATTTATAGTTTCAGAGGTCTCTGACCACAGATGGCCAACTCCATAGCTCTGAGCACATCATGGCATTAGGGCATAGAGGAAGAAACAGCTCAGGACATGGCAACAGGAAGCAGAGATAGCTCTGCTCATCAAGAACAAAATAGAAGCCTCAAAGGCACTGCCAGTGACCTGTCTCCTCCAGCCACACCCTCTCTGCTTAGAGTTACTATCCAGTTATCCATGTCAGTGGGTTAATTCACTGAGTAGGTTATAGCTTGCATAATCTAATCACTCCACTTCTGAAAATTCTTGTGTCGTCTCACATATGAGTTTCTGGAGGACACCTCATATCTAGTGACAGAAAGTGAAGGCAAGGAGACAATAAGGAAGTATGTAGGAATGGAGGTAGAATGACAGTCTGGACTGGGGTTGTGGTATAAAGATGATGAGATGTGATCAAATTCAGGGTATGTTTTGAAAGTGAAGCTTTCCATATTTGCTGATGAGATTTAGAATAGACACACATTCTCATCTCATATGAATACAAAGGAACAAGAACCAAGAACACTTAGGCTGTCCAAAAATTCCTTCATCTCAGATCCTGTTACGTGCTAGGAATGAAATAGAATGATATGACCATAGAGATCAGTGACTGGTAGAGGGGCTTCTCTGACTGTGAAGAAGAGGGAAGTTCTGTTGGAAGAAATGACATTTGAGCTGAGAAATAATTGATGCACAAGAGCAGTCATAGCATGGCTGGCTCATCTTGAATGATGTTGATTCATGAGGAAATAATTGTGGCAACAACAAAGCCTTGACAGAACCCACAATGTGCAGGGCTCTATTCTTAGTGCTTTCCATGAAATTCCAAAGAGATCAGTGATATTATTGTTCATATTTTACAAATAAGGAAACTGAAGCACAGAAAGTTTAAACAACTGTCCCAAATTCACAGAGCAGAATGGGGATTTGAGTCCTGGAGGATTCCAGGGCAAAGTCCAATGTGAATGGTTCTTGTGATTTGGGTTTAAACTACTGGGTAAATGGCGGTGGCTTCTTTTGAGACTTAAAAAAAACAAACAACAACAACAAAAACAAAAAACAATGCTTGGCAGGAAATGAATTAAGTGAATTCAATGGGAAATAGTAGCTCAGGATAGGCCATGTTAATTCTCCAATGCTTATTAGACAAACAAATGATGGCATAGAAATTTTAATTAAATATCTTTGGAGCTCAGGGAAATTTTTCATATGGAGTTATAACATTCAGCATATTTAACAAACAGACAGAATTTAATTCATGTCACTGAATAAGATCACCTGGAAAGATACAGGGAGAAGAAAAAGATGAGGGCTACACCTTGGGCATCTTGTGGTTCAGTAGTGACACAACTGCCTTGAGCCTCTAGTTCAGGTTTTCTTGATTTCAGCATAAGGGTATCTGTTCTGATACCCTTTCATACTGTGGCAGATTGAAGAGAAAATTTTGAAAGTACATGGTAAGTACAATTGCAATTACTTGAGACAGACTATCTTTTTACACAGTATATAGAAAATCTCATGCTCGATAGCTATGACAATTACCACCTTCTGTACTCAAGACACCTGCTTAATGCTAAAACCCCAGACTTTTTGAAATACAAAAGAGCACACTGCAATTCACTAAATGCTTTCATATCCACCTGTCCATTTGACCTTCATAATCACCCCATGATAAAATGATACCCTTTTAGAGATGAAGGTCTAATGCTTAGGGAAGCTAAATGACTTGCTTAAGGCTTTGCTATTATCAGCAAAGCCTGTACGACAATCCACATATTGTAGTACCAAATCCTACATCCTTTATGCAGCTCTATGTCCGCTCAGGGAACCAGTGTGTTTTGTTATAAAGTTTGCAATTCCCATCCATTTGTGTAAAAGAAAAAGAAAAGTAATGCAAGCACTTAACTTTATCTTTTCTACTAGCCAAAATGTCTCAGAGTTGATAATGTTGAATCCCAAGACAACATCCCAAGATTACAGATAAGAGCCCATAAAAGGAGTTGGACAGGAACTGGGCAGTTTTCCAACACTTGGCTCAGAGAGAGCAACTCAGTGGGTATCATTACGCTGCTAAACATGAACTCTTGGAGTGCAAAACACACCCATTTCAGATGTAAATACAAAACTATATTCAAAAGCCAACCAAAAATAACCTGTGGATTTTTAACCACAATTATATATTTGTATTATTAAATATACTCTATTGTAAATAACTGAGAGTTGATATTTAAAGAAAGGCACGTAGGCTTAAAAAAAAAAAGTAGGAATACATAAAATCCAGATCTGTGTTCTGGGAAAACGGACAGGGAATTCTAGCAGAAATCTTAGGTAACCTACAGTAAATATGAGGAGGTTTTCAGTACCTTGTGCAGCCAAGCTATTTAACCAGGGACTTCTCGGGGTCATTTTTCACCTGTCACACTTCCCAGGGAGTTTCCTTTCTTTTAGCCCTCCTCCTTCAAATTTCAGCTGATTCAATCACTAAAATATGCATTCATCTTCCTGACTTGAGACAATGCCATGTCACACAGCAGGTTTAACTAAATTGCCAATAGCAGCATCTTAAATCACCTCCTGTCTTATAACATGACTGGCTGGCCCTAGAGCAACAAGTGCCCTTTACTGCTGTAAATCCAAGCAATCTAGTAGATCCCAGTCAGGAAAGGGCAAGTCAATGACAAGGAAGGAAAAGGCGGGGTAGGAGCAAACACCTGCCACCCTGTCACCACACACTTTGCCTACAGCCTGGGAGGCAGAAAGTGTTAAGTCAAGAGAAAGCTTGTTCTAATGTGACATGGGCTTTGGTCAGCAAAGGAAGGAGGCCTCATCTCAACTGTTCCTGGCATTGACATCAAAGATAAGTTTAGCACATGCGCTTTCACAGAAGTGGTGCCAATCTCCAATAGAATACAGAACAAATCCTTCTGGATTCTCATGGGATATGCATAGGGAGCTGTACATTTGGGGTGTGGATACGTTCTGTTGGATAGTCAGGGAGCATCCTACGACATTCTCTCAAACTACAAGGCAATGAGAATTGTGGCCAAATTGTAGAAGAAAAGAAGAGTGACACAACACAAGAATAGAGGGTCCCTCACCTGAGGAATGAGAACTGTGGGGTCCTTATTGTCTTACTTGGTTCAGGCTGCTATACCAGAATTCCAGACTCTGTGGCCTACCAGCAATAGAAATTCATCTCTCCAAGTTCTGGAGGATGAGAAGCCCGAGGTCAAGGTACTAGCAGATTTGGGTATGGTGAGGGTCTGCTCCTGGTTTCAGATATGGTGAGGGTCTGCTCCTGATTCACAGATGGCTTTTTCTACCTGTGTCCTTGAATAATGGAAGGGACCAGGGAGCTCTGTGGGTCTCTTTTATAAGGGCATTCACAACTATTCTACTAAAAACCAAAGGTTCCCCTTCCTGACGCCATCACACTGGAGATTAGGATTTCAACATCTGAATTTAGGTGTATACAAACAATCAGTCTCTAGAAGTCACACTTTCCAGGGCTTTGCATCTCTCTGAATTCATAGAGAACTGGAGATATTGAGCTAGAACTTCTTGAACTTCACCTTGGCCCTAATATACGGTTGGCGCTCCATAGCCACAGGCTCCACACTAGAGGCATCAATAAACCAGGGATAAAAATATTTTTAAAAAATTTCATATCTGTGCTGAGCATCTATGGACCTATTGTCATTATTCCCTAATAAATACAGAATGACAATTATTCACATAATATATATATATTGCATTATAAGTAGTCTGGAGATGATTTAAAATATACAGAAGGATGTATATAATTAATAGGAAAATACTAGCCCTTTTTCTATAAGGGACATGAGTATGAGCAAATTTTTTATCTGTGGGGGCCTTGGAAATTCATTATGGATACTGAGGAACAACTGTGTATTCTTGCTTCTCTCCCTTTTGTTTCTGAAACTTATTACTCAAGGGAGAGTTGACCTATTTGAAGTTCTAACATTATTTTGCTTTGCCAATGTTTCACAACCTCTTTAACATTAAGACCTTCAGAAACAATTATGGTATTTGTAAGGCATAAGGAAAATGAATGAAACTAGGCAAGCACCATTCCTTGGTCTGAGCACACATCAGTTAGAAGCTCTGAATTAGATTGCAGAGCTCCAAGTCACAAGTGCTTGATTCTTTTATGACTGGTAAAGATCTACACCTTTATAATGTTATCTGGGTAATATTACAGTGCAGATTCTTGGGTCCAATACTATCATCCAGACCTACCTAATCCAAATTCCAAAGGGGGAAGGAAGCTGGGATTTAAGCAATTTGAATTTAAGCAAGCTCCTCAGATCATCCTCATGCACATTAATTTGCAAAACTTTGTGTTTCTGCGTCTCTATTCTTGCCAATTTAGCAGCTTCCCCAGCACTGTTATCTTCTTCCTCTCTTACCCACTTCCTGGATGGGAGGCTTCCTGTAGGGAGCTGGTCTTTACCAAGAAAGAATAACAGAAAATGGAAAAAAGAAAAAAGTTCTGCATGATGAAACAGGACTTGGGTACTACGCGGTCATCAGTATGTTTGGGATAAACCTAAAGAACCATTCTTTTCCATTCCTCCTTCTAGGAGCAAAACCTGAAGACCTTGAAGATCTGAAGCCCCTGACCAGCTGCACCCAGCTCCACTAACCAACAGCTTAAGCAAATGGTCAAAGGTAGAAATGATGGAACCCTGGTGCAGGAAGGTGGAGAGAAGAAGAAAAAAGGAATGAAAATACTTCTTCCCACCCAGCAGGTAGGTAGGAAGAAGACAAAGGAGGACATATGTCCAATGGAGGCCCAAAGAAAAGAGAAAAAAAAAATAGATCCTGTTCCTTCCCTTAGCCTTTGTGTTTGCTTTACCACCTAATAGTTGAATTTATTTGCAAGACAATGGACTACTTTCAAATGTTCCTGCTCTTTCAGATGTCACAGACCGGTAACTAAGATACCACTGGTGAGGTGAGCAACCTTAAGACCTTCCCAAACTCTCAGGCAATGAACATCCTTGTCTATAAAAGGAAAGAATTAGATGTAGTGATGCCCAGATAAGTAAAATATAGCACATAAGTGCTATGAAAGAAGCAAGAAGGGATTGGGAAAAGGAATAATAAAGACAAGTAATTATTTGCTTACTTCAGATGAGGGGTGGGAGAATGGAAGGAACTGATATTTTAAATGAGAGCAGAAGGGGGAAAACATCAGAATGGGGGATTACTCATTCTAGGCAGAGGAACCATTTATGTGAAGGGAGGGGCAGGTGGACCTTCAAGTTCCCACAGCAGCTGTGTTGTGGGCATAAGCAAGAAGGAAATACAAGATGGTGCCACAGAATCTTTGCAACATGGTGCTGGAAGACCTAGGGCCAGGGCACCCCCTGCATGCAGTGCTATGCCAACAGCTGCAGCCTGGGCAGACTGCCACACAGGAACCCTCATGCCCAGCATCTGCTATTAACCATGAACACCCATGGAATTAATCATGGTGCTCGATGCTCTGAAAAGCCCAATGAACTCTTTCTCAAAATCTAAGCCAGATATGACTTTGAATGCACTGATGATGCCACACATATCACGATATGAGAATTTCTCTGTACATGATACATATGAGCAGCATGCTGCTCGCAGTGTCCTATTCTGTGACCAGACATTTGATGTGACCTGAAACACTTTGGCTGCAATTGCTGTCATGTTTAACCTATCACCACATAGAGCTATAGGTGACAGCTGTCTTGCAATAACATCCCTGCAAGGAAGAGGTCAAGTTAGTGATTTTTACCTGTATAGCATTATCTTAACATTTAAGAGTTACCTGACTTGCTATGTATTTGGAGTTTCTACTGAGCACCAAGATCAGGAACACCTCTGATGTGGTTTATATGCTATTGTGGTGTTATTATTGCTTTAAAACTGGCATCCCTGTGAATGGTGACAGGAAGGAGCCCTGCCATCTCTCATATCAGCCCTCCCCCAGATGGAAAGCCTACTCAAGAAAGACACCTTCACTTCCTAGCTATATATGCAATAGTTATTGTATTTCACTTTTAAGATGTTTTCTCTGAAGTGATTTGCTAATGATATGTTGCAATTTTTTAAAAATAGGGATGGTGTATTAAATCACTTTATGACTGATTTTAACATATGCTTTGGCTAAAATACTGTGATAATTTGGTATAGAATTCTTGCCTAAGCTTTCCTTAGGAATATTTAATATGCTATTATTCAGACATGGGAAATTTTAAATGTTTTCATACCCAGAGTTGGGGAATAGACTCCCCCCTCCTCCTCCTCTGTGCTTCTGATATCCTTTTGGACTGTGTTATTGAAACTAAAGGTTAACATTACTTTTCCCCAATACATCCTGTTGTGCAACACAAGCTCTTATGGGGAAAAGAATGTTAATTGTGTAATCATTTCTCTGGTCAAGTAAACAAAAGTTCTAAGATGAGTAATGTAGAAATTCACTTACACCTCCTTTATATGACATAAACTCAGTGGTGATTTTACCAAGCACTTACCAAGGATGTTCTGTGGTTTAGGTGAAAGCTATTGAGCTGCCCTGGACAAGGAGAGTAATAAATAATACCTATGTCTGCTGGTGTCCAGGGTAGAATGCCTGGGTCACAGGGGTGAGGATTGATTCTGCTGGCCTTGCACTTTGTTGGATGTTTCTGTCTCTTGGTCCCCTCCCTCCCCGGGTCTATCTTTATTAGTATGTGGCTCAAGCCTGATTCAAAGAGGTCCCACTGATATGTATTTGCTCAATACTATGAAATAACATTTTCTTCTCTTTTCTTTGCAAGGTGCATTACAATGTTTTGCACTTTCTTGAATATAGGATAAAAAGTAATTTCATAAAATGTAAAATAATCAATCTTCTGAAAACCTGAGGTGGGTTGCTTTCTTGTTGAATGCTATTATCTTGACTACTTGAATGCCAAATTATTTTTATGCGTTCAATTGATTTTTAGAAATCTGCAAATCTACTTCTTGTTCATTACTAAATTCATTATAAATGAAGGCTTTTGCAATTACAGTGAGATTTGTCCCCATCTAAAGAAAAATAGCCTAGTGCAAACTGAAATGCAATTGGTGGGAGCAGAGTGGCACAATAGGGTTCGTCTGCCCTGTTGCTAGAGCTAACACTTGCTTTTCTTCAAGTTCTTTTTTCTTCTTCTTTTCATGATGTAACTTTTATCCCTGACTTTCTCAATAAAAGTTGTTGCTGCCATCATCATCATCATTGCTATCAATACCAATAACAACAAAGTGTATTTAATAAAAAAAAGTAAGACATAGCAAGTCTCCTCTAATACAGTAAAAGATACATATGTAAATATACATAGTAAATCAGGGTAGCATGAGCCAGTGAGTGGAACATGGGTATATTTATTTTTTCAGTTCCAGGTTTAGGTTAAAATGTTCATTAATACTATAACATTAAAGTTTAGCCTCTCTATTTTTCTCATTGGGTTCCATTTCCCCATTTTCCTTTCCTTATTTGTTCTCCTTTCTCTAGCTAAGTCTGACAGACCTTGTCCCTTTCATTGACTAAAAAGTACTCAGTAAACCCCCAAAACATGGGTACAAATCTTACCAATCCAGCCAGTGTCCTTCAATGGTGCTTATGAAATCCATTTACTCCAACTCTGCGAGCATACTGGAGAACTTCCAAAGTTAATTTAATTATAAGACTAATAATTGAAAGCATCTAGAACAATTTACCCAGGCTTCTCAAGTATATTTGAGTCACATATAATTTAAGTATTTCTGGTCTAAAGTTAAAATATATTTAAGACTTATAAAATCTTAAAAGTCAAGGTTTTAAATGTGTGGCTTTGCTGAATATAGATCAAATTTATAGGGCCTGAGGCATGCCCACCATCAATTTAGTGGTTGACAGAACAACCGAAGATGTTTTATCAATATTTGTTTGCTCCAAAGGAAATGTCTGTCTACTCAATTAACAGAAACAGAAAATAAAAGTGAAGCTGCTAATGCACTTGTTGGAGCCATCCCCATGAGCTGGGTTTTGTTTAAATCAAACAGAGCAGCTGTAATCCATTTTGGTCCATTTTTAAGATGCACGTGTTACGATTAATCAAAGCCATTTTGGTGGTATTTGAGGGAGAAAATAATGCTGAACATCAAGGAAAATATTTCCTTTGCATCAGAAACACCACCCAAAAGCCACACAATGTAAGACCTTACAGATCTTATAAATTTATATTTCCAATTAGAAAATCAATAACAGTAATGTCCAAGTAGTTAAGCAGCTCTTGGTTCTGAAAGTTGCCTTCTTTAATCCAATTAGAAGCACTGTATGACATGAAAGGGCTGTAGTGATTTATTCGGTTTGAAATTTTCTAAAATTGTCTCCTTCAATAAAACCACCTCACAGATCTAATAAGCAAAATGTATGAAACCCACAATCAATAACAATGGTCAGGACACAGTTACCTATGCTGGTAACTTAATATTTGATTCTCCTATAGAGTAGGTTCGTTTTTAAAATAATAATTAAAATATTGTATGTTCCACTTCCATGACGTACCTGGTGTAGATAAATTCACAGAGACTGAAAGTAGAATGGTGGTTGTCAGGGGCTACAGGGATGTAGAAAAGGAGTCATTGTGCTGTATGTACAGTTTGGAACCATGAAGTTTCTAGAGGCTGTTAGTGGTGATGGTGGCCCAACCATGTAAATGTACTGAATGTCATTGAACTGCTCATTCAAATGGGCATACGGGTAGACCAATGTTATATATTTTTACCATATTAAGAAAGAAAAATAACATTTGGACTACCCTGCTCACAAAGCAATAATATGTAATTTTCATGGAAGGAAGTTGAGTCACATATTCCTTAAGGCAAAGATGGTGCTTAGATTTCAAAAGTATGCATACTCTTCCTCTTTCAGTAGGGCCTATTTTGGGAGTAAGGTCAACTTTCAGATTTTTTTTAAAAACTATGGACACTTCAATGGTAAATCTTCCAGTTATTTTGACAGATAGTACAAAATGTGCTTCCCTATGGATTTATGTGACCTTTCTTCATGCTCTATTGTCTCACTTCAACGGATACACCTTGAAACACAACACCAAACCATTCCATGCTGAGAAATCTCCTTGCAGAAGGAAACGATTAGAAGGAGAAGCTCATGAAGAAGATGGAGTAGCACTTATAAATACCTGAAATAATATCATATACCTTTGTTCACTTGTTTATTTTCTCTCTCCTTCACCGTACCCAGCATGGTTCCAGCACATATTAGTTGATTAATAAATGTTTGCTGAGTGAATGGATAAATGAGGAAGTTTGAGAAGAAGTCTGGCAATGTGAAGGTACCAGAATTCTCTCAAAAGATCAGATATCTGATATTTACTTTGGCACCACCACTAATTTAGTTGAGTAACCTCAAGTTCTTCAAGTTCTTCTCACAACTTTCTCTCAATCAATGTCCTTGCTCATAAAAGGAACCCTAATTTTTTTTCTTCTGCAATATTCTTTGATCTCCTTTCTTCTCTTTGGCACTAGAATTACAGTTTGAAAGGCATCATCATTTCACTGACCTGAATTGCCAGAATGTTACAACTGCTCTCTAAAAAGAACCTACAAAAAAATGTATAGCAAAAATATTTATTAGGTGAAATAAATTTCAACACAAAGTATTAAAAGTGTAAGAATTAAATGGCCTTTTTACATTCATTAAAATACAATACAGCATGGCATTACAGTAATGATAAGATTATGGGCTCAACATTATAGTTTAAAGCTATAATATTGAATCCAATTGGATCAAATGATGGGAATATGAGAGAACCAAATGCTACAGTGGCCCTCTCAAATTAGATCTCAATTATTTTTATAATATTTCATGCTTGATTTATGCCACCCAATTAAGCTCACAAAAGAGACAAAAGTATGATTGAAAATCAACAACTTAAGGGAAACAATACAAGGTGTTTATTATGAAAATTTCAGACACCAATTTTTATAGACAATTAAGAGACAAAATACAAAAAGAATGAAATAAAAAATGTAAGCTGATATAGAATATTAAGATAGCAATAGAAGGTTTATAATAAAAACAAACACAACTGAAGAAAGAATTATTGAATGTGATTAAGGACAAAAGAAAATATTCAGAAGAATGTATGGAGAGACAAAATGATATAAAATAAAGAAGGGAAAGTAAGAAACATAGGAACTACACTGAAAACATCTAAGATGATTGTATTTTCAGAAGAAAAGGAGAGTAAAAAGAATCAGAAGTGATAGAATTAATAACTTTCTAAAACCAATATATCAAATAGACAATATCAAGTCCTAGATTCAAAACAAAATAAAATTTTAAAGTCCTATTGACCTAAACCAGAATTTTAAAGAAAATCAATCTTAGGCTCATTATAATAAATCTACTGTCACCAAAGACCAAGGAAATATATTTTTTAAAAAAAAATGTATTTTAAAGCAACCTGAAGTAGGATAGGTAAGACATAGTTAACTTTCAAACAAGCAACAATGAAGTGACAGCCAACTTTTCAATAAAATCAATGGAAGATAAAAGAAAATGAAATAAAATTTTTAAAGTGATAAAAGAAAATAGCTACCAAGTTAGATAAAATAGATCAACAATGAGAGAAAAATGCGGATTTTTTCAGACAACACAAAACTGGGAAATTTCTCCACCAAAAAAAAAAAAATTAAGAATAATTCTAAGCTGTCATTTGAATGTCTCCTTAAGTTTTAGGTTGCTTTTCTTCAACTCCTTCTTTCTTCCTTTTTTCATGCTGTAACTTTTATCCCTGACTTTCTCAATAAAAGTTGTTGCTGCCTTTATCCCTAATGTAACACTATGAGAAGTGGAACCTTTAAGAAGGCCCCTGTGGGTGAATTAAGGCCATTATCATAATTGTGGGCTCCTGATAAAAGGATAAGTCCAGCTGGTCTTGTCTCTCTGTCTTTCACATACTTCCTTGTCCTTTTGCCACGCTATGGCTCAGAAAGAAGTCCTCATCAGAAGTAGCCTCTCGATCTTGGATTCTTAGCCTCCAGGACCATGAGACAAATAAGTTTCCATTATTAATAATTTGCCTAATCAGTGTGTTGTTATATAACCAAAAAAAGACTATGACAGCCATTGATCTGTTGTAAGGAAAATGAGATCAGATAGAAACATTTAAGAAGAAATTAAGGAAAATTGAAGGTGTCAAATAAAGTATGGATAATTTCAAGTGAATACTGAGTATGCCATGCCATAATAGTAGTGTCTTATAGGATTTTACATATAGAACTAAAACATATAATAATAATATAAATGTTAAGAAGGAGATACATAGAGTTTAAATATGTTAATATCTTACTGTGTCTTAGAAGAAATTAATTTATATTAAAGTGAACAAGATCACAATGTAACTAAAATCTCTAAGCTATCAGTAAGGTAATAGTAAAACAGAGTAAAACTACCAACATAACAATGAGGAAAAAATAATTAAAAAAAAAAATCAGTCAACCAAAAAGAAGAAGAAGAGGAAGAAGAAGAAAAAAAAAAATATATATATATATATATATATATACTATGTACATATGTAAAATAAAACAGGATAAATATAAAGTAAATAATAAAGCATAAGATATAGGGGCTTTTTCTGCTATATCAGTAATTATGTTTAATATAAGTGGATTAAAAAATATCATAAAACAAAAAGAATGTTAGATTTGATTTTAAAATAATGCAACTATATGCTTCTTATAAGGCAGATTAACATGTAAATATGCTTTCAAGTTGAAAATAAAAAGATGAAAAATAGTATATCATACAAATACTAACAAAAGAAGCTGTATTAACATATGATAAAGTAGTCATTAAGAAGAAATATTGCTAGAAATAAAAAGTAGTATTTCTTGAGGGAAGAGATTAGATTTACCAGAAAGATATAAAAATTCTTCTTATTTATGCTCTTAGTTACATAACCTAACAATATGTAAAGTAATTCTCGACAAGGCCATAGAAAATATACAAATTAACAATAATAGGGGAGATTTTTTAAATCAATAGATTTTGGGGTTTTTTTAGAGTAGTTTTAGGTTTAGAGAAAAACTGAGGAAAAGCCTACTAGAAAGAATTCCATATATGCCCTTACTCTCAATCTGTTCACATATTATGCAATATTAACATCTTACATTCATGTTGCGGAACTCATAAGCCAATATGATGTAGTATTAATTTAAGTGCATGGTTTACTAGATTCCCTCTTTGTGTTGTATATTCTATGGATTTCCATAGTAAACATTTTACCAAAGTTCTCTCAGTAGGGAATAAAGCAAGTATGTGAAATATTAGTACAGAACCTGAGAGCCGGACATGCAGGATAAGGCTCACTGTGCTTCCTGTAGCCCAGTTCCAGGACACTGATCCCACACCCTCAGTACTGCCTGCACAGGGTCAGGGCCACTGAATCTACAGCCTTGAAACAGCAGTGCTGCAACTAGGAAAAATGAGAAAGGTAATTGCTGTCATGATATTTTTCACCAGCTTAGTTTGAAAACATGTAAGTTCATAGGAGAGACGGTTGAGAGATTTGCTGAGAAACTAACTCAAATACCTCAAGAAAATATGAAATATCACTGGTATCCAGAAAAACCATCAAAAGGATAGGCCTACAGATGCACCTGTGTTAATAAGCTTCAGAGAGTTAATCTTTGGGTCACAAATGCCTGTGAGAACAGCTGAATGTTGTACAGCCACCTGGGCTTGCCAAAGGAGCTTACTCTCACAGTAGACCCAGGTGAGTTGCCAATGGTGGTATTGTGATAAAAGCAATGTATTCCTCATTGCCAGCTTTGAAAATGAAGATGAAAACAAGAATGAGACCTCCAAGAAGGTTACCAGGACAAAGTTATCTCTGAGTATCACTTAAGATCCTCTACTTCAGAACTGATATTCTTACCTCTTCTAGTGTGGTACCCATTGCTCAGGGTGGGGAAATAATGGGAAAGTACAGAAGGAATGACCATCAGAGTCACTACCTTCCTCCTGTTCTTGTTGCATTTGATCATCCAAATCAAGGAAGGAAGAATGAACCATATCTCCCAATCTAGTGACATGCATACCTCCTCCTGGAATGCATTCACTGGATTAATCCTCATATTTTAGCACCTCACTAGTTTCCTTTGATTCTGTTGGTGTCATGTTGCGACAAAGGTAGAATATACTTTTACTACACATTAAAAGCTATAAAGTTTATACTCATAGTAGTAAAGTTAGTGGACCAAAACCATCAAACTTATTTTTATAGAGAAGTTATTTAGAATAATCTTTCTTTAAAATTATATATGCACTTTAGATGTAGTGATATAGTTTGAAAAACTTTATTAAAATTAGTCAAGTGCCTGAGTTTTTAATACCACATTTTAATGTACAACACCCTATTGGATATGAAAATACCATAGGAGTGAATAATCTGTTCTAGCATGTTTGTACATTTACTTTATGGAAAGTATAAAAATTATCTGTACACAGGAAATTTTTCATGTCATCATTGTTTAGAAGAATTGCATGAAATCATGTTGTTGCAAATGAAAAGTAGTTTGAGGCATGAAAAAATTATTAATACAGATAAAGAAGAAATGAAGAACATTAAAATTGTGGCTTAATTGTCATATGAAAAATGCTACAACCCAAAACTGATAAAACATATATTTTTAGTTGTACAGGAAACAATTACAAAAATTGACCGCACATCTGGTCATAAAACAATTCTTAACTTTCTCGGGATTTTTATGTAGAGCACATTTTTTAGTCAACTTTTTTGCTGCTGTGACTAAAAGACCTGACAAGAACAACTTTAAAGTTTATTCCGGGGCTCACAGTTTCAGAGGTCTCAGTTCATACAAGGCAGGCTCCATTCCTAGGGAGTCAAGGTGAGGCAAGACATCATGGTGGAAGAGTGTAGTGAAGGGAAGCAGTTCACATGATGATTAGGAAGGAGAGGGGGAGAGAGAGAGAGAGAGAGAGAGAGATCGCTCTCCACTTGCCAAATACAAATATATACCCCAAAGCCATGCACCCAATGCCCCACATTCTCCAGCCACACCCCACCTGCCTTCAATTACCACTCAATTAATCCCATCAGGTGATTAAATCACTGATTGGGTTAAGGCTCTCAGACCCCATCATTTTCCTCTAAGCTTTCTTGCATTATCTCACACATGAGCTTTTGGGAGCCACCTCACATACAAGCCCTAACAGCATATTTTCTGTCCACAATGCAGTTAACAAAATTAATTGCATATACTTGAGAATTAAGAAGTACACTGATAAGTCATGGATCAAAGAAGAAAGCAAAATAAAACTTTAAAAATACTTTGAACTGAAAGATTTTAATACGAACAGTACACTACACTCTTTTGCCCCTACTGTTTCCATTTTCTGGTTATTTCTGTAAAAGAGCTGAAAACAGAAGACAGAAGATCATCATGTTCAACCTCAGCTGCAGGTGTTCCCTGGGTAACTCAAAATTTCTAACCCACTGTCAATTCCATGAATGATTTTGAAAGCATGACACGTATTAATTTGGGAAGATAAAAATAAACTTTGGTGAATTTGCAAATATGGAAACCACAAACAATGAGGATCAATTATATTAGAAAGGAAGGTTTTTATATGAATGAGTGAAGTATTTATCTCTAGAAGCTATAGAAACAAGCAAAGTAAACCCAAAGAAAATACAGAAAAGGTAACAATGAAAGAGAGAACTACCATACAATAGAACTTAATAGTTGATAATCAGTTTCTTGAAAGACTAAAATGACTGGTAACCCATTAATGAGACTGATAAAGGAGAGAGACTCAAATAAATAATATCAAGATGATGAAAGGAAACATCACATAGACCCTACAGGCATTTAAAAAATACCAGCAGGATATAATATGAACATCTTTATGTCAACAAATGCATCCTCTTAGATGAAACAAATGAATCTACTCCCATCAGGGAAAAAAATCCAAAAGCGATACCAAGTGAAATAAAAACTGGAAAATAATTTTGGGAAACTAAATCTGAAAATGAAACCTTTCTACAGGAGTTCCTGAGATGGATAAGAAGATCCTAACAAACTGGTCCTCCCTCAAATAGCAACTCCAAACTCTTGATAAAATATAAAATAGGTAACTGATTCTGGAAGAAAATGGAGACTTGGAGAAAACCATCAGCATGAGGCAAGTTTCACATTTTTATGGCTTTGTCCTCTAAACAGCTACAGTCACAGTGGCAGTGATGAACAATAAAGCCTCCAATAGGAAAAAAAATCTGTATCTTTCAGGCTGAAATAACTAAATGTGAAGGAACCAGGACTGTCAGAGAGTACAAGAAGAAGGTCTTAAAGAGAGATCTTAAAAAGTAAGGGCCAATCTGTCTAGAAACCCTGCTCAAACCTTCATCTGGCTCCTAATTCATACATGGCAAGTCAGCTAAAAAATCAGTTTCATCGCAGACTTGAGCTACCCACCTCTGGCATGATTAAATCAATATCCTTGTGACTAATATGAAAGAACCCAAAGCAAGAAGACAAAAAGAACCCAATATCATTTTCACAAGGTCCAGATACAATTCAAAATCTTTCATAGAAGAGGGGAAAGGAGAATGCAACTGATTATCAATGGAAAAATAACAGATTACAACTCTGAGATGAGCCAGACTAGAATTATCCTTCAAGGACCTTCAAGGAGCTATTAAAGGTATGCTCAGTGAGGTCGACTTTACCATGCTCACAACAAAAGAGAGAAAATGTCAGTAGAAAAATAGAAAATATATTTTTTAAAATGGAAATTCTAGAAGTAAAAAGAGAGTACCTCAAACTTTTCACACCATTATGTAAGTGAATGTATTATTTTGCTGAAAGGTATTGGCTTCTGGGGTCTTCAATAATTGGACAATATTATTTGATAAAACAATGAGTCTCAATAGCACTGTGTAGTTGAAAAGTTGACCTTGAATAAAAACAAATTACATTCAAATAAAAGATATTGGAATTTAAGAGTTTTCAAAATGAGACATTCAAGATGTCAGGAAAAAAGAAAATCAGAGAAATAGAAAATAAATGAAATAATTCAATCTGAAAAAGAAAAAAAAGATTGGAAAAATGCACAGAGATTACAGAATGGGTGGGGTGATTTTTTTTTATTCTAACATACAAATCATTCAAGTCTTAAAATAAGAAAGAAAGAATACACCAGAAAATATTTAAAGAAATAATTAAAATTTTCTGAAAATTGGTAAAAGACAAATTTACAGATTCAAAAATCTCAGAAAATCCTAAACAGAATATATTTGAAGAAAACTATGCCTGGTCATATTATAGCTAAATTGCTTAAAAAACAAACAAACAAACAAATAAAAAAGATGAAAGTGAATCCTAGGATTAGCCAGAGAAAAATGATTCATTACATATAGGAAAACAGTTCTTCATATGACTGCAGGCTTCTTGCCTGTAAAAATATCCTTTTAGAAGCAAGTCCAAACAAATAAATACTAAGAGAAGCTATCACCAAAAGACTTGCAATACAAAAAATCAAAGAAATTGATATTTCTAGTGGAAATTGAAATGAATAGAAAGTTGACATCTTAGGAATGAAGAGGGTCAGAAATGGTAAATATCTGTATAATTATAAAAACTATTCTTTCTCTTAATTTCTTTAAGATACATGTCTATTTAAAGCAAAAATTATAACATTGCTTTGCATGGTTTATAACTGTAAATGTCATATATGAAAATAATAATATAATAATAACATATAGAATTCTGGAAGGAAGGGTAAATAAACCCAGAAGGTTGTAAGATTTTTATTTTTCTATTCTTTGGTTTTTCTATTTTTTATATGAAGGAGTACAATATTAACCTCAAATATACTGTGAAAAGTTAGACTGTAATTAAGTCACACCCCCACATAAGAAAATTTCAGCCAACTATGGACCACATATACAATGGTGGCCTCATAAGATTGTATCACCTAGTGACACATGGCCATCCTAGTTTAAGTACACTCTGTAATGTTTTCACAATGACAAAAGTGTCTAACAATATATTTCTTGGAAAGTGCTTCAGTTGTTAATTGTGGCCTGTCTATTCATATTCTTCAGTTGTTAATTGTGGCCTGTCTATATATCAAAAACCAGCAAACTGAATTCAATAGCATATAACAAAGATAATATATACTGATTCAACTTAGCATATTTCAGAAATGCAAGGGTAGCTTAGCATTTGAAAATTTGCTATAATGATTCATCTCATGAATAAAAAATGTCAAATAAACATCTTAATAGTTCATAAAAATCATTTTGTTTAATTCAAAAACTTTTTATCATAATTCATAATAATTATAAATTGGGGATTTTTGTTAGTCTTATAGTTTATTGCTATAGACTGACTGTTTCTTTCCCATCAAAATTTATATATTGAAATCCTAACCCCCAAAGTGATGGTGTTGGTAGATGATCGCCAGGTTAAGATGACCAGCTAATGAACCAGAAAGCAGATTTTAAATCTGCCTGTGCCTTAATATTGGACTTCCTAACCTCCAGAACTGTGAGAAATAAACTTCTGTTATTTGTAAGTCAACTGCTCTATGGTAGTTTTTTGCATCAGCCTGAGTGGATAAAGATGGCTATCTACAAAAATCCTACACCAAACATCATCATTAATATTGTAATTATGAGTTATCCCTGAAATCAGGACTAAGGCAAGAAAGTTCACAATTTCTTCTTCCACTCAATGTTGTAATATAGATTTTAGCCAGTGCAATAAAGTGGGGAATGGGGGGAGTATATAATTGAACAGAAATAAATGAAAGTGTTAATATTTGCAAATAACATGATTTGTTGGATGGGTACCTAAAAGCACCCCCCAAAAAAAATTTAATTAACTATTAGAATTAAAAATGTAAATTTATTTAAAAAGGTAATACAAAATGAATGCACACTGCTTAGAACACTATTATAAATAAAATAGATGAGGATCCTGTCTTCATAAATTATTGTGTAGAAAATGAATATATATTTATACAATAATTAAGGGTGTTTTGAATAGAAACAATTCAATAAAACTTGCAGAGTGATTAATAGAGGGTGAGCTATTTTGGTCATAAATGAACTTGACCTGTTAAAAAAAAATAGGAAAATGGTCAGTGTGGATTGAGCACAGTGTGCACAGGAGAGAATGGAAATCAGAGAGAAGAAAAGGAGGGGTCTCACCAATATGCTATCTTCAAGAGACTCACCTCATAGACAAACACATCCACAGACTGAAGGTAAATGGAGGGGGAAAAACATGTCGTTCATATGTATCTCATAAACAAGCAGGGGTTTCATCCTCATACAGATAAAGTAGACTTCAAGCCAAAGTTAGTCAGAAGGGACAAAGAAGGACATTTCATACTGACTAAGAGAATTATACATCAACAAGACATAACAATTGTAAATATTTACACCACAAACACTGGAGCATCTATGTACATCAAATAGACCCTTCTCAATTTCAAGAAGCAAATAGACCACAACACAATAATAATGGGTGACTTTAACACAACTCTCTAACCACTGGATAGAATCTCCAATCAAAAACTAAATAAAGAAGCTATAGAATTAAAAAATACAATTAATAATTTAGACTTAACAGACATATACAGAATATTTCATCCATCAAGAACTGTGTACACATTCTTCTCAGCAGCACATGGATCCTTCTTTAAAATAGACCATATCTTAGGCCACAAGGCAACTCTTAGAAAATACAAAAAAAAAATAAGGAAAATACTTTGCTTCCTATCATATCATAATGGAATAAAATTAGAAATCAATGATAAAATAAAAAATAGAAGCTACTCTAACACCTAGAGACTAAACAATATTCTATTGAATGATGAATAGATAACAGAAGAAATCAGGGATGAAATTAAAAAATACTTAGAGATATAAGGAGCATAGCAGTACAACATACCAAAATCTCTGGAACATTATAAAGGCAGTGCAAGAGAAAAGTTCATTAAATTGAACTCATTTATTAAAAGAATAGAAAGTCAACAAATAAATAACCTAGATTACATCTCAAAGCCTAGAAAAAGAAGAACAAATCAACACCAAAAGCAGAAGACAGGAAATAATTAAAATCAGCTGAAATCAATGAAATTGAAACAAAAGAAACAATCAAACAAAAAGTTGGTTCTTTGAAAAAAAAGTCAATAAAATTGCTAAATCCTTAGCCAAGCTAACAAAGAGAGAAACAACTCAAATTACTAAAATTTACAATGAAAAAGGAAATATCACAATGGACACTACTGAAACACAGACGATAATCAAAATCTATTTTGAAAATTTAGACTCTAAAAATCTGAAAGATATCAGCAAATTTTTAGAGACACATGACGTACCCAAATTGAATCAGGAGGACATAGAAAACTTAAACAGATCAAATTCAAGCAATGAAATTCAAGAAGCCGTCAAAAGCCTAGCAAGAAAGAAAAGCCCAGGACCAAACAGATTCTCAGACAAGTTCTACCAGACCTTTAAAGAAGAACTAACACCAATCCTCCTTAAAATGTTCCATGAAATAGAAAAGCAGGGAACACTTTCAAACTCATTCTATAAAGCTAGTATCACCCGAATATCAAAACCAGACAAAGACACATCAAGGAAAGAAAATTTTAGACCAATATTCCTGATGAACATAGATGCAAATATTCTTAATACTGTCAAATTTCATACAAAAGCATATTTAAAAGATAGTACACCATGATCAAGTGGGATTCATCCCAGGGATGCAAGGTTTGTGTAACACAGAAATCAATAAATGTAGTTCATCACATCAATAGACTTAAAAAAGACAAGAATCACATGGTTATCTCAATAGATGCCGAAAAAGCATTTGACAAACTATAGCATCCATACCTCAACATTGTAAAAGCTATATATGCTAAGCCCAAGGCCGATATCATTCTAAATGGAGAACAATTGAAAGCATTCCCTCAGGAATGCCCTCTTTCACCACTTCTATTCAACTACGTCCTGGAAACTCTCGCCAGAGCACTTAGACAGAAGAAATAAATTAAAGGGTTATAAATAGGAAAAGAAGAATTCTGACCATCACTATTTGCTGATGACATGATTCTACATTTAGAATAGTCCATAGAATAGCTAACTGTAGTTAACTGTTAACTATAGTTAATAGTCCAATAGAATGTTAACTGATCTTTGGATAAGGCATGACTTTCTAATAACAATATCAATAAGAGAAATTACAAAGGAGATATGGGGAAAATTCCACATGTGTCTCTAACAAAATTTAGGAACATCTTAGAGGGCTCATATGTCCAGTTGTGTAAATTTTACAGTATACAACCGCAAGGGGCAATGGTACCTTTTTATCAAATGATCACAAATTAGACAGGGGATAAATAGGGTTCAATAAAGGAACAGCTACACAAATTAATATTGTGCTATTCAAAGCATTCTTTAAAAGGATAAATTGAAACAAAAATTACATATCATTTTTCAGCTATCAAAATGGCAAAAAGGTAAAATACTGAAGAACTTGCAGTGAGATGGACATCTTATATACATATTCTGCAAGCAGCGTGGGAGTGTGAATTAGTTTGCTTGTTCCAGAAAGCAATTTGGCAGAATCAAGACCACTAAAACATGTATATCTTTAAACAAGAGAATTTTCATTCTCAGCCTGTGGGAGTTTATCATACAAAAATAGTCCTAATTATAAACTAAGATTGATGTATAAAAAGATGCATCAGAGTAAAAGACTAGAAACTAAATGGCCACAATAGCAGATTGATTAAATAAATTATCTTCATTTGATGGAATATTCTTAGGATATTTAATAGCATGAGAAATTGCACACAATATAATATTTAGTGAAATAAAAGGTGTTTTGTTGTTGTTGTTCTTGTTTGTTTTTATTATGTGTGGTATGATGCCAACTGACTGGCTGGAACAGAACTGGGAGCTTGTGAGTGTGGGTGGACCCGTTACCTGCCACTTGCATTTAGAAGCAGAGACAAACCATCCAACCAGAGAACTGAATGAAGACTATTTGCCAAGAGAAAGCAGAGACTCCCTGATTTAATCCTAGTCCATATTTGTTACTGAAGCTCAGCAACAGCTATCCCCCTGCTCCAGAAAATACACCATCCAGTAAAATGCGTCTTTGTGTCAGAAAGGAGAAGAAGAGGGGAGGAGAAGGAAGGGGAGTAAGTTTTATTTCCCTTTTGCAAACATTTGCAGCACAGTTTCAAGTGATCTCATAGCTTCTTTATGTCTTTATACATGCTCAGGCTTCTATAGGGTCCCCTACTCTTTGAGGAAGAGGATTGGGGCAGGCCACAAGAAGCCCTGTGAATTAGGAACTCTCAGAAGGAACCAGATATTCTCATGTCCAACCAGTATTTATCTGGTTCAGTGTTTAGCTAACTCAATCTCTGCTTGGAAGACAGGTAAAGTTGCAATGTTACCTAATTCTGCTGTCTCACAGTCTCCCCTCCACATAGGAACACCTGGATTGATAGAGAATTGTGGCTTGTGTCACCTGCGGTAGCAGAAAGTTCATAGCACATCTTCTGGGCTTCCTATGTGTGGCAACTCATGTGACTTTACCTGAATTCACACAACTTTGGTGGACCATTTTCCTCAGTCTGGACATCTCTGAAAGGTGCAGCTTCTCGGATATGGAGACAGATCTTTGCTCATCCGACAATCCCTGAAGGATCTCATCAAATCACTACCCAAAGGAGCAGCTGCTGTGCCAGGGCCTCTCCCAAGGTCTGAGACATTTTGTCAAAGCTGAATTGAGAATTCACTTTAACTCCCTAGAGCTCAATACCCTCACCTCTGAAATTAGTGATTGAGGAAAATTGAAATAATGATCTCTGAGACCTCTTCCAGCTCAGGGACTTCAAAATAGTTTAGAGAACTTCTTTCTCCATGGACTTACTTTTTTCCTCTCTTGCAAGCATTTCCTAGAACAACATCCTTGAAACTGACTCTAATGCTATAGCCAGTGCCAGGCTAGATCTGCCTGCATAGGAATCATCCTACAGTTTGACTTCAGTTCCCTAGGCTTCTCTTAGGTTTGAGAACAGCCCTAGCTAATTGAAAAATATCTTCTTTTGCCTTCCTGACCATTCTCCTGTGGATATATTTCTGTTTGGGACTTTACCCGAAAAACAAATTGATTGAAAAAAACATTCAAGTGTTCCTGGATTTGCTGACTACATTGTTCATGATAACAAATTAACAGTACATACTTACATTTGGTTCATTACCTAATTGCACTCCATTACTCAGTCCACCAAGAGCTGGCGAGATGAGGGTGGTGGGGATGCAGGTGTGAGCTCTCACAAGCTAAGTGCAAGCTCATCCATTTGTGCTAATTCCCCTTCACTAGCTGGATGGCCTGGAGAAGTAACTTCACCTCTCTTTGATCGTCATTCCTCATTTGTAAAATGAGGTCAATGAACTAGGTGATCCCTTCAGTGGTTTCTTTTGAGAAACCCATAATCCTTCTTTTTTTGTAAATGAAGCCCAGCTGGAGCTTGGCCCTGGGGAGCTATTGAAGAACAGAGCAGGTGTTGAGGCTGAGAAAAGAGATGGGATTTCACAAAAAGAAGGCTGCCCACCCAGGATCGGTGCCATGGCTGCATTTGTAAAACTTGACTCTCAATTTCAGAGTTCTGTTTTGGGTTAGATTTCTAGGTCCCTGAGGGATGCCAGAACAAGTGGCAGACTTTCTGAGGGAAGTCAGCATGTCTCCTTGCAGGCTGCATCTTGGAAGGAGGCCTTCCCCGGGCCTGCTGCCACTGGAAAACAAACTTCCAGCAGGTAGATGTCACTGCGGACTCTGTGGCGCATGAGCTGAACGCACTCATCTCTAATTGGCTGCCATCACCCCATCTATTGCCTTTCTGAGCCACTGTGTAAATATTGGTCACATACCCTTTACAGGTCCCCTTCCTCCTTTTTCCAGCTTGAGAAGTATTCCGCCATCTCTCACGCACTTGGCCAATGCATTGTTCACTCTATGCCCTTGGTCCTGGCAGCACACTGCCTCCTTTTCACCATCAGGTTGGCGTGGCCAAGATGAATGGGAGGAAGCTTGGCACAGGTGCCTGGGGATGTACAGCACAGCCAACTCATTACCGGCAGGCTTTGCTTGCTCACCAACTATGGAAAGCAGTCCAGGAGCATCACAAAGGATCCAGAGAGCAATAACAAGTTTCAACACATTGGACCCCAGCCTCTGATTTCATGGGTCTGGAACCTGCTTGCTCGGTGGTGCCAGACCCATCCGACCATGTGCCAGATGGCACATTGCTTCTGTTGACAGGGCTTCCAGCTTGGAGATGGGGACAATTAACACAGAAGTAAAAGTCTCCAAAGATCTTGGCGCTAACAATCATGATTCCTGGCAATAAGAAGTGGCTTGTACATTCTGTTTTAAACTTCAGGACAGGGGATGTGCCCGTGAATAAGCCATGAATATATTAACCTGTGTTAAGGTTTTGATCTGCCATGTCACCCCAAAGCTCCTGTATGGACGCAGAAATATTCAGAGATGGTGAGAGCTGTAACCTCATCCGTCCATCCTAATTTGAATGGACTAACTGGGTCATAACTATAGGCAGGTAGATGGGGTGTGGCTGGGGAAGGTGGGCCCCTGGGGGTGTGCCCTTGATCTCTCTCAGCTTCTTAGTCACAGTGAGGTGAGCAGTTTTCCACGGCCTTGCTCGTCCACCATGATGTTCAGCCTCACCTTGGGCAAAGAAGTCAGCCAACCGTGGACTAAATCTCTGGAACCATAGCTCAAAATAAACTTGTCCTCCTCCAAATTGTCCTTGTCAGGTGTTATGGTCACAATGGCAAAAAACCTAAGTAATACAACCTTCCAGTCAAATCACCTGATATTCATGAATTCCTATGTCCTCATAAATGAAAACTTCCTTTCTTTACATAAACTGGGAAGAGAAATTATGAATACACAAACAAACAAACAAACAAAAACCCTTCTTTCCCCCTAGTCTCTACTTCTTAGAAACATTGCCTTCAGAATGTATCATTATTCTTTTTTAGTCAAAAGACATTCAGAAGATTTTAGAAATCAAGTGGGCTGACTTTGAATAACAAAACATACAAAATATGACCCACCGAGTTTCATTTTCTTGAGCTCTAACTTTAGTTATTTATAGTTATTGATATTAATTCAATTTTTATAAATTTCACATAACCATGTAAAGTGGCATACAAAATGAGAATCGTTGTTATTTTTTAAGCGTTGACTAAATTCAAAATCAATAGTTATGCTTTTATCGTAACTTTCATTTTTTGTGATGAAGAAGCAATGAAAGATGTATGCCCCTAACACCACTTCACAGGGAGGGCTGCCTCCACCTTTGAGAGTTCCACACACCCCTCGTCTTCCAGCTAAATTTACCATTATCTCCCACCTACTTTTAATAATAGTTTTACCACATTTTTGAGTCCCTAAACAAATTATTCTTTAGCTTTAAGTGTTTTTATACATAAGGTATATTTTTTTCATTTTTTAAATTTGTTATATATGACAGCACAATGCATTACAATCCATAGTACACATAGAGTACAATTTTTCTCTGGTTGTATACAAAGTAGAGTCACACCATTTGTGTCTTCATACATGTACTTAGGGTAATGATGTTCATCTCATTCCACCGTCCTTACTATCCCCATGCCCCCTCCCTTACCCTCCCTCCCCTTTTTCCTTTTTCATCTAATCCTCCCATGCCCCCACCACCACCTTATGAATCAGCAGCCTTAAATCAGAGAAAACAGTCGGCATTTGGTTTTTGGATTGGCCAATTTCACTTAGCATTATATTCTCCACTCCATCCGTTTACCTGCAAATGCCATGATTTTATTCTCTTTTATTGCTGAGTAATATTTCATTGTGTGTATATACCACATTTTCTTTATCCTTTCATCTACTAAAGGGCATCTAGGTTGGTTCCACAGTTGAGCTGTTGTGAATTGTGCTGCTATAAACATTGATGTGGCTGTGTCCCTGTAGTATGCTGTTTTTAAGTCCTTTGGATATAGACTGAGGAGGGGATAGCTGGGTCAAATGGTGGTTCCATTCCCAGTTTTCCAACAATTCTCCATACTGCTTTCCATATTGGCTGCAATGATTTGCAATCCCACCAGCAATGTATGAGTGTACCTTTTCCCCACATCCTTTCCAACACTATTGTTGTTTGTATTCCGAATAGCTACCATTCTGACTGGAGTGAGATAAAATCTTAGAATAGTTTTGATTTGCATTTCTCTAATTGCTAGAGATGATGAACATTTTTTCATATATTTGTTGATTGATTGCATATCGTCTTCTGAGAAGTGTCTGTTCAACTCCTTGGCCCATTTATTAATTGGATTATTTGTGGGATTTTATTTTTTTGGTGTTAAGATTTTTCAGTTTTTTTTTTTTATATATATATATCCTGGCAATTAGTGCTCTATCTGATGTGCACAGTACTGTTACAGAGCTGGGGCCTTCCTAGAAACTAAAGCAGTGCTAGACCCCTTCCCCTTTAAACCCCAATTCTTGCAATCAAGTCAGAAAGATTTCAGACATGTTGCTCAGAGTAACAAGAATGAGTTTATTGAAGGGAAAAGAAAAAGGAAGGGGAATCTGTCAAGAAATAAAGTGGGTCCTCTCAGAGATAACAGGGACAATGTGAGTCCTCTGCACTTCAGTTTTGTTGGAGATCCCAAAGAGGTTTCCAGAGAGTCCCACCCAAGGTTCACCTCTTGACTTTTGACTGATAGCAGGATGACATTAACTTTTAAGTTCCCATTGTCATGACAACTCTAAGTCACCTTGGCCGGTGCTGACTGGTCCTAATTGGATTCTCAACCATAAATTCTTACAGGTTTTATGGTTAGGATCACTTAATCCTTATCTCCCCGAGTTTTGGGATCTGCTCTGTGAAAAGGCACACAAAAGTCTCCTCCTTCAGAATAACTGGAGTTCCTCTTGTCAACATTATTTCAGGCCTGCATTTCTCCTGCAGATAACAGCTAGTTTGCTGAGGAATGTGACATCGTCTGTTTACTTAAGTCAGGCAGGACTGCAGGTAAATTACTTCTTGGAAAAGAAAACATGAGGGGCTCAGCACAGTGGGCCCATTGTATAGAATTATCCACTTAACTTTGTGTTCCCATCATTTACACCTGTCTGTCCCCTAACAGTACTAGATGAATGGATCTGTAATCTAAAATTCTTGACTCCTGAAAATATATTTTACAAGGCATCTTAGTGCTGCTCAGAAGGTCTTCCAGTGGAGGGTGTCCTCTGTGGTTTGGGTAGAGCATCACTGTGATGGCTGTGAATAGTCTCCCTTCACTTTGGGAGAAGTTGCATACCCTTAGGTGCCTGAAACATTTTTGTATCCTATTCACCTGCCTGGGTTTTGACCTATGAAACCCTTGCTTCACAATCTAAACAGAAATTACTTGTAGGACAGTCAAGTCATTGAGATACTCTCTCCCACAAACTATGCTACTGTCTTCCTGTGCCTGGCTCCTGAGACTTTCTATTTATGTGGGTACTAGATTCATCTCTGAGTTGCCCTGAGTTCAGTTGTGTTAAGCATCATTTGTATTACTTATTCAGAGTGGCAATGATCCTTCTGCTGTGGCCTGGAATTATTTATTTCATGCAGAGACAACAGCCTGCTCCTTGGAGATCTAGGATAAAAGACAACACAGCAGCCATTTGGACCATTCTGATTTTTTTTTTTTAAGACTTATGAAAATTAGCAAAATCAGACCATTTGTAAGAGGTTTGTGAGCTCTGAACATTCATATTTGTCTGTAGAGACCTATGCCTACTGAGCTGGTGAAGAACTGGTCACATAAGCATTAATAGTAAATGTTAACATAAAAGGCCCAGGTATAAACCTTGGCTCTGCTGCATTGTCGGTCTGTAGATCTTGGGCAAGTTATGTTCAACACTAATCCTCTAGGTGGCACACTCCTGTAAACCCAGCACCTCGGAAGGCTGAGGCAGGAGGACCACAGTTCAAAGCCAGCCTCAACAAAAGCAAGGAACTAAGCAATTCAGTGAGACCCTGTCTCTAACAAAATACAAAAAATAGGTCCAGGGATGTGGCTCAGGGGGTTGAGTTGCCCTGAGTTCCATTCTAGGTACAAAACAAAATAAAACAAATCCTTAGCTTTCTCATTTGAAAAATAGGGATAATTAAATTCTTTAATCTCATGGATGGTTGTGAGCACATTGAAATTCACAGAAAGTCTTATTATATGTCCCATCCTCATTGTTCTCCCTGGTTTATGTATACGTTAAGTTGAGGGTTCAAGATATCTTCAACTTAAGAACAGGAACTGTGTCTCCATGCTATGTACTCTAAACTCCTAGCACAAAATTTGGCA
Source organism: Callospermophilus lateralis (assembly GCF_048772815.1). Classification (NCBI taxonomy): domain Eukaryota; kingdom Metazoa; phylum Chordata; class Mammalia; order Rodentia; family Sciuridae; genus Callospermophilus; species Callospermophilus lateralis. The sequence continues at coordinate 28,814,050 of NC_135320.1, forward strand.
TGTGGAAAGCACTCCACAAATTTCAGACATTACAGACTGGTCTGGAGAAGAGCAAGGACCTAGTTTACCATGGAAATAGGGCCAACGGGCTGTTGTGTGACTTTCTGTTGATGCTAATGCGTTCTTTCTAAACTGCCAGGACCCCTTCCAGTTGTGTGGGATGGTCAGAAAAACAGGCTTTCTCTCTTGCTGGAGCAGCCAAATGAGAGCAAAGCTCAAAGGTGCTTTGGGCCCATGCCTGCCTGGACTCAGATAAAAAACATGTTCAAGCTCTGTCTATACAGATGGGCCCAGCAGGGATAATTCACCTCTTCCTTTGGAGTAATTATCCACAGTGACTTATGCACAGACACAGGGATCCTCTGCCAAGCTGACTCCCTCCAGCAAGAAGAACAGGACAAGAGATGCCAAGCGCTGGTCAAAACAGCTCTGCTCCTCAGTCCAGGATGCACACACTGGCCCCATCAAGCCAAGGACAAGACACAGTCCAGCCTCATCCTCCATGCCCTGGTTTGAGCTGCCTCATACACTGGGCCAGAGTCCCTGATGCCTGTGATCTGTGATGAGGTCCCCCAATGAGGCCACTCCAGGAGGGTGGGACGACTGGAGCAGGTAGTAAGATGCTGAGCGGACCTTTTCCTATTGCCTCAAGTGGGAGGCTGAGACACAAAGCTGAAGCCAAAGGGGTGTCACCTACGTGAACCATCCTGTTCAGGCTGGTCACCACCTCTCCCCATTTTCAAGGCAACCACCCCCATAGTAAGAAGTGACTGCCCAATTCCCCCTCCCATTTCCACCACAGCCGCATCCCCTCCCCTCTTGTCAAATATGATAGAGAAAAGAAAAGATGAACACATCCCCATGGCAAGGGCTCACAATTCTTACCATCTGCTCACTCTCGCTTGCCCTCTCTCTTTCTCTCTCTCTCTCTCTCTCTCTCTCTCTCTCTCTCAATCTCTCTCCACCAAATCTCCTGTTCCTATTTAATGTCTGGCATTCTCTTTCAGTTGGGGGGTGGGGGATCCCCAAGAAAATCAAACCAAGATTGGGTGCTAGGAGAGAAGGCACTGAGTCTATTCCATGAGTAGATATTGGCCTGAGCAGCTGATAAGCCACTTCAGCAGCCAGAGAGAGAAGGAGGGTGTGGCAAGGATCCCCACGTTTCCTCAAGCTGAATACACTGTGGATGTAGCAGACCCTCTGCCCAGCCAGAAAGGCAGGCTGCCAAGACAGGGGAGCCCCAGCAGCTGCAGGATGGGGCACGCCCAACTGGGAGAGGTAATGCTGGAGGTAGGATTGGGAAAGGACTGGTACTGAAAGTAAGGAAATAAATGAATATTAAGCAAGAAATGAGTTTGAAGTTTTACACTGGACTAGATTGACCTGGACTTTTAAATCACTGAATGCTATGAAAATCTATGGGTTCTTCCTGAGACTTAAATATTAAGAATTGAGAAGCAGAGAATTGGTGGGGAATGGCTAACAACAATGGCGGGTAGAGAAATACATCCATTGATGCTCAAACTCCACCAAATACATACATAAAGAGTTTAAAAAAGAAGAAGAAGAAGAATTCATTACAATAATTTCAGTATATGAGAAAGGCCCTATAGGACAAAAAGCAATGCACCCTATTATTAGACAAGCAGAGAGGGCTACTCCAGTTTAAGAAATGGGAAAATACAGTATAGACCATAAATCCCGCCTACAAGGGTATGCAAGCTATGATAAAGGAGTAAACAATGGAGTCTTACAGTCTTGATTAATAAAAAATAATTTAAAGGAAGAAACACAACTACTAACTGAAGTATTACTATTATTATTTTGAGATGGGGTCTTGCCATCCTGTTCAGGCTGGTCTCAAGCTTATGGGCTCAGGTGTTCCTTCTATCTAACCCACTCCTAGTTGGGATAACAGGCATGCAATACCATGCTCGGTTGTTATTATTTTTTAAGACTCCAATTTTCATTTGAGTTATTTGGTCTCTTCATTGTTGAATTGTATCAGTTATTTGCATATTTAGGTTAAGCCCCTTATTACATATACGATTTGCAAATATTTTCTCAAAAAAATAAAATTAAAATAAATAGCAAGTGTCTAGCAAATGAGTTCAGAATACATTGACCCTCTGCAAATCTCATGTATCTTGTTGAAACATAAAATGACAAATTCTTGCTTAACTTATCTGGCACATGAACTAATATTTTCTAATACTTTTCAATTATTATTCAGCAAGAAGAGAATGTATGGTTCTCTACTAAGTAATTTTTTTATAAAAGTTCAAACCTCCAGATGTGCATATACCTATTAAGGAGTTTGTCATTTGACTAATAATAATGGCTTTCTGAAAGATATCAGTTCAATTATTTTCTTCTTCAGACATGCTGGAAAATAATATTTTACCCTCCACTAAATTCTTTAAATGGCTATATGATTTTTATATATTGTTTACTTCCCTAAGATTCTAGGAAACAGAAAGTGAAGAAAATCCCAAATATCAAGTGAAGAGTAAAAGAGATGATCAAATGTGGTTAATTTTCATGCAAAATGTCAAGATAGAGTACAACGAATGATGTCATTCTTTAATCCAGGTGGTCCACTTAACTTGGGGACATACAATGGTTATAAATGGTTACCATGGTACCTGCTTAATATTGGATCAAATTGTCCAGAGGACATCCAAATATTAATACTGGGAGTGTGGGGATGCTCTTACTAAGAAAATTTCTAGATTTATGAAGAGTTACTTTTTAAGAAGACTATGGATTATATTGTGGTGGGCTCTAGAAACCAACCTAAAAAACCACCTGTAGTTCTGACCAGTTTCCATTTAGTAAATATCTATAGGGATGAGTCTCTTAAAAGAAGGAAACCAGTCTGGAAACTTGAGAGGTTAATTAAGACTTCATTTGACCCTGTTTTCTAATTCTATAAAGATCCAAAAACTTTGCATATTCACAAAAGTCCTAAATGTGGCTGACACAATTAATAAACAAACCTCTTCCATACAGGTAACTGGAGGTTTCTAATGCAAACTGTACCTTAAAACTATCCCCAGACTCTTTTCAAGGCTCCTTCTTTGGCTTGTTCTTGACCATAAGGATCTGAAAATGAGATAGGAATTTTGGGATACAGAAAAGGGAAAGACACATACTTCTCAGAGGAAGTGCCACAATCCATTGATGTGAGGAAATGCCTGTGAGCCAACAAAATGCATAAAGTCCCATGAACAGTTGCAACTCCTGACTGACCTAGCCTATGCCCTTGGCCCTGAGGTGAGGGCAATGAGAGCAAGTGCGGGGAAAAAACTGGCATGAATTGTGGAATTCTGCCCTGACCCCACCTCTAGTCCAGCTCCTGGCAACTCTCCCACTCTAAATATTAACATCCCACACCAATGGACTGCTTCTCAATCCTGAGATAGTCCACATTCTCCCTTGCATGTGTTTCTGCTTACATAAATAAGTTTCTGCCTATGCCTCTTACTGGCTCCTGCTCAAATTCCTTTCTGAACATACGTCAAAAGCCCCACTAGTCCTGAGTCAAGTTCCCCCTTCTCTTCAGAGCTCCTTAGACATTTCTCCAGAGATATCTCTTCTCCGGTGACAGAAGCATCCAAGGTTTATGTAGTAAAATACATGTACAGAAGGGAATGGCCACCACCCACCTCCCCAAAACCCATCCTCCACCACGACTCCTACATTGTGTTACACGTATGAGATTTAAGTGAAAGTGATCCTGCTCTCATTCCTAGGGATGGGACCTTCTGGTTATAGCTTAACTTTAATGTGTATAAACATCACCTGGAGAGCTCGTTGAAACAATTCCCTGCATTCCCCATTCCTAGTTTTAGATTCAGTTACCCTGGGTGGGGGGGCCTGTGAATTGCCATATCTAATGGGTTTCCAGGCAATCTTGAAGCTACTGAGTGCCTCAAATAATAGAATAAATGAATTACAAATAAGTTCTTCTTGTATTGGGGAGATTAAAATTCCATGGGCTGGGATGGTAGGTTGGGGGAAGGAATAGGGGAGAGTTTGCTGAACAGCAGTGGATCTCAATCTTGACTGCACATTGGAGTCACCTGGGGATCTTAACAACAACAACAAAAAAAATACCAAGGCCTAACCCCCTATTCTCAAGAGATTCTGATTTCAAAGCTCTGAGTGAAACCTGAGCATAAGTAGTATTTCAACTCCCTTGTGATTCTAATGTGCATCCAGAGCTAAAAATCCCGCTTTATAAAATAAGAGATGTTTTCCAGTATTGGGGTTTTTTGTGTGTAATGTGAGCATGCACATATACATGTATTCATGTGATCTGGGGATAAGACTGGAAGTGACTGACCTGAACTTTTTGTTCATCTATAATGCAAGTAAGATACTCAGCAGACTCTGTCATGGGAATTGGCCATCTGGTCTGCGCATTCAAATAGCTTTTAAGGAAGATAACTTCCCTGGGTCCTGCATCTTCAAATAAATGACAGTGTCTAGATTTGCATACTGCTGTAGACTGAATATTTGTGCACATCTGAAATGCACTTGTTAGAACCTAACCTCCACCATGATGGCAGTGGGAGGTGGAGCCTTGGGACAATGACCAGGTAATGAGGATAGAGTCCTCATTAATTGGACCAGTGACTTATAAAAGAGGTTTTAGAGAATTCCCTTGCACCTTCTACCATGTGAGGACACAGCAGGGAGTCATCTTTGAACAAATCAAAAAAGGCCCTCAGCATACACCAAATCTGTCAGGGCCTTGATCTTGGACTTCCTAGCCTCCAGAACTATGAGAAATAGATTTGTGTTGTTTATAAGCTACAGTGTCTATGGTATTTTTGTTGTATCAGCTCAACTGACTAATTATATACTAAGCCAAGAGGCTGTTCCTGTTCAATTCAAGGAAGAAGTTTGAGCAGCTAAAGAGTTAAAGGGGAAAAGAAGGTAAGAAAAAAAGAAAGAAGAAAGAAAGAGAAAGAAAGAAACCAAAATACACAATGAAGATCAATTTAAATAATAGAGAGTATATTTGCCTTACAAATAAGATCAATATACTCTGGACTTGAATAATTACAGCTTATACACCAGAGACATCCTTAGTGCTTTTATCTATTACTTCATTTTTTAAATAACCTCTAAGGAAGATGCTATCTTTATCATTATCATTTTATAAATGAGATGATGGAGGTTCAGAGAGGTTACTCACAGATCCAAGTCATTCCACCAGGAGGAGGAGAGCTGAGATCTAGACTCAAACTCCAGAGTCTGTGTGATCAATTGCTGTGCTACATGTTGCCCTTCTATTACTATTAACATTTGAAATAATGTATTGAGTCAACAAAAATTAAAGCAGAAATAAGCTACATAGTAGGTTTGTTGGGGAGCGCCAGTCTTGTAGAACTTCATCTGTCACTGCTCCTGTTTGGCTTTCACTTACTCCTTTATCCCATTTATCTTCTCTTCTATCATAATACCCCTTTCTGTACTTCTGAGGCCCCTTACCCTATTATAAGGATCCTTGTCAACAGAGACCTTCTGGGTCTTAGAAAGAGGAGGGACTTCTAGATGGCTCAGCATTTTTCTCCAAGCTGATGAAAGTATCACATGAGAGGAGCTCTATGAAGGCTATTAGAATTGCACCCAGCACATTGCTGATGCTCCATAGCTTAGGCATTCCCTTGAGTCCATGCTGTATTGTCACACATGGGGGCTGTCATTTCAGATCAAGGATGGCTAAACCCCACCATTCTGCCTTGGACAAGTTACATTGTCTCTCTGAACCTTCATTCCATATATAGAAAATAAGAATCAAAATGGGATAAAAGAGAAAATATGTTTTAGTGAGCTATTTCACTGTTCTAATCAAAAGACCTGACAAGAACAGTTAGAGGATACAAAGTTTGCTTGTAGGGTCACTGTTCCAGAGGTCTCAGTCCCTCGACAGCCAACCCCATTGCTCTACACTCAAATGAGGCAAAACATCAGGGCAGAACATCAATACAGAAAATCCTACGCACATTACCCTATGTGGCATCCAGATACCTTTGAACTGTGAAAACTTAACATTTGGGTACCAAGCAATCCAATAAGAAAAATCTCCAAAGGACCCACTCCTTTGAAACTGGCTTTTGCCCTAGAGCAAGATACACCTTCTCTCTCTGTATCTCCTTTTGGATATGATCACAACAGCAAAAAGGTAAACATAAGAACAAATATCACATTTATGAAAAGTAAATACTATTTCTTGGTAGAAGTCAAAGCAGGAATTAATACAAAAAAAAATGACTCGTGTCCCTTCATGATACTTCTTTTTAAGTCAGATTATTCTAAATAGGAGAAAATGTGACAAAATGCTTATAATGAGGCAGATAGCAGTGAGTTCTCATGAAAACGTAATGGTGTGGTTTCAGTTCAGGGTACATCAAAGGTTTTCTGGAAATGTGATTATACAGTTTCCCAGAATCAGATTTTACAGCAGTGTGCCTGATCAGAACGATTGTAAAAAACCTCTTACATAAGAAAGAGAAGCATTTCTCACCTAATCCTTGAAGAATTAATTCCTCATGTCCAAGTGGACTTCATTCTTAATGAGAACTAATTCAATATAGTTTTTCTTCTCTTTGATAGGATCTTTCTTTATGAGGCAGTCTGCCTTGATGTTCATTTATTAAGATATATCTGTACAGCCGAGGACACATGCAAACATCATTTGCCTCTTGACATTACTGATTTCTTTTTAGTGTGTTTTCCAACTATTATCAGAGATTATTGTCAATTAGAACAGCCCCCTTGATATAATATTGATCTACTTCTGCAAAGCAATACTTAGTACTTGAAGCTGAACAAGGAGAAGCATGCTGTTTTAATATGGCTGGTGTTTTTCATATAATTCTGAAGCCGAGATCCAGATCATGACAAGGTAACCCTCATTCCTGTCATTACCTTAGCATCTTATGCCTCCCTGTTTTCTGGTGTCTTTGCTGCACAGATGTCAATCACTTGCCAATAGCAAACCAATAATCACTAATAGGAGCCACTTACCTTGCCCTCCACATCCACCCACAAATTGGCCAACTTTTCTCCCCAGTCCTGTTTAAATGAAAGGTTGATTCCCCCAATGGCTTACATGATTGCCAGTGAAGAGGAATTTATTTGGACAAATGAGTCAGCATGAAGAAAGACTCTGAGATTATTCTTCACTTTAAATTTTACTGGCTTGAGGGACAAACTGAATTCTGTTTCATATCCTACAAGAAGATATCAAGATGCAAAAGTGGAGAATTTGATACTTCTTCACTCACTCGGATTAAACTGACTCAGCTATGTACAAAGTTAAAATGCTTGCACATGAAATATATTGTCAAGCTATAAGGCCCTAGGCTCAAGTTGGAAAGCACGAATGTTAACAGTTTAAAAAGTTTTTTTCACTGTTTTTATATTTTTTTCTTCTTTTTAAAGATTGGTGTCTCACTGGGTTGCCTAGTCTAAACTTGACCTCCTGAGCTCAGTCTTCCTGCCTCAATCTTCTGAATAGTTAAAAACATAGGTGCACACCACCATGCCCAGAAGTCTGATTTTTTTAAAAAAATTGGGTATCTTATATTCCAAGCAAAAAATGCTCTCACTCTTCAAAAATATAATTTCTAATACAATTTTTTAATAATAAATTATGAGCCAACCTTCCTTTTGAAAGCAACTTTTTTTTATTATCCACTAATTGATTCTGCTACTTTGAAAAGAGCCAATAGACTTTATAATATAACAATAGGACCAGTTTCTGTTTCTCCATTTCTGGAGCATATTAATTTTACCTCAATGAACATATCTGCTCCATTGGAATGCTTCCGCAGCTAAAATAAACCTGCTGATTATATTCACTGTAGACAAAGTCAGTTTGTATCGCCCATGTATCTCAAATTAGAAAGTCAGACTTTGGGTTTTATTTTTTTTCTTCTTAAAAAGCACATATGAAACACCTTCAGAAATAAGGAAAGATGACTTTCCAGAGATAATAATAGAACTCAATGGTTACACCATCCTTTATGGTATAATTAGAACTTGTGGACAATACTTTCTCTTGTGCACTACATTTAGCACTTGCTGCCCTGGAGGAAACACCAGCAGGAGAAGCAAATGCATCCCAGGAATTAATAACAGCACAAGAGTTGCCAGTGGACTGAGCTGAAGTCCAAGTGCCATTAATTCTAACTAATCATTTTGCCCCGGGATATGCTGTCCAGCTACATGACTTCAATTGTACAATGGGCCTGAGATATGCATGCATTCCCTTTCCACCATTTGAATTCTACATTCATTGTAGGAAAAAAATTTTTTTTTTTTTGTTTTTTACTTCTGGTTCAAACCTCATGCCCTTGTTCATTTCCTATAAAACTGGTATGGTAACTGCGATAAGAATTCAGAAAAATCCCTTTAGAGTTGAAACTGGCTCACCAAGATTTTAGAACCCAGTGGAACATCTCACGTTAAAATCCTAATAAGTTCAGAGCATTGGAACAAGACTGCCAAGGATTTCACTTTACAACAACATTGTGTGATTTTTATTTAAAGTCCATTTACCAGGATTTGATAAGTATAAATATTGGTGAATTCTAGTTAATAATGACCAAGCACTAGGGACAAAGAAGCTTTTATGCTCATATATTTTTATTTTCAGGTTTAAAACTATAAAATAACTTTTATAGTTATATACAAATGTGTCATATAGTTCTGCTTCTCCCAAAGCTATTGTAGGGATTCAACAGTCCTCAGTGCCATTACTGCACCTGAATATCCCTGGTCAGTTTTCCCCAAATAGTTTCCCAGCAAACTACAGATAAACAAAACCATGAGGATGGTACATGGAATTTTATGATCAGACTCTTCTGCCATCAGCACCAGCAATGTGGCTGACATCTTTGATATTAGCTTGAGATAAACTGAGTACATTCTAGCTCACCTTTGCCCTGATCACTATACGAGCCCCCTCCCTCTGACCCAAATCATGAGGATCTGCTGGTCTTGCTGCCGCCCTTGAACACCCTTCAGTCCATGAAACCTGAATAAATTGTACTGCACACAATCCTGGATCTGTCCACCTCTTTCTTCCTCTTTCTCACGGGACCTTCCACCCATAGTGGCCAGTTCTTTTACACCAAATTCTCCTGACACCACTATAAATGAGAATTTGTGGTTCATTTAGAAGGTTAACAAGGAAATGCCCTATAGTCAGAAATTCAGTTTCCTCTTCCTCTGCCCTTCAGTGACCTCGGAGTTCTTATAAATACCTCTTACCATTACCTACATTCCAGTGGGATTCTCTGTTTACTTGTTCATCTCTCTCACCCCCAAAGATTGTGAGCAACTTGAATTCAGTCACTGGGTCATTTATTTCTTAGAGTATCTAGTACCCAAGCCCATACATAGCCTGGCACATTATAGGTGCTTAAAGTTTGTTGAACTGACCATGAGCTTAATGTATTCAACACTACTCTAAACAAGAAGCTAAACAGTGAGTTGAGACATACCTTGGTCCTGAATGAGTGGTCATTGCACTTACATTTTAGAGGAAGAGAAAGTACTGGAACATTTCTCATAGGCTTTTCCCTCTTCCCATTTGGTGGTTACAATTCTCCCTTCAATGCTGGGTCATCTGTTAGGCAATAAAAATTGGACCATCAGTATTTAGCTCTCTTTTCTTGGGCCATTCTGTGTCCTTCTTGAGGTCCATGAAGGCATATCTAACTCAGTGAATTAAAAACATCTGAATCCCCAACTCTCTAATCTGTACCTGAGAGAGAATTTACGTAAGTGGAAATCAAATTCACCTATGGAAAGAAATTTAGTTTCATTAAGATTATATTTTTCAAAAGAGAAGTTGGTCCAAGCAGACATTTTTGCATGAGGGATAATTAAGAAAGGAATAAAGAAGCTTAAATCTAGGCTTTTGTTTCAACATTCAGAATAAAAATGTTTATCATAGCCTGGGGGCCGAAAGCAGACCTTTTAAAAGACTGCATGCTGAAGTAATAGAAGAATGCCAATGAAGAATTCCCAAATATCATACATTCAGTAACTGTCTTCAAGATTGTAAAGATTCAAACCAGAGTCTATCTCTGAGGCAGAGGTTAAACCTTGCTAAATTCTCCTTATGGTGCAGAGGTCAAGGGACCACATCATAATGGAGACAGAAAACAGTGTGATCACAAACCTGGTATGTCTACCATATTTCTTTCATTGCCATGGGTAAAATGTTATTTATAAACTAGCATTTACAATCCTGTTTTGAATAGGAAAATCAAACTGATAGATCTGTCTTCATCCTCAAAAATCAGCCCCTCTTCTCTACTCAAATGCCAATGAAATCTTTCTTCTTAAGGAAAACGTCATGGAAGGTCAAATTATAATCAGGTAGTACCTCCAGAGCGTGACCTCAGCACGTGAGGGGTTGGATGGATGGATGGATTAGTCTGTGAGGGCTGCCATGACCACATACCACAGACTGAAGGACTTAAATGACTCCAGGGCCTGCCCTGCAAAGGCCACACTTCTTTCTGGGGGAGCTGTAAGGATCCATGTTCTGCTAAACTCTTTCCTTCAAACAGACTAGAAGTTGAGGAGTTGAACAGACATGTCCTGAGAGCAGGCTGTGGCTTTCAGAGTATGGTTTTGGCCACCAAGTCTTTGGGATCTTCCATCCCTACTCTTAAGGACTTGAACCTCTCAATCATATTCCCTTGACACTCAATTTTTGCCATGTGACTATGGGTTCTTAATGGTTTATAGAGCAATGGCTAACATTGAATCTATGACCTTAGGATGGAAGCCAGTGTACAATCCAGTAAAAGACCCTTTGCGTTAAGAGGTCTCTAAATCGAGGATGAATTTCTAAGTTCATGGTAAACTTGGAGAGAAGAAAATCAAGTCCCAGGGGATGTTTTCTATGTCCCTCATATCCTACCATATGTACTAATCTGCCCTTTAGAACTGCTCTCACACACTAGGGTTGGTTTTCCATGGCTCAGTTGATGTGTTCACACCTTGGGAAGGATACCAGAAAAGGAGTGAACAGCAGATGAAGTGACCCAGGGATAGTAGACATTGAGAACCATTTACCAAAGGTCAGCTTCCTGAGTAGAAATTGCATTCACATTCCTCTTCCTACAGACGCAGCCATGAATAGGGTTCCTTTCCCAGCTCAGCTTCCTTAAAGGAAGTCAGAACTGTCATTCCTTCAGAATGACAAACTTTAAGCAACTGTAGGACAACAGAGATTTCCTGTTGTCAATTGAATGCCACCTCTCTTAGCAGTGACTTGAAATCTTTTAAGTATTTGAGTAGGATGGAACACATACATTTTCAATTTCAGTGCTGTAATTATGAGTTCAGCATCATTGAACACAAAGGAAGAAATATGATGTTTCAAACTTTTTCTAGCCAGGAGGATGCTGTTTGTAGATAAATGAAAATCCGAGTACAAATGATGTTTCTCCATAATCTCAGTTGCGAAAATAAAAATGGCATTGACTACAGTTTACCTTTGTTCATTGGAAAAAAAAAAAAAACCTTGCTCCAGAGGCTAGGCCAATATAATAAGGAACTTTAATTCATAGGCTGTCAAGCTCAGGTACACAGTGTGACTCTGGCATAATTACTCACCATTTCAACTATTTTTATGTTCATTCCCACTGATCAGGTGCCCCATAGTCTTGCCAAAGCAGTAAATTTTGATGTTATTACTTTATATAGTGAGTTTAAGGTGACCGCTAGGATATTTAACACATTCTAAAAACAAACTACTGAACTTTAATTTTTTTAAAAAAGCGCTTTGAACACCTAACATACTCATCCTATACCCCAAACCACATCCCATTCATCCAATCTTTGACCACAAAACTTCAGGAAGTAAGTGGTTGGGAAAGGTATGCTGTGTATATTCCTTAGGGGAAAAAAATACTCATAGGCTGGGAATGTGGTTCAGTGGTAGAGTTCTTGCCTGAAATGTGAGGCTCTGGATTCAACCCCCAGGTTCCAGGTTCACAAAAAAAAAAAAAAAATCATAAAAATTGAATATTTACATCTCACAGTAGGAGTCAGGGTCAAAACATTTCTACTGTGAAAATGTCTCATTAAGTTCAGAAACTCAATTTTACCAGCACTCATCAGTAGGAGAAGAATTCAAAAAGGCTGAACCATCCTAAGCACGTTCATAAGATAGATGCATTAACCAGAATGCCAGCTAACAAGTTCATGAGGAGAAATGAGAGGTGACAAGTGTACCGAGGTTGATATCAGGCCAATGCATTATTTCCTTGTAAGGATGGTGACATGGAAGGTCAAATTATAACCAGATAGTTGCCCCCAGTTTCAAGTAAGGGTGTGAGGCATTGGATAGATACATTATTCTGAAAGGGCTGCTGTAACAAACTACCACAGTCTGTCTGACTTAACAAAAATCCATCTTCTCATGGTGCTGGAGGCTGGAAGTCCAAGAGGGAGGCGTCCACAGGTTGTTTCTGTTAGGACCTCTCTTCCTGATTTGTACATGGCCCTCTCCTCCCTGTGTTTTCACATGAACTTCCCTCTGTACACGTCTGTGTCCTAATCTCTTCTTCTTCTAAAAACATCAGTCATATTGGAGGAGGATTTACACTAATGACCATGTTTTACCTTATTTAGCTCCTTAAGGACCCCATGTCCAAATGCAGTCACATTCTGAGATACTAGCTGTTAGAGCTTCAACACAGGAATTTGGGGGACATAATTCAACTATAACAATTAACTACTTTGGGGACTAATTCATGAAGGCTTCTGTAGCTGGTTGTACACATCCTCATTTTGAGGTAAGACTGCCAAGAAGACATGGAGTTGTGTGGCCTCCTGATGGGACACTCCCCCCAGCAGCACTGGAACACCAGTTCCCCATTTGGGGTTAAGCAATGACAATTCCATCACTGTCACAGGTTTTCTTCAGAGTATTTCTCAGGAGATCAGCTGTGACTTCTTTCAATTCTGCCTCTCTCAAACAGCAGTGTGACTGTTCAGTAGTTGACTACAATGGCTAGCAGAACTCAGCAAACCACTTCACTTAGATTTATTAGGTGATCCCTGACTCTTCAGTCATACACCTCTGCCTACATTCTTCAGCTTCTTCCCCAGGTGACCAAACTCAGCCACACTGTGGATTTCATCAGGCTAACTCTCAGAAAGCAAGCATATTTAAAAATTCTTCATTATATATTCTGGTTGCCAATAAACCATTGAGTCAAAAAATGGGAATTAGAATGTAGCCAATGGAAAATTCTTCACTCATAACAATCCCGCCACCCAATATGTGGATTTTCCAAACCAAGCAATTCCTCAGTTCTCTGAAGAAATCGAGTTGATGTCCTACAAATTAAATCAGTTTTGACATTAATTACCCAGAGGTAACACAGACCTCATAGGTTCAGGGCTCATGCCTATAAGACTTCATCCACTGCAGATGCTGGAGTGCACACCCTAGGCAAGCCCTGGGTCCCCAGATTACTCACACTGTCCAACTTGGCTACAAATCACAGATTCCCACAACCTACTCCTCAGGTTCAGTAGTTGACTACAATGGCTAGCAGAACTCAGCAAACCACTTCACTTAGATTTATTAGGTTTGATAAAGGACACAGATAGAGAGGTACATAGTGCATAAATGTCCTGAGCAAGGAGCTTCATTGTGAAATTTCAGGTGAACCACCTTCATAGTACAGTGGATGCATTCTCCAAGTTGGAAGCTCTCCAAACCTCCTCATTTACGGGTTTTTATAGACTTCATTACATAACCATGATTGATTAAATAATTGGCCATTAGTTCTTAACTCAATTTCTATAACTGTCCCCTCCCCAGAAGCCAGGGATTGAGGCTGAATGTTTCAACCTTTTAATCATGCCTTGATTTTTCTGGAACTGGCCCCCATCCCAAAGCTATCTTGGAACCCCAGCCAGTAGTCCCCTCCTTAGAATACAAAAGACACTCATCAATCTTGATATTCCAAAGGCCTTAGAAGATCTTGTGTCAGGAACCTGGGACTGACACCAAATATTATAACAAAGTATGCTCCTATCACCCCTATCAGTAAATTGCAAGAGTTTTAGGAGTTCTTTGCCAGGAACTGGTGACAAAGATCAAATATATGATTTTTATTATATCATAAGTACTATGAACACTTCTTATAAAAATGGTATTAACATTGTAAGCTTCTCTGTTTTAAAGACATCAATGCTCACAAACCACACACACTTTAAATAGCCTAATTGCACTTAAAAGCAAAAGAAGTCATAAGGGTCACAGTTCAAAACAAAACCAAAGCTGCAGATAAAGATGGCAAAAAAAAAAAAAAAAAAAGCCACATCAGTCCTGAGCCATAGTCCCTGGTGCTTTGATGACTGGATCTGCAATGTCCCCAGTATTACCAAGGACCTAAAACTACCAATGTAAGAGCTAAATCCAGTCAGGGAATCATGGGAGACTGAATGGAGGCAACTCTTGGACCACCAGACAAAGAAGAGAAAAACAGAGAGGAAATGTTTTTAAGATAGCCTACTCAAATTGCAACTACAAGTTATTATTTAAAAATCACACAGAAAACTTAACGCTAAGCAAGACAGCCAACAAATCACAATCAAGAAATGACTTTGTCCTCAACTAAAGAGACAATGTAGTACAAATCTGTGGTTCTCAAGCTTCAGGTACATCACAATAACCAGGGAGATTGCTAAAATTACAATCATAGATACCCCATGGTGCCAGATCTGATACAAGGTAGTCATACCATACAGGAAAATGAAAATTCTTTTAGCATATGTATGTCTCAGATATTTCATGATATATACTTATGCTAAAAATAATTTTTCATTGTTGATCTAAAATTCAAATTTAACTCATGTTTCAATTTTGATCCTTTTTTTTCAGCAATCTTGCTCCCAACAAAATAGAATAATTAATAGATTAATCTGTAATGACTTTAACCTAGCAAGTTAAGAACCTAAAAGAGATTAAGAAATAACATTAACAAAACTACAAAAATATGAAGTAAGATTGGACAAACTAGGCAATTGCCACTTGGACATAATAATAATTTATATATATTATATATATATACACACACACATACATACATACACACACACATACACATATATATGCATATAAATTTACATAAACTTGACAAACTGAATAAACCATGACTAGATAAAGTTAAAACAAGGGATGTGGTATTAAGTGCTTCACTTAGAAGGTTCTACAGAGATATAAAGCAAATTGAAAAGTCTAGGTGGGAATTTAAGACACACACAGAAGAGAGGAAAAGATGTGCTTGGGATCTAATGGTGTTTCCATCTGGAGAATGGAGTGGAAGGCCAGAGGAGCAGTTTAAAGGGGTAATTGCTCAACTCATCCATGACTGGAATGACTGGAGGGACTCAGAAGGACACATGCCACAGTAGCTAAGTAAAAACACACAAATCCATAACTAGATCCATATAGTAACAAGCAAAATAACAAGAATAAATATTAAAACTTATAAAACATAATAGCGAAAAATCAGACTGGCCAAAAGACCATGGATGATGGTGGACATTTCATCCAAGCAAGACTTGTCAGAAGAGGAGAGTAGGATGTCCAAACAGGAGCATTTACCACCCACAGACCCTCTTTTCCCAGAGGTTAAATCACCTGAGAAGATTGCTAAATACTCTGTAGTCCAGACCACAACACCTCACAAGAAAATCAGTCTTGGGAATGGACTAGGAGTCTGTGTGACCCTTGGTAAGGGTCACAAGAACAGTTTCTCTGACTCTGATTCAATGACATTTTAAAATCATCAATTTCAAACACTAACTCTAAAATTTATATAGATGAATACACTCTGCATAGACCAAGGAAAAGGGACTTGCCCTACTAACCCAGTTTCCTTTAAATAAAGACAATAATTAAAACTATTGTTAGGGATTCAAGGATAGATTGATACACAGCACAAAAATCCTTCAACCAAATATATATATATATATATATATATATATATATATATATATATATATATATATATTTGGAGAGAGAGAGAGAAGAGGAAAATAGTATAGAAAAAGGAATTACAAATTAATAGGGAAAAGATAAACTATTGAATGAATAGCCTGAAAAATATTGACTTTCCATATGGAGCAACAAATAGGAAAACATTCAATCCCTAATTCATACTGCATACAAAAGTTTAGTCAAGTTAGGTATCAATATACAAATGTGAAAAGGAAAAGGTGAAAACTCTTAGAAGAACATAACAAGATATTGAAAGACATTTTTAAGGCTTTGAGGTAGGAAGGATTTCTTTTGAAAATAAATACAAATTTATTGTTGAAAATAAAGTTTTTGAATAACAATGTAGTTTTTATGGCTGAATACTGTTCAGCCATAAAAATAAAGGCTATCTTGCCGTTTGTGATGACATGAATAAACTTGGAAAACATTATGCTAAATGAAATAAACCAAAGAAGGACCAATACTGCATGATCTCACTTATATGTACAAATTTTAAAAGAAATGGAGAAGAGAAGGGGGGTTACCAAGCAAGGGTTAGAGTTGGGGGTGGTGGAATATTTTGGTCAAAGGATACAAAGTTTTAGTTATGAGTAAGTTCTGGAGACTTACTATACTGTATGGTGATTATAGTTAATAATACAGTATGGCATACTTGAAATTTGCTAACAGAGTATATCCTAAGTATTCTCTCCATATATTCCCCAAAAGGTAACTAGCTGAGGTGATGGATATGATAATTAGCTTGATGGTGATAATCATTTTACAATGTATATGTATACAAAAACATCACATTGTATACCTTAAACACACATAAATTTTGGCAGTTATACCTCAATAAAGATTGAGAGAGAAAGAAAGATTTTTTAAATAATTTTGAGGAAATTAAATGTGTCATTCTAGAAATAAAAGTTATCAGGGCAGTATAAGTTCAAATCAAAGTCTTTTTAAACTTTCTTTACAATCAAAGAAGCAACATTAAAAGTATGTCCGTATCAGTTTCCTGTGAGTCCTTCTAAATATACAGCGGAGATTTTTAGAAGATAGAATGAAAGGGAGCACAGACTTCCAATAGCTTCTCCAGGTCAAAAGGTCATCCTTTTGCCAGCTTCATAAATGTCACCATGCTGAGAAGTGCCATCAGACTTAGGATCACAGCAGCAGACATCCACTGAGCGCACTTAAGTGTCAGGTACTGTATTAAATAATTTCCATAGATATTTATTTTAATATGCAAATCAATCATACAATGAAGATATTATCCCTATTTTAAAGTTGATTGAGGTAGCTCAGGCTTAGAAGAGCTTTATAGGTTAAATTCTGTCTCCCCGAAATTCGTACAGGGAATTTATAACCCCCAGTAACTGGGGGACTGTATCCGGTGATTAAGTTAAAATGAAGTTAGTAGAGTAGGCCCTGATTCAATTTGAGTGGGATTTGCATAGGAAGGAGAGAAGAGGAAGAAGACACACTTAGGGCAAACCATGTGAGGAATAGGGAGAAGAAAGGCATAGGGAGAAGTAAGGAAAGAAGAGGCCCAGAAGAAACCAAACCTACCAACACTTCAGTCTTGGACTTCTAGCCTCCAGCACTGTGAGAGAACACGTTTAATCCATCCAATCAGTAGCATTTTACTATGGCAGCCCTAGCTGACTAATGCAGTGAATTATCTGCTCAGTGTCACACATCAGCAGTAAACTTAGCACCAAGAGCAGTACCTATAGACAAGTTATTTATGTTGTTAAAATCAGCTCCTACCTCCCCATTGTGAGGGGATTTGTTCCTCCCACATATGGGGAGTGATAGGGGATCCTGAAGAAAGAACCCCTCTCAGGCTCAAAGACTTGCAGGCTGGTTTGTACTGTCAGTGCATAGGGGTCCTGCATGGCTATGATCTCTTTTCTTCTTTTCACATAGAGAAAGCTCAGTGCAGGGGAGTTTTACATCTCTGCACACTGCCTGGGGTGCTGGAAAGGCAAACCAATCCTTTCTAGGGAATAGCAGCAGTCAAGATGGGGCTTTCCCTAAAAGAAATGATTCAGTGATTCAAAAGAGAGTACAGAGACAGGCACAGTGGTCCTCGCATGCCTGTAATCCCAGCAGCTGGGGAGGGCTGAGGCTGGAGGATTGAGAGTTCAACAACGAGGCACTAAGCAACTCAGTGAGACCCTGTCTCTACATAAAAATACAAAATAGGGCTGTGGATGTGGCTCCGTGGTTGAGTGCTCCTGAGTTCAATCCCCAGTACCAAAAAAATAAATAAAAAATAAAAAAATAAGGCGAGGAGAGAACAGAGCCGGAAGGTAGGAGAAAAGCAAATGCACATTTAGAAATCAGGAAAACTAAACTGAGCCTTGAACGTCCCTGGGGTGTTGCCACTAACCTGAGAAGCTCAGAGCAGGTAGGAGCCTCCGTTTCACTGGTCCAGAGGTCCAGGGATCCAGGAAAGGACAGCCTAATCTTCAAATATTAAATGCCCCTTGGGGTGGTGGAAAGTAGAGCTGAGACCAAAATAAAAGGTTTTAGAATGACCTGGAAGAAGCCACTAACCCACTTCTTTATCCTTTCCTTATCCTATCTCCAAGCTTAACTCCCACCAACCCTGGTATATATGTTCTGATAACTTTTACAATTTGTCGATTTTCACATTAAAACATTATCAAATGACTTAAAAACTAAATTGTAAAAATGAACCTCAGCTTTGCAATTTTTTTCAAGCTGCTTTCTCAAGCTATTTCAGCCCTTGCCAGGAAAGAGTAAGAAATGTGATATTGTCTTGATTTATCTCCTATTTTGTCAGCCCTTTCTTCAAAATTAATGATTTAGATACCTTGCTCCCAAGTATATGAAAGATTGAGTCTTTAACAAATTCTGTCATAGAGTTGAAACTAAATGAGCATGTATGTCTGGAAGAAATCTATCATTTTGTGAAACCAATAAATATCCCCCTCCCCTTAACAAATGGACTGGTGATGGATCACAGAGAAAAAATTACTTCATCTATCAGTATGCAACAAAATATTTGAGGCATCTATTTTCTGACTTTGCATTTTTAGTTCTACTATAAGACCAAGACCCACTGATGAAGGTTCTGGGGATGGATCTGAATTTCCCCCAAAAAGCTGCTGGTTATGACAACTGAGCCGGCCACGCTCTCTATTTGATGTCATCTACCTGCAATAGCCAGGGTGTGTTTGCTGTGACTGCTGGCAGGGCTCCTTGAGTTAGCAGTTAGAAATCTTTTCAAGGACCTCCAGTGGCTGAAAGCTGGTACTTCAAGACTCGATTGACAAAGGGCCTGGGAAGCTGAGCAATTTCTCAGTCTCCACCTGCCATCCCTGAGAGCATACAGTACCACCACAGAGGTTTTTATGGCTGAAAATTGCATCACATTATGGATAATCATGTCCTCCTCATCAAAACCCAATATGCAGATAAGAAACTGAGGCTGAGTCCATAGGACAATTAACTGAGGCCATACACCTGGCCAGTGACAGAGTCAGGATCAGAGCCCAGTACTCTCTACAGAAGCTTCCAAACCTAAGTATGTATCAGAATCTCTGAGGAACTTTTAGGAACATAGTTGACTGGTCCCAGCACCCTGGGGCATTACAATCTGTGTTTTTAACTATGTCCTCTGGCAATTGTGATGTACATCCAACTTGAGCATGCCAGCTCTGCCTTATACCACCTCCCTATCAGAAAAGCAGAGCTGGTCTTCTCCACCTAAGATGTCTGTTGCTTTGGGGATGGAGCTGAGGCGAAATGGGATCCATAACACTTTTAAAATTGCTCCAAAAATATTCTATGAGGATTAAACAAGCAAATGATCTCCTAGAGTGTGGCCGCCTTCATCCACACCTCCCACCTCCTCAGATCATGCTTTACAATCATCCATGGAGTGAGCCAGGCCCACTTGTCCAGCGAATGTGCTGCTCAACAGAGAAATCCAAAGCCCAAATTGGTTGTGGCACAACAATTG
The DNA here is from genome assembly GCF_048772815.1 of Callospermophilus lateralis. NCBI lineage: Eukaryota > Metazoa > Chordata > Mammalia > Rodentia > Sciuridae > Callospermophilus > Callospermophilus lateralis. The sequence continues at coordinate 28,834,092 of NC_135320.1, forward strand.
AAGGGATTCTTCAACCACACACACACAAAAAAAAAAAAAAAAAAAATAAGACTTTTCTATACAACCATGATACAGCATTGAGTTCTGTCTGCAGACAATAAAATGCATTGATCAAAAAAGTATGTAAAAACTGCATATGCACAATTGCAGAGACTGAGGAAGGACATAAAAGATGGACAGAGTCCACACAAGTTAGAATGCTATGGTCATGGGTTGATCTGTCACACTCTCGATCTTTTAAAATTATATTTTTGTATTTTGAAAATTATTTCATTGTATCTGAACATTGGAAAACTACCATGTACGAGTGGACAGTTCTCTTGCTCTGTTTGGTGCCTGAAAGCGCAGCGAGTATTAGGCTGAGATGAATTTACACTCACTTAGAACCTTATTGCCCCTCTAATGTAGGTACCAGGTCAGGAAGGTCAAGGTTAATTGATTTCAAAAAGAATTATGGTTTATCCCAATCAATATTACCAACACTATGAGAGCTCAATGCCAAAGGCTTATTGGTACCCAGAAGACACTAAACAAATAGAGTACCCTCAGTGAAGAACTCTCCATCGGTGTTTGCTATCTCCCTGTTCCTATATTTTGACCAAATCCGTCTGATTGACACTTCCTACACACACTTGAGGTTGCCTTACTGGTTCTTTCAAATTCCCCCTTTTCCCCTCAGTTCTTCCTACCCACACCCCACAGCCACACTTCCCTTTAACTCACGCACAGCCTGGCTCAGAAACTTTTACTGTGTATTTTCAGATTCCCTCTGTCTGCAATGAGAATCCATTTTTCCTCCTCTTTGCTTCAACAGAAATTGGTTTATAGTGATATTTGTGATACTCTCCTGTGAATGTTTCCTATTAGACAGCAGGTTCCACCAGGACCAAGATGCCTGAGAGCTCTTCATCCATTCATCAAATATCTCCCCAAGGACAGATATGGGCAAACAAAAAAAGTGAAAGAAAGGCTTAGGATTATTAAAAAACACTATCCTCTCACACCCATGAGGTTGGGTATTATTTTTTTTAAAGGAAGAAAATAACAAGCGTTAGTGAGAATGTGGAGAAACCGGGCCCCTCATGAATTACTGGCAGGAATATAAAATGGTGCAATCACCATTTAAATAAAAATTTAAACACAGAATCACCATATGACCCAGCATCTCCACCTCTGGATATACACCATCAAATGTAGAAAGCATGGACTCCTATAGCTATCTGTGTATCATGTTCATAGCAGCTTTCTTCACTATAGAAAATAGAAAGAAGCCACCCAAGTGTCTACTAATGTATCCGTAGATAAACAGAATGTACACAATGCACACAATGGAATATTATTCAGCTTTAAAAAGGAAGGAGACTCTGACATATGCTACAATATGTATGAACTTGAAGATGTTATGCCAAGTGAAATAAGCCAGACACAAAAGGACCAGACTGATTCTTCTTATATGAGACAGAAAATAGGTCAGTGGTCACCATAGGTGGAGAGAAGAGGGAAGTGGGAAGCTCTTATTTAATGAATAAAGTTTCAGTTTGGGAAGTTGCAGGGATTGATGGAGGTGATGTTTGCACAACAATGTGAATGCACTCATGCCACAGAACTGTGTGCTTTAAAATAGTTGCCATGATTAATTTTGTCATATTTAACAGTAATTTTCAATATTTTTTAATTTTTCAAAAAAAAAAAAACTTTATCCTCACTTGTTTTATGTAATTCCCTTGTAACATGAATTCTGGAAACCTGGCAGATTTTCTAGATCTTTCCACCAACAGAACAATTCTATTCACCTCCAAAATTACTTTTGTAAGCAGTTATTCTTTATGGAAATTTCAAATAATGGTTTCAACAACAGATTCTGAAACACATGCACCTTCACATAGTCATTTAAAAATTTGATGTCTAAGGACCATTCCCATTTGGCTTTTGTTTGTTTGGTTTTGAGATTATTTTTAGCGGTAAGAAGCTCTAGTCCGAAACAAAGGAAATAGACCTGTGGGCAATCTACATGGGGAATAACTTGGCCTTGCAGAGGCTTAAGGAAGCTGGATGCCCATCGACAGTGGAAGTTGCTTTATAGAAAAAGAGCTATACAAAGCAATATGCAGCACTTCACATTTATTTTGTTATATGAAATTGATTCTCTTCTTTTTAATGAGGCAATAATGCACTTTGTGTCATCTGCAGAATGTTTAGAGAGCCTCATTATATTCTTCCCACATTTACCATTTTCCTGAAGAAAGAACCAAGTGGTATAGGCATTCAGAAAAGTCCTTGGTGCATTAAATGCTACATTTTTTAATTGTGTAAACCATTTGCATTTATAGTCCCTGTAAATTCTACTCATATATTTCCCTACCAGAAGGTAATCATAAGTCCAGTAGCTTCCTTCCTGAAACTCTGAATCAATTTTAACTTCAGTGGAAAAGCATCCTCTCTATACTTGTTTAATTTGCTGTTTAAAATCAGTCCTTGCCCAAGAACATAGGCACCATGGGGTTTTGCTATCAAGAACCAACAAAATAATTATGCTTTTCTTTTCTCACAGTCCTTCAATAAGCTCATCAGTTTTCCACGCAAAACTCTTTCCACCTATGATCAGGTTGTGTTGAGCGAACTCAAGAGTATAAACCTGCCACAGATCACCAGCTTGGAAGCTGAACAACCAGTGTTCAAATCCTAACCCAGCCAACAATGGAAATCTTGAGACTCTATTTAACTCTTCCAGGCCTCCATTCACAACTCCAAAAACTGGACCAATATCTCCTACCTAGTTGGTTAATTTTAAGAAATGAATAATATATATTACAAGGAAGCACCTGACACAAAACATAAATTCAATATAAATATTAGTTGAATCTTTCTGTAGAGCTGCTTGCATTACAATAAATCCTACTTTGTCTGGATTTGTGCTGGGGGTTACACTACTGATACAGGGGAGCTAACAATATATTTAAGAGGAAAATAAGGACATTTCGGAAAGCAAGAGGAAATGTAAGATCATCAGTGCTGAGCTGGCTGGGACAGGCTTTAAATGCCAAGGCAGATTTCTCTGAACTTGGTAAGCTGGAAGGCTGCTTGGAGGAGAAGACTTAGGTGGCACCAGCCTCCTAGCATGACTGGGGTTTGGATTATCACAGGTAAAAATAAAATAAAACATGATCTCCTTGGTCCATGATAACTTTGGCCATAAATTCATAACTTTTCTCATGTGGTCAAATCAGCCTTTTATTTACTCTAGAAAGATTTGAACGTGTCCTTCCATCTCTATCATCCATACCAGTCCTGCAACACACACAGTAATACTTGTTCTCTCTTTTAGGCTTCTAAGATTTTTTCTTCTTTTTATGATTTTGTTTAATATGAAGAGGACATTAGATCTATAGTCTGATCCAGATGTGAGTTATTAAAAGACAGTGAGAAGTGTGTTTTCCTTCCTGCCTGCCATGGCACAAGACCTTGCTAGCCTGTGTACCTGTGTACTCCGCTGCTACCATAATTTGGCTGGGGCTTCTGAGCTTCCCTCTTTCAGGGTAGCTAACCCATCATAATTACCTCATTCCTCAATGACAATGACTTCTGACCTTTAGGTGATAAAGAGATTCTTTTTGTTTGATTTGTCGAAATTATTGGATGCATTTATTTCATTCTGCTGGAGGTATTTTGCTTTTCTTTTGTTTTGTCTTGTTTTACTTTTTGAGGGATAGGGTCAAATGATTGAAAAGAATGTCAGGGGAAAGATCACATAATAGGTTTGTGGCTAATAAAATCTTGAAAACATTTTCCAAACTCCAAAACTGTAAATTCAAAACTGTAGTGTATATTTCCAAAGGTTAAATTACATTTCAGCAATGATAGAAAAAAATTCATAATTACAAAAACCAGACCCTCAGTGGTCAACAGTGCTAAAAAACAAAAAGTTTTGAGCCCACTAATGAGTAAATAAATGAAATAATAGCAAGGTGCTATTTTTGCCTATTGAATTGGCAAAGTTTAAAAATAATGATAACTAACATTGATACAGTTTTAAGGTAAGTAATATCTCACATATCATTAGTAAAATGTAAGTCAATAAATCTTTAAGAGCCATAAGGCAAATTTTTATAATGTTCATTTTTTTCTGTTAGCATTTATTTTTTTAGTTTGTTCTAATTAGTTATACATGAAGTAGAATGCATTTTGACACATTGTACACAATTGAAGCCCAACTTCTCCTTCCTCTGGCTGAACATGGTGTAGAGTCACACCAGTAGTATAATCAGACATGTACATAGGGTAATAATGTTCATCTCATTCCACCATCCTTCCCATCCCCACACCCACTCCCCTCCCCTCACTCCCCTTTGCACAATCCAAAGCGTCTTCGTTCTTCCCTACCCCACCCCATTATGGATTAGCAACTGCTTATCAGAGAAAACATTTGGCCTTTGGTTTTTGAGGCTTATTTCACTTAGCATGATATTCTCCAGCTCCATCCATTTACCTGCAAATGCCATAAGTTTGTTCTTCTTTAAGGCTGGGTAATATTCCATTGTGTACATATACCACATTTTCTTTATCCATTCATCTGTTAAAGAGCACCTAGGTTGGTTCTGTAGTTTGGCTATTGTGAATTGAGCTTCTATAAACATTGATGTAGCTATGTCACTCTAGTATGCTGATTTTAAGCCTTTTGTTTATAAACCAAAGAGTGGAATAACTGGATCAAATGGTGTTTCTATTTCAAGTTTTATAATGTGCATATTTTTGAGCCAACAAGCCCACTTAATGGAATTTACAAGTTCTAAATAAATACTTTGGAAAATACCTAAAGGTATATGTTCAAGGATGTTCGCAGCAGAACTTTTACATTAATACAAAATTGCTAAATAAATTAAATATAGAAAAACAGTCAATAAAGTAAACATATAGGTATCATCTATATATAGGATATTATGTGGGATAACAGCACCACGTAATCATGAAAGGTGAGAACGTATTTTTTTGATCATGGAAATTTTTGATAAGGTGTTAAAGTTGCAATGATAGCTTTAGTTACTTACTTTAATTACATTGTTCTCATTTACTACCCATGTTCCACTTATTAAAGATACACTTGTCCTTGACTCTCCAATGCCTCTTGCCATAGGTCCTCTGTAGAGCACCCTGGACATTCCTGGCAAGGTCCATTCTTTAATGATGAAAATTAAGGAGGTAAATTATTAATGGAGGCCAGGCACAGAAGCAAAATGTGAGGAGGCAGACTTAACGAGAAAGCAAGTTGCTCTACAGAGACAGGTGGGAAGTGGCCTGGAACAAAGCTCCTTTGGGAATGAAGGAGACTTTGAGAAGTGTGGCATGGCATAGAAGATGTCTTTGACAGCTCTGTGTACAAACAAAGCAAAATGACACAAAATACCTGAGTAAAAAAGAAAGTGGCTAGCAAGAGTACAATTGTGGGTTATGCACCAGATGCCCCTGAACACCTTTCGAGAAACAAAAATTCAGAATAGAATGGCAGTTTGGATTAATGGACTGTGTGTCTTTAAGGTAACAGTAACACTAAAATAAAAACTAGCTTGAATCTCTAGCGTTTATTAGAATGTACAAATATTTCTTTCTCTGGGAGAGTGTTTAGAAAGCATTTAAAAAACATTACAAAACAGTGCACTGTTTTTATACATTCGTATATATATATACACACATACATATTTATATAAGCAAAATTCTGAAAGGATCTAAAGCCAAAAATTTATAGGGATGTAATCTTCAAATAGAAGGATTTTCAATAATTTCTTTTCTTTTTACTTATTTGGATCTTCTAATATTTTTTACAACATGCATATTATTTATTCAAGAAAAAAACAAGGATAAAAATAAATTTCAATACTATATCATGCCCAGGATCATATGCCCTCTCAAAATTACTACTTAAAGAAAATTTTGCCTTCTCGTTCAGGCCTGCTGTTTCCACATGTGTGCCAGGCTGTGTTTGCTTCCATGTGTGAGGTCGCCAAACTCAGCTATATATTTGGATTGAAATGCAGCTCCATCGCCAGATCAGCTCTGGGGACTCATCTCCTCTTGCATAAAATCTAGCTTGAGTTACAGGCTGCCCACTGCACCAGCTCTGGGGCTGCTGGTATGATTCACCAGAGGAGAGCAAAAATGTGAGTATGAGATAAATGAGGCATAGCAGGAAGACGGCGGGACCAAACATCATTCACCATAGGAAGAGCTATTCAACATACAATGATTCACAGTGCTGTTAGAGGAGAGGAAAATGTAAGATACTAGAAGCCCACATTGGAGTCTTTAATGCAAAGTATAGAGAAAGGAAATTGGAAAAAAAATGCAATACATTAAGTGTGTAATTTATCTACATATATTTCATGTTTGTACATTCACACTGCCACCTAAGGGGGAAATAAATAAAATGGAAGTCGTATATATTTCCAGGAGTTCATATGAGACCTATATATAATCATATTGTCATCTTCATTGGCTAGAAAGAAATGTTTTTATTTAAAGAAAAATTCATAATCAAGTAGAAGAAGAATCTAATGTGCTCTATTACTTCTGACCTGGAAAGATCATGCTCAAAGGGGAAAAAAGAATGGCTGCTATTTCCAGTATAGACTTTTAAAATGGTAAAACTAACTTTTTCAGCTCTGCTCTAAGGTGAGAGCATCTTCCAATATAATCCTGGCTGCCAAGCATGCCTCTCCAATGTGAGCTTCACCTTTCCCACCTTCCAGCGATGTCCACCAAGAGCTCCTCTCACCCTTCAGCAACTGAGTGGGACAATTATTAGCTAAGCCAAACTAACCATGAAACCCAAGTGTGCAGTATATAGGCGACCCTCCAGATCGACTGAGTTCCCAGAAAGACAGGCACTCTGCTCCACAGAAAGTCATCAAAACAAGTTAAAATCAGTCAGTCTCAGCAAAATACCTCAGGACAAAAGTAGCATTCATGCTGCTTGGTGGCTGTTCTCTTTTCTAGAACTTTCTCAGCTCTTGAACACATTTATATATAGTATACATAGAACAGAAATACATTATATTGAGAATATATAGAGAGAATGTATTAAGAAACATAAATGTAATCTACTTATTCATTTTAGCCATTTTCAGTGAGACAGTTAGTCTAAGCAACCTATCCTGACATGACTGAAAATAAAATATATTCATCAAAATCTAAAGGAAGAAGCAGGAGCAGGACTTACGATCATGGTCTTTTGCACAAGCTGAAGTTGTCTGAGCTTCATTTACTAAATAAATTTGTTGTAACTATTGGGTGAGAAATGGGCCAGGAGTAGTGTCACATGACTGAAGTTTCAGCAACTTGGAAGCCTGAGGCAGGAGGATTGCAAGATCCAGGCCAGCCTCAGCAACTGAACAAGGCCCTGTCTCAAAATACAAAATCAAAAAGGGCTGGGATGGGTATAGCTTTGTGATAAAGGTCCCCCGGTTTCAATCACCAGTACCAAAAGAAAAAAGAAAAAAATAAGGAATGTTATGTTCCATACTTGTCACAATGTCTGACACAGAATAGATTCCTTCCTCCTTTCATTATGAGATAAAATGATTCAATTTGAAGACTTTTTTGAGAGAGTAAACCAGCATATGTTTTGGATGTGAATGTGGAGGTGGAAAGAAGATAGTTTGGAGGCGAGAGGGGATTGTATGAAAAAGCAAAGATAATATGAAAATGGGGCTGCTAAGAACAGATCCTTTATTATTCCCACTGGGAAAAGTATGGGATTGTCTGCCATACTTAAATGGATGATCATTTTGCTTCCTTTTGTCTGCTTGTATAATTGATTTCCATCTTTTTCGATCAAGTTCAAATGTCACCTCGGTCAAAATGCCCATTAAGTGAATAAATGAATTAAAATCCTTCTCAATCAATTTCTGAGGGGAAATATATATATATATATTATAAATATAAATATATATATATATATACATTAGTGCCTTGTAAAGTGTTTGGAAACACTCATCACTGTATATTTATCCTCAGTTTTATATCTTAGGCTTCCATTTCATGTTGCCAGTTATTTTAAAAAAGAAGAGAGAAAGAGAGAAGAACAAACAGTCCAGCTGTGTCATGGGGCATGGCAGGAACTGAGTACGTCAAAAATGGCTGCAAACTTCTCCCTCCACCCTCAGAGACATCACATCCAGCATTCCATAGGATTAGACAATCGTTCAACATCTCAGAGAGGATAACTACGATTTTTCTCAGTCCTACTGCCTTTTCTTTTCAAATCTTTCCTCACACCTAGGCTTATGCTTTCTGAAACTACAGAGCTAGGTGCAACGTTCCTGAGTCTTTCATCTTGAAAACTCTGACTACCAGATTCTCGTGTCTGTTTTAGAGCATCTGTTGTAACTCTCCTTAATTAGTGGTCTTCTCCCCTCCGTCCCTCCCTGCCTTCCTCCTTTCCTTCAGTCCTTCCTTCCATCTCTCCTCCCTCCCTTCCTGTGGTGCACATTAGCAAAGCCAGTTGGACTGAGTCTGATTCCCATCTGTGAACAAGGACACTTTGCCTGCTATTTTCTCCCCTCTCTCCTCCCTTCACTTCACACATCCTGATGTACCTTCAGATGCTTGTCCTCTCTCATCTTTCCTCCTCCACGTGTACGGTTCTTCAGATAGGAGAGAAGCAAGGAAAAATTGCACCTTCTCTGGAGGGGAATTTGCATTGGCATTACATTTTTATTCCATTATGTGTCCGTGAGGTCTACAGAGATACGACATCAATTCATTCAGCTGAACGTTTTAATCTCACAGAAGGTAAATGCCAGCTGCAGACACAGCCTTTCTCCCATTTGCCCTTACTTGGTTCCCTTCTTCAATTCCAAGCACATTTATGGTAATGAGTTAGCCTGTCTGGATGCTTCTCTGTGACCCTTTCCCCCACAGGCCATGCAGTGTTGGTGTGAGATGTCAGAGAGACATAAATTTTTGTTACAGGGAATTCGAGTGGAAGGCGGGGAAGCCTCCTCCCCCATTCCTGTTCACCCTGAGGAACAGCCTCGTTTACTCTGTCCTTATCTCCACGACCGGCCACAGGACCAGGTTATGGCTGTCGTATTTCAAGTGGCAACTAGGGAGGAAACAAGATTTGGACACATGGCAGTAATACAAACAACTAACATTTGGATAGCCTTTAAACCTCGCAAAGGGCTTTCATATTAGCCCATTAAATCATCATAGTTGTTCTAGAAGCCAGGTGTTTGCATTATTAGTCCCATTTTACAAATAAAGAAATTGAGCTCTAGAATGACACTTTGAATAGCCTCAGCTTACACCACAAGTAAACAGCTAGGCTTGGTAGCCATATCCAGAGCTTGTGTCTGCAGAACCTATGTTGTTAGAATTTGCTTAATACACTACCTATATTTACCTGTACGTTCTTCCAGGAAGATTCAGCACAACCTACTTAGAGAGCAATTGCACAATAAGTAGTAAAAAGTATAAACTATGTGCATGTATTTTGTTCTAATGTGTGGAAATTTTTGCAAATAATAATAATAATAATAATAATAATTTAAAGTATACATGAAATTTATTTACAGGAATTTTCAGTGCAATGTGGGAATGTGATATGGTTACAAGCCAACTGATGCTTAAAAATAGGAGATATTCTAAAAATATCAGGCTATATTTCTAAGACATGATAGCATTAAGACTATATTTTTCAAATGGTGTTTAAACATAATTTTTATGTTGAATATTATATAATGATGGAAACAGATTAGAAATCTATATGTGATTCCAATTTTATTGGAAAAGTTCATCCCTAGAAGAAAGACTGAAAGTATCCACAAATGTATATATACACACATAAACACACACACACACACACACACACACACACACATATTCTTGAAAATATTCCAAGTCACATGTTTTTGGTATCTTGTGAATTTTTCAAATTATATATGGAGTGTGAATTAATTTTTTGTCATCACGAAAAAAAACAATAAAATAATTTTTCAAACATTGGTCAAATAGCCCCATCTTTCTGCCTGCTTCTTTACTCCTCCTGGGATTTGTTTATTCCAAGGACTGACTGTCACATTATTGGTGGGTACTCAGCAAAACCTGGTTATGCAAAGCCCCTTGCTCTTCTGTGACCCAGGTCACTCCTCAGCAGCTTTTGTCTGGTGATGGGGGTGTGGAGTGCAGTACAATGCAAGGAGTGGGTGAGCTTTCTGTTCTATCAGTTCTCTGGCTTTCAGTTTTCTCTCCTGAACTCCAGCAAAGATATTATGTAGTGACCCACAGAGGTCCTCAGAGTCTCTACAATGACCTCTCTTCTCCACCTTCTCTCACCTCCATTGCACAACAAACAAAATGAGCTGGAAGTTGCTTCTGAGCTTTTTCAGAGCATCTGCTGCACCCTTGGTGCCTGGGAGAAGCATGGCTATATGTGAGGATATGCCTTTATCTTACAAGTCTTCCCTCAACCTCATTACTGGGGACAAAAGCCCTCAGTCAGGATGAAGACATTGGAAGGAGGACATCTCATGATCATTCATTCCTTCTCTCCTCCACCTCCATTCTCTCTGGTCCCAGACTTCCTCTTCCTGGACTTTTGAAAGGTGTCCATATTCCCCCTCTCTCCATGAGGAAATGGTTGCACCCTTGATCTCTCCCCTGTCCTGCAAATTTAAATTCCTCAAGTTTGGGTTGGATGTAATATTTTCTTTGCTGGGTCTCAATGGCACAGTTCCCCATCTGTGAACTGTGGCTAATCTGCTCAGAAGCTGTCCATGAAGCTAGTACACTTCCACAAAACAAGCATCACTTTTTCCAAAATAACACAGCATATTCTCCTATGAGAAAAACACATTTTCCCATTAGCATGTTTTTTTTTAATTATTATACCCTAACTTTGCTGTGTAAGAGTCAGCTTCTTATCCCTAGCTATATATCATGAACTATAATAGCTCCTATGTACTCATTTTGGGTGGAAGAAGTATTAGATTCAATTAGTTTCTCTCTGTTATTCAAATCTCTTTCTTGATTGGGTGGAAAATAGGAGTTACAAATATCCAGAGGAAGAAAATATCCATATAAGATATCCTCCTTACGAAAGTCTTATTGTGCATAAGTCTCCTTCCCAAGGGCTCTCACTACAGCTTTTCTGAGCAACTTGCCAATATTTATCAGTTAGCACTTGCTGCATAACAAACCACCCCCATAGTTAGCTACTTAGAACAGCATTTATTTAGCTCACCTCTTCAGAAGTACAGAGTCAATAAAGAATCGTAACTATTTTGACAAATAATGAATTGGTTGAAGCAAAAAAATATGATGGAAATCAGGACAAATTGACCATGTAATGGTCGTTAGCACCAATGATGAGGGCCAGGGGTGTGGCTAAGTGGTCCAGTGCTTGCCTCGCATGTATGAGGCCCCAAAACCAATGATGAAAAGCCCAGGGATACCCATGCAGTTAAATGATCTTTTCTTAATGTAAAGATTCTCTTTTAAAATAAAAATATTCACAACCACACATGATAGTAAATATATTTTCAGTATCTATTTATTTCTAAAAAATTCATAATAGTAACTGGAACTGTTGTCAGCTGGTCCAGGTGGGCCTCATCCATCCTGCAAGGGCTTGTTTGTGAGTCTGGGCTTAACTTGTGGGTCAGCTGAAGCTGACTGATTCAGGAAAATCTCAGCAGGAATGAAGGGGGTGGTTGGGCCCCTCTCCCTGTGGTCTCTCATTCTCCAGCAGCCTCTCCCATAGCAATGATGTCAAAAATAAATAAATAAAAAGACAAATTCCAATATTCAAGCACATCCCAACAGCTCTGCTTGCATCATATTTTCTATTATCCCATTAGCAAGGTGAAAACAAATAACAAAAAAAAAAATATAGTGGATGTCTAAACCCAGTACCACAAGATGCTTTCAAAGGGTCTGAATACAGAAAGACATCAAAAACTGGGATTATTGCCATAATCCCATTTAACTTCAGTAAAGGAACGGCATGTATTACTATTTAGAGTGTCTGGAGAAAGTTGGCAAGTAAGGAAGTGATCTGGACAAAGGTAGTAGCCACTTCTTATCTTCTTGCAAGTTTCTCCTTGACGAGCATCAATTAAGAAGACACTGGGCCACGATATCACTGTTCATTTACTAGGGCTATTGAAACAAATCACCACACACTGGGTGGCTTGCAACGGAAGCATATTTTCTCATAATTCTGCAGGCTAGAAATCCGAAATAAAAATGTTGGTGAAATCATGCTCCCTCTGAAAGCTCTAGGGAGGACTTTTCTTGCTTCTTCTAGCTTCCAGTAGTTACTGGCAGTCCTTGGCATTCCTTGACCTGTAGTGGCATGACTCCAGTTTCTGTCTCTATGGTCATGTGGTCTTCTTCACCGTGTCTCCTGTGTCTTAAAATCTCTCCTCTTATAAGAACATTAGTTATTGCACTTCGGGCTCACACTAATCCAGCCTGACCTCATCTTAAATTGATGACATCTGTAAAACCATATTTCCAAATAAGTCCACATTTGGGCTACTACACCAAAATGTCATAGACAAGGTGAATATACATGTATTTCTCACAGTTCCCCAGGTTGGAAAGTCCTCAGCAGGTTTGGTGTCTGGTAAGGAACCATTTCCTCTACATAAGTGGTGCCTTCTCCCTGCGTCTTCTCACATGATAGAAATGCAAAGCAGCTTTCAGGAGCCTTTTTATCAGGGCACTAATTCCTATCATGAAGGCTTCACCCTCATGATCCAATCACCACCCCATTGCCCTACCTCCTAATACCATCTTATGGGTGATTAGATTTCAACATATGAATTTTGGGGAGACACAGATATGGAGACCACAGCACACAGGCACTGGGAGATAAGACTTCAACATAACTTTTTGAGAGAGACATAATCTAATTCACAACATTTACCTATGACTTACTAAGCAGAGTCACAACAACGGCCCAGAATTCCACTATTGTCCAATAGTGAGGGAACCTGGTGAGATGAAAATCTCAGTTCACCTCACTACACTGTTTTGTAGTTCTTCTCTTTTTATCTCCAATGAGTGTTTAGTCCTTCCAAGTAAATTGTAACTTCTTGAAGTCAGGTAAGACTTTACATTTGAAATTATAAATGGAATCTTAACTATTATGGAATTAACATTTGTGGCTTCAACTTTTCTCGAGCAATCCCTAAAATCCATGAGGCCCAGTAACTTGCAATGTCCAAGAAGTCATTATGAATCTCAACAAAAATATGGTTGTGGAATGAAATTTCTTAATTAAAAAATTCTCCTAGCTGATAATATAATGTATTATTCACTTCACATATTATGGTTTTATCCTTAGAAGTTGAAATTGGGTCTTTCAAAAATTATTTTGTAGGCCTTTGCTAAATTTTTGAACATGTAAAAGATGTTATAACATTAGTTATAATAACTATTTTAACACCCTTGTTTGGTAATCCAACATCTGTGTCACTTTGGGCTCATTTTTAATTAACTTAATCTCATGATTGAGTTTTATTTTCCTGTTTCTTTATATGTACACCTAAGAATTTTTTATTGTATGCTAGATTTTGTGAATATTATTTTGAGTGCTAGATATTTTTAGTTCCTTCTAGGTATCCTTGAGCTTTGTTCTAGAATGAAAATAAGTTATATGAAAAACATCTGATTATTTCAGATCCAGCATTTAATATTTGTCAGACAGGTTGAAGCAGCATTCATTCTTAGTCTCACTGTTTCCATTACAGAAGTAAGAACCTGCTGTGTACTCAATCAACCCAGCACCTTTGAATCTTGAGTTTTTGCAGTTTGGTTGGCAGAAACCAGCACTATTTTAAGTTGGGTGTGTCAGACACTGTTACTTCGATTACTTTAAGGGGTTCTATCCCTAGACTTAAGCAGTTTTCTCACATGCATGTGCTAATGCCACTCAGCTGAAACTTGGGAGGACCCCTTTCCTGCACAGTTCTCCCTGCTTCAGTACTCTGACTTCTGAACTTTGACCACAGTAGTCTCAGCATAGCCTGGTTCCTCTTTCCCCTTGGGCTGGAATTCAAGGCAATGAACTGTAACAATCACAGTTCTCTCCTTACTTGCTTCTCATCTTTCAAGAACATTGTTCTTTAGTGTTTAATGGGCAACATCTTAGTCTTAGAGGTTGAACTTAGCTTGGGCTGCCATAGCAAAATACTGAAGACTGGGTGACATAAACAATGCATATTTATTTTCCTACCATTCTGAGGCTGGAAGTCCAAGATCTGCGATTGGGGTGCCAGCATGGTTGGGTTATTGTGAGGGTCCCCTTCCTGTCTTGCAGATGGCTGATTTTTCACTATGTGCCCACATGGCCTTTCCTAGGTGCATGCATGTGGACAGAGCAATTTCTCTTCCTTCCACTTCTAAGAAGATCACTGATCTACTATCTGTGTGACCTCATTCAACTTTAATTATTTCCTGAAAGACCTACCTCCAAATAAGTCACATTGGGGCTTAGAGCTTCAACATATGAATTGGAGGATGGGGTTGGAGAGGGATGGGGAGGCATGATTCAATATTTTGTAAATTATTATTTCATATATTTTGTTTAATTTATGTTTTTTTCTGAAGAAAGTATAAATCCTAATCCTATGACTCCATCTTCTTTGGAGGTAGAAATCACTATCTCTTTAAAAAAAATTTTATAGCTCACTCCACATTAGCTATACTTACTGTTTCAATTTATTAACAAAATGCACAATGTCAAAAAGTTACTATAGACTTACTAATCCTAGTAAATAAATTTGCATTGTGTTTATTTCAAAAATATCTGCATAGGCATATATTTGAGAAATAGTGACAACCTATTTGTAAGTCATTATTTAGCCTATCTGCAGACAAACTTTACTATAGATTACAGACTAAATAATCTCTTGTACATACAGTTTTACCTTCAAAGCATAGATGCAAGGAACTAAAATAAAAAATAATTCCATGTTGATCTCCACTCTGAAGTAAAATTTTAATGTGATGATTGAGATGCACTAGAAAAAAATAAGAGTAATTGATTGACTTCAAACAAATACTTTCAATCTAACTTCATTTTCTTTTGGTAAAAAGCTGCGACATCAATATTCCAGAGGAATACTTGAATATAATATGGCTGATTGCATCTAGTACTCTATCTACATTATCTACTTGTATGTGTGGATGAAAAAGAAGATTTAGTGGAACATTAACAAAATAACAAATCGAAAAGATGCCAGTCTAATGCCATCCTAAAGGGAAAACACCAAGTGCGCACACCTGACATCTGAAGCAGAATTTTCCCCGCTCACCACAAAGCCTGTTCTCTCCTCTTTCTGAGCATTCCATTAGAATGCATTTCCACCCTCCTCTGCAGTCCAGTGTGGCAAGTGTGGCCATGTTCTAGCTAGTGGAATAGGATCATAATTGATTTGTGCCACTTGTAGGCCCAGAGCAAAGAAATGTCATGTCCCATGAAAAACCCTCCATGGTCTTTATTCTTCGATCAACTGAAAAAGACAAGAATGGCCACCTGGAAGGCACACAATGAAGATGGAGTCCCCAAATGGAAAGTGCTAGATCCTTGGGTCTCCCTTAGAAAAGACTGCTCACTAACTAGCATTACTATTTATGCGCTTTATAAGGGAAAAGGTTTTCATTGTGTTGAGCTCTTAAACATTTTCAGGATTGTTCGTTGCTGCAGTTGGAGATAACCTTTGCAATAAAGCCTCTAAATTCAGTGCTCTATGGTTCACATTTTTATAAATTAATTGGATCAACATGAAATCCCACAATGAGTTTTGTTAATTTTAAAAATTCTTGAATTTTTATATTATTTTATGTTTGTTATTTTATGACTTTTTCTGCTTTGGAAACAATAAATTCTTTATTCTATGTTTTGAAGACTCTGCTGCTGTCTGTGTAGAGAAGGAAAAATGAAGACAAGAAAATAGCAATCTTAAGTCATAAAACAAAGACAATTAGAGTTTATGCCACTCGTTATCTCAAAGTCACTTTAAACTTAGCATATTCAACATCAAACTCGGCATCTTTCCCCCAAATCAGGCCTTCTCCCAATGCTTCCTATTTCACTCAATAGTTTCATGCCTCCAGCAGCAAGAGCCCAAAATCTGAGTCCCCTCTTCAAATGCTCTTTATTTTAACCTGCAAGATATAGAGACAAAGAAATCTACCGTCACACAGTTATGTCATAGTGGTGGATGAAATCTAATTATTCTGACTCAAGATAGCTGTGGATTGGGAGGAGTCATGGTACAGATGAGCCAGCAGAAGTAAATGTAATCAGCAAGACTTTGTATGTGCATGAGGGTTTTCATTTTCAGAATATTCATTTTTGCCATCCTCTGCATTTTTCCTAGTTGAAAACACCAGGAACAATCAAAATCTGTCTCTTGCATAGAGCTTTGCTTGACTTCTATGCTACAACATCCTGACCCAGCCCAAATACTTTCTCCCTTATAAAAGTATTTCTTATTCACACCATTCACATGGTGCTCATATTTAGCCTCATGCTATCATTTACCTTTTTATTTTTTTAATGTGGATGTACTGAGTTATCCTAGTTGGCTACAGAGGCATAGCTCTGGAGCGCTAAAGCTGTGGCTTTTATCCTTTTTTCCACTAGGGTCTAGCACAGGGCCTGTTCCCTAGCGTGCTTATTAAAAAGAAGAAGAAATAAATACCTACTAACTTATTTAAGTCTTTTATGACCCTGTGCTAAGGTGTCAGCAAAGATGTATGAGGAGTTGAGGTGAACAAAGAGGCACTTTGTGAGACCTCTCACATCCTTACTGAAGAGAAGGCAACTGAACAGTTCTCCAAAGTAAGCTGTTTACATTCTGCTCACCACCTGGAACATGTCTAATTCCAAGATTTCTAAGATGAGATCTCAGTCACATTCAAAAGAGATGAACAGAGATGAATAACCTTCTCTGTGATTATTTCTCATTTGTTTAAAAAAGAAAGAAAGAAATCCATTTAAATTGGCTCTTCTCCAACATACTTTTTATGCTGATTAATTTCTCTCCAGTACTGACCTGCTGATCTCTTCAACATTCATACTCACTATTTTATTTCAATAATAATTCATTAACTTGATTTCTGTATTGACCACAGGACCTAGAAAATGTTTTCCAAATTTCCTGCTGATCTGCTCAATGATGATGGTGTTCTATACTGAAATAGAGTCATGGCGCTGAAAACCAATAAAGCAGGACCAGTAGAAGGTTGTGAAAATCACTTTTGGTGGTTAGTTGGCAGCTTCTTCTTTTCCCCCCTTTTTAAACGGCTAAAGAGCCATATATTTGTCTCAAGAAGTTTTACTAAAACAGTACCTTCTTTAGATTCTACATGTGAGAGAGATGATGCAGCATTTGTCTTTTGGTGCCTGGCTTATTTCACTTAGCATAAAGTTCTTGAGATTTATCCATCTTGTCAAAAATGTCAGAATTTCCCTCTTTTTTAAAGCTGAATAAGTAGTTTTCTGATGTATGTAATATGCCACATTTTCTTTATTCATTCATTTGTTGATGGACTCTTAGTTTGATTCCATATCTTGGCACTTGTGAATAATGCTTCAATAAACATTAGATAGTAGATATCTCATCAAGCTACTGACTTCATAGTCTTTGTGATGCTGGATGATATGGTAGGTATATTTTTAATTTTATGAGAAAACTTCATGCTGTTTTCCATAATGGTAGTAACAATTTACATTCCCACCGATACTACACAGGTTCACTTTCCTCCAGATCCTTAGTAATGTGTTATATTTTGTCTTGTGGATAAAAGCAATTCTAAGAGGTGTGAGATAATACCTCATTGGGGTTTGATTTGCATTTCCCTGATGATTAATGATGTTGAACATTTTTCCATAAACTTGTTGGCTATTTGTCTGTCTTCTTTTGGGGAAAGTTTGTGTAGGTCCTTTGCCCATGTTTTCAATCAGATTATTTGTTTTCTTACTGTTGAGGTAGTTCTTTATACATTTTTTAAATTAGCATTCATTTATAACATTCACATTTGCCTTCCATTCTGTAAGTTGTCTCCTTCCTCAGTATATTGCTTCACTTGCTCTGCAGAAGTATTTTCGTTTGATGCAATCCCATTTTGCTTTGGTTTGCCTATACTTTGGGAGTTATCGCCCCCCAAAAATAATTGTCTAGACCAATGTCAAAAAGCATTGCCTTTATATTTTCTTCCAGTTTTACAGTGGTATGCCTTATGTTTAAGCCTTTAATTCATTTTGAGTTGATTTTGTATATGGTGTTACATAAAGGACCATGTTCCTTCTTCAGCATGTGGATATCGGTTTTCCAAACACCATTATTGAAGAGACTCTCCTTGTCCCATTGCATGTTCTTTGCAGTTTGTCAAAGATCAAACAACCATAAATGCATGGATTGATTTCTGGGCTCTGTTCTATTCCATTCATCTCTATGTCTGTTTTTATGCTAGTACCACCCTATTTTGATTACTATAGCTTTGAGATGTATGTGGAGATCAGGTACTAAGATCCTTCCAGCCTGGCTCTTTTTGCCTCGGATTGCCTTGAATATTCAGGGACTTTTGTAGTTTGATATGAACTTTAGAATTGTTCATAATTTCTGTGAAAAATATCTTTGGAATTTTTATAGAGATAGCATTGAATCTGTAGATCGCTTTGAATAGCCTGGGCATTTTTTAACATTAGCTCTTCTATAATGAACACAGGATATCTTTTTACTTACTTGTGTCTTCCTCATTTCTTTTCATCTATGTTTTATAGTTTTCAGTGTGCAGATATTTCACCTTTTTGGTTAAATTTCTACCTAAATATTTTTTTCGTTTTGTTTTGTTTGTTGTTTTGGTTTAGTTTGGGGGTTTTGTGTGTTTGCCACTGTAAATGGAATTTCCACCTTTATTTATTTATCTATTTTTTGATAGTTCGTTGTTAATGTATTAAAACACAACAAATTTTGTATGTTGACTTTGTGTCTTGAAATTTCACTGAAGCTTATATTACTCCTAAGAGTTTTTTGGTGGACTCTAGTGTTTTCTATTTACAAGATCATGTCATCTGTGAATAAAGATAATTTCAATTCTTTTTTTCTAATTTTACATCTCTTAGTTCTTTTTCTCCCTTAATTGCTCCAGCTAGGACCTCCAGTACTTTTATTGAATAGAAATGGCAAAAGTAGACATCCTTATCTTTGTCCTGATCTTGGAAAACTTTAAACTTTTTATTGTACAGTGTGAAATTAGATATAGTCTGAATATTAGCTATAGTCTGGCTTTATTTTGTCTAGAGATGTTCCTTCTGTATTTACCCAATTTGTTGAGTTTGTGTCATGGAAAGATACTAGATTTTTTAAAATTTGTTATATATGACAACAGAATAAATTACAATTCATATTACACATATAGAGCACAATTTTTCATATCTCTGGTTGTACACAAAGTAGAGTAACATACTTCCTGTCTTCATACATGTACTTAGGATAATGATGACCATTGCATTCTATCATCTTTCCTACCCCTTTCCCCTCCCTTCCTTTCCCTCCCCTTTTCCCCTTTGCCCTATCTAGAATTCATTTAATCCTCCCATCTCTCCCATCCACCTGCAGCATATTATCGATCAGCATCCTTAAATCAGAGAAATCATTTGTTTTGGGGGGGATTGGCTAATTTCACTTAGCATTATATTCTCTAGCTCTATCCATTTACCTGCAAATGCCATGATTTTATTGCTGAGTAATATTCCATGGTATATAAATACCACATTTTGTTTATCCATTCATCTACTGAAGGGCATCTATTAGCTATTGTGAATTGTGCTGCTATAAACATTGATGTGGCTGTGTCCCTGTATGCTGTTTTTAAGTCCTTTGGGTATCAACTGAGGAGTGGGATAGCTGGGTCAAATGGTGATTCCATTCCCAGGTTTTCAAGTATTCTCCGTACGACTTTCCTTGTTGGCTATACCAATTTGCAGTCGTACCAGGAATATATGAGTGTATCTTTTTTTCCCCACATCCTCACCAGCACTTATTGTTTGTATTCTTAATAGCTGCCATTCTGACTGGAGTGAGATGAAATCTTAGAGTAGTTTTGATTTGCATTTCTCTAATTGCTAGATATGTTGAACATTTTTTCATATATTTGTTGCTTGCTTGTATATCTTCTTCTGAGAAGTGTCTGTTCAGTTCTTTGGCCCATTTATTGATTGGGTTATTTGTTTTTGTGGTGTTAAGATTTTTGAGTTCTTTATATATTTTAGAGATAAGTGCTATATCTGATGTGCATGTGGTAGGAATTTCTTCCCATTTATTAGGTTCTCTATTCACCTCACTGATTGTTTCTTTTGCTGAGAAGAAGTTTTTAGTTTGAATCCATCATACTTATTGATCCTTGATATTAATTCTTGCACTATAGGAGTCTTATTAAGGAAGTTGTGACCTAGTCCAACAGGATGGAGATTTGGGCCTACTTTTTCTTCTAATAGACGAAGTGTCTCTGGTTTAATTTCTAGGTCCTTGATCCACTCTGAATTGAGTTTTGTGCATGAGGAGAGATAGAGGTTTAATTTTATTTTGTTTCATATGGATTTCCAATTTTCTCAACACCATTTGTTGAAGAGGCTATCTTTTTTTTTACCCAATGTATGTTTTTGGTGCCTTTGTCAAATATAAGATAACTGTAATTATGTGGGTGGTTCCACAGAATTACATAATGTGTCCTCCATTCTGTATCATTGGTGCCAATGTCATGTCTATTTTGGTGCCAATATCATGCTGTTGTTGTTACTATTGCTTTGCAGTATAGTTTAAAGTCTGGTATAGTGATGCTGCCTGCTTCACTCTTCTTGCTAAGGATTGCTTTAGCTATTCTGGGTCTCTTATTTTTCCAGATGAATTTCATGACTGCTTTTTCTATTTCTATGAGGAATGTCATTGGGATTTTGAATGGAATTACATTAAACCTATATAGTGCTTTTGGTAGTATGGTCATTTTGACAATATTAATTCTGCCTATCCAAGAACAAGGGAGATCTTTCCATCTTCTAAGGTTTTCTTTAATTTTTCTCTTTAGTGTTCTGTGGTTTTTATTGTAGAGGTTTTTCACCTCTTTCCTTAGGTTGATTCCCAAATACATTATTTTGTTTTTAGGCTATTGTAAATGGGGTAGTTTTCCTCATTTCCCTTTCAGAGGATTTATCACTGATATACAGAAATGCTTTTGATTTATGGGTGTTGATTTTGTATCCTGCTACTTTGCTGAATTAATTTACTAGTTCTAGAAGTTTTCTGGTGAAATTTTTCTGGGTCTTCTAGGTATAGATCATATCCTCTGTAAATAGTGCTAATTTGAGTTATTTTTTTTACCCATCCATATCCCTTTAATTTATTTCATCTGTCTAATTGCACTGGCCAGTGTTTCAAGAACTATGTTAAATACAAGTGGTGAGAGAGGGCATCCCTGTCTTGTTCCAGTTTTTAGAGGGAATGCTTTCAATTTTTCTCCATTTAGAATGATGTTGGCCTGGGGCTTAGCGTAGGTAGCTTTTACAATGCTGAGATATGTTCCTGTTATCCCTAGTTTTTCTAATGTTTTGAACATGAAGGGGTGCTGCATTTTGTCAAATGCTTTATCTTCATCTATCGAGATGATCATGATTCTTATCTTTAAGTCTATTGATGTGATCAATTACATTTAATTGATTTCCCTATGTTGATCCAAACTTGATCATGGTGCACTATCTTTTGGATATGTTTTTTTGTTTTCGATTTGACAGAATTTTATTGAGAATTTTTGTATCTATGTTCATTAGAGATATTGGTCTGAAGTTTTCTTTTTTTGATATGTCTTTGCCTGGTTTTGGAATCAGAGTGATATTGGCCTCATAGAATGAGTTTGGAAGTGTTGCCTCTTTTTCTATTTCCTGAAATAAATTGAAGAGTATTGGTATTAGTTCTTCTCTAAAGGTCTTGTAAAACTCGGCTATCTATTCATCCAGTTTTGTGCTTTTCTTGGTTGGTAGGCTTCTGATGGCATTTCACCACTTGAAATTGATCTTTTTAAGTTGTGTATATCATCCTGATTAAATTTGGGCAAATCATATGACTTTCGAAATTTGCTGATGTCCTCAATATTTTCTATTTTATTGGAGTACAAGTTTTCAAAATAATTTCTAATCATCTTCTGTGTTTCTGTAGTGTCTTTTTCATTATGTATGTTATTAATTTGAGTTTTCTCTCTCCTTTTCTTCATTATCATGGCTAAGGTCTGTCAACTTTATTTTTTTCAAAGAATCAACTTTTTTGGTCAATTTTTTTCAATTGTTTATTTTGTTTAAATTTCATTGATTTCAGCTCTGATTTTAATTATTTCCTATCTATTACTGCTTTTGGTGTTGATTTATTCTTTTTTTCCTAGGCTTTGAGATGTGAAATTAGGCCATTTATTTGTTGACTTTTTCTTCTTTTAAGGAATGACCTCCATGCAATGAACTTTCCTCTTAGTACTATCTTCATAGTGTCCCAGAAATTTCGATATGTTGTATCTGTGTTCTCATTCACCTCTAAGAATTTTTCAGTCTCCTCCTTGATATGTCTTTTGCAACTAATTATTCATTCAGTAGGATATTATTTAGTCTCCAGGTGTTGGAATAGCTTTTATTTTTTATTTTATCATTGAGTTCTAATTTCATTCCATTATGATCTGATAGAATCCAGGGTAGTATCTCTACTTTTTTATATATGCTAAGAATTGCTTTGTGGCATAATATATGTGGTCTTTTTTAAAGAAGGATCCATGTGCTTCTGAGAAGAAAGTATATTCTCTCGTTGAAAATGAAATATTCTATATATGTCAGTTAAGTCTAAGTTATTGATTGCCTTATTGTGTTCTATAGTTTCTTTGTCCATAGATGCTCCAGTGTTTGGGGCATATATATTTATAATTGTTATGTCTTGCTGATGGATGGTTCCCTTGAGCAGTATGTAGTCTCCTTCTTTATCCCTTTTGATTGACTTTAGCTTGAAGTCTACTTCATTTTATATAAGGATGGAAACCCCTGCTTGCTTCCACAGTCCACATGGGTAGTATGGTTTTTTCCAAACTTTCACCTTCGGTCTGTGGATGTCTTTTCCTATGAGATGAGTCTCTTAGAGACAACATATTGTTGGGTCTTTTTTAAAAAATCCAATCTGCTAGTCTATGTCTTTTGATTCATGAGTTTAGGCTATTAACATTCAGAGTTATTATTGAGATATGATTTGTATTCCCGGCCATTTTTATTTATTTTTTGTATTTAACTTGACTTGGTTTTCCTTTGATTAGTTTTTCCTTTAGTGTAATACCTCCCTTGGCTGATTTTCATTGTTGTTTTCAATTTTTCTTCATGGAGTATTTTTCTGAGTATGTTCTATAAAGCAGGCTTTCAAGTTGTAAATTCTTTTAACTTTTGTTTATTATGGAAGGTTTTTATTTTATCATCAAATCTAAAGCTTAATTTTGCTGGATATAAGATTCTTGGTTGGCATCCATTTTCTTTCAGAGATTGGTATATGTTGTTCCAGGATCTCTTGGCTTTGAGGGTCTGGGTTGAAAAATCTGCTGAGGTATGAATTGCTTTCCCCATATATGTGATCTGATTCCTCTCTCTTGTGGACTTTAAGATTCTATTCTTATTCTATATTCTAGGCATTTTCACTATAATGCGTCTTGGTGTAAATATGTTGTAATTTTGTACATTTGGTGTCCTGTAAGCCTCTTGTATTGATTTTCCAATTCATTCTTCATGTTTGGGAAATTTTCTGATATTATCTCATTGAAGAGATTCTACATTCTTTTAGTTTGAAACTTTGTGCCTTCCTCTATCCCATTGGGATTTTGATTGGAATTGCATTAAATTTGTATACTGCTTTGGTAGTATGGTCATTTTGACAATATCAGTTTTGCTTATCCAAGAACAAGGTAGCTCTTTCCATCTTCTAAGATCATTTTTAATTTCTTTCTTTAGCGTTCTATAGTTTTTATTGTAGAGGAATTTCACCTCTTGCATTAAGTTGATTCCCAAGTATCTTAATTTGTTTTGAGGCTATTGTAATTGGGGTAGTTTTCCTCATTTCCTTCTCAGAGGATTTGTCACTGATATACAGAAATGCCTTTAATTTATGATGTTGATTTTTTATCTTGCTACTTTGCTGAATTCATTTACTAGTTCTAGAAGTTTTCTGGTGGAATTTTTTGGGTGTTCTTGGTATAGAATCATATTGTGCTCCATATGTGTAATAAGAATTGTAATGCATTCTGCTGTCATATATAAATAAAAATAAATTAAAGGATATAATAAAAAGAACTACTCTTGCTGCATCCCATAAAATTTTGCTGTTTTTGTTTGTTCTAATTAGTTATACATGACAGTAGAATGCATTTTGACACATCATACATAAATGGAATATCACTTCCTCTTCTTCTTGTTGTGCATGATATAGAATCACACTGGTTGTGTAATCCTATATGTACAAAGAGTAAAGATGGTCGATTTAGTCTACTATCCTTCCTACCAGCAACCCCCGCCCCTGCCTCCACTCCCCTCTGCCTAATCCAAAGTACCCCTGTTTTTCCCTAACCCTCCCTTATTGTGAATTATGTTTCCATTTTTTGTTTGTATCAAGATGTTTTAATTTATCCTCTCACTTAACAATTGTTTCCAGAGTTTGTTGTTTAATTTCCATGTGTTTGTGAATTTACCAATGTGTATTCTGCTGCTGTTGGATACAATGTTCTATATGCACCTGTTAACTCCATTTGATAACTGTTTTGTTCAAGCGTGCTTCTGCATTTTTGATTTTCTATCTTTGTGATCTATCCATTTTGGAAATATATTCCTACGATTGCTATATTGCTGTCAGCTTCACCCTTCTGTTCTGTTAATATTTACTTTATATATTTATGTGCTCCTAAGTTGGGTACATATATATTTTTCTACCATCTTGATAAACTGGCCACTTTATAATTATATAATGACTCTCTTTTTCTCTTGAGACACATTTTTACCTAAGGTCTATAAAAAGACAACAAATTCTGCTCTCTTTTGGTTACCTCTTACAAGTATTATGTTTTTCCATTCTCTTCCTTTCACTCAGACTGTGTGTCCTTATGTCTAAAGTGAGTCTCTTATAGGCAGCATATAGTTGGATCTTGGTTATTTCTCTTCTAATTCATTTATTGTCTTTTGACTGGAGAATTCTATATGTGTAATAAGAATTGTAATACACTCTGCTATCATATATAAATAAAAATAAATTAAACGATATAAAAAAGAACTACTCTTGCTGCATCCCATAAAATTTTGCTGTTATGTTTCCATGTTTTTAATTATTTTATCTGTTCTAATTAGTTATACATGACAGTAAAATGATTTATTTTAATTTAAAATAATTATGGATAGATAAGGACTTATAGTTACCATTTTGTAGATTGTTTTCTCACTGTTTTACAGTTTCTTAGCTATTTTCTTCCTCTCTTAATGTCTTCCTTTGTGATTTAAAGTTTTCTTGTAATGGTATGCTTTGATTCCTATCTTTTTATCTTTTGTCTATCTACTACAGGTTTTTTCCTTATGATTACCATGAGATTTACATAAAACATATCAGAGTTATAACAGTCTGCTTTAATCTGACAACAACTTTTGCCATATCAAAAGTCTTGATGCTTTCATTTTTTCCCTACATTTTATATTATTGGTATCAAAATTTGCCTCTTTTAGATATTATATATCCATTAACATACTATTATGACTGTAGTTTTCCTTAAATACTTTTGCCTTTTAACTTTTATACTAGAGGGAAAACGTGATTTACACACCACAGTTACTGTATTAAAGTATTTAAAATTTAACTGAATTCTCACCTTTATGGTGAGTTCTATACCTTCATACGTCTTCATATTGTTAGTTATAGTCCTTTGATTTCAAATTGAAGAACTTCCTTTAACATTTCCTTTAAGGAAGACGTAGAAGTGATGAATTCCTTTGGCTTTTATTTGTCTGGGAAAGCCTTTACTTGGCTTTATTTTTTCCATCAAGTTTTCCTGGGTATAGTGGGGGTTTTGTTAGACGTTTGTCTTCTTTCTTCAGTTTGACTTTATCACCCCACTCTCTCCTGGCCTACAAAGTTTCTGCTAAGAAATCCCAGTAGTCTTACAGGTATATGGATTCCCTAGTGTGCATTGAGCTGCTTTTCTCTTGCCACTTTCAGAATTCTGTCTTCATCTTTGATTTTTGAGAATTGGATTATAATGTGTCTTGGTAAACATCCGTTTACCTTTAATCTATCAGAGGTTGTTTGGACTTCATGGATCTGAATGTTAATTTCCCTCTCCATATTTGAGAAATTTTCTGTCATTTTGTTAAACAAGCTTTCTATCTTTTTTTCTTTCTCTGATCATTTTTTGATTGCCATAATGCTATGTTTGTCTTATGGTTTAGATATGATCTGTCTCCCCAAAGCTCATGTGTGAGACAATACAAAATATTTAGAGTTGAATGATTGAGTTATGAGAGCCTTAACCTAATCAGTGTATTAATGTTCTGATAAGGATTAACTGGATGGTAACTGTAGGTAGGAACTGTGTGGTTAGAGGAGGTGAGTTATTGGGAATGTGCCTTTGGGGTATATATTTTGTTCCTGGGCACCCCTGCTCATCTGTTCTCTCTCTCTCTCCTCTCTCTCTCTCTCTCCCCTTCCTAGCCCCATGGCCCCAGCTTATTTTCCTCTGCCCAACTTTTCTGCCTTGATGTCCTCCCTTACCTTGAGCCCCAAGGAATGGAGTCAGCCTTCTGTGGACTTAGACCTCTGAAACCATGAGCCCTCAAATACACTTTTCCTCCCCTAATTGTTCTTGTCAGGTTTTTGGTAACAGAAGTGAAAAAGTTAACTACAGTCATAATAGTATGTTAATGGATATATGAAATCTAAAAGTTAGTTTATTTGATGGTGTCCCATAGTTCCATAGGTTTATGTAGTTTTTTCATTCTTTTTTCTTTTCATTCCTCTGATTTAGTAATTTAAAGCGATCTGTCTTTGAGCTGATTCTCTCTTCTTCTTGATCCAGTCTGCTGCTGAAACTCTCTATGAAAATTCTTGGTACCATCATTGTGTTCTTTATCTTCTGTTTGATCCCTTTGTCTGATTTCTAGCTCTTTATTGAACTTCAATTTTTGTTCAGGTATTGTTTTCCTGATTACATTTAATTGATTGGGTTTCCTTAAACTTCTTTAAGGGGAATATTTTTGATTATTTGTCGGGCAGTTCATGATAGGTATTTCTTTAAGGTTGATCAATTGATGCTTTATTTTGTTTTTTTTTTTTCTTTTTTTTTCTTTTTTTTTTTATTCAAAACATTACAAAGATTTCAGAATCACATCGGTTACACATCCACATTTTTACATAATACCATAATAGTAACTGTTGTATTCTGCTACCTTTCCTATCCTCTACTATCCCCCCTCCCCTCCCCTCCCATCTTCTCTCTCTACCCCATCTACTGTAATTCATTTCTCTTCTTATTTTTTTCCCATTCCCCTCACAAACTCTTATATGTAATTTTGTATAACAATGAGGGTCTCCTTCCATTTCCAAGCAATTTCCCTTTTCTCTCCCTTTCCCACCCACTTCATGACTCTGCTTAATGTCAATCTTTTCTTCCTGTTCTTCCTCCCTGCTCTGTTCTTGGTTGCTCTCATTATATCAAAGAAGACATTTGGCATTTGTTTTTTAGGGATTGGCTAGCTTCACTTAGCATAATCTGCTCTAGTGCCATCCATTTCCCTGCAAATTCCATGATTTTGTCATTTCTTAGTGCTGCGTAGTACTCCATTGTGTATAAATGCCAGATTTTTTTTATCCATTCTTGATGCTTTATTTTGTTCCTTTGGTGACATCATGTTTCCCACACTATTCATGATCCTTGTGGCCTCATGGCTGTCTTTGCACTTGAAGAAGGAGGCACTTACTCTAGTCTATGAATTTATTTCAACAGGAAAGACCCTTTGGCATCCAGCCTGAGCAGAGACCCTGGACAGGTTGCTGATAGGGTCTGAGAGGTCACACTTCTGGAGTCCCAGAAGGCCTGGCCTAGTGTCCCCTGGGATCTGGGGGACTTGCCTGACATTGAGGCTGGGCTAGAGCCTGAGTCTGCAGGGGCAGGCCTGTGGTCAAGACAGTCCAGGAGCCTGGGACCACAGAGGCCTTCCTGCCCCCGAAATTCATTGAAGCAAGCCTGGTTCTGGGGTCTCCAGTGAAGGTCAATGCTTACTTTACTTTCTTTCCCCCATGCAAAAGCTACCACTGTGTGCTGCACTGTGTAGACATGAGAGAAGAAGTCATGTGGGTGACACGAGAGTGTCTTCCTATCATCTTCCACAATCCTTTTCTTTTTCTGTGCTCCACTCAGATGCCATAATATTTTAACTGAATTGCTTAGTTCTTAAGAAGGTGTTTTGCATGTGATAGTTGTTCAAACTGACATTTCTGACAGAGGATGAGTGCTGGACACTCCTATGCTGCCATTATTCATGTCACTCTCAAAAATACTTTCATTCTGTCTACTGAAAGCTATTTGCAACACAGGATAAAGCAAGCAAAGTACCTCCATGAAATGCACTAGCTAGTAGACAAGAAATAAACTCCTTAAGCTATCTACGGCTCATTATCTTCATCTGTAAAATGGGGATAAGAACCTACTTCAGTGCTTTATAAAGTAACAAATTGAGATCATTCATGTCGGCATTTATTTATCAAAAATTCTTTCCTGAAGAAATTTCCTGTTCTCAGGGCTGGGGTTGTGGCTCAGTAGTAGAGCACTCGCCTAGCAGGTGCAAGGCGCTGGATTTGATCCTCAGCACCACATAAAATAAATAAATGAAATAACTAATTTTTTTAATTTAAAAAATCCCGTGTCTTGATACTGTTCTAATGCTGATGATACATTAGCAGAACAGGAAGATAAGGTAATCCACATGGGGCTTTCATTCTATTAAAAATAATTGTTCTGGCATTTATTAAATCATTAAGGAAGATTTTTTAAATTTGTTATTCTTAGATGTACATGAGAGAAGAGTGTATTTTGACATATGTACATGGAGTATAACTTAATAAGGAACATTTTATTCAAGACCATTATTATGATAAGGGAAAGAAACCAGCTCCACCCTCAGCAACTCAGTGAGGCACTAAGCAACTCAGTGAGACCCTGTCTCTAAATAAAATACAAAATAGGGCTGGGGATGTGGCTCAGTGGTCCAGTGCCCCTGAGCTCAATCCCTGGTACCAAAAAAAAAAAAAAAATAGAACAGGCACGTGGGAATTTATAGCCAAGAAGCAGTATGGGGGATGGTAGATGGAGAAGTCTAAGAGGCAACATGAAGGGTAGCGGGCTTTTTGCCATTCCAATTTAGCAGGATCCGTGATGAAGACAGTTCAAGGTGGTCTGATATTAAGGGGAAGGGAGAATTCTTGCTCAACTAATTTATCAGTATCCTTGATAAGATCAGTTTACACAGCCCTGGTGAGGATAGGGGCTGAGCTTGAACTCTTACTGAGAAGAGGGCTCATAGAAACTGTCTAAACTTTGGTCAAAGAGAGCTTTTTTGCCAATTCTATCCTCTAAAATATTCAACTGCCCTTAATAAATTCCTTTTGAAAAGCAAATTCCCAGAAATACAGTTATTCATTTCTCTTACTCATATCTGGCTACTAACTCATCTGAGGGAAGAGAAAGCTGTTGGGAGGGGTCAGGAGATAATTTAGAAGCACAATCTTTAGAAAAGTGTAGATAGGGATGCCCAGAGACCCTAAGAGTAGAAATGTAAATCTTTTGCCTTTTTTCAATTTGACTTATGCCACAGGAATCATGACTATGAGCCCCCCTGGATGGCACTCCTTAGCAGGCACCACAAAGGCCCTTATAAAGTCATTGTTGTTGACTTAGGGTGGCTTACTTTTTTTTGTTGTTTACTAAATATAGATTACTTTATATAGTAAGGAATCATAATGGGTAAAACAAAAGCTAAAAGAGTAGACGTTCTTTCAGATACTTGTTTTAGTTATTTCTTAATGGCTTATTAACTTAATGATGCTGACTTTGAAAACACTGCAATTAATTCCTGTAATCAATATGCATTTAAAAAATTCAAGGTCAAAGCCAGGCACAGTGGCACACACCTGTGATCCCAGCAACTCAGGAGGCTGAGGCAGGAGGACTGCAAGTTCAAAGCCACCCTCAGCAATTTACTGAGGCCCTAAGCAACTCAGTGAGACCCTATCTCTAAATAAAATACAAAATAGGGCTGGGGATGTGGCTCAGTGGTCGAGTGCCCCTGAGTTCAATCCCTGGTACCAAAAAAATAAATAAATAAAAAATTCAAAGTGAAACTCCAGAAGAATTTAAGAAATATGCAGACAAGGCCCTGCCAGCCTCATCTGAAAGCCCAATCTGTCCTTTGCTGCTTCCACAGAGCAGCTCAAGCTAAAGAAGACATGGAAATGTATCTGTTCTCAGCCCCACTTACTATGATAGCAAAATCAAAAATTTGTCTCAGGAAGTGTCAGCCACTTCTGGTATCTGCAAGAATCTTAAGGGTGGAAAGAAAGTCTAAATAATTCTGAGGGCCTCCCACAAAATGTTGGAGAATACCCAAGAAATCAAGCTGATTCCTAACCACCCTGAATTCCTTTCAGGTGGTAGAGAAGGATGGGTTGTGTCCTTGCTCTTGTGCCCTCTGGGCTTTGTTCAGAACACAGCTCACTTTTTATTGCACAAAAGGCCAAAGCCCCAGAGGAGTGTCAGCAGCCATTGTCTCTGCTCCTGGCTGTAAATTGAAAGCATGAAGGCTGGATTTTCTCTAATTGATTCAGATCCTTACCTGACTTCCTGTCTTCAGCATGCTATTTCATTCAAGACAAATAATTTGGGTGCCTAGAAAAGAGATGCCTCAGTGGGAAAGTAGATCTTCAGGAGGCTGAGGAAGTAAAAGGTTTTTTTATTTTATTTTATTTTATTTTTTTCTCTGCTTCAAATGCAATTTGGTTAATAGAGACAAAAGGCTGTTGTCTAAAAGTTACTCACAGGGAGGGAAGGACTAAAGCTCCCCACATCCTGAGTCTTTGCAAAGTGTTTCCCCTGGCATAATCCATTTATGCATCCTTTATCAGCATTATCTATTTGAGCCTGAGCATGCAGCTTGACCTTAACCATGGCAGCCCCAGAAATAGCTAGTTAAAGTAATAAAAGTTTAAGACAGGTTAATGTAGAAAGGAAGGCTCCTACAGAGAGTGCATTCAACGAGAATCTCCTAGGCATGTGTTTCTGCCCCCAAAAATATCAGTTACCAGCACACCCTAGGAGCACAAAGAAATTGATTTTTTCACTAGCATACCATATCCACATGCTATTGCAAAAAATATTTCTTTATTATTCTCACTATCTGTTGTAGTTTGGATCTGGCTTATGTCCTTGAAAGTTCATGTGCTGAACTGGGAAGATTACTCCCCTGTGTGTCAGTGTCAAGGTGGTAGAACCTTTAGAAGGTGGGACCTAATAGAAGGTAGTTAAATCACGGGGCTGCAGCCTGATGAATGGGCCAATGCAGGTCTTTCAGGAATGGATTCATTCCCATGAGAGCAGGTTGTAAGTGAGGCCACCCCATGCCTTGGCCCCTTTAGCATGCAACCATTTCTTTATTCACTTTTCCACCATACTGTGATGCAGCCAGAGGGCTCTGGCCAGAATGCTGGTGCTGTGCTCTTTGGACATTGCGGCCACCAGAATTAGAGTCACAGAGGTCTCTTAACCTTGTAAGTTATTCTGGTAAATAAGCAACAGCAAATAGACTAAAGACGCCATCATCGTTCATTCTTTCAGAATCTGTTTTCGAATGGGTGAGTGAGCTCTTTCTTTTGATCTCCTTTCTTTTCTGCTCTTCACTCGACCCTCTGTCACAGATTCTTGGCTGCTGCCCTTTTTAATTAGGCCTCTTCTGGTAGCCTAGGCCATCTGTGCCCCTCCATTATGCGCTGCTCTAGCTTCTGCAGGGAGGAAACGAAGCTCTCTTTCACTACCAATGATCATTTGGCATTCTTTGGCTTTGGCTTTTACTTTCTTTTTTTAATTGAGGTTTAATTTATACATGGTGGAATGCTCAGATCCTAAGTGCACTATCTTGTGGGTCTTAACGAATGCATATCAAAGCTCAGAACATTTCCATTGTCCTGCCAAGTGTCTCTGTCCCTTCCCAGCCTATTCCTCCAAAAGTAACCACTGACCTGATTTCCATCACTATAACAGTAGTTTTGCCTCATGTAGAATCTTATACAAATGGAATCATACATATGTAGTTTGGGGGGAGTGGTAAGGGATTTGGCTTCTTTCACTCAGTCTAATGTTTTTTTAGATTCGTCTTTACTTTTGCATGTATCAATAGTTTGTTCTTTTTTATCACTGAGTAATATTTCATTTTATGAATATGCCAGTTTGTGTATGCATTTCATTGATAGGCACACAGGATGCTTTCAGTTTGGGGCTGCTGTGTGTAACACTGCTGTAGACATTATTCACAAGCTGCTTTCATTTTTCTTGAATACTTAGATCATAGCTCAGATGTATGATGAACTTTTAAGAAACTGTTAATCGGGGATTACCTTTTTACACTCTCATTAGCAATGCAGAAGAGTTCCAACTGACCTCATACTCTCATTTTGCTAGTGTGGGATGATATCTAATTATGTTTTTCATTTGTGTTTACCAAGTGATATTGTGTGATTTTTCATGTACTTACAGCCATCTACTTATTGTCTTTTGATAAATGATTAAGTCTTTTTGCCTATTTTCTATTTGGATATATTCTTTATTATTGAATTGTGGAAGCTGTTTATATACTAGATAACAATCATGGGTTGTGTATATAAGCTATGATATGTAAATTTTCTATCCATGTTTTTAATGCACACAAGTCTTTTTATTATTATAGCATAATTTATTAATAATGTTTGTTCTCTAATGGTTTGTGATTTTTGTGTCCTCTTGTTATAGTTTAGATATATGGCATCCCCTAAGAGCTCATGTGTGAGACAAGAACATTCAGAATTGAAACAATTGGGTTATGAGAGCCTTAACCCAATCAGTGAATTAATTCCCTGATGGGAATTAACTGAGTGGTAACTCTAGGCAGGTATGGTATTGGGGGGTGTGCATTTGAGCCCTTCTCTCTGCTTCCTGATCATCTTGTGAACTTTTTCCTTCCTCCACACTCTTCCACCATGATGTCTGCCTCACCTCGAGCCCCAAGGAACAGTGCCAGCTATCTATGTACAGAGATCTCTGAAATCATGAGCCCCCAAATAAACTTTTCCTTCTTAAAATTGTTTTTTTTTTTTGGAGGGGGGGGGGTCTTTTAATCACAGCAACAAAAAAGCTGGCTCAAACACCTCTGTAGGTACACACATGTGTATGTGTGTGTGTGCATGTGTGTTTGCACAAGTGTCTTAGACATGATGAGGAGTGGCAGACTCAAGAGCTACCTACCTCCTGGTTTCGAAGAATGTCCTATGTTTTACTCCAGTAGATTTATCATTTTACTTTTTTCTCTTAGATCTCTGACTTATCATTGACAATTTTTGTGCGTGGCATAAGAGAGGTCAGAGTGCTGTATTTTTTTCGTGAAGATATTCACCTGTCTCGGTACAGCTGATCTGAGATTTTTCCCTTCCTCATTAAAGGGCTTCAGTGCCCTTGTGAAAAAGTCATGGGTATACATGTCAGATTTAGCATTACTTTGATCTGTTTTATCACCAGGCTCAGGGTGTGGAGGCATAAAAGGAAGAAGGCAGGGAGAGGCCTGCTCTCCAGGACACCTGAGCACTGTGCCAAGCCCCCTGGGGGCAGATCTGAGCAGGAGAGCTACCTCCAGAGAGAAACACCAGGAGCCGAAGAGCCCAGGTCCAACCAGGAACGCTCAGCCAGAGCTGGCCAGGGTGCAGACCAGAAAGTGGTTCTACCAGACACCTGATTTCCAGTTTTTCAAGCTCTCTCCCAATTAAGAAAGCAGGAACATCAAAGAAAGACCAATAGAAGATGGAGTTAGGGGAAGGAATAGGGAGGGTAAAGGGAGGCATCGGGAAATGAAACAGACCAAGTTATGCTACCTGTCACAATGAAGCCCACTGCAACTGCAAAGAGAATTCACCAACCAATGTTTTTAAGAAAAACGGTTGGCGTTTGTGAAGTAAAGTGTCCTAGTTCATTGTTCTCCTCCCCCAATCAAAGAAAAGTTGTCCCAGATGCTTCACAGAGCTCCGCAGCGTGGTGGAGCCTTCTCAACAAAAATGGTGGTTGACTCTCACATCTAGAAAACTGCTTGGAAACCTCATTGGTGCCAGGGACCTACACACATACAGTTCGAGTTCTGTTGCTGCTCTGAATCAGAATTAAGAAGTAGCCAAACCAATCTCCACTTCATAAATTCTAATATGACATTTTTATCACAGGTAAGCTGATGTTTTCAAAATAGTATTGTTAAAAAAAAAAAGTGTTGTTTTTTTTTAAATCCACAGCAAAATATTACATCTTTTTTGGCATTTGACTAGACAGTCTTCTTTCCGATTGTTATTGTTGATTATCAAGGTCATGGTGTAAAGGCCTTACGACGTATGCTGAGTGCTTGGTGATAATCAGAAAAGTAACTCAAAAACAAAACAAAACACTGTTCTCTTTGAGTTGTACTGATCTTTGAGAACTTTCTTGAAAGTCTTGTCCGATAAAACTTGCACAAACCAAGTTAAAGTTTACATTAACTGGTGTAATGAGCCAGTGTCGTGAGCTGAGTTAAGATTTACAGAACAATTCAAAAATTTCACCATGAGAGGCTCATCAGGGTTTTATCCCAAAGAAGATTAAAATGAAAGAAGCAGAGGTTCCTGGCATTGCCCTCTAAGCAGAGATCTAGTGATAGCTGCCATCCTTTTGGAAGACTCAGCACAGGGGAAGGCTGTGTAGGTAAGTCGAGTTATTTTCTTGTGGGCTGTTTTGTCAGACAATGCAGAAAACCCTGCAGTGGAGGAACTGTCATAGATCCGTGTGAACAATCAGGATAAGGTAGCGATGCCCCCAGGCCTCCTTCAGGAGACTGATCCTGGAGCCTTTGCTGAATATACGACACTAATACTCTCACACCACGATACATATTTAGCCTTCTCATCCATGGCATGGGGTTTGCTCCAAAATTTTATTTCCTGTTTCTGACAACTTCTGTATGGTCCTGCTCAGGCCAAAGCTCTTGAGCCTGCCACTCCTCATCATGTCTAAGACACTTGTACAAACACACACACACACACACACACACACACACACACACACATATGCATGCGCACCTTCCAGGTGTTTTGAATGGCTGTAAGGACAATTCACATCAGCTGTCAGGATTTCTCTGATTTTGACATTCTTTTTTCTTTCTCCATGGCTGAACTTCCAAGCAAATGGTGAATAACAATAAATGGGATTTACTGAGCATTTACTCTATGCCATACATGGTGCTAAAAACTTTACAGCTAAGTTCACTACAGTTCTTAAGAAGCTACTTCTCCTTGAATTTTCAGAAGCATCCTATTAGGGAGGTTTTATTATCTTGTAGATAAAGAGACAGAGGCTCAGAGACAGCTTCTGCAGGGCACAGAGCTAACCAATCCTGCACTTGAACATAGGACCGTAAGACTTTGATGTTTGCATCCAGCCATGCTGCATTCTGGATTCACAGAAAACTTTTTGCTATGATGTTTGTTCTTTTTTTTTTTTTTTTTTTTTTTTTTTTTGGTTTTTGCCAGATTGAACCACAAGTAAAATAGAATAATCCTCTATTCCCCTCTTCCTCTCTCCAAAATGATGTAGCGCCTTCATAAGCTTCAGCCTCTACAATTTTGAAGACAGGAATAACGTCATGATTGCTTCTGACTTTTGAATTGGAATGTTTTGCAGAGAACAACAAAAAAAAGAAAAATGTTACCTCCATTGAATTTGATTTTGTTGTTGAACAGAGCCACTTTCATTTTACCTTCATTCAGAGCAGACAAAAATCAATTTCTGCCTATCTAAAAAAAAAAAAAAAATAGCATGCTCCTCCAGGAAAACAAAGACACATCAAAAAAGGAAGCATCTCAGGTTTTATGTTACTGTCACCAACAGTGGAGACTACCAAAGGGGAAGAAAGAACAAACTGGGAAAAAGAGAAGCATTGAAGGCAGGAATAGTGCTGAGCCGCTCCTAGTGGCTGCTTTAGATGCCCTTTTTGCTTTCTTTTCTTTGTGGGGAAGAAGAAAGTCGTGTCTGATTTACAGGGTCTCCCCCCCACCAGCTCCCTGGATGTTTACTCTTAAAAAAAAAAAAAAAAAAAAAAAGATTGTTAAAGTCCCTGTGAAGATGGAAAGATTCAGTTATTTCTCTGCCTCTAAACCCCAACTAACTGCATTTGGTTCAATTTTGCTTAAAAATGCTCCCCTTACCAGTTTCGTGACCCTGCCAGGTGGCCTAAACTCATCCCTTCCCCTGTATCCTTGAGACTACCTGAGTCACAGGACAAGTTCTGGGGCCATCATATCTGCAGGGACAGATGGACAGTGAACACTGCAGGCAGCACTCAGAGTTTCTAGACAACCTCAGGCTCCTTCACAAACCCAGAGGCCACTGGACACTTTCCCTGGGGCTGACACAGAGCCCTGAGCATGGGCTGCATCCTTCCCCAGCCTCTCAGCTCCTCCACTGTGGTACAAACCTGCTCTTTGGTTTGTTTTTACTCATATTATGGGAAGATTTTATTTTTCTGTCTACCTGGCCAGCTGCCGAAAACCAAACAAAACAGCACTTCTGATTTTCTTCACACCCTGTGACCCTGGAGAAATCCTTCTCTTGCAGCCACCATCTGGGAGAAGCCATGTCTCTCATTTTACTTGTAAACATTTTGAAAAAGCCTCGGAAGGCAGCCATTTGGCACAGCATTGTGACTGCTTTCCTGCAAACATTGAGACTTCAAATTTTAATTGCAGCTTCTTGATTAGGCATCATAAGTTCACATTTGAGCTGGCAGTTCTAAAATGTGGATCTGTCCATTTCAAATGCTTATTTGGGTTGGTTCAAATACTAAATTTGTATTGCCCGTTTTGAAAATGTATTGCCATTATGCATGGAGAATATACTTTGGTGGTTTAGTACTAAGTGTGAGAAATAGAAAGTCAGATGGTCCATTTTTAAAGTATAGTATTTAGCCTTAATTTGGATATATGGTCCAATTGTCATTATAACGATAACCCTTCCCTTTACCGGCCTCAATTTTAAAATCAGCCAATTGCATAGATTGCAACCCTGAGCTCCTCCTATCAGAGCAAGGGGCACCGCTGCCTTAGGGGTAAAAATGGGCAGGATTTTAGCCACATAAGTTTGCTTGCCAGATTTTCTCTGGTTGCACACCCTTCTGCAGAAGTAAAGTTTGTCTTTACGAGCTACTTCCAAGCATGGGTTTGATTCCTTGCAGCACCCGGGTATTTCTTATATATGGAGTCTTAGTCTTAATACTCACCACTTTCAGATAACAGTGGTGCTATTGACTAAATGTTTGTGTCCCTCTAAAGTTAATATGATGAATACCTGATGCCCATCTCAATGTTATTTGGAGATGGGGCCTTTGGATGGTGCTATAGCTTGAATGTTTGTGTACTCTTCAAAATCCATGTTGAAACTTAAACCCAATGCAGTGGTATTATTAAGAAGGGGAGCCTTCTGGAGATGAAGAGTGCCTTATGAAAGGGCTAGAGTGAACTAGCTAGACCTTTTGCCATGGTATCTTTAGACATGTGAAGACTCAGCCAGAGACACGATTTTGGAAGCAGAGGGCAACCTTCACCAGACACTGAATCTATCAGTACCTTCATCTTGGACTTCCCAGCTCCAGAACTGTGAGAAATGAATGTCCATTATTTTTAAACACCCCATTTTGTGGTATTTTGTCCTAGGAGCACAAACAGGCTGAGACAGAAGGTATTTAGGGTTAGTTCATTCATAAGGATGGAAAACTCATGATGGTATTAGTACCTTTAGAAAAAGAGAGAAAATCAAGATCTCTTGCTGTTTCTACCAATGATACAGCAAGAAGGCAGCTGTCTGTGAGCCTGGAAGTGAACTGTCACCACTCACCAAATCCGCTGGAGCCTTGATCGTAGACTTAGTCTCCAGCACTGTGAGAAATATGTTTGTTGTTTAAGCCAATCTGTAGTATTTTATTTTAGCAGCCAGAAATTTTTAAGAGATATAAATACTGTATCTCTTATCATATCAGCCAATAGAAAAAGAAGAAACCGAAAAGAATGTGGAAGGGGAAGTTTTGAAGTATCCTCTCCCTGAGGTCTGTATACCATTCCCAAGGGAGAGCAGAGGTTGAGATGTTCATGTGAAACCTATGAACTCGTCCTAAAGTTCTTCAGCTCTTCCTTCAGTCTCAATAAACGCCGATGCCAAAGACCTCAGATGGGAAAATTGACAAGGAAAGGGTCAGTACTCTACTGAATCAGCCCTCATGAGGGAAAAACATGAGTTAGAAGCTATTGTATTCAGTAAGCATTTGTGAACCCATTGTTCTGTCAGGCACTTTGGAGGTCCCAGATGAGTCACCAAAGGGCTCTTGAACTCAGTGTGTCCTGAGTGGAACTCCTCATCTTTCTACTCTCTCCCACGAAAGGCACACCCTGGGCCCTGGGGCTCTCCCACGCCACTTGCTCCCCACCACACACATGTTCTGTGTGTCACAGGATCACCCAGCCCTCCTCGGCCTTGCTCTCTTGCTTTAAGAAAACTGTGAGGGTCAGGCTCAGTGTAGCACATCTATAGTCCTGCCTACTCAGGAGGCTGAGGCAGGAGGATCCAAGTCCAGGCCAGCCTAGGCAACCCAGTAGGACCCTGTCTCAAAATAAATAAGAGTTGGGGGTATATCTTAGTGGTAGAGGACCCCTGGATACAACCCTCAGTACCAAAAAAAAAAAAAAAATGAGGTGCAAGAAAGAGCAGGGACTTTGAAATCAGGTATTCTAGACTCCAGTCAAACTCTTCCTCTTTCTAACAGTGGGATCTTGAAGAGTAACTTAACCACACAAAGCTTTGTTTTTCCTTCACTAAAATGAAAATATCTACTTCATAGGATCCATGTGAAGATAAAATAATCTAGTAAAGAATATAGCCCACGGCCCAGGAAATATTCAATTAATATCAGCTTCAGCATATCTGACTCTTTTCCATTGAGTAGTAAAAAAAATCTGGAAAAAAAAAAGGCAGAAAGTTTATTGTGACTTTTGGATTTGGAAATTTCAGTTCATGGTCACTTGGCCACATTGCTTGGGGCCTGTGGCAGCAGGTTCATCATGGCAGAGGTACATGGAGTACTGGGTTGAACTCAACTAAAACATTCAGGGTCACTCCAGGGGAACTGCACTGTGTGAAATAACCACACAAGAGACAGAAATACCTTTTTCTTTGGGGGTGCTGTGATGGATGCTCTGACCTTAAGGGTCCACAGAAAGAGAGACAGAGAGGGGCTGGGAATGTGGCTCAAGTGGTAGCGTGCTCATCTAGCATGCATGAGGCACTGGGTTCGATTCTCAGCACCACATAAAAACAAAATATACTGTGTCCACCTAAAGCTAAAAAATAAATATTAAAAAAAAAAAAAGAGAGAGAGAGAGAGCCTGCAAGTGCTGACCCCTTTTATTGAGGAGATGCCATTCAAATGAGGCAAGGGGTCAGGTTTCAAGGGGCTGAGTCTATCTTCATGATGTCCGCCATCAGCAGGTTGACTGACACCTGGGCAGGCCACACCCAAGGGCACAGTAAAAGAAGGGGACACACAAAGGGCGTTTCTATGGAACATTCTATCCCAAACAGGGCAAGGGGTAATATTACAAAGGAACAGGTGAGCATAGCTCCACCCATGGGGATGTGGGAAGACGTGCCCCTGCACAAAGACACAGTTGCTCACACCCTAGAAGACCAGGGCTATCCAGATCACAGTGTGACCACCTACCAGATGCCACACCAGTCAGCAAGGGAGTCAGACACAGTCACGTGCTAGCTTGGCCTCGCACAGGGAAGGATACTCGTTCCCTGGTGGCTGGAAAGCAAAGAGAAAGAGGAAGAAACTGGGGTCCCAATAGCCCTTCAAGGCCACACCCCAATAACCTAACTTCCTCCAAAGAGGCCCCACCTCTTAAAGGCCCCACCTCACAATAGTGCCACTGGCTAGTAGCAAGCTTTTAACACATGGGCACTTGGGTGGGGGCACATTTCAGATCCAAAATATAGCACGCATTTTCTGGTTTAGTACCCTGGCCTCTGTCAGTAGCTACCTTTCTAAGGCAGCCATGTTGCTAACTACTTTCAGAAGGCCAGCTCCTACATCCCCAGCCTCTCCATTGCCTTCCTGTCACCTAATGTATATACAAGAGTTTGTCTCTGTCTCACCACTGGTAGCCAAAGCTTTAGATTTTCCTTACGAGTGACAGAAATCTAATTTTCTCAAACATTATCTGGTAAGGTACTGGCTCCCATAACTGAGAAGTTACACCCTGGCTTGTCCAGGACTCCCATAATAATGTCACTGGCTTTTTCAAGTTCCATTTCTCATTTCTGCTTTCCTTTGTGGGTTGGCTTCCTTCTCACCAGCTTTAGATTCTCATGGCCAGCCAATAAGGCTTTTAGCAACCCCGGATTCTCCTCCTCCCAGCACAGCCACAGAAAGCAACTTGAATACCTGGTCCATCGTAGGAAGTATTAAGCCATGACCCTTCCTCTGAGCTGCTTTGCTCAGTGCTTTCTCTGAGCCAGAAGTGAGGCAGTCTCATCCTTCCAGATGGGTGAAAGCAGAATGCAGGGAGCTAAGTCTTATCTGTGTCGTTCAGCTTTTCATCACCGTAACCAAAACATTTCACAAGAACCATTTAGGGGAGGAAAGTTTATTTGAGGCTCAGGGTTCGAGCGATTCAGTTCATAGATGAAGGACTCCATCGCTCTGAGACTGAGCCTGAGATGACACATCGTGACAGAAGGGCATGGTGGGGGAAAGCGGTTCAGCTCATGTCAGCCAGAAAGCAGAGAGAGTTTGAGTGCAAGGAGCCAGGGACAATATAACTCCTGAGGGCACAGCCACAGTGACCTACTTCCCCCAGGTTCACCCCACCTGCCGATGATTATCACCCACTGATTCATTCAAATTTTTAATCCATCCAGGAGATTAATCCACGGATTAAGTTGTAACTCTCATAATCTAATCGTTTCACCTCTGAACATTTCTGCATTGTCTCACACGTGAGTTTTTTGGAGACACCTCATATCCAATCCATCACTACGTCTTTCAAGGGGTTCATCTTACTGACAAAGGGCTCCCTGACTTGCACCTTGCACTCAGTTGACTTTTGTTCTCTCTCCCTCTCTCCCTCCCCCCTCTCTTTTTCATTTTACACACACATACACACACACACACACACACACACACCCCACCCACACACTTTGGGCAAGATACAGGCAGGTACTGTGATGGGGATATGTCTTTAGAGAGAACCAGGGAGTTATTTGGCCTTTATCAGGTGCCTTTTATCTGGGATCACAGGAATACTTTTGAAATACTTAATTAGGTTTCAGACCACATCTGTGAGGGGAGGTATTGTTACTCACCTCTCTCAAATGAGAACACTGAAATGAAAAGTTAAAAGCGACTTTACCAAAGCTACTCAGAAGTGGGAATTTTAGCAGCCGTGACAGTCACAGATCCTGAGCACAGTCACCTTCTCACCTCCTCCCCCACCCTCACCACACTCAGTCCTAATAGCCAAAGGGCCAGACCCACATGGTTTCAGCTGATAAGGCTGCATTGATGTGATAGAATGCTGAATTCCTATGGAGGGAGAGAATTTTTAAATACAAACTGTATTTTTAGCTTAATCTCAAGGTCAGAATGGAGGTGGTTTAATCCATTTCCTATTCTAGTCCTGAGCTACCACGTTCTCTTTGAATATATCCACTTAAAAGGAACTGTCTCCAGAAAGAACTAGTTCCAACACCAGACAGCTACATTCCTTAGAACATCCCACCTTACATTGCGTTAAAGTTAGTCTCCCAAAAACTATATTCCTCACTTCTACTTTTTCCCAACCTCCGCCCCTCCTTCCTTCCTCTTCTTCTTTTTGGAAATTTTTGAAAATCAAATTGCTAAATGTACTAATCTACTACTAGGGCTCAGAAATTTATTTATGGATCAGCTAACATTCTCCTTTGCACCCAACTTTCTGATTACTAAGTATTCTCCTCGTTGACCTGAACTAATTCCACAGTAGAAACACTCACATATCTTCTCACTTCTGAGAAATAAAAGTGCCATCAAAACAAGTGAAAAACCTAGAGGCAGCTCTGTTTTTATGAACTTGGCTTCAAGATGAGGTCGGGCTATCTAAAGCCCTTGCTCATCATTTGAGATTTCCCCAAGCTCGGGGTGAGATTTGCATTGAAAACACCTGGTTAACTTCCTCTCTTGGCTGGTAACTCCAACATGGAATTCCCAGATCTCTTCTGTTTTCTCTTTTCATCTTACCTGGGAATCTATTCATCTTATAGAGGGGACTCAGTAGAAAGAGGTCCTCCTTAAGCTTATGTATTAATAGGACTGTTCCTGACCTGGTATAATCAATTCAATCACCAGGAGAGTAACCCAAAGAGTGTGTTGAACTTCTTAATTTCAGATATGACCCCCAAATAACGCCTAAGGTGTGGGAGAAAACTATGGTATTAAATCACTGAAATTCCAGTCCTAGATGAGTGGCAGAGCTTCTGATTTAAGTTGAATTTGTTTCTATCTCAACATATTTTGTCAGACCTGTTGTTATTTCCGTGCAGTTCAAAAATGTTTACTTGTTTCTCATGGCTCATTTCAACATGTTCTCCTTTGTAACTTACTTATGAAAGTTCTCTTCACCATCAACCTCAGACCTAAAATCTGTTTCCTTGCTAAATGCTACTATACATATATATATACACACAAGTATTTTAGATTTTTCCTAGATAAATTTTGTATATGAAGTACATTTTTTGGTATCAGGGATTGAACCCAGGTATGCTTAACCACTGAGGTACATCTTGAGCCCTTTTTTATATTTTATTTAGAGACAGGGTCTCACTGAGTTGCTAAGTGCCTCACTAATCTACTAAGGCTGGCATTGAACTCAAGATCCTCCTGCCTCAGCCTCCCAACTTACTGGGATGACAGGCATGTACCACAGCACCTGGCGAACTACATTCTTTAAAAGAGGGGAAAGTATCATTCTAAGTCAAGCAAATAAACACCCCTATGGGAAATCTGTAAACCTGATATTTCAGGTTCGATCCACACTCAGTAAGAGTTAGATTGAATTCGAGCTGCTATGGAAGAGAAGAAAAGGGGGATGTAGTTGAGAGTGGGTGTCAGGACATAGCCTCCAAGAAAGAGCTCTGGGTAGTGCAGAGGATCTCCTTGGAAATGTGAGAGCTGTTCATGAAACCCACCCACCATGTCCACAGAAAGCATTCTGTGGAGGACCTGTTGATGGACAAGATACATTCCCAACACTGCCACCAAGGATTTGTGAAGGGCAGTTAGGAAATATATCATGGTGAAATGAATGATTATAGTCAAGTCAGAGGACCTGTTCTTGAAGGACTGCAGTTCAACAGATTATTCGATTGTGGTCCTAGGAGATGATATTCCTAATATTCCGAAGGTTCAGAATCAAGAGGATAAAAACAGATGGCTGATAGGGAACATCATTGAATTGGGGGTGACTTTGGGGCCATGCTGACTGAGCATCACAATATTGTGGAACCATGTCCATATGTGTTTCCCATGCTCCTGGGCACTTCTGTGACTTGTCAGAGGGGTTGGTCATTGAAAAATCTGGAGATGGCTGAGGCAGCAAAGGATGGAAGAACATTCGTGCACTGCTCAAATGACTGGCCTGGACCAGGTTGGAAAACCAAGGGCTGTGCCACACTTGTCCACACATATTCAAAGCCACACATCTAGAATCACTTGTAAGATGCAAATGAGACGATGCATCTTCTTTATTTATCATATTTGAGCAGCCGCTTCATCTATTTAAGAAAACCAACAGAAATGAAATAGAACCAAAGTGTCGCCATATTGTTCTGACCTGTCTCCATTGTTAAATGTTTTCTTTTCAGCCTCCTGACAGCTGTACCTATGTTGACAAGTACAATAGGACCTTCCTGCGTCCCTGACTATTGCTCTGATGTATGACAAAATGACTCTGAAATGTGTAATCAAAACAATTCTCTCATATAATCAAAATATCTGTCTCAACAGATATTTTGACCTACATGTGGCTCAATTGTTCTTGTGGGTTTTGTAGGTTTTGCCTTTTTATATAAACTCTATTTCCAAAATTCAGGTGCTGGGAAATTCTTTGAGCCTGCTCCCAGCCACTTCCCTGGCATGTTCGTTAAAAGACCCTCTTTCCTTTTAATTTGGCTTAATAATTGTGGTGGTCTATAACTATTACATACTTTATAACACCA
The DNA here is from genome assembly GCF_048772815.1 of Callospermophilus lateralis. Taxonomy (NCBI): domain Eukaryota; kingdom Metazoa; phylum Chordata; class Mammalia; order Rodentia; family Sciuridae; genus Callospermophilus; species Callospermophilus lateralis. The sequence continues at coordinate 28,878,750 of NC_135320.1, forward strand.
ATTGCATGCTGACCTCAAAGTTTTTACTCCATGAGATGCATTTTTTCAAAATATTTTTAATTCAAAATTGTGATTGTGGCTTCTGCTTTGTCCCAGTAAGTATGTTGGGTCTCTCCCCTTTTTTCTTTCTGTTTCAGGATTCAAAATAATCCAAATCTAAGGGTTAAGATAACTGCCAGACTGAAGTTGGGGCTCATTAAAAAGAAAAATACCTAACTCATCTGGTGGTCATTCAAATAAAAAAGTTACCAATTTGAGTCCTTTAATAAAAAGTTTTGGATCGGTATCTTATTCTTCTCAGGTAGATAATCCTATCTTCCTCATTTTAGTAAGAATATGTCCACTCAAAAATGTCTAAGAGAACTGAAAGATAAATTCACTTGCTTAGTGAAAATATCCCTGAATCCAAACAACCAGGGAGAAGCAATCCCTAGAGGCATAAAAGGAGGTGGGTATATGTTTCTCCCTTTTCACTAGAATTGGAGTTTTATTCTCATAACTTCATGGTGACAGGACAAGTGTGAAGCCATTGCCTTCGGTTTCTACCATCCCTCACAGGTTTCCATAGTCTCCCACAGGCTTCCACCATCCCCCACAAGGTTTCCACCATCCCCCATAAGATTTCTACCATCCCTCACAGGTTTCCACCATCCCCTCACAAGATTTCTACCATCCCCCACAGTTTTCCACCATACCCCACAAGGTTCCCATCATCCCCCCACAAGGATTCTACCATCTCCCATAGGTTTCCACCATCCCCCACAGGTTTCCGCCATCCCCCACAGGTTTCCACCATCCCCCACAAGGTTTCCACCATTCCCCACAGGTTTCTACCATCCCCCACAAGGCCTAGACACACAATACAGCCTGGAGAAAGGACAGGTGACATGCTGCTGAGCAAAGCAAGCAGTCTCACCTTCACTTGCTTTGTGACCATTAGACACAGGTGCCATTTTTTTCTTCCTCTGTTCTCTGGGTTATGATTTTCAACCAGTCACCAAGATTCAAGCTAGGCCCACTTATGGCGAGGTGGTGTCCTGGCTATTTCGAGAGATACAAAATGGGTACACACAAGTTTACCATCCATACATGGGACCTGGACACATCAGAGGCCATGCTGTTAGGGCAACTCTTGAGAAAAAACACCTGTGTCTAACAAGGAAAAAATCTGGGGGAGAATGGCCTGAACATCTAGAGTGTCCCAGAAAGCAGAATCAAGGTCAGTGCAAGCTCAGCTCAAAATAAGAGGATATGTTTAAACCCAGTGTATGAGGCTGACTCTGGAGTTGTGTCATCAGCAGACTGGACTAGCCCCCTATTGTGAAGAGAAGAAAAGGACCAATATGTCAAAAATTATCAAATTGGAGGTGGAGTGAAACCAGCAAAAACTCATCTGATTCTGATATTCTATACAAAGATAACTGGTTGAAATATGTAAATAAGTGAACTGTTCATTGTGACTTGAGCTTCCCAAAAGATCTTTGCAGAAGTAGGTAGTGCTCAGCTCCTATAATGCCAATTACTATATATTCACCCCTAGAAGTAAAGAGAGGGAAAAAAAGTAAAGAAATTGAGTTTTGGACTTCACTTCATATACATGCCAAAATGCTGACTGGTGGAGCAGGATTCAACATACAAACAAATGTAGAAAAAAAAGAGATTACAAATATATGTGTATATATATCATTTGCTAAACGCTGTGACTTTTCTTAAGTATACAACTGAGGTTATAGGGCAGGCCTTCATTTGTCTCAATGTTTATCTATGGTCTTTCTAATGAGGTTGTTTGAAGCTGTAGGAGACAGAGAAAGAAGGAGAGAGAGAAGAAAAAGAAGAGGAGAAAGAGAAGGAGCAAGAAAGTCAAGGTCAACATTATGGAGGATGTTTTAGTCAGCTTTTTCATTGCTGCGACCAAAAGACCCGACTAGAACAATTTTAGAGGAGGAAAAGTTTGTTTGGGGGCTCATGGTTTCAGAGGTCTCAGTCCACAGATAGCTGGCTGTATTCCTCAGGCTCAAGGTGAGGCAGAACATCATGGCAGAAGAGCGTGGTGGAGGGAAGCAGCTCACATGATGATTAGGAAGCAGAGAGAGACTCCACTCTCCAGATACAAAAGATATACCCCAATGATCCAACTACTCCAGCCACACCCCACCTGCCTTTAGTTACCACTCAGTTAATCTGTCAGGGGATTAATTCCCAGATTGGGTTAAGGCTTTCATAATCCAATCATTTCACCTCTGACTGCTCTTGCATTGTCTCACACATGAGATTTTGAGGGACCCCTAAGATCTAAACCATAACAGAGGACCAACTAGGTGGCAAGTATTTTATATACATTTTACTTTATATAAATTTGCATCCATGATGAGACAGCTATTATTATTCTCATTTCCCTTTGGAAGAATTCAGATGAATTCAAATAAGTCAAATAATGTAATCAGTAAAAGGCATATCTGTGTATCCAACCCAATACTATCTGATCACAAATCTCTGATCTTTTTACCACCTATTTGCTTGGTAACAAGGAAAGAGCTTACTGACTCACTGAAGGTCCTCTGGCTGTAATGATCATGAAGGAGACAGAAATATTTTTTTCAGGATATTTAATTCAAAGAAGAAAATTAAGGTGCATGTACCTAAATATGCTTTGGGCTCTTAAACTACTTTCAAGCATTTTCTTTGCCTGTGCCAGGTGGGAATGTGGCCATACAAGCAAACCCATCACTTCTAATGGGACAAAAGAAATACTTCACTTCCTATCCAAATCACACAGTAATAGGCATTTGATGGTGTTCGTGATTACCAGACAAGAGGACTTTCATCTATACAAGGCCATGAGTGTGGGCGAAATTGGGGACTGGAGGGTAATCATCCAGAGGGAAGAATCAATACTGTCTGTAAAGAAATAAAGCACACTGGGAACAGCAAAGCTTCTGTTTTTATAACAGCAAGAAACCTTCGACTGAGGATGAAATTATTATTTAATCAGACTGAAGAATGAGGACCTCACAGCAACAGCCTCCTGCCCAGTTCTTGCAGCCCCCCTTTGCTGTTCTCTTCTTGGTCTCTATCGAATGTGCCCCCTTCAGACTGATTGAGCTTGGACAGCCCGAGGACCAGAGTGGAGACACAACTCAGCATGTCTCCTGCAAGAGCTCTGCTGAGGGCCAGCTCAGATTCTGGAACACTGCCTTCACACCTGCTGCGTGGAAACAGAAACTGGAGACACAGAGATGCCTTCCCTTCTGGCCACCTAGGAAAGGATTCGGGGCGACTTTCAGCCTCATGCTATGCTCAGGAATCTGTCACTGCTCAGGAGAAGCAGGGAAGGGAGTGGCAGGGCGCTGGCGAGTCAGACTGAGAGGATGAAGGACAAAGAAAACGCTAAAGCTTTGCTCCTCAAGCTCTTCAGCTAAACAGAACCAATATGTCACCAAACCCTCCCCTCATCTCCGCCCTCTCAGCTCCCTTCATTGTGTTGTGATGGTGCAGGGCTTTCTACCTGACCACAGCCTGCTTCGGATGGCGCCTGCATCCTCAGCGACCTTAACCAAGGCAGCTGCCTCCTGCCCTCCTTCGCAGGTCCCAGCCCCTCATCTATGCTGGCTTCTGCCTTCATCTCCCCAGTGCCCCCCTGCCGCTGCCGGCGACACCCCCACATAAGCTTCTTGTTTTCCCAGAGCATAGTGGCAAAAAAAAAAAAAAAAAAAAAAAACCGAGTTCACCAAGCTGCTGCACTTAAACAAAACCATCCTAAGGCTGGAAGAATGTGTCACCGACCGATAAAATGCTAAATGAGAACTCATTTTCATTTTGCAGAACAGAATTGTTTAATATTTCATTCCTATCACCTGCTCATTTTCGGGCAACCCACACACGGTAGGAGAGGCTCCCTGGGGAATTGCTTGAAAGGTTAGAGCCTCCAACAAGCGTGGATCTTGCAGCTCGGCTTCCCCGGGCGCTGGAAGGCTCCTTTCGTTGGTGTCTCGATGCTGCCCTCTGCTGGAGGACTGCGCCACTGGCAACGCCTGTTTCCTAAAAGGAACGGAGGCAGAACCAAAGTCTTATGTTTTTTTGTATGTAAAGTGGCACAACAGTAATTCACCTCCTTTGAGGGCATGCTGACTTCCATAGAAGGATGTTCAACGGCTCTTTTCGCAGCATGCCTGCTTCTACCAGTTCTTAAGTTGTCAGTGCACCAAAAGTGGAAGAGTCATTATCCTCGGCGAGTTTTCCTCCTTGAAAGACATATGCATGTGAGACAAAGACTTAAGAAAGGAGGAGATATTTCCAACTAGCAAAAAGCTTACCCGCATCTCTAGACAAGCCAAATTTGGTGCAAATATAAGATTTCCGGATCCAGGGACCAAGATTGATGATCTATAGTCTCATCCCAGTTGTGACTCCCAGCACTGCGGAACCTCCCATAAGGAGCTCAACCCCTCCTAACCCCTCCTTCATACCCTCCTGCCTTTTCTGACCCTGTCCATGGCACCACAGTATTTTCACTTCCCAAGGTTCAATTTCAGTTGCCTGCCATCAACCACAGTCTGCAAATATTACATGGAAAGCTCCAGATATATACAATTCATAAGTTTTCTATTGTATGCTATTCTGAGAAACATGGTTAAAATCTGGTGCCATATCTGCTTCTTCCCAGCTGGGATGCCAATCATCCCTGTGACTAGTGAACTCACACTGTTTATGCTATCTGCCCATTAATTACTTAGGAGCCATGGTGGCTGTCAGACTGACTGTTACAATATTGCAGTGTTTGTGTTCTCCCAATTTCCTTTAATAATGGCCCCTAAATGCAGGGTGGTGGCAATTTGGATATGCCAAACAGAAGCCATAAGGTGCTACTTTTAAGCGAAAGGTGCAAGTTCTTGACGTAAAAAGAAAAAAAAAAAAAAAATATATATATATATATATATATATATATATATATGTGTATATATATATATATATATATATATATATATAGTGAAGTTGCTAAGGTCTGCAATACAATAATTTGGAGAGGAGATAGACTACATTCACATAACTTTGGTTACAGCATATTGTTAGAATTGTTCTGTTGTGCTCTTAGTTATTGTTGTTAACTTCTTATTGTGCCTAATTTATAAATTAAACTTTATTATGGGTCTGTATGATAGAAAAATATAATAAATATAGGGTTCAGTACCTTGCACAGTTCCAGATATCTCCTGAGGGTCTTGGAAAGCATCTTCCACAGATAATGGGAGACTACTCCATGGGAGCTGAATTCTGGAAGGAATCTTGACTCATCTCCCTCTCCCACCCCCTATCCAATCATTCTTCTTTCTTGGTCTCCCTGCCTCCAGTCTTTCCCCTTCCAGGCCCATCCTCTACTCTGGGCTAAAGATAACTACATTATATGGCTCAATTAATGTGATGTTCTTAAAATAGTGTCTGGCTCGTGGCAAGCACTTGAGAAATTTTAGCTGTAAATTCATTTAAATCTGATCAGCTATTCCCTGCCCAGTGGACACTTTAAGGGGTTCCCCATCCATTAGATAAAATTAGCAGGTGCCGGCCTAACTCAGCCTCGTCTTCAGTGTCTCAAACTGTACTAGCCAGTAATGTATTTTTCTGGGGTTCTCCCTGCGTCATCTCTGTTGCAGATAAACCTGGCCTCTTTGTCTAATAGGCTATCTCCTAGCTTCCTTGCTTATTTATTTGTCTTTCAGGACCCCAACTTTCCAGAAACTTTCCAACTTTCTAGAAAGTTTTTCCTGACTGGCATACTCAACCAATTGTATTGCTTTAGGCAAACTTTTTTGCATTTCCCAAAATCTCTATCCTTTATTAGAACTTTCTCAGAGTTGCATAGTTGTCTGCTTTTGTGTGTATCTACTTTGAGTCTGAGCTTCTTGAATTCTAAGACTACCTAGTCAATCTTCAAATCCCCTATAACTGATGAAACTGATGGATGAATAAAGAAAATGTGGTATATATACACAATGGATATTACTCAGCCATAAAGAAGAATGAAATTATGGCATTTGCTGGTAAATGGATGGAAGTGGAATTGATCGTGCAAAGTGAAATAAGCCAATCCAAAAAAAAAGAAGACTAAATGTTCTCTTTGATATATGGATGCTAACATATAATAAAGGTGGGGAGGAAAGAACAAAAGTTCACTGGATTAGACAAAGGGGAATGAAGGGAAGGAGTGGGGATGTGAAAAGGAAAGACAGTAGAATGAATTGGATCTAACTTTCCTTTATTCATATATGAATACATGACCAGTGAAACTCTACATCATGTACAATGTAAGAATGAGATCCTAATTAGAATAAGTTGTAATCCATGTATGTATAATATGTAATATAATACTCTCTACTGTCATGTATATCTAAAAAGAACAAATAAATTTTTAAAAAATTTTTTAAATAACCTATAACTATCTGGGTCATATATTTGGGACTCAACTCATGGTCATCCTATCAATGAGTCAGTGAATGCAAGAAAGAATGCATGAGTGAGAGGTCTCCTTTGCACCTTCCTGTGACCTGCCATCTGGAGAATCCTGTGGCTTTCTCTGCTTCTTTGGGAACTAGGTAGAGCAAAGCAATTACCACTTGGAAGGCTCTGGCCTGTCAAGTTCACCTAGAACATCAACTTCATTAGATGCTGATGGCAATATCAAGCCTAGCTCCTCAGAAGAGGGAGGTTCTTCTTGGAGAAGACGAGGAAAGAGAAATTCTGGAAACTTGGGAACATGGAGGGGAAGCATTCTGGCAGAAATGCTAGACTTAACACTCAAAAGGGCTATGTTATGACAGTAAGCACACAAAAAAGGTTAGAAGTTTAAGAGATGGGTTTTAAAAAAAATCAACTTTTAGGTACCAAGTATTTCTTACATTCTGTCCCTTCTGATGCTACAAAATAATACCACACACTGGATAATTTATAAAGAACAGAGATTTAATTCATACAGTTCTGAAAGCTGGGAAGCCCCAAATCAAGGTACTTCGACACATTTGGTGAGGACCTTCTTTGCTGCATATAACATGGCGTAGGGCATCACATGGTGACATAATGCAAGAGTATGTGAGCTTGGATCTCTCTTCCTCTTATTTTATAAGATCTTGCATCCCATCATGGGGGCCTCATCCTCATGGCTTTGTCTAACCCTAATTACCTTCCAAAGATTCCATCTCCCAATACCATCAACATGAATTTGGTGATTAAGTTCCTAACACATGAATTTGGGGGACACACTCAAACTATAGCTTATTCATTCCAAACCAAAGAAGGCAGGCATTACTATCCCTACTTTCTAAGTGGGTAAAATGGAGGTTCAGAGGGATTGGACTCCATATCTGAGGTCACAGCAGCTAAGTGTTAGCCCCAAGACACAAACTTAGGCTCTGGGAATTCCAAGCCCAGGTTTCTTCTCCTGTGAGAAGAAAAGCAAAAAGTACCTAGAGCAGGCGGTTACTGATCCCCTACATCTGGGTAAAGAAGTCCAGACCTTCTTAAAGTTCATCCTCCTCTCCATCTTAATTAGGTATGCTGATGGATTTCCCTGTCTCTGCCACGTAACTCGTTGAATTTGGGGCTATCGCTTTGCAACTGTGTGACTTCAAATATGGAATCAAATCCTTCTGAGTCTCCATTTTCTCATTTAGAAAGTGGGGATGAAAGTAATCTATCTTCTCTGATTTGGAATGAATAAGCTATGATCTGAGTATGTCCCCACAAACTCATGTGTCAGAAATTTAATCCCCAAATTCAGATCCAATGAGTCCCATACACCTCCAATATGACTTTTGACAACATTCAAAAGTAGCTATGTAGGAGCAATTTTTCTCAAACTTTAGTGCACATCATAAACATTTGGAAGGCTTATTCAAAGTCTTACACAAGACTACTGGGTTCCACAACCACCAGATTTTCTCATTCAGTAGGTCTGGAGGAACCTGGAATTTGGATTGTAACCAATTCCCACATAATGCTGAGGTTCCAGTCCAGGGTTCAGGACTCTCAGGTCATCTCCTCCCTCCTTCCTGTGTATTCTACATCCCATCATGAGGTCCTGTTATGTCTACCACTTAAACATATCTCAGAAGAACCCAGTAATTGTCCCCATCCTTCATCATCAGGATTCTCCATTGCAATGACTCCTAAAGCTAACCTTCAAAATTCCAATCTTGCCACTTTCTGATCCTTCCAACATATTTTGCAGCGTGACCATCTGCAGAGATGAACAGATTGCTATGCTGCTCCTTGATCTAAAGCCTTTCAAGTTGTCATTTCATTCACAAGATGATGCTCCATCTTCTTAATGTGGCCTCAAAGGCCCCCCACACAACCTGGCCCCCACCTGACAGTCCAACAGCGACAGCTCCCACCTCCCTGTCTATTACCATTCATAAGGGGATACAGTTGTCCCTGGATATACTCTGGGAACTGGTGCCAGGACCCTTACAGATGCCCAAATCCAGAATGCTCAAGTCCCTTAAATGAAATGGTATAATATTCACAGATAACATATGCATGTCCTTTCATAGACTTTCAGTTATCTCTAGATTACTTATAATATCTAATACTATGTAAATGCTAGGTAAATAGCTGTTACAATGTATTATTTAGGGGATATGACAAGAAAAAGTCTGTAATGCTCCATACAAATGTTTTTGATCCTCTATTGGCTCCATGGATGTGGAACCTGTGACATGCAAGGACAACTGTCCTTGCAATTTTAAGACACATGTCATTTATGCCATCATGCCTCTGTTCACATCGTAGCTTATTATTTTTTTTTAATTTTTGTGTTTAGTTACAGATGGACACAATATCTTTAGTTATTTATTTATTTTTATGTGGTGCTGAGGATCGAACCCAATGCCTCACATGTGCTAGGCAAATGCTCTACCACTGAGCCACAACCCCAGCCCTCATAGTGTACTCTTGAACTTCCATGTCTCCTTGTCCACTGGCCAATTTATATTCATTCTTCAAAAGCCCACTCAAGGACTATGGTGTGGCTCAGTGGTAGATCTTCTGCCTAGCAAATGTGAGGCCCTGGGTTTCATCTTCAGCATCACACACACACACACAAAAAAAAAAAAATCCCCAGTCAGGAGCTATATACTATGGGGAGATGTCCATTAGCCTGGCTCCTCTGCCCTCCTGTGTAGAATTGATGACTCCCTCTTTGTTCATATCCATGTCTTTTTACATCTGTCCTTTATGGAGATGTGTTTAACTTCACTGAAATAGTTTTCTTTCCTGTCTGCCTTCCTGTAGGCTAAAAAATCCTGGAGGGAAGTATGTCATGATGATCCCTTGGGTGACATTTCCTTGGCATTTGTAGATGCTCTAACTTGTGGACGGACAGGACCCTCCCTTGGGACAATGAAAGAATGCTGGCTCTTGCAGGACTCAGATCTTGGCAGATACTATTGCTCCCATTCAAAATCTCACTGCTTTTCATCCACTGGGGCCTTTAGATAAGAGGAGGCCAGTCCCAGGTGAGGCCGATCTAACAAAAGGCTGCCTCTCACGCCTGGTTAGGCGGCAGCAGCAGGATGATGGTCCAGCCCCATGAGGTGAAACCGAACACCCTGTGTCACCTTGCAACTAATGACCCACTGCGTGCCTTCTAAGCTGGCCCTTTGGTATCATTTACTTATGGAGTCAGGCATCACATCCCAGCAGGGATACTAGAGCCCCTGTCACTCAGCAGCTTACCCAGGACACATCCACCTGGGGGCATCTGAGGTTCCTGAAAGAACCTCAAACTTGACGGCAGCCCTGGGTCAGTCGGTCACCGAAACCTCGTCTCCCAGTAATCTCAGGGGACAGGTTGTCCCCATGACAGAAACCAGCAATAGGCCTGAACTCTGCCACACAGAAGGGAAAATGCTCCAAGATGCTATCGATGATGGAAGGGAGGGCAGCCCAAGACAGGTGTTCTCATTTCTCTTTTGTGAAAGTTGGGACAGCTGCTCCTTGGGATCAGGTGTCTGACAGCCCTGGAAGCCTGTTGGGCTCACCAGTCTCAGCTCCCTCTCGGGTCCTGCACAGCCTCATCCTGAATTACCCTCAGGAGTGGGCTTCTCCAGCACAAAGTGAAAAGCCCTTTTCTGGAAAAACCCTTCAGACCACACATACCCTGAGTAGCTCCTCCTCCCAGCTTCCCAGCTCTGCAACCTGACCCAGCCCCTAATATAGATTTGCACCACCCTCAGCAGATCTTCCCCTCACCTCCCCACCTCCTGCCCCCTCCAGGACCCCCCTCCCCACCTCCCTCCCAAAGGAATAACAGGCAAGAAGATGGGACCAATCCAGGGTTGGGTTTTCATATCCTGTTTTCACCTGTTGAAAAACAGAGCACAGTAAATCTCCCCACACGTTAAAGTCAAAGACTCAAAGCATCCCCATTGTTTGGCCCCATTGTTTCTCCAAGCAGGCTCCATCGGCCTTTGTAAGAGGTACAATTCTTTCTCCTGTGAGTATTTGAATAATGTTGATCATTTGGCATCCATGATCTCCACCCATGAAATGCCAGAGGTGTCCCCAACCAGTCATTGTGGCAATCAAATTACCCCTTTGCATCCCCAGATGGCTTTAGGGGAAGAGCCCCTAGTTATGATCCACCTCTAGGAAATCCCCTAGCGGTAAAGTTCGTGCCATTTCAAAACCTTCAGTTCCTATTCGCTCACATCTCTCCTGGCTGAGAAAAATGAAAATGAAAATCAGGTTCCTAGGCCCGGGCTTTCGACCTTTGTTGTGATCCTGCACGCCTTTGATGAGGCTCTTGATTTAAAATGGAAGAAGTCGTCCAGACTTTTAAGAGGTTGCATCCCTTAATTCTTGTTATTTGAGTAACAATAGTTAAAGAAAGGATCTGCTCACATCCCATAAAAGGAAGTCATTTAATGTAGGCAAAAGCCCTTGGGTAAGTCCTATTTCTTCTCCACCAGTAACAAATAGCCACATTTCTTACAGAATATGGAGGAGCAACTTTCCCGGGTTCTATTTTTCCTCCACCTCCCTGCTCAAGCCCCTTCCTTTCTCACCTAGTATTGCTTCCAGCTAGTCGCACTCCCATCCACCCACCCAGACAGACACTCAAACACGGTGCATCTCAGTGCTCAATATTGCCCCAGTCCCCAAACAATTCATGCAATTTGAAAACTGGTTCTACAAATGCATTTCACCTGCATAACCTCTGCCCTAATCCTGCCAGCATGGCCTCACACCTGGCCTATTGCAGGGGCCCCGGCTGGAGTTGTTATTCATTCTCTCTCTCTTTGGGAAATCCATCTCCTCACTGCTACCAGAAGAGACTTCCTGAAATGCAGACTTGCTCAGGCCAAACATCCCCGATGTTAACAATCTTTGTAGATACATTGTTGTCAAGGTAATCTCCCAACCTCAGGGCCACAGATGTGGAGAGTCACCCTAGAGGACAATGTTAGTTGGTCAGCGAGGGGTCATCTAGGTGGCCAGCCATTGTAGGCTCAGGTAAGAACCTTTATATAGAAGTATGCAGTTGAGCACACCCAGGAACAATCCAGAAGAAGAAAAGAACCCAGAACATTTGTATCTAAAATGAAGACCTAAAACAAATACTCCTTTGAAATTCCTTCTAATCTTAGGGTTAGTGGGATTATCATGATATGATGCATATGGAATTTCAGAAACATCTTGGGCCTCTCCTGTGGCATCACTTTTTCAGAGAAAGGAGGAGGCTTAGGGAAAACACTTTGGAGCCCCATGGCAACAACCTTATTTAGGGGGGTCAGGGAGGGTACCAGGGATTGAACCCAGGGGTTCATAATCACTGAACCACATCCCCAGCCCTTTTTTATATTTTATTTAGAGACAGGGTCTCACTGAGGTGCTTAGGGCCTTGCTAAATTGCTGAGGCTGGCTTTGAACTTATGATCCTCCTGCCTCAGCTTCCAGAGCTGCTGGGATTACCGTCATGCGCCACTGTGCCCAGCTAACAATCTTTGACTCTCCGAGAGGATTCCAATGTTCCTTCCATCTGCAGTGAGGGGCGTGGTGGACTCTGCAGCCTGCATATACCAAACATTTGACTGGGTGTCTCCTAATGCGTTTCAGAAAATATTCTCCATCTTCGCCTTGTCACCAAGTCAGGCAGTTATTTGAATATGTATAACTGCCTTTTAACTAAATTATATGTACAAATAAAACAAAACAAAGTAAAATAAATGCTATACTAATTATATTTTAGGAACATATTTCCTCACCCAAGATGCCAAGTTATAACTCATTCTGTTGGCTTCTAATCTATTTAGTTTAAAAGCTCTTTTGATTGATGACAGACATGTGAACTCATTCATTATATATTCATTCATTCATTCTGCTACTCTTTACTGTCCATAGAATACCTAGCATGATTGGGCCAATGTGATATGCATGAAAGCTCCTTGCTGCTTATGACATGTCCCTAAATATACTGACATCCACCTCGACTTTATAATGTGTGTGTGTTTTAAACAACAACAAAAAAAATATTGATCCATCCATATCACCCCAAAAAAAAAGACAATTTTTTAAGATTCAGAATTAACAAATAGGCATTGTCTTAGAGAGGTGAGGTGTTTTTCAAATTATGTCTGCAGATTCTTTGACACTCTGGTCACTAAAAATTAAAAGTCTGAATCCTCTCCCTTGGAGCCTGTCCCAGTTGTGGTGACTGATTGAATAACAAGGATTGCTAGAAATGGTGTTATGGGATTTCTGAGACTGGATCAAAAAGGTAATGTGGATTCCACCCAGTCCCCTGGAACACTAGCCTTCATGTAGAAAGTCCTAGAACCCTGGGGCCACCACTGGTAAGGAGGCCCCAATTAGACCACATGGAAAGGCCACATGAGAGGCCCTGTGACAACATAAAGACAGACAGAAAGAGAAAGATGCTTCTGCAGTCTTCTAGCTCCCTGCTGTATCTGCTGGTGACTATTTGGTAGACCCCAAGTCAAGTCTACCTAGCTGAGCCTTCCTGAATCCTGATGCTCAGAAACAGTGATTGGTTATAAAGCCATTGCTGCTAGAAGTCCATTACTTTTGGGAGTGACTTGTCACAGTCATAGAGGACCAACAGGGAAAGAAAGGGCAGGTATTCAATAAGAATCTCTCCTGTTGTCATAAGGAATGGTCCATAAAACATTTTCTCTTCACCACAACAAAACCAGCCATGTTTCTTGTTTAATATTTGTCCAATTATCTCTCTGAGTAGTTAATGTTTTGTGTGCTTTCTGTAATACAGGGACTCTATTCATGCTTGACTCTTAAGAAGAGAATTGTTTATAGACAGCTAAAAACTCTGCTAAGACCTGAATGTTGGTATCCTACCCCAATCCCCAGGTGATGGTATTATAATGTAGGGCCTTTGGAAGGTGACAAGATCATAGATAGGGTGCATCCCTGGTCAATGACACTGATACCCTTATAAAAGGGATCTGGGAGAGCATGCTTGTCTTTCCATGACCTGAGGATGAAGATAGAAAGTATCTCTATGAAGACTGGACCCTCCCCAGACATGAAATCGACCTTGGACTTACAGCCTCCAAAACTGTGAGAAATAAATTTCTGCTTTTTATAAACCACCTGGTCTATGTTAGCTTATTATAGCAGCACAATTCAGCTGAGAGAGACTCCAACCTGCCTACATTTTAAGAAAAGAGATTTAAAGGAAGAATCAGCATCTGGGATTTTTTGTTAACCTCCTGATCCCTATGGTAGCAAGACAGAGAACCTGGAGCATTTTGTCCTCCCTGTAACAGCTGCACAGCAGGGGCACAAATCAATGCTCCCTAATCACTACACAACCTAAATGGCCAAACTTCATTCACCCACAGGAAAAGCTTCCGCTCTGTCTCTCCTTTTCCAAGACAGAGTAATGTGATAAATTGCTGTTAAATTGTCAGGGCAACAGCGACCATGAGTTACTATCTATATAGTTCCATTTAGCCTCAGAGGATTCCATCTCTCTGTGTGGCTTGCCTATGACCTACCTTGCAACAAATGAATCAGCTGAGGGTTATCATTCTAAGCAAACCTGATGTGCTTCAGAAAGGGGATCTCCTTGGTGTAGAAATACAACTCAATGAGCGTTATCCTGGAAAAAAGCTCAAACAGTATCTAATGCAATAAGAAAGAAATCATTCACTAAAGCATCAAGAATCTCAGTAACAACTGAGAAGACTTATGGGGAGAGCAGTGGAATTCATCTCTTTAAAGACAAAAAGAAGAAATTGCTGAAAGAAAGACTGTAAATTTATCTTCTATTCTGAGACCAGGTCATCTCATGATGGTGAGATCATGGGTCTAGTGAGTGGCTTGATATGGGAGGTGTTGGTTCAAAATGCAGTTTTCAAGGGATTGGGCTAAAGAGTGAAAAGGATGGTATATACTGTTAAAAAAAAAAAAAAAGGAAAAAAATGAATGCATGTGTGATTCAGCCACTGAACTTCAAGCCCAACAGAAACAGCATAAACAGGTGGAAGAGCACCAGGGTAGAGACGAAAAAGCACAGATGGGGGAGGCCACCCAGGTGGCTGCCCTGGCATTAAGCCTGTGTCCTGTTCTTCTCCAGAACCCTGGATTTCATGCCACCTGACAGAACCTACAAGTCAGGCTTCTCATTATAGGAGACTGTGATAAGATGTAACAATCGTTAAAAGAAGAAAAAAAAAAAAGATGTGGAGGAAAAAAGGTATCTTCCACGTGGAAGGGAAAAAAATCCAGAAAAGGCAGAGATAATGAAGATGAACTGGACACATTCCTTTCTGCAAACTGCTCTAAGAGGTTAAGAAGTACAGACCCTCCCCAGTTATGAAGTCTCTACTTAAATTTTTCTACTTGATGGTGAGAAGTGTACTCATAGGACCATTCTGCTTTGTCACATCAGCACAGTATTCAATAAATGACATGAGACATTCCACACTTTATTTTTTTTAATTTTCATTTGTTATATATGACATCAGAATGCATTCCAATTCATATTACACATATAGAGCACAATTTTTCATCTCTCTGGTTGTACACAAAGTAGAGTCATAGCCTTTGTGTTTTCATACATGTACTTAAGGTAATGATGGCCATCGCATTCCACCATCTTTCCTACCCTCATGCCCCCTCCCTTCCCCTCCCTCCCCTTTTTCCCTTTGCCCTACCTAGAGTTAATTTAATCCTCCCATACCCACCCCTGCCCACAGCATATTATGAATCAGCATCCTTAAATTCACACTTTATTTTCAAATAGGTTTTGTGTTAGATGATTTTGCCCCACTGTGGACAAATGTAAGTATTGTCAGCATGTTTAAGATAGCCTGAGCTAAGCTATCGTGTTCAGTAGGTTAAGTGTATTTGATACTCTTCTGAGTTAAGATATTTCCAACTTGCAATGGATTTAGTGGGATGTAACCCCATCAAGAGTCCAGAAGCATCTGTAATTTATTTGAAAACATACAAAAGACCATGAAAAGCAAACCTAATCCATGTGGCTAGAGAGTAATTTAAGCTTCACCCCTCAGTATCCAAGTAACATCCTGGAAACAAATAACATTACTATTACATGTATTTGTGCATAAATCTTGATATCATTGCTAGGAAATCACTTTAGAGATATTAGTTTTAGGTAGTCATCCACCGTAAATATTCAAAGAGTCAGAAAATTGGTTATGCTGACACCAAACATCTTGCTTTAAAAAAACAAAAATGAGTGAAACCAATCAACTGAATACCCCAATCCAGCTGGTTAATGTTTTCAAAATAACCATTTTCCTCACTATTTTTGCTTTCTATATATTCCATGCATATTTAAGACCCATCCAACAGGCATGGTTTGCTAGCCCCGGTGGCAATAACCAAAACAATAAATGTCTCTTGTCCTATCTCTTAACTGGAATTGTCCTCTAAACATAACAGTTAAGTTTTGTGATAAAGAAAGATGAAGAAAGCATTCTTCCTAACAAGCATGGTTCTTAGAACAAGATATACAGCTAGAAAAAAAAATGAATGAGGGGAAGGGATGGTTGTTTAGACTTTGCAAAGGTATTCTTTGAAAATGAATATCCAGTTGGAATGTTCAATTAAAACTGTATATAAATCTAACGGTATAGTACATCTCAATGATTTATCAATTCATCCCAAAGTACCGAGTGCTAGCCAATACATATACAAGATTTTAGAAGAGATCAGGCATACTTTAATTAAAATTTTATTATAAATGTAAAACTTATTTTGTTTGCCCTCACTTTATAGATACTTTTTCATCTTAAAACATGTCAATCTGAGTTTCTAAGATAAGTTTTTTTTTTTTTTTTTAAATAAAAAAAGGACTGTGAGAACTCTGGTTTCTAGAGTTCTTTAGACAGCACACTGACAAAATCCCTTTCTATGGTTCCTTTGGGGTGCTCTTCTATTATGGTAAAATCATAACACTCATCTCAAGACCACCAGCAACCCCACTCCCACCCTTTAGCAGGGGAAACACCCCTAGGCCAATGTTGGAACCAGTACCCATGGACCCAAGGATTGGCTCAGAGTGGTCATGGAACCCAGGTTGGCCAACCAAGAGTATTCTGCACTACTCATCTACTCAGCTGGGAAGGGAAACCTACCTTTTCTCTTTTTAACTGATATATAAATATCAACCCAAGACTTTTCAGCAATGTAGAGAAAAACTGTAGGAGGCAGAAAAAAAAAATCCAACATGCAAAGAAAAGACACAGAAGCAAGAGGAGCAAGAAATAATAGGAAGAGGAACAAAAAAAGTGCTAACAACATTATATGAACCCCTGGATTCAACCAGGCAAAAAAGTGAACCTTTGACTGGACTTCAAATTAGATGTGTCAATAAATCCCCCTCTGCACATAATTGGGTTGGAGTTCTGTCTCTTATAATGCAAGATCCCTTATTCATACAACTTGCATGATTATTGTGCTTTATTGCTTCTTAAGTACTATCAATTCACTGGACAAAAAACTAATATATGATCCCAGTTTTATAAAATAATAATGTATGTGATAATAATAGTTATAACAATAGCAACATTATTGACCACCTACCAATGTATAAGGTGGATACAATGCCTTTATTTTATTTATTTATTTTTATGTGGTGCTGAGGATTGAACTCAGGGCCTCACACATACTAGGCAAGTGCTCTATCACTTAGCCACAACCACAGCCCGTGTATGCACTCTTGTATGAGTGTGTGTGTGTGTGCGAAGATAACGAGAAAAGTGAATGTGAGATAGTGCCCCCAACATGGGAGGGCATGCTTCCACAAGGCTCATCCTGGATCTGTAAGGAAAGCTAGGAAAGCTTAGAGTCTGAGCAGTGATATCCATTTTCTTGTATCCTTATTGAAGTTCATTACCAAATCTTCCACAACCAACTGCTCTACATTTAGAATCAGAAAAGAAAAAAAAAAAAAATGTCCTTGAAAAAGACTCCATTCCATTTATCAAGCCAACAAGGGTATTTCTCATTAATTGTTGTTTTAATATTAATTAAGAACATTTATATAATGTTGAAAAATCAAACTAAAATATATTATCTGTCATAGTATTTCATTTTGTGTGTCCCATAGCTATGTCTTCCTATTAATCTCCCCAGTATATTTGCATATATCTCGTTTCAATATTCCCTCCCAGAAAACCTCTCTGGGTACTAAGTAGGAATTTATTCTGAACCTGGATTAAACAGTAAAGTTCTTTAGAGAAAAATTCCTTTGGACTGTATTTAAACAATAGCTGAAGGTTTATTGCTTGTTTATTGAATCCCTCCAAGAAGGAGGGAATCCTTCCATTTGCTCCTATTGTGTGACTTACTATTCTTTTTACCTTGGGCTTTAAAGCGATGTTAATTTTTTTTTAATAATAATAACAAATTAAAAAAAACCTCACCAATGGCTTTTTCAGTCATCTTTAACTAAGTAAGAAAAAAATATATTATCTGGAAGAGACAAACCAAAATGAGGAAGTAAACTGATGTCATGATTTTAGTTTTGGTTTTGAGTTAAACCTTACGGGTAAGACCCACTTGGCCGGGGGATCACGCTGTTCTCTCCCTCTGGTTCACCCCATCCCCAGTGCCCTTCACAGCTACATGTCACTGCCACCCTGGAGAAGGCAGGCACATACTGAGTGCTTCCAATACCAAAGCAAAGAAGAAAGCAACAGTGTTAGTGCTTAAACAGGAGAGTCCCAGGTGCTATTGGCTAAGGTAGAATCCCAGGGTTGTCATTTCAGTGTGTGACCCGCAGCAAGTTGCTGAATCTCTATAGGCCTCAATTTCCTCATCAATTTGGAGATAATAATAATAACTCAAAAGATATATGTTGAAGAGATGAGATGAAGAGTCCCTTGAGTGCTGTTGATGTTCTTTTGCAAAGATTTGAAGGTGAAGTGTAACCAGCAGGACATGGTGATCCTGCTCCAGTACCTAGCACATAGTAAAAATCTCATGCTTGTTTGCTATTATTATAAGCCAAGTAAACATTACTCACTCTCCTCTGTTGGTGTTCCCCATGCGTTTCATCCCTGGTATCACTGACCAGCTCTCACTTGGTCTACGAGGCATTTACAATACCTCAGGACACTTATGGCATTTATATCGGTGTCTCTTCACCACAGCAAAACTCACGATGGCAAGGATCATGTTATATCTGTCTCTGTCATTGTGCCCCCATGCCCCTCATCTAGGAGACAGTTGTAACTTTTAAAGAAATGAGTGAATAAATATTTGGCTCTCTAGCAGATGAGGAATTTGAGGTTTGGCAGTCATAATTGGCTTTCATAAGTTCACGAGCTGGTAAGTACCATTTCCATGCTTTCATTAAAGGTCAGAAGGAGCGAGAGGAGTATTTTTAATGTCTTAGAAAGAATAGATAAACTTGACTGTAAAAGAGAAAAGATTTTAAAAATAACCAATTTTGAAAAAAGAAAAAAATAGCAAATTTTGATCAACCGTGACAATAGCATGCTCCATTTATAAGCAAGGAAGACCTTGCCTAGACACGCATAAACCAGCTTTAAGACAAAGAAATGCAATCAAGCCCAGTCAAACAAGTGACTACTTCAGAAACGATTCATCCTGTTCCAGGGAACCATCAGCAACTAATCCTGGAAGCTCATGTGAAGTAGGTTGCCTGTTTTTAAGACCTTCTAAATATTGTTGTTTGATTATCTAGTCCCTGCTTAAATTCCAATCATTGTCTTAAAACTCATCGGAGATTTCAGATTGGATGGTGATGTTCTTTTGCAAAGATTTGAAGGTGAAGTGTAACCAGAAGGACATGGTGATCCTGCTCATTGCTCACCATGTGGATATTTTACTACAGTGTCAGCAGCTTTTGTAAAATGATTGATTCTCATCCATTTTTGTTTTGTTTTATTTATATTTTTAAGACAGATAATTTTTTGCTTTGAAAGTAGGTTTTGTCTCTGTGTCTTTGTCATGCCAGAACAAAACATTTTTAAATCCTTCTTTGAGAAGCAAACTGAAGTCCATTCTTTCTTCTTTTTATCTTTGGTGCTAAAGGAAAAAAAAAAGAAGAAGAAGAAGAAGTAATTGCCTCTTCCCCTGGCTACCCTTGCTCCAACTCCTTTCTCTGGTTTGATGATCAGGCTGTTTCAAAACAAATGCAGACCTGCAGGGGAAGAAAGTGGGCCCAACAGAAAGAGCGGGGGTTTCTTCCACCCCATGGCTGTTCCAGCAAAGAGTTTAGTCCCTGGAAACCAGTTGATCTGAAAGCTAGAAAACACTACAGAAGAATGAGCCAAACCAGCCTGACACATACATCTGTACTTTTTTGAAGCAAAGTTTCCTAAACTAATAATAAAGAAAACAGTATTTCCAGTGATTTTGAAACCATGGAAAGTTTTTAACATTTAAAATTTTTTTTTAATTTGAAACATTTTTTGATAAGAAATGAAAATTTGGGAAACAATTTGAAACATATTTACCATACGTACCTTTTATTTGGTAGCATAAAAATGCATTTGTTGTAAACACACACATACACATCCCATAAAAAGTTACAGTAACTTTGACTCTAAGTCAAGAAACAGGGAAACTTTAAACAGTTACAAAGTAACTGATGGGATTTACTTTTAAATATCTTTTTGATTTCCAGAAAGAGGGGCCCAAACCATAAACTTTTTAAAGCAGTAGCTATCTTCTTGGTTTTTACCAGTTTATGAAAAGCAGGCAAAAATATGAAAACTAAAAAAAAACACAAAGAGTGTCACTGAGCTTGGAAAGTCATTTTTGTTGGTACTTAGAGCCATCACAGGGTCAAATATTGTTTTTCATCAAATGATTACGGAATCTGCAAAAGGGCTGGGGCTAGTTGAAAGCACCTTCATCATTGTGACTAGTAGCATCTAACCAGGTTTCTTTTCTGAACCATCTCCATGGCAGTCTTAGCCTCCTCTGGTACTAAAGCTTTATCACTTTCATGGGCTTCTGAGAAGTTCTAAGATCAGGCTCTTCACACTTTCACATGACCTTTCAATTCTTGCTTTTGCTGTTTTATTTAGGCCAATGCCTCTCACATGTTCTAAGAAATTCACAAACAGGATTCAGCAACAAGGGGAGTCAAAAGTTGTATTTGAAAAGACTTGGTGCTCAGTGTTCCATAGGTTTCCTGACAAATTATATTCCTACTCTATTACCTGGAAGTAATCTGAAATCTGCAATGATTGTAAGGATCCTGAGTTCAGTTCTTATTAGCCATTGGTGGTGATGACACAATTTCGGAAACTGTCTTTGGGTCCTGCATCCAAATGGTTCGCAGTAGCAAGAGCTTGCAACAAACCCATCACTGTCTTTATAATGGTCTTTCTTTCTTCTTTGCTCTGTACTTATAAGCAGATGTAGTTTTAGAGTAAGCAAATCATCTCTTTAACCTCGCTCATTTGTCTAAGTCCATTCTCTAGTGGAAACTTTAAGAGTTGGAGCCTAGTGAAATATATTCAGTTCACCAGAGCATACCTCTCAATGAGATAGTAGGACCCCAGAGCCTTCCTTCTCTCTCTCTCTCTCTCTCTCTCTCTCTCTCTCTCTCTCTCTCTCTCTCCCTCCTCAGACATGATGTCAAAAATTTTCCTCCACCATGTGCTTCCATTATGAGATGCTGCCACAGACCCAAAACATCATGGCCAACCAATCATGGACAAGAACATCTAAAACTGTGAACCAAAATAAACCTTTCCTCTTCATAAGTTGATTATTTCAGGAATTTGTTTTAGCAATGGAAAGGTGACTAATACACAGTTATTGCTAAATAAAGAAATAAATAGCTTCGGATTCTTAAAGTTTTATAATTAAACCAAGAAAAGATTTTCACCAAGGTTTACTGGGGTTTTGTTGTTGTTGTTGTTGTTTACTTATAGGTCCTTCAGTACCTTAGTTCTGACTCTTTACCTTCCACCTGGTTGAGTCTCACTGTTGCCTTGCAGTGTCTTTATTTTCCTAGAATCCTTTTCTTCTGGAAGGCAACACCTCCAAGAGAGCAGTTTTTGCATATTCATGCATCTTTCTATTCTGCCCTGACGCTCTCAAGAATTTCTATCCTGTGCTTTCTTAAGCAAGCATAAGCCATAGAATCTACATTTAACTGCATCTGCATCTGCAAGTGTGAGAGTGTTTTCTGTCCTGATCTGTCCTGCTGTTTTTGTGTATACTCAACTTTGACAGTCAGCAAAGAGCATACATAAAGTCAGCAACTCTTTCTCAGGCCACAGTATCTCTTCACTCAAATTTTGGTTCTTCTGCAAAAAAAATCTGATGAACTGTGACACAATCACAAAGTCTGTATGAGAGCTTTGTTTCCCAGAAAGATCCAACCATGAGTGCCATGAGATGAACAGCTTTCAATGATTCTTTCTTTTAAGAATATTTTCAAACACAACACACACCTACCTATTCTCTCTCTCTCTCTCTCTCTCTCTCTCTCTCTCTCTCTCTCACACACACACACACACACACACTTCTAATCCAAGAGTTGAAATAATAAGAATTGTCCCTCTTTTGAATCCTGACTCTGTACCAGATGCTATAATAAATGTTTTGCACACAGTATTTCACTTTATTTCACAATGATGGTGAAAAATAACTATTATCAGTTTCCTTTATTCATAAGAACATTATGGTTTAGAGTAATTTGTCCAAAATCACAAGGGGCTAAGTAACAGAACTGAATTTTGAGGCAAGGGTTCTGTGCTACAAAATGTGCCCTAAAGGCTATGTTTTAATGTCTCCCCTCCTAGGTCTGGACTGGTTCCAAAAATGTCTACTGGGGAAAAAAAAAAAAAAAAAAGATACAATCATTTTAGCAATTTACTAATGTCCAGCTTCTTATGCCCCTTCTGGAGATGAAAATGACAACCCAGAAAAGACATGACACTTTTTAGAGCTTCAAGAGCATTTTCTGATCTTTTCATGTCATCTTATACTAACATAACGATCCCATAAGATTTTTGTTTTCACTTGTGTTTGGTGGGTTGGTTGTTTGGTTTAATATAGACTTGCATGTGGCAGTCAGTGACTTGAGAAACAGATGAATCTTGAGGTCTGAGAGTTGAAAATATTTTTATTCACTTTCTTTAAATGTTTCTATTTCATGTATGAAGAATTATTTTAGCTATTCTAGAACTCTCGGTAAATACACGTTTTATTTGTGTCCATTTTTTAACCTTAGATTGATATATGAGAAGGTAGTTTCATCATCTTGTTCAAAGAAGAAATATAGTTTAGCAGTTAGATTGCTGATAAACACTGATTCATCAATACAAAAAAGTGCTGAGTATTGGGGATGTAGCTCAGTAGTAGAGCATGGGCCCTGGATTCCATCCCCAACACCACAAAAAGAAGAAGGAAGAGGAGGAGAAGAAAAAGGAAGAAACAAAGAACCATATGGAGAGTTGTAGTTTTTCTTTTGAACTATTACCCACAAAAGTGGTTTTATTTAAAAATCGGGTCTTTTTTACATCATTTCTGTTAAATTCATTCTTATGAGCACTTATATAGAAGATCCAGCCAGCTTGGAGGTCTTTCTGGGTCACTTGTCGTGGATGATGCTTTACTAGATTTGCATCAAGTTCTTCTGCTATTTAATTATGTCTGTGGGTGGATTTGATCTTACCAAAGGACTATACAGTGACTTATAAAGCAAGTGAGTGTCTCTGGATAAAGCAGGGTGATAAACCCATGGTCTACCAACTTGTTGTTGGAAGCCTACAAACAAGGAATGGCTTTTCCCTCATTTCATAGCATGTGAAAATTATCCAAGATTCAAAGTTCAGTATCCATACATAAAGTTTTACTGGGACAGAATCAAGGTCATTCATTTACGCATTATCTGTGGTTGCTTTCACAGCATGAGAATAGAGTTGAGTTGCTGCTAAAGGACCACGAGGCCTAAATACTTACTCTCTGATAACTTACACAAAAAGTTGGCTGAACCCTGTTGTAAACAATACACACAATTACCTGAATGACTGTTTTACACGTATCAGTAGGCTTCAGTACTTTGGTTAGTCCCCCCTCCCCTTACTGGGTAGCTTTTGAAATGTGCAGTTTAAATAGCTTAGCTCTTTCTGTGGACAAAGAGTCCAAAATCTTAGCACATTAAATTGTTACACAAATTATAGAATTAATTAACTCGGAGACAGGAAAGAGCCTTAGAATCATCTCTTGTGATAAACATGCCCAGAACTGTCTTGTCTTCCGAAAACAAATTCGCTGTCCATACCACAGCCTTTCCCTATTGACCGGGATCATCTTCATGCCAGCTGTGATCCGAGGTAGGGGTGGAGCTGGACGCCAGTACAGGGGTCGTGAGCAGTGTCGTCCCTGCCAGATGACGCTACACTGCATGGCAGCTGACTCTGGAATTTGTTTCTGTGAAGCCAACATGTTTTTCACTCCTTGGCCTCTTTCACAGAGATGGAGTGATCCATGGGCTGCTGGGCAATCTCCCGGATAATGTGACAAGGAGTTGCCTTCCTGCAGATGGAATGAGTCAAGGTCAAGGCTAAGACTGGCTTTCCCACCTGACTGTACCCACCACCACCATCTCAAAAACAATCCTCTTTTCTTTTGCTCTCAGTGTCGATTGATCCGACTCTTGCACACCACGGCAAAACCTAGTGCTTCTTCATCTAAATGTGCCCCAAAGCTACGTAGCCTACCTGTGGATGTGAACAAGGTCATTTTACCACATTTAACCCAAATCACCCATTCTTGTTCTGCTGCTCACAAAGAACTTTGGTCCCCACACAGTTCCCCAACACCCCCCAATGTATCTCTAAAAGTCTCCAGAGATGTCCCCATGGGCTCAGGGGCCAAACTGTCACCCTGGTCACCCAGGAACACACAGCTCACTCCCCTGAGGCTCTGCTTCTGACAGGAGGGGCCTCAGGCTGCCCCTGTAAATGATAACCCCTGGGGTTTCCTGCATCCCAAATCTTCTCATCCTCCAGGCACCAAAGCAGGACAGCAATCTAGGCAAAAAGGGTAAAGGAGGTGACCATCTTCTCAAGTTGCTGCCTCTGCACCAGGCATCCAAAACATAGTGCATGTGTCTAGAGCCACCCAAATATTCCACACAAACTGCTTATTCAGGTATTACTTATTTGAAAATAGTAATATGTATTACTATTTTATTAATATTCATTAATATTTATTACTATTAATTATAGGTGAGCCCAGTATCATCTGCTGGTGGCACAAGGACCTAAACCCAACTCCAGAGCTTGCTGGTCCTGTTGCTCCTCTGGGATTTTTGTCAGTTCTAATTTTTTTTTCTACCTCTCAAACTTATCATCAGAATCTAATTTTCTGCCCTAAAATTTTTTGGAAAAGTGAAGCAGCAAAAATTTATTTCTAATCTTTTACAAAAATAAATAAACATTGTAATGACCTACAAAGCTTTAATTGGTTAATCATTTCAAACCTTTAAGGAAAATGTAATCTCTCTGCCTACTTGAATTATTCCAAAATTTTAAAAGGTGTAGAAATCTTCACAATTATTTGACAACAGAGCAGAGCTCTGATGTAAAATCTTACAAATACTGAAAACAAGAGAAAAATGATAGGCCAATTCTCATCTACAATAGAAATTAATGAAATCATACATTAAGTGATAGCAAATGTAACCACCTATACATTAAAGAGACTAAAACACCACATTAGAGTATGTTTTATTCTAAGAATTCACTACAGTTGGAGGGGGGAAAATGAATGGCTGTGTGTGTTGTGATAAAAAAAAAACTTTAGAGTCATAACAGGGATTGCCATAGGCTGTAGAATTATATGGTTTGTTTTCATTTCTCCCATTCCTGGCAAAAGTTGTTTAGAATAAAAAAAGATTTTATTCATAAGAACAATTGAAAACATAACATACCTAAGTGATATTTAATAAGAAATCTACAGTACTGATTTGAAGCAACTTCTCACGTTTCTGAAAAGGGACTCTTACTAATTGGGGAGATCTTAGTGCAAAATTAATTACCAATCCTCTTCAAATTAATCTATAAATTTAATAAAACTTCAGTGAAAATTTCAATGAAATATTTTGAAACCTATAACTCTCTATGGTTCCATTTAGGTACTGAGAATCCTCCAACTCCTAGAGTACAAAGTCGGAGGCAGCCGCCAGGGGCTGGGGGAGGCAGGAAATGGAGTTGTTACTTAATAACTATGGAGGGTCAGTTTCGCAAGAGGGAGCAATTCTGGACAGTGGTTGCACAACAAGGTGAATTTACTTCATACTACCAAACTGTACATTTAGAAGCAGTTTAGATGGTAAAATTCATGTTGTATGGTTTCTGTGTCACAGTTAAAACTTTTTAAATTTTTAATAAATTTTTTTCAAATCCCACTTTATTTTAGGATCTTAGAATTTTTAAAAATGTCTTCATATATTTATTAGTATACTATAGTTATACATAACAGTGGACAGTGGGGTTCATTTTAACATATACATACGTGCGTGTAATATAATTTGCTCCATTTCCTTAGAGTTTTTTAATCATAGGATTGAAAAAAATCCACATTCTTTGATAGCAGGCTTTAATTGGCTTTCATGGAGGATTAAAGGTTGAGATGGGATTCTGTGAAATGACTGAGAAAGTATTCTCAGAAAGGGAGAGAGCAAAGAGGGGGGAGAGAGACAGAGACAGAGAGGAAGGGAGGGAGAGAGAGAGGGTGCACAAGAGAGTTGGCAGGAAGTGGTCTTGGCTGGAATCTCTTGGCAGCCTGGGCCCTCCCAGCAACTGCCAGATTGGTCTCACCTTGAGAAAGGAGTTGGGGGGTGGGAATGGGTGGGGAGGTGGCCTCTTGTGCCTCCTGCCATCAGCCAGGACCACAGTCTGCCCCATTGGTAGAGCCAGTCTTAGGGAGGGGGGATTAATTTCCCAGGTAGGTGGCTTGCATTCAGTCAAGGGCAGCAGCTGAGAGGCATTAGGAGCCAACACAGCAGCTGGTAGTGAGTGCATAGGCCCAGTGAAAGGGGTCGGGTAGGACTGTGTTGCACTTTGAATTTCAGGTGAACAATGAAGCAATTTTTAGTATAAATAAATCTCCTGCAATATTTATACCAAAAGATATTTCATACTTATGTTTTATCATATTACATATTCTACAGTCTGTTTTGTTATCCATTAAAACTAAAAAAGTATTTGCTATTTATCTGAAATTCCAACTAAAGTGGACGTCCTGTATTGTATTGCTGAATTTATCAACCCAAGTTGGGACCCCAACATCATCCTCTCTGAGATCCTGAGCTCTTTTAAGGAAATGACTTCATTTAGATTTTGAGAGAACTCTTAAAGAGGAGTCTTTTTCCTTAACCTTACAAATAAAGAAACTGGAAGTTCACACAGAAATAACTAGAAGAAACAGAATGTAGATTCAAACATGGCCTCCCAGAATGCACAGCAGCCGCTTTGAATGGCATCCCTCAATCCTTTCCCACCATCACACCAGGTCATCCAGCCAGGGTCTAGTCAAGGAGAAGAAATATGAAATAGAAAATTATTTATATGAATCCTAAGGAGGGAAGAACAAAGCCCCTCCTCACTCTCCCTCTATTCAGGCACCTGGTGAAATAGATTGCTCTCTGCACATGCAGGGGGTGCTAGTGTCCTGCTGAAGGCAGTGTGGCTTGAGATCAACAGAGATGACTATCTGAAATACAAGGACTGAACTAGGAACATACTCAGGCCACTGACTCAGCAGGGCTGCCTGTTCCACTGGGGAAGAAAGAGCCTTCTATAATGTTAGGTCCAGATTCAAGGCTAAGCCATATAGTAAACAGATAGACAGGAATGTATATGTTGGAAAGGGTGGCGACCAGAGGAACCACAAAGTGAGTATAAAATAACAACCCCTGGATTAGGATTCATATTTTAGTCTAGCTAGGACTTAAACAATTTCTTGGAAGAACTAATAGTCTTACTTAGGCTTACACATGTGTAAAATAACATGGGTCCCTTCCATCCTTTCTTCCAAATGTTCTTAAGGATCTGGTTTATGTACAGACAAAGCTAAGACAGACACATAGATACAGACAGATACTGAGAGAGACAGGGATTGAGATAGGTCACAAAGGAGATCTACAGAACTATTCAAAGCTTTTTGGTACCCAAATTATAAAATCAACTAAGTAGTTCACAATAATGGGTGGCATAGAAAAGTGCCAATCAAATGTCACTCCTTTTGTTGTAAACCAGAAATTTAGGTGCCATGGTATATTTGCAACTGGTTTTGATAGGTTGTGTTGCTATAGCAATTGATTTTTTTGGTGGGTGTTTTGTGTGTGTGTGTGTGTGTGTGTTTGTGTATGTATGTGTGTGTGTGTGTGTGTGTGTATGGTTTTTGGTGTGTGTGTGTGTGTGTGTGTGTGTGTGTGTGTGTTATGGGGGATTGAACACAGAGCATCTTGCATGATAAGCACAACCCCTCCCACTGAGCTACATACTTAGCCCTTTTTTAACATTTTTGAGACAGGGTCTCACTAAGTTGCCCACGCTAGCGTCAAACTTGAATCCTCCTGCCTCAGCCTCCTAAGTAGCTCTCCATACCACATCTGATTATTCTGCAGATTTTTTTTTTTCATTAAATGTAGGACCTACGAGGGCAGGGACTTTTTTCTGAGTTATTCCCTGATAATTCTGAGTGCCTGAAGCATTTTTTGTTATAAACACTCAATAAATATTTGTTGAATGAACAAATTTCAATTTATAAATAAGCAGAGAACATAGAAACATGTGAGATCCACAATTCAATGGAAAAGCCAATAACTTGATCACTAAAAGCTACAAGAATGGAAGGAATGTTTCCAAAGAAGTACAACTGTCATTTTGGTTC
This sequence comes from Callospermophilus lateralis, assembly GCF_048772815.1. NCBI lineage: Eukaryota > Metazoa > Chordata > Mammalia > Rodentia > Sciuridae > Callospermophilus > Callospermophilus lateralis. The sequence goes on from NC_135320.1 coordinate 28,907,148, forward strand.
AACCCAGCAAGCAAAATTTCTTTACCTAATAAATTCGTTCCCAGTGATGGGGGATGCAGATGAAGAAGAATCAATCTTTTTCTTCACAGAGAAACATCCACCATCCCTCCTTAAGTCTTTGCTATGCTCTGAATGTTAGTATGTCACCAAAACTTATATGTTGAAACCTAATCCCCAAGGGGGTAGTATGAAGAAGTAGCACCTCTGGTAGGTAATTAGATCATGGGAGGAGCCCTTGTGAATGGGATTAGTGACCTTCTAAAAGGGGCCCAAGGGAGCATTGTCCACCTTCTATCATGTGAGAAGGAATGGGCCCTTACAAGACACTGAATCTGCCAGAGCCTGGATCTTGGACTTCCCAGCCTCCAAGTCTGCGAGCAATCAATTTCTAATGTTTATAGGTTACCCAGTGAAAGGTATGTTGATACAGTAAGAGCCCTCATAGATTAAGAACATCATTAAAATCAATTTGGTTGTGAAACGTTTCTGACATAAATTCTGTCTGGTCTTCAGGTAGTACCTTTCTCACTCTAATTTACAAAATAGTCCTTATGGTTTCAAACTTTCCTTCTAGGTTTTATCTGGTCTACTTTCTCAGAGTAACAGGGATGTAAAATTGGCAGAAGTGCCTAATATCCATCAAGACAGCTCATGGGGGAAATGTGCCCTCACCCCCACACATAGATCCAAGGTCACCTTTTGGAAAATATGGGACTGCCCATGAGGCATGCTATCACATGGAACCATGTTGCCATGTGTTCACCGTTTCCTCCATCACCCATTCACTCCAACCAATGTGGAGAGCCTGGCCCCTCTGCTCACCTCCAATTATCTGGAGAAAAGAAGCCCTGTCTTTCCTTTCTTAGCAAACCCCTTGAGCACAGTGGAGCTGATTCATATTTATGAGTTTCACAGTACCTGGAAGTCTATCCAATAAAATTTTCCATAGTCATATCTCCTCTGAGTGCAGGGGAGCAAAATTCAGGCATCGCTATGGGCCTCGATCCAAGCCACCTGCAACTGGGCTGCTTGTCAATTTGCCCAGGGCTCAGACACCCAACACCATCCACTGTCTACACAGAGCTGCCAACAGCTCCTTCCCTGGTGTGTGGTGCAGGCCTGAACCCACGCTCATTTTCCTAATCTCTCATCTTACTAACTCTTATTTTATGCCTCCCCAACCCCCAGCTTGTGTATGAAATCCTGTTCCCAGGATCGCTTTTTGTCTAGGCTTCCAAAGATACTTTAGTCTTGGCTCTAAGTTCTTTTTAAACATCAGGCTTTCTTTCTGTGCAACATCCTTTTTGTTTTTGTTTTGTTTTGTTTAAAATTTTCTATTTTGCTCTTAAAATCAACAGTGATCATTCACCTATGGTTGCCACGTGCTTGTGAGTTATTTTTGGCTTTTTGGTTTTTGGACAGTTCCATTTATGGCCTTCCCCCACCATTTTTCAATTTGGATACTGGCTTTACCGTTTCAAAATGTAGTTCATTTAAATAACCTAAACCAAGAGCCAACAAAGTCCCTGCCGTTCCTCTGGGGAACTGGTCAAGGGAGATATTCAAGGAGGGAAGAGTGACAGGATCTGCTCTCAGTCTACTGAGGCAGATAGACAAATAACAATAGCAAAATACCCTGTATGCCATATTGTACAGGGACACAGCCATGCTGAGTCAGAGGAGGGAAGCCTCAGCTTTCCCAGGGGTATTACAACAGATGTCCAGAAGGAGATCCCTGAGAGCCAACAGAGACTATAAGGTGGGTAAGAGAGGTGGAAGGAAGTAAGACGGTTTGGTGGGGCCTATGGATCAGATTGGGTCGTGTTTTTACTTTATCCTAGGTGCAGATTCCTAAGTTTTCAGACTATGAAGATTTTGTTAAAGTAAATATATATATATAGTATATATTCTATATAATGTACTATACATTCCATATAATATATATATAAATATATGTGTACATTTATGAGTATATATACATATATATTTGTAGGTATATATTCTAGGACCTCCTACATGAAAATAATTACATTTTTAATATCTTCTAACTAAGAAACTACGCATGAAAACAGATAAAGTGAAACATGCTTTAATTGATTTATTTGCATATTACAGTCTCTACAAGCATTTGATGATGCTTGGGGTCTAGAAGGTGCTAATGTCCCAGCCACCTTGGGCCTGTCCTCTATTCCCACTCCATAAAATGCCCAGGCCCTCAGAGGGAACCATGAATGCAGAATTAGACATGCTTTCTGTTTTAAAATGTGGCTTCTGATTGGTGTGAAAAAATGGATTGAGTGAGGAAGAACCTGAGATAAAAGAAACCAGTTGCTGAAGCTACTAAATTTCAATGATAGAAGCTTTATGCAAAATTGTGAATGTGTATATTTATGTAAAACTCGCAAATAGCTCTATGTATTACCTGTAAGTGATTCAAGTTTATTTTTCAAATTCTTTTCATTCTTTTTTCTTCCTATAAATACTGATATAAGCTACTTTATGAAAGTATACATTTTTAAAATGACTCTATTATAATTGGTATTTTGCCATAAAAGAGATGTTAAAATTTTGGTCTAATCCTTAATTTTTTTCTAAATATAAATATATGTGTGTATATATATGTGTGTGCATGTGTTCAAAAAATATACATTCTATAGGAGAAAACAAGTTTCCAAATGATGATTTGAATGTGCTTCCTAATTCTTAAAGATCACTAAAACTAATAACATTAAAACAGAACAATATATGCCTTTTACAACCTAGATAAATTATTTTTCTCCTACTTTAATTGCATCTATTTGAATGAAGGACTACATGAAATTCTCTTGGATTTCTAATCACTTCTGGCTTCTGAAAGAGACACATACAAACTTTCTCTGTATCATTAAAGTATTGAAGTTTAAATATGTTAGAATAACTATTTAACCCTCTTTTCAGCCCAAAAGCTTTGAAGTTAACCAAACGATGAATCCAGTCTGGCTTCTTTTTTTAAATGACCAGATTTCTTCCTTCTGCCACCTGCAGCTCAGGTTTTCATTATCAATAAGTTTTTGGAAAAGGAGAAATTTTGCAAGAATGATTTTGCTGTTTAAAAAACAATGGCTGAATTAGCTTAGTTTTATGCCTGCTAAAATCCAAATGTCCAGTAGATTGTTAATTGTTTTCTCAGTACAGGAAATATGCAAAGTGAAAAACAGAAATGAATCAGATTTTATGATATATGTTGGTTATCTATTGTATCATGACCCTGACTACCAAAAAGTCAAAAGACTTTGTAGTTGATGTTTTGTTAAGCTTCTGGAGGAGGAGCCCAGATGAGGGATGCCATAATAGGATCTATTCTTCACTCATAAATCCCCACCCATCCAGGCAAGAATAGACCCCTAATGTTTGCATTCTTTTAAGTCATCCCTTGCCTAAAGTTCACCCCTTCCTGAAATTCAGCTCAACTGTTTAGCACATGTCGACCCTGCAGTAATGAATTGGCACAAGCCTAATTCTTATGATGATTAATGGAGCTCCTCAGATGCAGCCTATTATTTCATCCAAAGTTAAAAGAGTGATTCATCATTAATCACTATAAGAAATGGGCTCAGTGATTCATAATTCTAAGCCAGCCCATTTCCTTAAGGGTCCTGTTTGCCTTTTGTTATTCCAGAAGTGCCACAGTTCGCAGCCTCTTGCTGCCTGCATTCTGATGTGAACATATTCTGATTAATTTCCTTTAAAAAGTCACAAACCCCAAGGATATCTCCTTATAACCCCCAAACCTCCGACGAATCATACTTCTTTCAGATACCAATACTCTTCTGGATCCAAAGACCCTCCTCAGTTTACCCAATTTAAAATAAGCACTGTCACCCAGAGACAGAACACATCAATCACAAATCAATAATCCTCATGGCTACCTTTCATCCTCAGCAAAGAACAGTAATTGGAGCGGAGCCATTTTGACAAAATTCCCCTCGCTTACCTTTTCACTACTACCCCTCAGATCTCCACCAGGAGCCAAGGAAGAGCACCAACACAAACAGGGCTGCATCTTCCAGGTGCTGGCTCAAAGTCATATCAGACCCACTTGCAAAAGAAGTGACTGTTCTCCACATGGACACTTACATCATTTGCCAAGCTGATGCTATTTTCTCAAAAGCTGTCTATCTTACATAAAGAATCTGAAACTCCTCTACTTCAGGTAAAGGAAACGAAAGTCTTCCTTAATGCACACCACCACAGCCTGCCTTCCCTGGTAGCAGGTACTCCTTGCATAAGAACTAAAGCTTTACTGCCCCCAAGGAGTTCAGAAAGGGAGCCACTCTTTATTTTCTCTATCCTTTTCCTCCTCTTTCTCCTCCTACCCACCTACCTCCCTCCTCCTCTCTCTCACTTCTCTTTCTTTCCCCTCCCACTTTCCTCTTTTCCCATTTTCCTACACTTTTAGAAATCTGGCCATAGATCCCAGATCATAACTTGGCCCAGAGATGACATTTTGGAGTAAAGAAATTGGGAGGGATGTGGAGCTTTTCACTGTGGTCCATGATATTCTCTCAGGAAGCAATAATTCACAGCCAGGGTAATTAGGCAAAGACACAAAATAAAAGGCATCCAGATTGAAATGTAGAAAGTAAAACTGTCTCCACTCACAAATGGCATGACCTGGTACACAGAAATCCCTTAGGAATCAACTAAAAAACAAACAACTAAAAAATGTAAAATAAAACTTACAGCAATAATTGAACCCATCAGGGTTTTAGGATACAAGATAAATATATTTAATAATTATTTTCCCTTGTAGAAATAAGCTAACAAAAAAGGAAATTAAGAAAATGTGGTAGAACACTTGCCTAGCACAGGTGAGGCACTGGGTTCGAGTCTTAGCACCACATATATAAATAAATTAAGGTATATGTCCATCTACAACTAAAATTTTTTTAAAAAATTCCATTGATTCCAGGCATGGTGGCACACACCTGTAATCCCAGTGGCTCAGGAGGCTAAGACAGGAGGATTGCAAGTTCAAAGCCAGCCTCAGCAATGGAAAGACGCTAAGCAGTTCAGTGTAGACCCTGTCTCTAAATAAAATACAAAATAGGACTAGAGATGTGGCTCAGTGACTGAGTATCCCTGGGTTCCAGTAACACTTCCCCCCACCCTGCAAAAAAAAAAAAAAAATTCTATTGACAATAGCTCCAACAAGAATAAAACACTTAGAAATAAATTTGACAAAAACATGTAAAACCTATACTTTGAAGTTATAAAACACTGACAAAAATTTAAGAAGAATTAAATAAATAAAAGGCATTCTGTGTTTATAGATTGGAAAACTTAAGACTATTGTATAGATGTAAATACTCCCCCAAATGGTTTACAGATTCAATGCAATACTTCTCAAAATCCCTGTTGACTTCTTTGCAGAAATTGATTAGCTGATCCCAAATTCACATAGAAATTCATGGGACTCAGAAAGGTCAAAACAATCTTAAAAAGGAGAACCAAGTTGGAAGAGTCACACTTCTTAATTCCAAAACTTATTACAAAGCTACGTTAATCAAAGCAATGTTGTACCGTCATAAGAGACACAATGATCAATCAATGCAGTGTATTGTGAAACCCAAAATTGGCCCTCACATTTACAATAATTGATTTTGGACAAGAGTTCTTCAACAATTAGAGGAGAAAAAGATAGTCTTTTCTTAAATGGAGCAGCATAACTGTATATCTATATGAAAATAATAATGATAACGATACTGATAATATAGAACACTTCCTCACAAAGTGTGAAAAAGTCAACTCAAAGTGGAACAAAGACCAAAGACTTCTAGAAGAGCGCTTCAGAGTAAATCTTTGGGACTTCAGATCAATCACTGTTTTCTAAAAATGATACCAAACTAAAAGAAAAAGAAAAATAGATAAACTGAACATCCTCAAAATTAAAAGCTTGTGTTTAAAAGACCATTGTAAAGAAAGTAAAAGCACAACCCATGGAATGGGACAAAAGTTTGCAAATAACGTATCCAACAAGGCACTTGTACCAAGGACATATATAAAGAACTCTATAATAGATAAGTAGGGCCTGGAGGCAGGGTAGTGTAGAGGTAGAGTGCTTACCTAGCATGTGTGAGGCCCTGAGTTCAATTCCCAGCACTGTAAAAAACAAAAACAAACAAACAAACAAAAAAGATAAATAAATGATCCATTTTTAAAAAATGGGCAAAAGGGCTGAGCAGACATTTTTCCAGAGAGGATATAAAAAAGGTCAATAAGCACCTAAAAAAATACTTAACATTATTAGCCATCAGGCAAATGCAAATCAAAATCACTATGAAATAGCACTTTACACCTCTAATATGGCTGAAATCTAAAAGTATTGGGGAGGATGTGAAGAATTGGAAACTTCATACTCTACTAGTATGAAACCACTTGGGAAAACATCTGTTAATTTCTCAAAGTTTAAGCATATGTTTAAAAATAAGATCATGTTACCATATGACCCAATAATTCCATTCCTTTGGTATACACTGAAGAAAAATGAAACATAGACACACAAAAATACTTATATGCAAATGTTTATGACAGCATTATTCCTAATAGCCAAAAAAATCAAATAACCCACATGTCTATTAGCCGATAATTGGATAAATAAAATGCTAGCTATGACATGGATCATCCTTGAAAATGTTATGCTAAGTGAAAGAAGTCCATCAAAACAACCATCCACCTATATTAAATGTCCAGAATAGGCAAAAAGTAGATTAATGGTTCTGAAGGAGGAAGGGGAGGGTGATATATGAGAGCGTGGGAAGCAACAAGCTACAGAGCATGAGGTTTCCTTTTAGGGTGGTAGAAGTATTGATCGTGGTGATGGATGCACAAATCTGTGAGTGTACTAAAAGTCATTTGATTGTATACTCAAGCGAGTGGATCGTATACTGTGTGAATTATGTGTCAAGTTGTTTATGAAAAAAATCAAGAACAATTTTCAAAAGTCATGACTTGAAAGTTTGCACCTTCAAAGCTTTTGAGAAGACAAAGAAACTTCAAAGAGTATCGAGAAATTTTAAGACATCATTTGAAGTTCTGATGTAATTTCTAGTGCTGGGATTTACTCAATGACTGTGACCATTCACTTGTTTTATTTGTATTATTTTTTGTCTACGTCATCAAATAGTGATTAATAAAATAGCCATCAATGGCTCAAAGAGTCAATACCTAGTCATGGAAGGTCCTGACCATTGTCATTGGTAGGTACTGTTAGTCATTTTTCAAATTGTTCTGTCCAATGAAAATATTTAGAAGTCTACCTTCTCAGTTAAATTCTGTCTTTTCTTTTCTTTTTTTTTTTTTTTTTTTTGGTGTGGGGTGGGGAAGGACCGGGAATTGAATCCAGGGGCATTTTACCACTGAGCCACATCCCCAGCCATTTTTGCTTTTTTATAAATTCTGTTAAATTCTAAGGAAACATTTTTGAAGGGAACCTTCTGTCAGGTATAATGGTTTCTTTTTCACTCATCCGGACACATGCAATAGTACGTAGTGGGATTGGTACTTTTGAAGAGTGAAAGGGGAGGTAGCACAGGTGTCCCCATTTCTCAGGTTTCTCTTTGCTTAACTTCCCCTTGCCTGAGCAAAACTGGAAGATCACAGGAAACTAATATTATTCAACAACTCACCCAAATATATTTTAAAAATACCTGCATGTCTCTAATCCCTTTTTAAAATGTCATTTTACCCATGGTGACAGAAACTAGTCTCTCAATACCTTTTATGTGACTCTTTTTCCTTAGGAAGCTGTGAACAGGGGAGTCTGAAATACCCTGCGTTCTGATCCTGCCCTGCAGGTAGGTGTGGCCATGTGGCTAAATGCTGCCCAATGGGACAGTAGCAAGAGTGGGGGAGCAATTTACGAAATCTCTTCTTAAAAGGAAAGAGTGTGTCCTCTTTCCACCCTTATTTCCTAATGGCAGAAATGTGGACCTTAGACTGCACCTCCAGCATCCATTAAAGCCCAAGGCAGATTGACTAGCTCATGGTGTAAGTTAGAGTCACAAGAAAACAGGAATCTGGGTCTCCCTGGTGCAATTCTTGGATGATCAACTTCCAGACTTTTACATGAGATAGAAATAATTTTTTTTCTGTATTGAAGCCACTGCTATTTGGGGTATTCATTCACTGGCAACCAATCTTTTTTTTTTTTTTTTTTTTTTTCTGGCAACTAATCTTAATCCTAACCATTAAACTTGGCAGGTCTTTGGGAGTTCTCGGTTCTCTAAAATGAAAGCCCAACTTTTCAGCCTGGAAGTGAGGTCTGAAAGCTGCTGTGCAACTATTCTGGGAAAGACTCAAGTGATGATCAGGCCTGTCAGCCATTGTTAGGGGAAAGGGCACAGCATGAGTCAGATTCATGGAGCATAAAGAGCCCTGCCCAGGCTCTTGTATTTGTATCTCTTACATCAGCCGGGTCTTGGAGCAACATGCTCAATGTGGGCCTTGGAGCAATATGCTCAGTGTTTGGTGTACTCAACATATCTCACCCCTCACCTCTTCTTTTTTCCTCTTTCTTTTTCTCTCTCATTTCCCCCACCCAACATTTCCTCTGCCTCCTCTGCTAAGAGCCACAGATTCTCATATGGCTCTTGTTCTTGTGTTGGAAGTATAAACTTTTTTTGGTGGTGCTGGGGATTGAACCCAGGGCCTTGTGCAATGCAAGACAGGCACTCAACCAACTGAGCTATATCTCCAGCCCTAGAAAGGTAAACTTAATCCCCAAATTCATATGTTGATGGCATTTGAAGGTAGACCCTTTTTCAGGTAATTAGGATTAGATGAGATCATCAGGGTGAGGCCCAGGTAGGGATCCAGCTTTTCAAGGAGAGGAGAAAGCTGAGATGGCAGATCCCTTGTTCTTGCCATATAACGTCCTCCCTGTTATGAAATAGCAAAGCAGCCCTGGCCAAATGCTGGCACTTTGATATTGAACTTCCCAGACTCCAGAACTGTGAAAAATAAATTTCTCCTTCTTTTTAAATTATCCAATTTGTGGTGTTCTGTTATGGAAGCAGAAAACAGACTTAGACAAGCCCAAGTCAGTCTCCTGTAAGTGTGCTTCATTCTGGCATTCTGATTTAGGAGGCTTTTTTCTTTAGTTCTCTGTGCTTATTGTTTTAGTTCTGAAGCAGCACTAACTATCATATCCTGCTTTTAGAAACAAATTATAATTTGCTTAAGGACCAAGATAATTTCTGGTGCATCTCTACATCCCACCAGCCCAGAAGAATAGCTTACACCTCTATAACGTCAGTAAATGCTTGTCGCTGCTGTGGATGGTGTCAATCCCCAAAACATTGCAGCAAATACATAAACATTGAAAGTTTAGTCCCAAAGATCCTCTCAGAAACTCTCATCTTTCAGACCTACCCTCTGGAATGGTTTTTGAGAAGATTTTCTTTTGGAAGACATCTCTGAGCCATTTGAGCAAATTTGCCCTGACCAAACTTTGTAAATATCTCTGCCATTACTTTATATAATAATTATTTATCTTTGTTCGCTGATTGCAAACTTCTAAAGGATGAGTATTAATTCCCATTCTTTTTAGAATTGTTTTCACCCAGCCAAGGACTGGCATGTAATAGATCCTCAATAAATGTTTGTTGAATAAATAAATGAATCATAAATAAAGACAATGGCCCAAGGAGACTCATGACTTCCCATTGAATTTGCTACTCTGCCTTTCAAGCCAGTCCCTGGAGCCTTTGACCCCAGGTCCCAGGCTTTCAGCAGCTCCATGAACATTAACTATCCCCTTTGACTCCCACCCAGATCACACCGCAGCCCCCTCCTCTAGCTCCACCAAAATGACAATGAAGTCCATGTGAAACTAGCCTCCATTCAAGTGAAGCCAAGGAGAAAAAGTTGTTTGTCAAACTTAAAAGACAGATGTTAGCACTTCTCGGTTTCAAACTGAATCCTAACCCTTGTGAAGTTCAAGTTTCATTTCTGCTTGGCCAAATGGAATTTCCTGAATCTATGTAAGAAAAGCATAAGGGTCTACATTAGAAGTTGTTGAGGACTTTCAGGGCTCTAAGTGATGACCCAATTTTATATTGGTGATTAATATACATATCTCTCTCTCTTTTTTTTTTTTTTTTGAAGAACACAAGTTTTACATTTCCAGAAAATGAATGTATCTTTGGCTATGCTCTTGGCAAAATATTTAGTATGTTAGTCTGTACTGATATTCAAAAAACAGCCAGAAACAATTCCCAGACCTAAATATTACTCAGTTTCTCTCCGAGGAGAAGGTTCTGAGAGGCAGACTGGGGGTGGAATATGAGTAGGCTCTGTTTTTTACCCAACTCTGATTCATGTCACCTTAGGGAAATTGCTGAAATCCTCTGCGCCTCTATGTCCCTGTCTGGAACATGGGTTAATAGTGTTGCCTCCAATCGGCCTCTCAAGAATGTTGCAAGGTTTAATGAGTTAATAATGCTTGAAGAGCACTTTGAGCTTCAGATGAAAGTGATACCCAGAACAAAGTGTGGTGGTGATTATGCATAATTAAAAGCTCCAGCAGAAATGTTGGTCTGAGTTAACCCCCAATGCCACCACAACAGAACTCAGACATGGCCTAGAACCAGTATGCAAATCTTTATCACTTTTCCTAAAAGGGAATTTTAATCTGATTGCATGATTACACTAAGCTAACTTTCATGTTTCATATGCAGAGCCTCCATTATCACTAAGCATAAACCTGTATTTCATTATCACCCTGAGGTCACTGCCTGACCCATGGATTATGCTAACCATGAGGGTGATGCTCACCCAGCCCACTGAGCTTGTAAAATAGTTATTTTTAATTTTATGTTTTAGAATTGTTAGTGCATTACAGTTGTACATCATAGTGGGGTTCATTCTGACATATTCATGAATGCATTTAATATAGTTTTCTCCATTTCAATCCTAGTACTACCTCTGCCCTTTTCTCTTCCCTCAGAGACACCAAGAAGATTCACTACCCTCAAACCATTCTCCCATGTGAACATGGATTCCCAGAGCTCCTTGAATAGAAGAAACCTCTTCTCAGATTGTAAAGTAGACTTAAAATACAGATACTGCTGAAAGTACACAGTAGGACACTTGGCCTGCAAGTTAAATCCACATCATGTAAATGGAACCCTCCACCCAGCATAGGTTGGATAGAAAAGAAAGAACAGAGGACCTTGAAATGCACTGTGGAGATAAAGTTTTCCAACAGAAAAGGGGCACAGTGTCAGAAGAAGATGCTCACATCCTAAATGCAGACACAACCTCCTATACCACAGTCTGCAAAACAGAGGAACTCCCTCTTGCACCAGAAAATGGCCCGTGCTCACCCCACCCTAGGGAACAGCACAGATATCACGTACTGGAAACTCTCAGGAGGAAAACAGCCACTAGTGCTGTCCCAGCTTGTTTCTGAGGGCAAAAAGGCACAGCGCCCTGAGAGCTCATCAAACATAATCACACTTACTCACCACACTTCTCTCCAATGACCGTATACACTCAGTTTTTAATAGTGGCCTCGGAGCACTTCAGCAGTGTAAAGTGCTCTTTTTGCTAGTCAAGTTGATGTCTGAATTGGAGAGAATAGGAGGCAGGGTTCACAGAATCCTGCAGGGTCCCTGCAGGTCCACTAAGGACACTGCAAAACAACAATACCAATACCGTGCCAGGGGAGAGCACCAGCAATGAGCTGTCACATCCAGAGAAACAGGCAACCAGGTGGCCATGGGCAACAATCTGGTCTATGAGGGGAGGCAACAGAATTAGGAACAAAAAAACCCTGGGAGCTACAATGACCATCTTCAAAGATGTGAGGCACTGTTGAGGGAGAGAGGGAACACGCTTCATCTGTCATTCCCAAACAGACCCAGGCCAATGTCCAGTGTGGGAACACGTTTCTGTTCAATAGAAGGGCCCACTCTCTAATGACACTAACCTACCATCCCGTCTAAACCCAGGCCCAGGTGATAGAGCATGATCTAAGCCATGTTCATGGGCATTTTACAATGGGAAGCACTGTTTCATAGGAGGGGGAAATAAGGTATGAAGTGTCTGCATTACTAGTTCTTCAATCACTTTGGGAATTTGTCTCTCAAGGCTTCTCTTTCAATGTTCCTATCTCATTTACCACATGGGGTTTAGCGAATCTGGAGATGCATTACAAAGAATCCTAAGAATCGTTTTTTTTTCCTACAGAATATAGGGTTTTCTCTTTACTTTTCAGAGCAAAATCGTACAAAAACATACGGATTCTGATTTCCTGAACCTTATGGAGAAGGGGTAGAGACAAAAAAAAAAAAAAAAAAAAATGGAAATGTGTTGGAGACAGAAGGGACTGTGCTGGTGTTGGCATTCCTGCTGTCTCCTGTAGGTGGCAGCATTTATTTACAGCTGTGGCTTCCACATTCAATGGCGGCTGGAGGGCGACTGGGTTGACTGAGTTGGGCTGCTTCAATTTTCAGAACATCGAGCATAATCAATTAAAATTTTAATATCATTAGGTAAGTGACTTTGCTGCAGGAAAAAAAAAAATAGGTGGATTTCAGTTCTGCCTGACGAAAGGGGAAGCGGCCTATTGATTATACTCAAGGTCACAGCTCACTCAGACTTGGCCACCATGATCACATTTCCTTACCTCAGTCAGACATGGAATCCTTTATTTTTTTTTCCCCCTGTTGAAACCTACATGAATGCATCATCAACTGGGATTTACTATTCTTTTTCATTTTCAGGTAGGTTTTGTTTTTCTTTTTCCCCCAAAGAAAGAAAGAAGTAGCTAATGCTACACAGTAAAATCCAGAGAAGTTGTAACTAAGATCAGAACATCAGGCTAATGTTGCTTATTATAAACTAGGAAGAAAAAAAAATCTAAATAATGAAATAAATTTTATAAATAGAGAGCTCAGTGTGCTTGAAGTGCCATACATTCTGATTCCTAGACTCGGGGTCTCTGTTTATTTATTGATGTGAAGCCATAGGCGACTCTCCAAGTGCCATTTGGTTTAGTCTTTAGGAAAACACAGAATACACAGTTGTGTAAGATTCTTTAGGGCAAATATTCTCAACCAGTAGATCAGGATCAACCAGTAGGTTGCCTGTTTACCTGGGGCAAGGCCAAGGCAAGGCTACCCACACCCCTCCTGCTTAGCCAGGTTCCTATCCAGTACTTTGCAATTGGGAAAAGAAAGTCAGGCAGCCCTGCCCATTCCTCTCAGGCTCTGCGTGGACTTTCCTGCCCCAGTCCTTCACGGGTCCACACTCCCCCAAGGTTTCAATTTGGGGAGAAAATGACATTTGCTCCACTCCCCTGACAGGCTGTCTCCTGCTCAAGGTCAGGAAGCACCACTCAGTGGGGAGTTTCCAAACCTTATTGTTTGTTTGGCTTCCTGAAACCTGCCTTCTACCCCCAAAACCAAGAGCTATTTTGCATAGTTGTGTGTTTTTTTTTCCCTTTAATTAAAGAAAATTAGGTAAGTTTCATTTTGAAAAATTTCACATCTCACCTGGAGGTGACTAGAGATACCAGGGTAGCAGGCAGTCAGTTCTGGGAGTGACTCCTTTCAAACTTTGTCAGTAACTGTGATGAAAGAAAACAGAGACATGCCCAGTGTTTAAAAGTGTGTCCTTTCAATGCATTAACTAAATGTATTACTGAAGACATATTATACAACAATCATCAGGTTTACATTGAAAACATGACTTTACTATCAGACTCCCCAGGAGTGTGAGGCCTTGCGGGAGTTTCTGTATTAGTTTTCTTTTTCTTTTCTTTTCTTTTTTTTTTTTTTTAAGAGAGAGAGAGAGAGAGAGAGAGAGAGAGAGAGAGAGAGAGAGAGAGAATTTTTTAATATTTATTTTTTAGATTTCGGCGGACACAACATCTTTGTTTGTATGTGGTGCTGAGGATCGAACCCGGGCCGCACACATGTCAGGCGAGCACACTACATTTAAGCCACATCCCCAGCCCCTCTGTATTAGTTTTCTAGGGCTCCACGGACTGGGAGTTTAAACAACAGGAATGCATTGTCTCACAGTTCTGGAGGCTGGAAGTCCAAGATCAAGGTGTCAGCAGAGTTGGTTTCCCTAAGACCTTTCTCCTTAGCTTGCAGATAGATGGGTATCTTCTAGATCTGCATCTTCATAGGATCTCTGTATGTGTGTCTGTGTCCTAATATCTTCTTATAAGAACACAAGTGATATCAGATTAGGAAACATCCATGGGACCTCATTTTACCTTAATTGTGTCTTCAAAAAATCCTATCTTTCAATACTGTCTCATTCTCAGGTCCGCAGGGTTAAGTCTTGAACATGTAAATGCAGTGAGGAATTCAATTCAGCCCATAGCCATTACTCAACCTGTTAAACCTTGGTTTATTTATGCCTAAAAAAGAGAAAATAACATTAACGGCCTCAGAGTTTTTTATGAGGATAAACTAATACAAAGTTACAAGCACTTTAGCCCTGATACAGCTTAGAGAAGACTAGCTACCAACTGTCATCATCACCAAAAAGGCCCCATTAAGAGGCCAATACACTTGTGCACATTCAGCCTCTACAACCCGCATCCTTGAATCAGAAAACTGTGAATATATTGTGGTGGGATGGACAAGGGAAAGAAGAAGGATGAAAACATGATTTTCTCTCTCTCTCTCTCTCTCTCTCTCTCTCTCTCTCCCCTGCTTCCCACACATTGATAGCTTAGCACAGAGCCTGCTGGGGCCTCAGGAGATTCAACAGAAGAGGGTTCATTCACAGACCCAGCTTCAGGGACTCCAACCAAACTCAGGCTCAGAATGAAGGCCAGAAAAGATGCACATTCCGGGCCCCAGGCTCCTGGAGCCCGAGGCTCCTATTCCTGCTCACAGAGCTGGTGGTAGAGCAGAAAATAAGCCACAGCAAAATGACCCAAACCCCATGGCTCCCAGGCACATTGTCTGGGATGAAGTTTTAAATCCAGACCTCTCCCAGCAGAGACAAAGGCAGGCCTGTCTGTCCCTGCTTCTCCAGGGAAAACAGCACGGCCATTAACCCAGTCACCCTAGTCGTTGTGACACCTGATGCTGGCATCGCAGCGAGTGCTGAAACAGCATTGCTGAGGTAACACAGAGAGCCAACCACGCATAAATGCAGTGACTTCTTGCTGGGGGAGGGGCGGGCAGAAAGCAGCCAAGCAAGTGTGCTTCAGAAGGAAGGTAAGGGGAGATCAGCTTGGTGTCTCACTATTTTCTCCTTCACCAGGCCCTCTCCCTGGCTCTGGTTTCTAATTTATGACATGCGGTACTAAAGGGACCGTCTATAGATTTAACATTGACATTTCCTTCATGCAGTAATCCTCTGAATCCCATTTGCTGTAAATTTCTGCAGAATGACAGAAAAGTGACTTTTTTTTTTTTTTTTTTTTTTTTTTTTTTTAGTGAACACATTATAATGAGGTATTTTTTTTTCCCCAGTATTTGGGAAAGATTTGAATGAGCCACACGGATTTTGGATGCCCAATCTCACCTCATTTGGCCTGTGCTTGGGAAGAAGGCTATTGCTATAGGTCTGGATTACAAACCATCACTCTACTATAGGTAGGGGACATGCTCCAGCAGATTGGCTTTAAATATGTGCTTTTTTTTTTCTCACAAAAATAACTCATACCTGTAATCCCAGTGGCTGGGGAGGCTGAGGCAGGAGGATCTCGAGTTCAAAGCCAGCCTCAGCAAAAGCAAGGTGCTAAGCCGCTTTATTTAGAGAGCCTATCTCTAAATAAAATACATAAAGGTGTTTTATTTAGAGACAGGCAGGGGATGTGGCTCCATGGTCAGTGCCCCTGAGTTCAAGCCCCGGTACCCCCCCAAAAAAATTAAAACTATCTCAGGCTATCACAGAGTATAGCGGATAGATTTTTGTGTGACTGGATATGCCAATTTTAATAGTTAGTGTTTTTTGTAGTACTTTGGTACACTTCCTGAAATTATTTATAGTAAGGCATAAAACAGAAGAAATATATATTCCCAAGCATCCAATAAAAGGTTTTTGAGATTCCACATGAAGAAAGGAAAGGAAAGAGAGAGTCCAAGGTTTGGAATCAGATGCTTACCTAAAGAACCTTCCCCATCTTCCAGTGAGGAGCTGACCTTTTTCTCCCCCACCCCCAACCCCACCCCCTGCACTATCTGGGATGCGTCTTGTCCATGGTCCTCCCTTTCTATGGCCATGTTTTCTGCTGGGGCTCAGTTTCCATTGCATCACCTTGGCTTCTGGCCCCGGCAATGTCACATACAACCCCAGCAATACCATCTGGAAATAGCATACTGGCCTCCCAAAGGTGCTCAAGTCCTAATTTTTGAAAACTGTGAATATATTGTGGTGCATACAAAGAGGTTGCAGGTGGAATTAAGGCGGCTCATCAGCTGGCCTCCACATAAGGAGGTGATCTGGGATTATTCAGGTAATTGTCAGGGTGCTCAAATGTGGAAGGGGAAGGAGTCCGTGTCAGAGTGATGTGATGCAAGAAAGACTTAGTTCATGGTTGCCTACTATGAACACGAGAACACGGAGAAGGGGCTACAAACCAAGGCAAACTCTCAAGGCTAGAAACGGAAAGAGAACAGATTCTTCCTTAAAACATTCAGAAATGAAGAAAACTTTGTCAACACCTTGATTTTAGCCAGGGAGACCCAATTTTGGACTTCTGAATTATGAGACCAAAAATTGTGTCCTTTAAAACTGCTGAGTTTGTGGTCATTTGTCATGGCAGCAGTAGGAAATGAATCTACCCCCACCTGTTTCCCATCTAGCATTAGTTGAGCTGTTGCTCTCCTACAGGTCTTCTGCTGTCCTCAGTGGGCTTCAGCTTTCTCACTGCATGTAGAATCTGGCATCCTGGCAGGACCATGACTCATGCAGGCACCATAATGCAAATTGATATTTAATCTAAAAAGCTCAAATGCGAAAGAGAAACATTGCTAGCTTGTAGTTAGTTACCCCTACAACACAGACACGACAATGCCTAAATGTAATTTTCAAATGGAAACATTCATAATTCATTTCCAATTAAAGAAGGCACATCCATACACCAAATGTAAATGAATTAAATGCTGTACGTTTAGCATCTCTGATCAATTAAAAGAGGGAAATTAAAAGATGAAAGTAAACATGCAGGTGAAGACCGCTGAGTGAAGAATTTCTGAATTTCCTAAAGTGAAACACTCACACATTTCCCTTGTGTCATGCTAGCTCTGACCCAGCATAGAGACAGCTCACAAGCTATAACCATGGCATTTTTCCCTATCAAAAATTCATAGGAAGGCTAGGCATGGTGGTGCATGCCTGTAATCCCAGTGCTCAGGAGGCTGAGACAGGAGGTTCACAAGTTCAAGGCCAGCCCCGAAAACTTATCCAGGCCCTAAGCAACTTAGTGAGACTTTGTCTCAAAAGCAAAAGAGCTGGGGATGGAACTCAGTGGTAAAGTGCCTGTGGGTTAAATCTTCAGAACACCCCCCCCCCCGAAAAAAAAAAAAAAAAAGATTTCATAGGAATATTAAGGACAGAATCTCCCTGCCATTTGGGTCAAAGCAATTTTATGCCTCATGGTTAACTTCTTTCCTAAAATGCCTTCCATCTTCTAGAGAAAGAAAGTTCTTTTTAAAGGAATTAATTTAGATATTTAATCAAAGCTGAAGCATTATACCCTAGATAGTAGCTGCTAAATTAAAGAACACTTATAAAGACTTTAAATAATTGTTTCATCTTTATAGCTTGTTTAAGGATATTATTTGGTTAAGAAAAAAATCATCAAATATAATGAAATGGTCCACTTGGGAAAAAGAAATCTACTTCCTCATTCATTTTCACACATCTGCTCTAGCTGGGTATTCTTGAATGTACAAGAACATTTCAGGATCCTTGTCCAAGAGAGTGTGTTAGTTTTCAGTTGCTGCTGTAACAAATTCTCACAAACTGTGTGGTTTAAAACCACACAAATAAATTGCCTTGCAGTTCTGGAAGTAACAAGAGCTAGTGAGTCTTATAGGGCTAAACTCAAGGCATCATGGGACTGGTTATTTTTGAAGGTACAAGGGGTGAATCTGTTTCTTTTCTGTCTGGAACCTTCCAGAGGCTGCAGACATTCCTTGGCTCCTGGCCACATCATTCCAGTCTGTTTCACGTGGCCCTCCCTCTGTCTTTGACTCCTCCTTCCTCCCTCTAAGAAGGACCATTATGGTTACCACCAGTCCCACCAGTAAAATGTAGGAATGATCACCGCATGCCAAGATTCTTCATCACATCTGCAAAGTCCCTCCTGCTATGAAAGGTAATAGTCACAGGTTCCAGGGATTCGGATATTGACATATATGGGGGATTCATTATCCAGCCTACTTCATTCCACCTTCTGACCTTCAAAGAGTCAAGCCCATCTCAATTGCAAAATACATTCACCCTCACCCCAAAGTCTTAACTCATTACAGCTTCAAGTCCAAAATCTCATCCAACTCTCCCATCAGTTCAAAAGTTACAAAACTCATTATCTAGTAGGTATAAGTGGAATCTCTGCATATAATCCAGCCTGGGTTTCGGGTGGGGGGGGTGGGAATTCTTCTGTCTGTGGACTTTTGAATTTAGAAAGCAAGTCACGTGATTGATTAAAAAGATGAAAGGTGGGTCAGGCAGAGAATAACCGTTTTAGACATTGCTATTCAAATAGAGTAAAATAAAGGAGAATGAGAGCCTCTTGTCCCAACCAATTTCTGAATGCAACCAGGCATTCCAAGGTCAAAAGTGATTCTCCCAGGCTGGTGGCCCACAGTCCCACCCTCAGAATCATTCTTTATTTAGAAGGGTAGCACATGTTTGCAGCTGGGTAGTTCTATCAGCCTGTTTCCTGCCCGTAGAACTTTGGAAGTCCGGCAGCTGCCCTTCATTCCATCCTCTCTGGGTCCATTTCAGGCCAAGTTGGCAGTGTTCCTATTGGAATTGAGAAACTGATGTGACTCCATTTTTAAAAATAAATAAATAACAGCAGCTTCTACCTCAAGGCCTGTCCTAAGGAAGGGGGCGTGACCCTTCTCCTTGGAAAGACCCACAGAGCACTCCTAGGCACACACCCACCCTGCTGAGTTGTTTGTCTACAAATAACAGGAGAGATCTGCGGAGCCAGGTGTCCCTGACTCAGTTAGGCTAGGTGAGAACCCATAGCAACCCCCCTAGCAGCCACCAATCAGCATGAGACAGGGAAAATACCTGGAATGCCAGATGACCCCCAAGTAGTTTATGGTGGGGAAACCATGTAGTTTAGCTCCTACACCCCTCGTGGCCTAAACCAATCAGTTCAAAGGAATCCCCTTCTTGTACTAGCCAATCATCCTTACCCAACTTGTTCCTGCCAGTGAATGTGCTAATCAATGTTAAGAGTTGTTTGATTTTCCCGCGGTAAGGAATGATTTGCTGTGTGATGTTGTGACGCATAGAGTATCCCCCCGAAACCTATAAAATCTCACTGGACAAAGGACCAAGGGACTCACTCCCTGGGACCGCTGCATCGGGAACGGTTGTGAGTCCAGGCTCGAGCTTGCAATAAAGACTTTTGTGTGATTGCATCAGATTCGGCTCCTGGAGGAGGTCTATTGGGGTCCCAAGAATCTGGCATTACAGTATAACATTCTCAAGTGCCATGGAGTCCATTATTCAGCTCCAAACAACAGCATGGACAGGATAGTTGATAAAGGAAACGGAACATCTCTTCTGAAAAACGGGCTTGACGATGTTCTAGGAAACTACACTTGCAGATCATAATCATTCAAAGTTCTAAGTGTGCATTTAATGCATCTCAGGTCTTCAAATCTCAAGCTATGAACATGATATTATCTGAAAGTCCTTTGAGCTGTGATCTATCTCCTTACAAAAAGTAAAAGTCAAAATGAATGCTAAAAAAAGGGAAAACTCTAGAGAGCAATCCAAAAAGGAGGGAGCTTCTCAAGCCACAGCAAGAAAGCACAAGAGAGAATCTCTCCCAGGAAACCAAAACCATATCAGGATGTTGAAGAAAGCCATGGAACTGCTTCCCAGAAAACTGTGAATGACTCATTTTCAGAGTAGTGGCACCAGAGACTTTATTGTCTGAACCAGAGCCCAATCCTGACACCCCTAAAGAAGGGACAGTCTAGCCATCCCCTCACTTCTCATTCACTGCTTCAGCTACCAGAGGAGGATCACCCTGCAGGGATGCAGGCACAGGTGTGATCAGTAGAGTGTTGGCTGCTTAGGCATCGAGACAGGATGACCACATCATGGAACAGTCCCGCTACCTGAAGGTTGACTCTGTCCCATAAGAATTTGTCATACATTTTGGTAAACCACTTGTTAGAGTATAAATTGGAGACAAACAGTAATCCATCTGTTCTGCCTTTCCATCTGACTTTTGCAACTCCAATTTCATTAAAGTACAGAAATGGACTAATTTATAACAATAAAATATAGGTTCATTAACAATCACAAAAATGCAAATTACAATTGCAATGAACACCATGCTAAACCCACTTGATTGAAAAACATTTTTAAAAAATCAGACTATACCACGTGCTTCCCAGGATATATAGTGATGTGGTTCTTGGGGTGGGTGAAGACGACTGGATTTTTGTCCAACTACTTTTGAAAATGATTTGATAGCTTAACATCAAATGGCATACATAAGCCATGGAAAAATACATAGTTTGATACCGTTTAATAAAGTTCAAGTCAAACAAACAAATTCTAACATACCTAATAAAAATTTTTTTAATGAAAATATACCAAATATTCAAACACCAATTAACTGGAGGTCAGATGAAAGATGAAGTTAGAAAGGCCCACAGTAAACTTCAAGGGTTTCAGGCATTTCTATTTCTTCAAATCAAGTTGGTGCTCAGGCACTTATTCAATAATAAAGCATGTGTGGGGGTGTGTATTACACATTTTTAAAGTGTAACTAGACCTCAGAATAAAATAAAAATTATTTCACTGTCCTTTTAAAATAAAGTTACAGCTGGGTGCAGTGGCCTGTAATCCCAGTGGCTGGGGAGGCTGAGGCAGGAGGATCGCGAGTTCCAAGCCAACCTCAGCAAAAGCAACGCACTAAGCAACTCAGTGAGCCCCTGTCTCTAAGTAAAACACTAAATAGGGTTGGGGATGTGGCTCAGTGATCGAGTGCATCTGAATTCAATCCATGGTTTGCCTTCTCCCCCCAAAAAATTAAGTTATAGGGGAGCTCTTCCTCTCCACCACTGGACTTAAAAGCTGCAGGCCCCATGACTGATCATAAAAATCCCTCCAGTCACCTTATGTGCCTCAAATCAGAAATGAGAATGTCTTCAATCTTTGTTCATTGCTGAGATCCATCTATTCTCCTGCCTCCTGCCAGGCACGTCGTGGTGTGCCACCTAAGGTCAGGCTCTCCTTCCTACGCTCACCTCCAATGCCAGTACTTCTCACTCGGCTTCTGGTTTTCCAGCTGTACACGGCATCGCTTCTCTGTTGGGATCCCATTACTCTCCCAGGTCCTAACAGGGCTCCTCTGCTCCTGTCATTTGTGCAGTCTACATCTGTTCCACTCATGTGCCCCCTGGCCCTAGCCAAGGCGGTGCAGGCCCACTCTGCTCTCCTCCGTCCTGCCCCTCAGCACCTCCTACACAGCTCTATGTCACTCTTGGTCTCTAGGCTGCAGAGTGGAGGTCAGACTTTAAGTACTAAAAGTTCCATACCCTGAGCTTCTGCCTGTCACCTTCTACCCATCCTTTTGGTGAGGAGTGGGGTGAAGAAATCACAAAATAGCATTCAATAAAGAAATGTTTAAAGCTTCCCATGAATAACTAACTACTCTCTCTTTTATAGGCATGATCTGAATGAGGAGCCCCTGGGTGGAGGGACCCAAGAGTAGGTAACATTCCTTGGTTATTGGCTTTAGAAAGTTTCATCCTGAGCATCCGTTTCTCAATTCACTTGGTACTTAGTATCTGTATAGATTAGTGCCCAATATTCTACTTGAACATCTTGGGACATGTGTTATCAAATATGTCACTACTCAGGTGGAAGAGAGCAGCCTTGTGATAGACTGCAAAACCCACCTGACTTCATCTGCTCCGTTGGGGTCAGCACCTCGGGCTCATGGACAGTTCAGCCTTTTTTTGTTTTCTTCTTTGTGCTGTTTCTCCTCCATCATATCACACAGGCACAGCAACCATCATGAGCACAGAGTAAATTTTGACCTCATTTATGAAGTGGGATAATATTAGCCGGTGTACTTCAGAGGAGAAGTGAAATCACCATACAACGCAATTTGTCATTGCCACTGTGATCACAGCACTACCTTGACAAGTTTGGAGGTTATGTGGTTCCAGAAAATAACCAAGTTCTCTTAGAAAATACCATATTAGGGGGGAAATAAGATATAATTAAAAAGACACAAGAATAAAAATTCTAGATGTTATTTACTGCTAAAAAATTAAAATATTGGGGCTAGGGTTATGGCTCAGCCGTAGCGCGCTCGCCTAGCACGTGCAAGGCACCGAGTTCAATCCTCAGCATCACATAAAAATAAATAAATAAAATAAAGGTCTGGTGTCCAACTACAACTAAAAAAAATTAAAAGATATTATATTTAAATGATATTTTTTAAATACCAGCTTTAAAAAGTAATCATTTACTAAATAATCTTCTTTAACTATTCAAAAAATATTGCTGCTACCTAAGGTCTTAGATAGAGTTGCCCTGTAAAATGTGAATTTCAGATAACATACAAGTATGTTATAAGATATAACATTTATTCTTTTAATATAAGTATGTTCCTTGCAAATTTAGGGCATACTTGAGATTTATTCATTGTTTATCTGAAATTCTAACTTAACCAGGTATCCTGTATTTGTATTCGTTAAGTCTGGCAACCCTAGCCCAGGGAGGAAGTCTCTTTTACAAGTTTTGTATTTCAAGCATTGAATATCTTTTTTGTGTGTTTTTCAAGCAGACTTCACTGACCTGGAAGCTCCTGTACTTTGTGCTTACATTCTCCTTTGTTTCTTTTTCATAAACCTCAGAAAAATGTGCAACCTCCTGGACTTTCCCCAAGATCTATGTTGCTGAGAACTTTTTCTCACTTACACCACACCTTCTAATCATAGGTTGAGAGACTGTTATTTATTTGTTTGTTTGTTTAATAAATATTCATAGGTCATTGGGGATGCAATGACAAGCGAAGGACATGAGTCCTATCTTCATGAAGATTTGGGTCTAGGGAAAGAGACAAATATTAACCAATAATTACTACTCCATAGACCTACTAAATGTGATTTATGAGATGGGAAAAGTGATGGTTATTGTTGAAGTACTTCATTAAGGACGTTGAATTAAACCACACATATTTATTAAAAGATTATGGATTTTTAGGCTCTGGATGATATACAGAAATAAAACTGTGACATAATTCATCTGTCTTAGAATGACATTTTGTAAAACTACAGTTGGAGGAATTCACTCCCTTTCCAAACTTATATCATTGCTCTTTCTCTCACAGCACCTGATCAAGGTGCTGCTTACTCCCTGTGACCTTTTGCTAATATGAGAGTTCTGATGTATTTTTCTATTTCATCATTTCTCTTTCCTGGCACTTAATAACATCCCTTTTTTTCTCTATTATATAAAAACAGAATATTTATGACTTTTTTCTCTAGGATGTCTCTAATACCCTGATTATTTTCATTCATGTCCCAACAAATGGATACCTTAAAATATTTTAACACCTCATCTATTTTATCAGCCTCCTCTCTACGCCCATGACTAGGTTCTGTAGAGACAGTTTCATACCTTTAAATCATTATTAGGATTTCTCTGAAGTTTTCTTCTTCTATTTCAAGAATTTTTTAAATAAATTCTTATATTACAATTCCTAGATAATCTTTCATTACCTATTTACATTAAAATTTATTATAAATTAATATAAAAAAATATTTTAAAAAGTAGAGCTTCTCATTATTAACCTCTAACTCAGGGTTTCTCGACATTGGCATCACTGACATATTGGGCAAGATTAATGTTTATCATTGCGGTGGGTGGGGGGGGCTCTCCTGTGTATTGTAGGATGTTTAGCAGCCCCTCTGGGCTCTGTCCGCTAGATGCCAGAAGAAAATCCCGATTGTGACAATAAAAAATTTATCTCCAGATATTGCCAAATTCAGAGGGAGGAAGAAGGTCCCAGAGAAAGGAGGCATCAGGTAAAATGAGAGCAAAGTCACCCCTTGCTGAGAACCCCACCTCAGAGTCTCTCTTCTTTTTTGTCTTGATGTTGATTTTCTTCTGGTGGAGTCTATTACACAGTGACCACCTGTCCCAGTTTGCCTGAGACTAAGGAATTTCCCAGAAAGCAGAACTGTGTGTGCTAACATAGACAAAGGTCTGAGAAATCCAAGACAAATTGATGACCCTCGTTTAAATCCCTGCAAATTCACCAATCTCTTTCCTTAATTCTGCCTGATGAATGTTATGTTGGCAGGATATTGAATTCTTGGTTTCAGTTCTATCTTCTTAGTAGTCTATATGTGTCATTACTTTACTTTCTAGGACACAGAGGGATAGATAGAAATTTTCAGTTTAGTCTGACTATATTCCCTTTCTTAATAACTTTGTTCTTCCCAGATGGAAACTTGTAAGAGTATCTCTTTATCCTTATAACTTAGAATTTTTACCAGCAAATGTGCATCTTTATTTTCCCATCATCAGTCCTGAGACCTTTTAAACTATTAAATATTATTTAATTTATCTATAATTTATATAATTCTGTCAAATTGCTGACACATATATATGTATGTTTTTTCTGCTCAGAAAATGTTCTTCTATTATATATTTAATTATTATTTCTATTCCATCTCTTTTTCCTTTGGAATTCCTTCAACCTGTATATCAGGTCTCAAAAATCTATATACTTTATATCTTTCACTCTTTGCTTCTCAACAATGACCACTATCTATTTAATTTACCTATACATTGTTTAATGTTAAGTCATGTCATGGGATTTCATCACAGAAAATATTCTTGGCACTGTACTTGAATATCCTCAAGGCTTCTATTTTTGTTTAAGTTGCTGCCTGTTTGCTAAAGCAGCTTAATTTTATTAGAGACCAGGTCTAAGTGTCCTCCCTGGCTATGAATTACAACCCCTGAACTTCTCCTTTGTGCATTGGCACTCTGGTTCAACTAGCAGGACCTGTGGAATGGCAGGAGATAGTCAGAATATGCCACATATTCTTAGCTAATCCAGTATCCCTCTCCTTCCTTCTGTTTATCTTCATTCATTCTTTAACACTCTTCCTTTTTTTATGTAGATTCAATTTGGGGACCTACATCATTTCTCTACTTTTTAAAGAAACTTTCACTTTTCTTGCAAGGTAGTTTTACTGAGGACAGATTACCTGAATTTTTGTCAGTCTGAGAAATTCTCGATTCTTCTTTACTTTTGAAAGAGAATTTTTCGGGACACAAAATTCTAGGTCGGTATACTTTTCTGTCAATACATTAACTATTTCACTTTTACCACTTAGGTGGTTCCTGAAGAGAAGTCTGACATAAGTCCTCTGTAGGTAAGTTATTCTCCTGTCCCCCGTGCCTGGCTTCTTTCAAGATTTTCTCTTTGTCTTTGATTCTCTTCAGTTTGAACACAACATACCTACATGTTGTTTTGTTGTGGTGGTGGTAGTAGTGGGGGGCATTTTTTTGAATATGTGGGTTGGGGGGGGGGTTGTTTGTTTATTTTTGGTATTTATCATGCTCAGTGTTTTCTGAGCTTCCTGGATCTGTGGTTTAGTGTCTCTCATTACATTTAGGAAAATTTCCGTCATAATTGAGACAAATATTTCTTCTGTACCTTTTTTTTTTTCCTGTGTAGATACTACACTTTTGTCGTTGTCCCACAGTGCTTATAATTCTGTTTCTTTTTTTTTTCTTCATTCTTTTTTTCCTTTGGAATGGTTTGAAATACCTATTGATGTTTCTTCAAGAAAATATTTTTCCTCAGCCATGTTCAGCTTGTTATGTATCCATCAAATGTATTCTTCATTTTTTTTATTGCTGCCCTTTCCTTTTGATTCTTGGATTTTCCACCTTTCTGCTTTCTTCATTCATCTATTCTTCCATGTTATTGACTTTTCCAAGTAGGACCTTTAGTGTATTTGTCATAATTGTTTTAAATGCCCAGTTTAATAATTCCAACATTTTATGCCATATCTACTCTGGTTCTGATGTTTGTTCTGTCTCTTCAAACGGTGTTTTCCTTTGTTTTGTTTTATTTTTGTTTTTGTTTTTTTGTCTTTTAATATGCCTTATAACTTTTGGTTGAAAGTTGGTTGGTTGCACTGGGTAAGAAGAATCCAGTATTGGTTCTCACAGAGTTTCTCTGCTCCTGGGCTTTTACTTTGATAGCCTGTGATTTTTCTGTACCTGCCTATTTTTGTAATTTGGGCCACAATGATTTTGTACTGTGACCCCCCCGAGCCTTCATAGAACATAATGAGAGTTGTTGATTTTCAGTTTAAGTTTTTATTGTCATGAGGATGGAAATAATGGCGTCCAGTTTTCTTATATGCTAGACTGTTTATCATTAAATTGGTCTGCCCTTCTCTGCAGACCAAAATACAATTTATTTTATTTGCCTGGCCAAGGCTCTTCCCACTAACTTCAGTCTCTTGTAATGCCCCTGGGAAAGAAATTCTGCAGCAACCCTCTCCAGTAGAATCAACCAGCAATGGGGCCATTCTCATCTCCATCCTTATGCCTGGCAATTTTAGCATACATACTTTGCTTTAGCAAGCATTAGCTCAGGGTAGGGATATATAATGGGCGGGGGGAAAGCTTGTACATCCACAGGTTGCCATCTTCCAAGATTTTTTATTCAATCCATTGGCACATATTTGATGGCCAAATTGTGTTGCTTTTGTTCCTTCTTTTCTTTTTCCCGCGGCCACTGGCCCAGCCCAGCCCTCATTCCTTTTTCTCTCTCTTCTGCACAGGACACCTTATCAACTTCTCTCTGCTGGTCTCTCCTGTACCACTAGGTTCCGTTCAGTTTTCAGTGTAACTCAACTTAGGTCATTTCACTGCCCCTTCAAAAACCTTCAGTGTCTTCCCAGTGCTTTCTGAATTAAAAACAACTGTGTTAGTCAGATTTACTTCACTGCAACAGAACTGAGAAAAGTATCTTACAAGGAGGAAAGATTTATTTTGGCTCATGGTTTCAGACCACTGTTGGCTGCCGACATCACTTTGGGGCCTAGGGCAAGGCAGATAATCATGGTAGGGAGCAGTTGGTGGAGCAAAGATGCTCACCTGGTGGCAGTTGGGAAGCAGAGAAAGAGAAGAAGAGTCTAGGGTCCCAGTGTACTTTCCAGGACACACCCCTAGTGTTATAACTTTCTTTCACTGGTCCCACCTCCCAATGTTTTCATCTCCTCCCAATAGCACCACTGGCTGGAGACCAAACCTTCAATACATGGGCCTTTAGGGGACATTCAAGATCCAAACTAGAGCAGTGACACTCGTTACATTCACAATAATACCATACAGCATAATAACTATCTAATCTCAGATCTATTGACTTTTTCTTTTCCTTATGGGTTAATTTTAGGGAAGTGAATATTTTTCAATGACTTAGACTCAACAGTTCTGTCACTCAAAGAAATAAATAGGTCAAAAGAAAGAATCACTATTCCGATCCTCTGTTGATCTGTGCAGAACCATTCTGAAAGCATGAGATTCCTTCCATTTGGAAGGACGAGGCAGCAGTGTGTCTGGCTCTTAGCATTGTCTTCCTGGGCCTATAGCAAACCTGGATGAGGAACAGGAGACCCAAGCAAGACCTTGGCACATTTTCACCTACACCAAGTAACACCATTAAGCCTCAGTTAGGAAATATCAATAACTTCCAAAAAGTGGATTGCAGTTGAGCGTATTACCAGCTGTCAGCACCTCAGGAACTAAACTGAATAGCCAGGGAATTGAGATACGAAAGGGGAAGAAAGAAATCACCTGGGCCCTCCTCAAATATCACTTGTGACATGTCTCCCAAACTCACCTCACCACCCTTCCCCAACAACTGGGTAAAACATAAATAGTAAAAACAGAGGGGCTTGCTTTGTTTCGTTTTTAAAGAAATAAGGACAGTGAGATTATAAAAATCTAGAAGTGTTAATGCTGATATCTCAAAGACCACTACTCTTTCTACTCCTGTATTTTATAATCTAAGACAGATGTTTTGAGCTTTTCCCCAAACATCTTTCAGAGAAAAATAATGCTTTATTATTCCTCTGAAATAATAAATTATAATAATGTATTATAATAAAGCAGTATAATATTTATATTAATATATAATATTAATTATATCAATATATAATATTAATTAATATTATATTGTGTTTATGTTAATGTGATATTATAATAAATAATGCCTTGTTATTTATAAATAAAACTTTAATAATTATTTATAAATAATAATGCTTTATTATTAGATCTTAGGATGGTTATTCCTGCCTAACTTTTTTCCTCAATCTTTACAAATATTTTCAGAATATTCTAAGAGTAATTATCCCCTAACTGGCAATTTGATTTTGCAGCTTTCCATTTTAACATTGAACATCACATACTAGAGTAATTTTTAATGGAAATTTAATATCAAAATGTATTAATATAACTCCTTTGACCCAATGATATCTTTTTTAAAAAATTTCTCGGGAAACATCACTAGACCAATAGGATTTGCTGGCAAATTAACATAGGAGTGTCTTTCAATACATAGACATCTCTGACACCTCTTTAGTGGTCGATTTTGTTGACCAACACCAAAAAAGAAGAAAGGAAAATTAGTAGACTCAAAAGTTGTCCCCTAACTTGTTAGATCTATTATTAAAGTAAAAATCCAACCAGTGTTGTAATGATTTAGATTAGACCATCTGAGTTCTCACTCTAAATCTTCCGGTTTGCATGTCTTCCAGGCTCATAGAAAACCCAATGGTAACACAAATCAATATGGCCATAAAAAGAGATATAAGCTGAAACTAGAAATTTCCACACTTCCTGACCAAGACACTGGTCTCTAACCACACAGAGCCTCTTGCCCGGAATTGATTGCCAAACATGGCAGAACAACAAACACTCTAAATAGCCAAGTGTCCTAATCCAAATCAGTCCCAATTTAGCAAATAAAAGTAATCACTTGGCCCCGGTCACATCACGTACGCTGGCAATTCCATTGTGTGTGTCAAGGTCACAGAGACAGGTTAACATAATCACACTGCAGAATGCAGAACAAATACAGCCCTCCACTTCCCACACAGCCATACCACACAGCTTCTTTAATCAGGGATCTTCATGTACCCCTCCAACACACAGCCCTATCAAGCAGACTGGCTTGCCTGCCTTGGAGACTGACTTGGAGACTGACTTGGAGACTGTCTCAGGGAAGCCTGCACTGGGTTTCTATTTAAACTTCAGATCAGCACTCCCCTAGGCTTCCTCTGCCCCAGTACTACTTATTGAGACAATAGGACAGCAGGGGAGGTCTGATCCTAAGTCAAGCCAGCCCAGTCTATCTCAAGAACACAAAAGCTACCCAAGGAGCAGAGCCCCCTTCCTTCCCTCTGCATGGCAACACCACAGCTCTCCCATCATGAGGCTTGCAGACCAACAGGCCCCGCTGAAATCCTCAAAATCCTCGCAGATGGCTCTAGCGTGGTCTTGGGTCTGCTCCTGCCAACCCTGTGTTCTGCCAGCTGCTGGGAGGGAAAGCCAGAGCATGTGTTCTGCTTTATCCAGAGCAGGAGCGTTTCCTCTCTGCTTCTCCCTTCTCCTCCCCTTCCAGCATCAATCACAAACATTGGTGTGCTGGCAAAAGCCGGAGGATACAGTATTTAATGCAAGAAGGCCCATTGACTTAAAGAGCTGAGGGATAGTTGAATGATATCGACCCTGAATAAAGTAGATCATCCGGTTTCTAGGCCAAGACCTGGTCCAAGCCCCACAATACAATTTGGTGAGTGTTTCAAGGACCAAATACACCATGTGAGAGGGGAGCAAGCCAGAGCCTCAGAACAAAGCATCCTATCACACCTAGGGGAAGGGGCAGATCATCCGCCACAGACTCACAATGGCTTCATCAGGGGCTTGCAGGGAGGAAAAGGATAATATAGGAACTATACAATTACCAAAGGATGAAAAATGGGCCTGAATTTTGGTGTAGGGGCTCTGGCCTTCTTCCAGTAGACCCTATTAAAACCAGTATCAGGGGTGGTACAGCAGGGGCTGTAGGAGTTTCTCCTCCTGACGGATAGCCACCCAAACAGTTGGCAAGCTGCCCTGTTCCACCCGTCTTCGTGATCTCACCACAACATGTAAGCATCTGGCACATTCATCATCTTCTCTGGGGCATGAATGAATGCTTAGGATGTAGATAATTTAGCAGAAATATATGTGTGTATTATCATGCAGATAAGACAATTATTTCATAATAGAAATGGAACCCGAATCGTCTTTGCCTGACTTTTTGATCCTGCCAGCGCTGCAGAAAAACACACACTGATATGTTAGATAGTCAGGAAATGGAAGCACAGAAGGACAGAGAGATTACAGGCTACTCTGTGCATTTGCTAACACGTGCTGTGATCTTAGCCCTTTCTTGTGGATATCTGATTTCACGGGAAAAGGAAAAGGCAAAGGAGAGACAAAGAGGTCCCCACCCAGCAGGCACACATTTTTTTTCCCATACAAGTGTGTATCTGAAAAATAAACATAATCATATAAATAAAGCAAAAGGATATAAACAGTCCAAATCCTACAAAATAATTTTTTTAACAGAAAGAATAAATCTGTGTAAAAAAAGACTTCATGACAATATGATAATGAATGGGTAACTTTCTTTCCAGTCCTATGAACTTACCTCACTTTGTATCACTTCATGAATTAATGCATAGATAGATGTAAGAAGCAAGAAAGATTGTCTAGATTTTAAAGTCAGTAAGGGTAGGTACTCTGTATTCCTTATTGAATGCCATCGCATCAAACTCTTGGTAGAAAAACTGATATTAATTTTTCTGATCCAATTGGGCAGGAGTTGGAAGGTGTAGGGAAAGAAGGAAGGAAGTTGAATAGAATGTGTGAGAAAAAGTTTGCGCCTGAACTAAGTAAGGGTCTTAAAAGGAAGAGGAGAGGGTCCCAGTACCAGGAGTCCCTGAGTCAGCCATCCCACCTACGTAACCAGGAGGTACCACCTGCCCAAGACAAAGAGGGAAAGCAAAAGTAACCAGGAGGTACCACCCACCCAAGACAAAGAGGGAAAGCAAAAGAGGAATTGGGACGTGTGAGGGGAACCAGTCAGTGCTCAGCCAGCCATTCATTTGTGGGACAATCAGAAATTCAGAGTTTATATCTTGGGCAATGCCTTCGTTTGCATCATTCCTAGAGAAGTTTCAGTCTCAGTTTAAGGTTAAGAAGCTGTGACCAATGTAAAAAGTATCTCATTTTAATTTGGATTCATTTCCCACTTTTAAGGGGGTGTAACAACCCTCTTAACTTAGCTCCAGTTCTCCCCCCTTTCAGCCTTTGCAGATGTCAGAGCTTTGTCAACACTGGAGGGTGCTTATGCATTCTTATGCAGATAAACTTGGGGGGTGCTGAACTGATCTGTCATAATTCCTTTGAACTTTTGGTCCTGTTTTGGATCAGCCCATTGCTCTTTCAGCTGGAGAGAAATGAACAGCCTCTGGGGAGAATGATATCCACACACCTCTCTCATTTGCCACTGACTGCTATGTGAAAATAGCCACCTGCCACCATCTGGCACTGATTCATCCTATCCCCCTTGAGCAAACCATGGTGCCTCCCATTCCTCAGGCTTTAGCTACAACCTGGGTCATTGATGACGTGCTACCCTCTGAGGCAGCGTAAGGAAAGATAACACTGTGCATATCCACTTGAACAAGAGGGAAAAGAAGTAGAAAAGTATCTGAAGGGGAGGGGGTGTTGGTGTTCCATTTCAAAAGTGTGCCCACTCCCTAGATTCTCTAAGATCAGATTGTCCCTCTAAGAACCTTGCTGTTAAAACAAACTGATTTTAATTTTTTCTTGTCTTGAATTTCCACAATATTTATTCTTTTGACATTTGTTAAATGACTACTGAGTGCCATGTGCTTCATATGCAACTTCACTTTCAAATAACTTGCAAGTTAGCTATTATTATCTATTCCTCTCCCCAGCAGCATCACTTGAAAGATGAAAAAACAGAGATAAAACAAGCTGAGCAAGTTGATAATAATTTTGATGTCAAAAAGTGGAAGAGTCCAGGTTCAAATCCAGGTCAAGTTCAAACCAAAGATCTTACTCTTATCAAACGGGCTGAGCTATCTGCCTCACAGTTCTCACATTCTATTGGAGAAGAGAGAAATGATTCGTATACTGTGTGTGTGTGTGTGTGTGTGTGTGTGTGTGTGTGTGTTTGTGTTATTAGGGAGGGAACCCAGGGACACTCTACCACTGGGCCACATCCCCAGACCTTTTTATTTTGAGACAAGGTTGTGCTAAGGTGCCCAGACTGGCCTCAAACCTGAATCCTCCTGCCTCAGCCTCCCAGGTAGCTGGGGTTACAGGTGCACAACACTGTGCCCAACTGCATATTCATCCTTATTCATAATTGTTATGTCAAGTCCTTTACTAGGGTATTGGTTCATGAAGGGCACTCTATGCCAAGCACTATCTCCTTAGGGACACTCATGCAGTATGTAGCATCCAGCAGACACTGAGTAAAAGACAATAAACAGATATGTGAACAGGGAAGGAGCAAAAGAGCAAATAGACTCTATGAAGAATCATCACCCTTTTTTGAATGGTGATTCTCAACTGTGGGTTTGTTGGTTTTCTAACAAACTCATCTTCATGATAACTGTGTTTAAAATGTGGTCATGCAGCTTTTTTAACAAACGGTGCTGGAAAAACTGGTTATCCCATATGTAGAAGAATGAGACTAGACCATTGTCTCTCTCTTGACACAAAAATGGATCAAGGACCTAGGAATTAGACCAGAAACTATGCGACTTCTAGAAGAAAACACTCCAGCATATAGGCACAAGCAACAGCTTTCTCAACAGAACCCCAAAACTCAGGAAATAATGCCAAGAGTTAACAAATGGGACAGTATCAAATTTAAAAGCTTCTGCACAGTAAAGGAAGCAATTGAGAATGTGAAGAGAAAACCTACAGAATGGGAGAAAATCTTTTCTAGCTACTCTTCCTACAGAGGATTAATATCCAGAATATCTAAATAACTCAAAAAACTTAACACCAAAAAAACTCTATTTAATAAATGGGGAAATGAATTACACAGAAACTTCTCAAAAGAAGAAATACAAATGGTCAATAAATATGTGGAAACAATTTTCATCATTAGCAATTAGGGAAATGCAAATCTAAAATACACTGAGATTTCATCTCACACCAATCAGAATCATCAAGGAGTCATCAAAAGTGCTCGATATGTGTAATATGAATTGTAATGCATTCCACTTTCATATATAAATAAAAAATAATCATTAAAAAAGAAGAAGTCATCAAGAATATAAATAATAATAAATGCTCAAGAAGATGTGGAGAAAAAGGAACACTTATACTTCTGGAGGAATTGTAAATCTGTACACCACTATGGAAATCAGTATGGAGTTTCCTCAAAAGACCAGGCATGGAAACATCCTATGACCCAGCTATACCACTCCTCAGGATTTATCCTAGAGAATTAAAGTCATCTTACTACAGTGATACCTGCACACCCATGTTTATAGCAGCACAATTCACAGTAGCCAAACCATGGAAACAGTCTAGGTGTCTATCAATAGATAAACACATTTTTAAAAAAACATGGTATTTATATATATATATATATATATATATACACACACACACACACACACACACACACACACACACACAAGGGAGTTTTTTATTCAACCTTAAAAAAAATGAGATTATGTCATTTGTAGGAAAGTGGATGGAAATTGATAATGTTATGTTAGGTGAAATAAGCCAAACTCAGAAGGCCCAAGGATTGCATATTTTCTCTCATAGGTAGAAGCTAGAGAGGAAAAAATAAAGAAAAGAAAAGGGGGGAGTCATGAAAATCAAAGGGAGATCAGTAGATAAAATAAACTAAGGAGAGACCACAGGGTAGGAAAAGAGGAAATACTAGGAATGATATTGGCCAAGTTATATTGTTATATTTCGTGCATATACTAATGTGCAACAAAAAATCCCATCATTATGTAAAACTATAATGCACCATAATAAAAAAAACCTATGGAAAAAAGAAAGCAAAGCCTACACCCCCACCCCCACTCTCCAAAATATAAAATATAGTCATGGTTTTAGGCACTATCAGAACAAATCAACAGAAAGAAATATGAAAGCCAGTGATTTATATAAACCTAAATTTGTCCCATTTTACACTGTTGAATATGGTCAATTTCCCAGATGCAGAAATTATGATAAACACAGCAGCATTAGGTAACTGGTCTAATATTGTAACAATTTTTTTCTTGAAGTGATTCAGAAGCAGAGATTATATTTTGAGCCTTCCCAAAATTGATAGCCATTTAACCAGCAAATAGACTGAAATTTACAATGGGTGTAAACTTTCACTTCAAAGATGAAACCCAATACCACACAACAACTCCCATTCTTTAATATCATAAATATAATAAATGTAAAAATTCAGTGGAAGGAACTCAACTATGAAGAAGTGTTAAAACCTTTTGGAAATATTATATTATGAATAAATGGTAGCCCAAACACAGTTACAGCCTTCAATGAGGGAAGGCTTATCATTTCTCTTGGACTTCAGTATTCTGTCTCACTGGGTTAAATTTTCCTAGAGACTTCAGAGATTTGACCGAGAAGCAAAGGCCAAGCAATTCTATTTGGAAAATGGTTTGTTCCCCAGCAAACATATACTTATGGTGTGCAGTGGTTGTATTTTATGTAAAGGTTTGAGCTGGGAAGGGTGATCTTATTTATTGCATGAACACCCTCGTCAAAACCCCTTTGCTGCTATATATGGGAAACAAGGAATGGAGCCCTTAGCTGTGTTTAAATCTGTGTGCTAAATTTTAATACTCAAGATCCGGTTTATGTTAGCATAACTTGTCCCAGATTTAAATGCATCTTTCTGGTTTATCTCTTCTTTTAAGTAAAGTAGATAGCCCACCAACATTAAGGTGTATATTGGTTCATGGTTATAACAAGTAATGCAAGAAAAATAGGTAAGGAGGTCAAATCACCCAGACAAATCGCAAGACACTAAGTGGGAGGCAAGGTCAAAACCCAGGAAACTCACCACTGAAGAACAAGAAGCAACCAAGGAGAGAGAAAAGGAGTCACCCCAGTACTAGGAAGAAAACCAGGGGGGCACATGGGGAATCTGAAGGGCAGTAAGAGCTATACAGCCAAAAGAGCAGAAAAAGACTGAGCAAGTATTGACCATGGAATGAGAGGTGTACAGTGTGGGAGAGGAGACAGAGGGTAGGGACGAGACAGTGAACCAGCTGAGCAGCACAGGAAGACACAGCCGGGCCACCAAGTCAAGCTGTCTCCACACTGCTGTGTCCCATCTGCTATAGCATGCACCTGAGAAATTTGCTAGCATTGACGAATAATGAAATATGCAAGGGACATATTCTCAAAAGGAAGGAAGAAAGAAAAGGGAGGGAGGGAGGAAGAGAGAAGAAAGGAAAAGAAAAGTAGAAGTGATTTAATATCACTTTTTGAGTTAGCAGACTATTTCTGAAACCCAGGAAAGCCACAATGGTAGCAACCCTTCATGGGGCAGGTGAGGGGGGGACATTGGTAGAAATTAGGGAAACTCCCCAGAGGCTGGAGGACAGGAAAGGAGATGGAGGAAGGAGCTCAGGGCAGGAGGAGACAGACCCTGGGAGAGGCTGGGTGCAGCTGGAAGGAGGACGCCTTGTCATTGCCAGCTGGACGCCTGGC
This sequence comes from Callospermophilus lateralis, assembly GCF_048772815.1. Classification (NCBI taxonomy): domain Eukaryota; kingdom Metazoa; phylum Chordata; class Mammalia; order Rodentia; family Sciuridae; genus Callospermophilus; species Callospermophilus lateralis. The sequence continues at coordinate 28,943,202 of NC_135320.1, forward strand.
GTGGGTGTAGGTAAATTGTAGTAGAGTCCGGGAAGTTTCCAGAAAGCACACTGATGACCTCAGTTTTCTCAGTGAGTCATGAGGTGAGGTTGTCCAAGGGGCATAAGGGAAACAGAAATCAAGAATGCGCCTTTAAAGGAGTAGTGAGGTCTAAAATAGTCACTCAATAAGCAACACTGAAGGGTCGAGTGTGACTCCATCTGAACCCAATGGAAGCCGAAGGGCAACCATGCACCCAGCACTGTGCTGAGTGTGTTTTACCCTTCACTCAAATCAGTGTGCCTCACCAACAGAACTTCCCAACCGCCAAAGAAGGAGCCACATTTAAATTATATTAGAACCTTAAAGAGGCCATTGATTCTGAAATGACAGCTTTTTTAAAAAAATGGTTTGGACTATAATTGTGTATTTATTGTGCTCTCATAGCATATAGTTGTTTATGTGTGTGTGTGTGTGTGTGTTTGTGTGTGAGAGAGAGAGAGAGACAGAGAGAGACAGAGAGAGAGACAGAGAGAGACAGAGAGAGACAGAGAGAGAGAGAGAGAGAGATTTAACAACCATTCATTCAACTTAAATTTGATGAGTGTCTTCTTTGTGCAAAAACTAAGCCAGATAATGGAGAAGAAAAATAGATAAAGCGTCTGCCATCGTGGAGTAAAGAGTTTGATGGTTAATATGAGAAGACATTCATGCTAACGTAAAACTATAATATGATTAGTGCTGTAAAGAAGAGTTCATAGAGCTTTGAGAACATGCAATTGACACAAGTGAGGGAGGACTGATTTCATCCCACCTCATGTCACCCATCAGTGTGTCTGTCCTCCCTCACTACATTACATATTTCTTTGAAGGATGGATGTTATTGTCTGCTCCTCTCTCTTCATAGCATCTCAGTCAGAACCATGCACATAACAGGTGCTCAGTATGTGCTGAAGGAACATACAGGTGCCATGGGACGGTCATGGTGACAGGAGGCATCAGCCTTACCTTTACTGAAAAACTACAGATGGACATCTATGGTGATAATAGAACATTCCCGAAATCTGGTAGGGACAATGGACAGATTTGGTGTCTGGTGAGAGTGTCTTGATCTTGGACCTCACAGTTTTAATATCTGTAAGCAGTTTTTATTTCCCAGGGTAAGGTATTTTGTTGTAGCAGCCTGAACAGACTGAGACTTAACCATAAGGTGATCATAATGTATGTCGTGTTCTGGGTCTTGCTTTTTTACTTAGCCATGCATTTTGAAGAGCGTTCCATGTCACTGCATACCATTTATTGACCTACTACCTGGTATTCCATAATCTATTAATTATTTCTATATTGATGAACATCTACATTATCTCCAGTTTTACCAACAAAAAAGTTTCCCCACCACACAATCCACAAAATTTTCATCAAAAAAAAAAAAAAAAAAACGTTGATATAATTAGTCTTTTCCACAGAGGCATGCACATCAAAGGACTTATTTTCTATACTTGTGTCTTTTCAATACTTTCTTACCTTTCTCAGAAAGATTGCCTGTTGCTTCTTACATTTGAAAAAAAATTACTCTGGTGATATACAATTAATGAACAAATATATGGAAAAATGTTCAACATCTCTAGCAATGCCAATCAAAACTACCCTAAGATTTCATCTTACTCCAGTCAGAATGGCAACTATTAAGAATACAAACAACAAAAGTGTTGGTGAGGATGTGGGGAAAAGGGTATACTCTTGCATTGCTGGTGGGACTGCAAATTGGTGCAACCAATCTGGAAAGCAGTGTGGAGATTCCTTGGAAAACTGGGAATGGAACCACCATTTGATTCAGCTATACCACTCCTCAGTTTATACCCAAAGGACTTAAAAACAGTAAACTACAGTGATGCAGTCACATCAATGTTTATAGCAGCACAATTCACAATAGCTAAATTGTGGAAACAACCTAGATGCCCGTCAGTAGGTGAATGGACAAAGAAAATGTGGTGTATATATACACAGTGGAATATTACTCAGCATTAAAAGAGAATAAAATCATGGCATTTGCAGGTAAATGGGTGGAGTTGGAGAATATAATGTTAAGCGAAGTTAGCCAGTCCCAAAAAAACAAATGCTGAATGTTTTCTCTGATATAAGGATGCTGATTCATAATGGGGATGGAGGGGGCATGGGAGGATTAGATGAACTCTAGATAAGGCAAAGGGGAGGAATAGATGAACTTTAGATAGGGCAAATGGGTAGGAAAGACAATGGAATGAGATGGCCATCATTACCATAAGTACATGTTTGAAGATACAAATGGTATGACTCTACTTTGTGTACAACTTGAGACATGAAAAAATGTGCTCTATAAATGTAATATGAATTGAATCACATTCTGTTGTCATATATAACAAATTTTAAAAAAATAAAATAATAAGACAAAAAAATAAAATTTCTCAATACTTTTGGTTCAAGAGAGAGAAATAAAAGAAAAAATACAATAAAATCAGTGATTTAGTCATATTTGTACTAATATACAGAACTAAAATTACATGGTTTCATTCCCTTCTACTTCTGATTCATTCAGTCCCATATCTACTATCTGAGCTACAACAAAACCTCCTCAAATTCTGCTACAGCAATATTTCTAGAACACCATTTAATCTGATCAGTCTAATGCCTGGAATATACTAGTCATAAAAATTATTAGTTATACCTACAACTCAACAACAAAATAAAACAAACACCCCAACTCAAATATGGGCAAAGTACTTGAATAGACACTTCTCAAAAAAAATTTTTTGCAAGTTCTACAAATGACTAAGAAACATATAAAAAGATGTTCAACATCACTGGTTATTAGGGAAATGCAAATTGAAACCACAGTAAAATACTACTGACAGCACTAGAATGGCTAGAATGAAAAAGGCTTGATGGGGGTGCTGGGGTTGTGGCTCAGCGGTAGAGCACTCACCTAGCATGCGCGAGGTCCTGGGTTCGAACCTCAACACCACATAAAAATAAATAAACAAAATAAGCGTTTATAAAAAAAAGGCTTGATGAAGATGTGAAAAAACTGGCATGCTCATACATTGCTGGTTGGGATGTAAAATGACACAAACTCTATGGAGAGCAGCTTGGGTGGTTCCTCAAAAATAAAACATAAATTAACCACATGATCCAACAATTCCACTCCTTGTTATATATCCCAAAGAATTAAAAGCAGGGATTTGAGCAGATGCTTATACACTAGTATAAGTGTCATGGCAGCATTGTTCACAACATCCAAAAGGTGAAAACAACCCAAATTTTCATCAACAGATGGATAGATGGGCTAAATGTGGTATATACATAAAGTGGAATATTATTCTGCTCTCAAAGGGCAGGAAATTCTAACACATTACAATGTGGAGGAACCTCAAAGATATTACACTAGGGAAAATCAGCCAGATGCAAAAGAAGAAATACTGTATGATTATGTGAGGTAATTAGAGTCGTCAACTTCATAAAGGCTGAAAGCAAGTAGAGGTTGCCTGAGGCTGGGGAATGGAAGAATGCGGAGCTAGTATTTAACAGATAGTTTCTATTTCGGATGATAAAAAAAACTTTCTGGAAATGATAATGGAGATGATAGTACAACTTTGTGACTGTACTTAATTACACACTTAAATGTTTAAAATGCAAATTTTATGTCATATACATATATGTGCATATATATGCATGTGCATACACATATATACATGTATATATAACATATATATGCATAAGGAATTCCAAAAATGTTAAAGCTTGGAAATTAAATACTGGGTATGAGGGTATGAATAAATGTCACCTTTCTTCTTAAAACTCTTCAATGGATCCCATTTTCTCCCCATTAAAACCCTCTCACTGTAGCCTCGCTTTTCATGGACTGGACCCTGAATGTGTTCTCCTATGTCTATCCCTCGGGAATCCTATGCTCTAGCCTAGGCAAACATCTTGCGATGTTCCTGCTCTGCATTGCTTTTACTTGCACAGGTCCAGCTCTGGGATGCTACTCTCAGCTCCCACCATCCAGCTGAACAATCCCTTCTCATGCAGTTTGGCTAAGCCACCTCTGAATTTTCATCAACACCATTTTATCCCCCATCCTCCACCAGGAAAATGACCTCTCTCTCTAGAGTGCTCTCTCTCTCTCTCTCTCTCTCTCTCTCTCTCTCTCTCTCTCTCTGCCCCCCCCCACTTTCCCCTATATAGATGATCATCACAGACAATATAACATTTAACACCCTATTTATAGGTCTGTCTTCCTGTATTGCACCGGGGGGACTTTGTCTTATTTATGTACATGCTTAAACTCTCTGGCTCTAGCTAAGTGACCTTGGGCAAGATATTTAAACTTTTTTTAGGTATAAGCTTCATCTTTCATACAATGGGAATAATAATAGTCTCTATGTCATCGACCAGTTATGAGGAATAAATGAAATCATGCATGTGAAATGCTTAGCAGAGAGGCTGATACACAATAAACAATAAAATGTTTGGAGAAAGGAAGTGCATAACTAGTAACAATTGTTCAGTCATTGAAGGCCTCAACATTTAAGGTCAAGAGTTTGCAAGGAGAATGAATAACTTAATCACAGACATTTATTTAGAAAGACATATGGAAAAGAGGAATGCCTGGAAGAAGGAGCAAGCCTGGGGAGCTTCTTTGGGCCTGTGTACCATAATGCAGTTGAAATACTTCCACGGATGTCCAAAGTTTCACGTTTCTCTTCCCCTCCCTCCAGAACCAGCCAGATTCCACTTCAGAGATCTTTGTAACTGGAAAACAAAAATTCAATGAAACAGACAAGAAAAGCTTATCATAATTTTGGCTTTAATACCAAAGCAGTAGAAGACCTTCCTATTCAGGAAGATAGAGTGGTTCTCTTGTAGACTTTGGAGAAATTCCAGAATGAGTTTTCTGTACAGATGAATTTACACAAAAATGTTGGTGAACTACCTTCACTCCTGGAGATTAAATCAGTAAGTATCCCTTTTCCAACTCAGGCTGAATTTGGGTGTAAATTCTTTTCTCATTTTTGGTGCTGGGGAAGGGTGGGGGGTTGTGCCAGGGATTGAACTCAGGGACACTCGACCACTGAGCCACATCCCCAGCCCTATTTTTGTTTTATTTAGAGACAGGGTCTCCCTGAGTTGCTTAACACCTCACTTTTGCTTCAACTGGCTTTGCACTAGTGATCTTCCTGGCTCAGCCTCCTGAGCTGTGGAGATTATAGGCATTTACAACCTCTCCCAGCTGGGTATGAATTCTTTACAAGAGTGAACACTCCTGGAATATAGTTGGCAGTGGAAAAAGAAATTATATGACACATGCACATCATTCCTTATAAGGCAAACTCACTTGGTGAACATCAGCAGTGTCCTGATAACTATACCCAATTTCCATGCTGTTCCATTAAAGCTGTGTCCATACCCTGCCCCAGGGATGGAGCTTGTGACTCAGGCCTAAGCCATTAGCACATGTCATTTCCCTCTCCATTGATGTTCATGGATTGTACTTGACCTAGTCAAAGCCAATGATTCAAGGACATTTTTCACTGCATAGTCTGAAAATAACAGGCTCAGATCTAAAACATAAGGTAATGAATGGTTCACACAACTCTTTTTGGTGTCCATAAGATTCAAGCTGAAATCAACATAATGAAAAGCAGAACACAGAAATAAAAATAAAAATGACCAGGTGCCATTGATATGCTGAAGTCCCAAATGGAGTTAGACCTGGAGCTAACCCTCCTCTTTTCAGCTTCTGCCAATCAATCAATCAATTCCTTTTATGACTAAGCCAGTTTGGGTTGGGTTTTTCTGTAACTGCAACTAAATAACCCCAACTGGCATTCATCAAAGCTACCCTTTTCAAATAGAAGCTCTACACTCTGATTCCACAAAAAAGATAACTGGTTTCCCTAGAGAATTTGCATGTGAATGAATCCGGGCACATTCAAGAGGGCTTTGTGTCTGGGTAAAGGAATCTCTCCTTTAAGGATGCCCGTGGTTCACATTTCTGTGTGGGCCGGGAAACTTCTATAAATTTCACCTGTTGACACATTTTCTTTGCAAGCATTTGTGCTACTAGAGGGGGAGGAGCCGGAAACAGAGGTGGAGAAGGGGAGACATGAGGCAAAATATGAATGATTACACAGGAAGCAATATAGCTGACGGCTGTTTAGCAAAAAGGCTGGCATGTGGGCACATGCGGTGTGAATTCATGCTGGAGGAACTAATCAGGCAACGTTATCTGATCTGGAACAACAAGCAAAAGAAAGAGTCTCTTTCCTATTCCTCTGATTTGATATGTCTGAAAGCCCTTAGGTGTAGAGCCGATATTGGAAGTATCCAAACAAAAACCCTGATTTCAGATGGTGTTCACATCGGGAGCTGGGAGCTGGGAGCTGGGTTGTTTTCCAGTCACCAGATGTCATTTCATTTTCAGAATAAGGCTGGATTTTTGTTCCGTGAAATTCAGGGCAGGTTCTGGGTTGAATACAAAAGTCAAGCATGCTGAAGCTTGAAGGTAAAGACAAGGGAGTTTTCTTAAGTACTTCTGAGTAATAGAAGTTGTCCCTGGGGAAGAGGAGGTTATAGGCGCCAAAGCAGAGTGTATGAGGTTACTGCATCTATGAAAAGAAAAAGCCCCAAGCCATACTCTGAATAGTCCATAGAAGAAGGCAGGGTTTGCAAGTCTGGGACTCTGACATTGGCCTACAAAGCTTGCTTCCATCCCTAACTGGCTCCATGTCCTTAGACAAATTAATTTATCTCTCAGAATTTGTTTTCTCGTCTGTAAACCTAAATTAGATTCTTGGGATTAGTAAATTAGCTAAATTATATTAAGCCTGGTAGAATCCACTCTAAGAAGTTTCATTTACACAGTCAACAGCAGTCTGAAAATATTGAATGGAAAATTCCAAAATCAAACAACTCATAAATTTAAATTACACCCTTTTCTGAGGAGCATGGTGAGATCTAGCACTATCCTGCTCCTTCCTGCCTGAAATATGAGTCACTTCTTTATCCAGTGTGTTCACCCTGTATACACTACCTGCCTATAAAGCACCTAGTAACTGTCTTGTTTTTCAGATAGACTATCATGGTTGCACAGAGTTTGTACTTAAGCAAGCTTTAGTGTACTAAATAATGGCTCCAAAGTGCAAGACTAGTTATGCTGGCCATTTTTTATAGTATATTGTCATAATTATTCTATTCTACCATTAGTTCAGGAGTTCATATTTATCGTAACTAATTTTTTAATTAAACATCATCCAAGGAAGGTAAGTATAGGGAAAAAAAACAGGGCTTAGTGGTAGAGCTCTCACCTAGCATGTGCGAGGCCCTGGGTTCGATTTCAGGACCACATAAAAATAAATAAATAAAATAAAGGTATGAAAAAAAAATAGGTAGGATTCAGTATTATCCACAATGTCAAATATCCCATGGGGATTTTTAAAATTAATTTTTAAATTTGTTTTAATTAGTTATACAAGACAGTAGAATGCACTTTGATACATCATATAAAATGGAGTATAATTTCTCATTCTTCTGATTATACATGATATAGAATCCCACTGGTCATATAGTTATATATGTACATAGGGTAATAAAGTCTCATTCATTCTACTATCATTCCCATTACCCTCAAACCTCCTCCTCCATTCACTCCCTTCTACCTAAAGTAAGTCTATCCTTCCCTAGCTCCTCACCCCCATTGTGAATTAGCATACACATATCAGAGAAAATATTAGGCCTTTGGTTTTGGGGGACTAATTTTTTTCCCTTAGCATGATATTCTTCAGCTTCATCCATTTGCTAGCAAATGCCATAATTTCATTCTTCTTTGAGGCTGAGATAATATTCCATCATAAATATGTATCTCTCTCTCTCTCTCTAAATCTCTAAAATGTGATATATATATGTATATATATATATATATATATATATATATATATATATATATATATATATATTTTTTTTTTTTTTTTAATCCATTCATCTTTTGAAGGGCATCTAGGTTGGTTCCATAGTTTGGCTATTGCGAATTGAGCTGCTATAAACATTGATGTGGCTGTGTCCCTGTAGTATGCTGCTTTTAAGTCCTTTGGGTATAGACTGAGGAGAGGGATAGCTGGGTCAGATGGTGGTTCCCTTCCAAGTTTTCTAAGGAATCTCCATACCGCTTTCCACAGTGGTTGCACCAATTTGCATTTCCATCAACAATGTATGAGTGTATCTTTTCCCCCACATCCTTGCCAACATTTATTGTTGCTTATATTCTTGATAATTGCCATTCTGACTGTGGTGAGATGAAATCTTAGAGTAGTTTTGATTTGCATTTCTCTAATTGCTAAATATGGTGAACAGTTTTTCATTTATTTTTCAATTGATTGTATTTCTTCTTCTGTGAAGTGACTGTTCAGTTCTTTAGCCTATTTATTGATTGGGTTATTTGTGAGGGTTTTTTTTTTTTTTGGTGTTAAGTTTTTTGTGTTCTTTATATTTCCTGGAGATTAATGCTGTATCTGAGGTTCATGTGGCAAAGATTTTCTCCCATTCAGTAGGCTCTCTCTTCATGTTATTGATTGTTTCCTTTGCTTAAAAGAAGCTTTTTTGTTTGAATACATCCTATGTATTGATTCTTGATTTTATCTCTTGTACTTAAGAGTCTTGTTAAGGAAGTCAGATCCTAAATGACATGGTGAAGATTTGGGATGACTTTTTCTTCTATTAGATGCAGAGTCTCTGGTCTAGTGCCTAAGTCTTTGAACCACTTTGAGTTTCTTGCAGGGTGAGAGATAGGGGTTTAATTTCATTTTGTTACATGTGGATTTCCAATTTTCCCAGCACTGCTTATTGATTAGGCTATCTTTTCTCCAGTGAATGTTTTTGGCGCCTTTATCTCATATGAGATAATTATATTTATATGGGTTTGTCTCTGTGTCCTCTATTTTGTGCCATTGGTTCATATGTCTGTTTGGGTGCCAATACCATGCTGATTTTGTTACTATGACTCTATAGTATAGTTTAAGGTCTAATATTGTGATATTTCCTGCTTCACTCTTCTTAATAAGGATTGCTTTAGCTATTCTGGGTCTTTTATTTTTCCAAATAAATTTCATGAGTGCTTTTCCTAGTTCTATGAAGAATGTCATTGAGATTTTAATAGGAATTGCATTAAATCTGTATAACACTTTTGGTAGCATGGCCATTTCAACAATATTAATTCTGCCTATCCAGGAGCATGGGAGATCTTTCCTTCTTCTAAGGTCTTCTTCAATTTCCTTCTTTAGTATTCTGTAATTTTCATTGTAGAGGTCTTTTATCTATTTTGTTAGATCAAGTCCAAAGATTTTATTTTATTTATTTATTTATTTTGAAGCTGTCATGAATGGAGTAGTTTTTCTAATTTCTCTTTCAGTGGATTCATCACTGAAGTATAGGAACACTTTTGATTTATGGGTGTTGATTTTATAACCTGATATTTTTGTTGAATTCACTTATGAGTTTTAGAAGTTTTCTGGTAGAATTTTTGGCTCTTTGAAATATAGAATCTTGTCATTGGCAAATAATGATACTTGGAGTTCTTCTTTTCCTGTTTGTATCTCCTTAATTTCTTTCGTCTGTCTAATTGCTCTGGCTAGAGTTTCAAAGTCTATGCTGAATAGAAGTAGTGAGAGAGGGTATCCTTGTCTTGTTCTAGTTTTTAAAGGGAATGCTTTCAAATTTTTCTCCATTTAGATGAATTTGGCCTTGGGTTTAGCATTGATAACTTTAATAGTGTTGCAATATGTTCCAATTATTTCTACTTTTTCTAACATAAAGGGATATTGTATTTTATCAAATGCTTTTTCTGCATCTATTGAAATGATCATATGATTCTTATCTTTAAGTCTACTGATGTGATGAATTACGTTTATTCATTTCTGTTTGTTGAACCAACCTTGCATCCCTGGGATGAACTCTACTTGATCATGGTACACTATCTTTTTAATATGTTTTTGTATGTGATTTTCCAGAATTTTATTGAAAATTTTTGCATCTATTTTCATCAGGAATACTAGTCTGAAGTTTTCTTTGTGTGTCTTTGTCTGATTTTGGTATCAGGATGATATTAGCCTTATAGAATGAATTTTGAAGTGTTCTCTCCTTTTCTATTTTATGGAATACTTTGAGGAATATTGCTGTTAATTCTTCTTTGAAGGTCTTGTAGAACTTGGCTGAGAATCCGTCTGGTCCTGGGCTTTTCTTGCTTGGTAGGCTTTTGATGGCGTTTTCTATTTCATTACTTTTAATTGATCTGTTAAATCGTGTGTGCCCTCCTGATTCAGTTTGGTATGGTCATGTGACTCTAGAAATTTGTTGATGTCTTCAAGGTTTTCTATTTTACTGGAGTATAAATTTTCAAAATAGTCTCTAATTGTCTTCTGTTTTCAGTCATGTCCATTGTGATGTTGTGTGATATTTCCTTTTTACCAGTTATTTTAATAATTTGAGTTTTCTCTCTTTTTCTCTTCATTACTTTAAGTGGGGGTTTATCAATTTTCTTTATTTTTTCAAAGAACCAATTTTTTGTTTTGCCAATTTTTTCAATTGTTTTTTTTTTTATTTCAATTTCATTGAGTTCAGCTCTGATTTTAATTGTTTCCTGTCTTCTACTGTTTTTGGTGTTGATTTGTTCTCATTTTTATAGGACTTTGAGTTGTAATGTTATTTTAATTTATTGTAATGTTATTTAATTTATTTGTTGACTTTTTATTCTTTTAATGAATGAACAATGAACTTTCCTCTTAGCACTGTCCTCATGATGTCTCAGAGATTTTGATAAGTTGTATCACTAGTCTCATTTACATCTAAATATTTTTTTATTTCATCCCTGATTTCTTCTGTTATCCATTCATCACTCAATAGCATATTATTTAGTCTACAGGTATTACAATAGCTTCTATTTTTTATTCTATCATTGACTTCTAATTTCATTCCATGATGATCTGATAGGATGTAGGGTATTATCTCTATTTTTGTGTATTTGATAAGAGTTGCTTTATGGCATAATATATGGTCTGTTTTAAGAAGGATCCATGTGCTACTGAGAAGAAAGTATATTCGCTTGTTATTATTTATACATGTTAAGTCTATATTATTGATTGTATTATTTAGATCTAGAGTTTCTTTGTTTAGTTTTTATTTGTAAGATGAGGTACTGGAAATCTTGAGGGATACTGTAAGTCTGCAGGGTAGAATTTTTGCTGCCTTAGATCCATACTGCTATATGGGAAAACCCATGAACAACATGAGAAACCAAGGAAATAAAGAACCCCAAGCAAACCAACATGCTCCAATAACAGAATCCACTGACAAAACAGTAGAAGAAATGTCAGAAAAGAAGTTTAGAATGTACATAGTTAAACTGATCTGTGAAGTGTAGGAGAGTATAAGGAGTGAAATCAAAGAAAAAGTACAAGAAGTGAACAGTTACTTCAATAAAAAGTTAGAGGTTTTGAAAAAAAAACACAGAAATTCTCAAAATGAAGGTATCGATAAACCAAATTATAAATTCAATAGAAAGCATCACCAACAGAATAGATCCCCTTGGAAGAGAGAACCTCAGGCAATGAAGATAAATTATACAATCTTGAAATAGGGTTGACCATGCAGAGAAGGTGATAAGAAACGATCAACAGAACATCCAGGAATTGTGGGATAATATGAAAAGGCCAAATTTAAGAGTTATCAGGAGAGATGAAGGAGCAGAGACTCAAACCAAAGGAATGCACAATCTTTTCAATAATATAATATCAGAAATTTCCCAAACCTAAAGAATGAAATGGAAAATCAAATACAAGAGACTTACAGAACCCCAAATGTACAAAATTACAGAGGACCCACACCAAGACTACGTTATAATGAGAATGACTAACACAGAGAATAAAAATAAAATCTTTTTTTAAAATTTTTTTTTTAGTTGTTGATAGACTTTTATTTTATTTATTTATATGCGGTGCTGAGAATTGAACCCAGTGCCTCACACATGCCAGGCGAATGTGCTACCGCTGAGCCCCAGCTCCAGCCCCTAAAGATAAAATCTTCAAGGCCATGAGAGGAAAAAACTAAATTACATATAGGGGGAAACCAATTTGGATCTCAACTGTTTTCTCAGCCCAGACCCTCAAAACTAGGTGGTCCCGAAATAATGTATTTTAAGCCTGAAAGAAAATGGATGCCAACCAAGAATTTTATAGCCAGCAAAATTAAGTTTCAGATTTCAAGATGAAATAAAAACTTCTCATGATAAAACAAAAGTTTAAAGAATTCACAACTAGAAAGCCTGCACTACAGAACATTCCCAACAAAATATTCCATGAAAGATAAAGTGAGAAGAAAATAAAAGTGAAAACTAGCAAAGAGAGGAACAATGCTAAAGAAACAGTCAATCAAAGGAGAAATCAAGTCCAATCAAAAACCAGAAATAAACCAAAATGACCAGGAACACAAATCATATCTCAATAATAACCTTGAATGCTAATGGCCTAAACTCATCAATCAAGAGACACAGACTGGCAGATTGGATTAAAAACCAAAACCCAACAGTATGCTGTCTCCAAGAGACTCACCTCATAGGCAAAGACATCCTCAGACTAAAGGCGAAAGGATGGGGAAAAGCATACCACTCACATGGATCGTGGGGGTTTCCATCCTCATACTAGACAAAGTGGACTTCAAGCCAAAGTCAATCAGAAGAACAAAGAAGGACATTTCATACTGCTTAAGGGAATTATACATCAGCAAGACATAGCAATCATAAATATTTATGTTCCCCAAAATGGAGCATCTACACACATCAAACAAACCCTTCTCAACTTCAAGAATCAATAGATCACAACACAAATGACCCTGGGTGACTTTAACACATCTCTCTCTCATGGGAATTTTGAAACATGTCCCTCATGAATATAGAGGACCCACTGTGAATGGCAACAGCACCATATCTCTTAACCTGTGGAGATACATTGATTATGGAGGTGTAGGTATCTAGATATTAAGACCTTTATTCTTTCATTTGACAGGATGAGGAGTTGAATTTAGTCTTTATTAATGTGATTTTCTCTAGAATATCAACAGAAAAATATACATCCATTTGAAGCCAAATTTCTGCATTTCTCCAGGCTCCTCTAAGCCCAGCAAAACCTTATCACTAGACTGCTGAACAACTAGCTCTATATCAGACTAGTTAGTTACATATAAACCCAAATCAAAATATTTTCATTGGACCATCAGTTGCTCAAGAACAAGGTTTAAGTTTTAGTCCTCTTTGTAGGTCAATTACATAGAGCAATACTTGTTTCTAGAATATATAAAGAGCCCTTAATACTCAATAGTTGGAAAACCAAATACTCAAAAACAATGGACAAAAGATTTGAATTTAAACCAAGAAACACAATGCACCGGGTGTCATGGCATAAATCTGTAATCCCAGCTACTCTGGAGACTGAGGCAGTAGAATTGCAAGAATTACAAATGGGACAATTTAGCAAGACCCTCTCTCAAAATAAAAAATAAACAAAAAGGGCTGGGGATAGAGTTGAGCAGTCAACCATCCCTGAGTATGCAAATCAATTCCCAATACTGCAAAATAAAGAAAAAGATATCATAAGAATGTGAAAAGACATTCTGCACCATTAGACATTAAGAAAAGGCAACATACCACAGCACACATTTTACAAGAGCTACAAAGACCAACCATATCAATTGTTAGTGAAGATATGGAGTAACTAAAACTGTCATGTCATGCTCTGTAGGAATCTAAAATTGTACAATCAAATGAAAAACTGTTCAATCTCTGAAAAGATTAGATGTATTACTACTCTATGAGGCAGGCTTTCTGCCTCTAAATATTAATCCAACAAAAAAAGAAAACATGTCACCAGGTGCAGTGGTGCACACCTGTAATCCCAGTGGCTTGGGAGGCTGCGGCAGGAGGATCTCAAGTTCAAAGCCAGCCTTAGCAAAAGTGAGGTGCTGAGCAACTCAGTGAGACCTTGTCTCTGAATAAAATACAAAATAGTACTGGGGATGTGGTTCAGTGTTTGAATGGCCCTGAGTTCAATACCCAGAACCACCTCCCCCACCAAAAAAAAAGAAAAAGAAATCATGTCCAAATAAAGACTTGTATAAGAATGCTCATTGCAGTCTTATTTGTAACATTCAAAACAGAAACAGAAGTCCATCAAGAGTCAAATAGATAAACAAACAAACTCTATGATGTCCATAAGATTAAATAGTACTCATCTCTAAGAAGGAATGAACTCTTGAAACGCAAAGAGCATGGAGGAATCACAAAATAATTACCCTGAGCCAAAGACGCCAGATCCAAAAATAAAAAGAGTATGCACTATATAAAATCATTTACATCAAATTCTACCAAATGCAAACTGATATAAGAGAGGACAGACACAAGTTTGCCTGGAGAAGACCAGATGAGGCATGGAGAGTCAGAGAACAGTGGATGGGGAAGGTCCATGAGGTTAGAGTGATGGATAGATACACCACCTTGAGTGGTGTGATGATATCACAGGTGTATACACATGTCAAAATGAGTAAGTCATACACTTTTAAAGTGTGCAGTTTATTGAATATCACTTCTACCCTTGACTTTTGTGGCTAATGGGGAGAACACAATTTGCTGGTTAATTAGAAATATTCCCCACCTATGGTTTATTTTTTATATTGTGCTGGCTTGGGTGTGGTGTGCCCCCCAAGGGTTCACTTACTGCCCCTAAGAGTTCACTTAGTCCTGAGTGTAAAAGTGTCAAGCATGTGGAACCTTGAAGAGGTGGGCGTACTTCAAGGTAATCAGGTCCTTTGAGACATGGCCCTTGAAAGGGATCAATGTTGTACTTGCAAGATTCATTTGTTCTTGAGAGAGGATATTGTCATAAAGTTAGGCCACCCCTAGTGTTTGGCTCCTTGTACCTGCTGCTGTTTCCCTTTTCTTTCTGCCATGTTGTGATCCAGGCAAGAAGATCCTCACTAGAGTCTGAAAAGTCAATCTTATCTTGGTCTTTAAGCCTGCAAAACTGTGAGCTAAATAAACCTCTTTACTTTATAAAATACCTAGCCTCAAATATTTTGTTATTGCAACAGAAAATGGACTGATACAGCTATCTTGTTCTGAGACATTCTGAACCAGAGAAAGGAAGACAAGGGAAAGAAGATTCCTGGGGATGAATAAGACTTAAGAGAATGATCTGTAGCTCCCACCACAGCTTCTGGCTCATGAGCTTCTCGAACACCAGCCAAGTTTCCATCTCTGGTCTTGATCCCTTAAAGCAAGCACATCTCACCCCACACAATCCCATTTAAACCCTATACTCACTACAAGCCTCAATGCCAGCTGCCAGTGACCTTGCTCGCCAGCCTCAGCCCTGTCTGCCAGACCACTCCTTTCACTTAAGCTCTGCTGGCATTGTGCCCCTCTGCAATTTCAGCCACTGAACAAGTTTCTAACTAGATCAGTGCTGACCTGACCCAGACCTGGCTCCCGGGGTCATTTTGCTTTCTCTGACATTTTCAGCCGAGTAAAAAAAAATAAATTACTGTATCTGTGTCCCATTAAAAATTACTTAAAATGTCTCCCCAGCCTTTTGAGCAAACACCAATAGAACTTTTTCTCCCAGCAGCCATTCAAAAGAGTTTTTAAGCCTAAGCCATCTTGCAGCTGCCGGGCTCCCCGCCTCCAAGAGCTCAGCACGTTTGTTTGGGTGGCTCTCTGGAATCTTCCAAGGTGAAAGGCTGAAACATATAAAGGCATCATAAAGGAATTCTAGAGGGCTTGGGCAGGATTACTCTAAGAATTTTATCCATCCACTTCAAGCCATTTCTTCTGTTGATCTTTAGGATTACTACGGAAACAGCCCAGGCTTTTGCTGATTTATTCCAATATCATCCTTGTTGGTGCATGGTCCTGTGGTACTACAAATGCGAAGGGCTCTTTTTTATTTCCTCTGGCTGGCTCAAAGTGGGATACTGAACTAAGTACAAAATAAGCCTATATAAGAATGAGAAGATTTACGGATTATAATTGATTCTCATCAACTAAGTTCAGGAGAACAGGGGGAAATAACTCTCATCTTCTTCCAACATGTGCTCAGGCATGGCCCACGAAGCAGAGTGTATCTCCTCCCTTCATTTAGAGGCGAAATGTGTGCTCATGTGTGTGTGTGTGTCTGTCTGTCTTTCTGTGTGTACATGGAATAGGCTCGCTTCACCTGGCTTGGTTAGTGGAAACTGTGCTAACTGGAGAGATTGCTGATAAATCAAGGGAATATTGAAGAGGCGAGGTAGAGCGTAGAAAGTGCCAGAGGTTATCAAAGTTGAATTAAATCACAACAATGAGATCTGGGCTGTCCGGTGCACCGAAGGCTTTACCTCTTGGGTTCTTGGAGAAGCATTAGCAAAATCATACTGCAGAAAAACGTTTTCTGCTGCCAGAATTCTTGGTAGGCAGTCATGTGGGGGTAATTGAGCCTTTGTCTGGCTTCAACTCCCTTCTCACCCTCGCACTCTCTGATTTCTGCCTGAATGGAAAGAACTATCGCTGCAGTTGGATCTTGGATGATTCTGTGGGGTGGGGGAGGAGATGTGCTTCCCTATTACGCCAGCAGGCACACAGCCATCTGACAAAGACCCCCCCATCCCTGGCTTACCTTTCCCTGCACCAAGAAAGAAAAAAGACAGGGAGGAAGGCCAGGTCAGAGATTTGGCTGATGTCAGGCCTTGTGCTGAGGGTGATTTATCCTTCAATGTCTAACTAACGTAATTCTCACATTGCCCCGTACAACAGGAATCATGAACTCCATTTTCACAGGGTAAAGAATCAAGGAGAATAATTTTCAGCATAAATATAAGCTCATGACAATTAAATAAGTTACTGAAAACTCACATCTTCAATATGGTGGGTTTGAGATTGTTTTTCACATCTTTCCAAGGGTGAGGAGTTGACTCTAGTGAGCAGAGGTGTGGTGGGCTATGTGAGGTTCGATATTATAAATTGTGAGATGGATTCTTGGTGATCAGTGATATCCAGGGCTTAGAGAAACAGAGACAGAGACAGAGAGGTCCTGTTCCTGAAACAGGAACTGTCATTACAATATTTTGGTGCCAAGTTTACAAGATAATGGGGACGAATAGATATCTTTTCACAATAGACTTTCATTTTTTAGGCTTGTTTTTTTTTTTTTAAGATGTTATTGAAGGCCAAGATTTAAGATGTTTAATTCTAGTTGGGACACCAATGAGATAAAAAATAGAAAAGCAAATCTGAGTAGCCAATAAAGGAAATCAAAAACAGAATTTGATCCATCTTGAGAGACTCACTGAGTATTTCTGAATATTTTTGAAGTAAGAACCAGGTCACTGCCAGAATCAAAAGCCTCTTGACTGGGGCTACAGAAGGCAGAGACATGACATGTTTGCCCAAATACTGGCACATGACTGAAATGTATTTCCCAAGCTCCCTTGCGGGGAGATAAGGCCACGGTCCAGGGGAAAACAGGCAGAATTGACACATCAGTCTCAGGTCTGGATCATAAAATCACGTGCAATTCACCATAAACCTTTTTTTTTTTTTTCCAGCTGGCAGGCACAAGAGACTTCTGAGACCATGTTGAAGCCATTTGTTAGACCTGGTAGAGCCACAGGGAGGGAGGAACCTAGGTTCCTGCAGAACACCGTGCAGGAGACTTGCTCAACTAGAACAACCAGCCTTGGAGTGCTGTGTGAGCAAGCCGATAAACAGTGCAGGATCTTCTGCTGTGGCAGGCAGCTAAGCCCTTCCTTGACCCATATACAAGAGGCTTCTTTCTGCTCACCTTATAGACATGACAATGTGAGGCCCAGAGCGCAGGAGCCACGAGAACGAAAACCACTCTTCTCAGAAAGGAAGTCTTACCTACTTCTGAGCCTCCAGGGATTTTTCTCTCGCACTTTGTGTCCCATCTCCAGGAAATGTGGAGTTTGGAAAGCATTTTCAATGATTTAGAAAGCAGAATTCAATCGTGACACCAAGTGGGTACCCTATGGAAAGGCAGAGTCATAAAGTAAAACATCCCCTGTCAGACTGACTGTGGAGAAGACCATAGTAAATTAACCCAAACTGGTGAAGGATCGGGTTTCTATGAAGTTTTATTTCAGTAAATAAAAAGTAGGCTAAATAACCAGAGACTGCCAGAAATTCTCCAAGACCTGTTTCTGTGAATACAAAAAAAAAAAAAAATTATTGTGGACCTGGCTTCAATTGCTTGGGTGAAAATGTGACATTTAAATTGCTTGAGGGTGTTTAAAATAGTATTTTTTTCCCCCTTCGATGCTTTAATTTTACCCTTCTTGCAGATGTGTTTAGTCTAGTAATAATTATCTGAGCAATGAGTAAATTTTCATTTTAGCTTCTGTCAAATATCACAAGTTCCAAATGTGTGGCCCTATATTTAATGAGGTTGAATTTAATGTGTTGAACTGGTATTGTTTTGATTCCATGGTGGGAGTAAAGGACATGAATGGAATAAGTTGCAACCTCGAGTAGATGATGAAGGGCGTGTCTTTTCTTAAGAACAAAAGAAACCCAGAAATAGAAGCAAGCAATGGAGTAAGGATTTCAGACAGGAGGGATTTATACCAAGAGCTTTGGTGCACAGACGCTGAAGGCTCTGAGGTCTTGACTGGTTTACGTAGTGTAGGTATCCAGGGATGATCACTAGAGCATGATTTATCTGTCAGGAGCAGGATGAGCAGCTCCGAGCTCTTCCCAGGGCTGACTCAGGCATTTATTTGCCCAGGGATGAAAGACAGATGAGACAGGCTGAGCAACCTATCTATCTGCACGGAAACTCTGTAGAACAGTAAAAATGAATTGCTTTCCCTTCTAACACACCAAGGAGACACCCAAATGAGGTGGCAGTCTCGTTCTTCTGAGCCAAAAGGCAGCATGAGTGGAGCCATGACCCAGGGTCTTTAAGACACTACAGTTTGTGTGTGACTGGCCCTTTAATAACACTGAGGCCAAAGAAACCTCACCCAGCAGAATTAGTCAGTTTGTTTTAGCAACTGCTTCCCCTGCTCTGGTCTCCCATTACTTGGTCTGCATTCCCCACATGCTGATCCCATCCTCCTCTGAGCCTGCCACGGTTCCCCACTTGTTTTTTATAATCTTCTGGGGAACTCCCAGTACTGAGCCCTGGTGGCCTGCAGGCCACCACTTGGGTCATGGGTGAAATCCAATGCCTTCACCCAGCTTCTCTGGTTGCAACCCTACCTGCCCCAGATTTCAGGCCTGCGTCAGAGGCTGCTACAGGAGGAGGGAGGGAGGTGACCCTGTTTGGTCATGCCCAGGCCAGCCTTCCCCAGGCAACTCCAGGCAGCTAAGAATAGTTCTGAATCTAGAAGTTGCTTAGTAAGGTTTCACGCAGAGGGCTGGATGCCCACTATTGGGTAACAGCCTCCCGCAGGTTCAGAGAAATCTCCTTCCATGAGTTAGGACATTTTGGATGCCAGAGATGAAAGCTTCGTTCAAACTAGCTTGAAATACAGGATTCATTAGCTGGGAAATGAAATGTGGAAGTTCATGGGAGCAGCTGGTTCCAGGGACAGCCAGACCCAGAAATGACTCTAATGCTGCTGTCAGGGTTCTCGCTCTGCATCTTCTAAACAGTGCATCTGCTGGACCGGCAGGATGTCTGCGAGAAGCCAAGACTGGAATCCTGATACATGGCGACTCCAGAAAAATTCAACCAGTCTTTCCTAGCAGCTCGAGGACAAAATGTCCAGACAGAGCTCTCACCGGCCATGTCTGAGACACACTATGAACTCATCAATGAACCAATTAATGTGGCCAAGGGGAAGAGAACACTGTCCACTGGCATTGGCCAGTCCTGGGCCACCAACCCACCACTGCGGCTGAGAAGCCCCAATAAGCCCTACTGAATGGGTTTTCCGAGTAGAAAATAGATTCCACAGTAACCTCCACTCTGCTATGCCTCATTGTCATTTTTAGTCCTTTTCTTAGTTGATGTGGATAAACACTTCTACCTTATGGACATACTCATTACCTTCCACCACACCCCATTGCCTTTCATCTCATTTGGACTGTTCTTTCCCAGATTTCTCTGGTCTTCTTTACCTTTCTGACCTCCTCACACACGAGAGCTCAGAGCTCAGAGCCTTGATATCTATTTTTCCCTCTCTCTCTCCGTCGCCCCTTCTTCCATCTGCACTCCATCTGTAATCTCACTTCACCTTGTGACCTTAAATGCGATTTATTTGCTGAGGGCACCCAAGTTTTTATCTCAAGTACCGTCCTCCCGTGAACCCCAGGCTCTACCCCTCCATTTGGATGACCTGCAGGCATCTCACACAGACCTCCACCCCTGGGATCTTGACCACCATCACCCCCAAACTGCTCCTCTGACCCCTTCTCCTTGTTATTAACCACACCTTCTTTCTTGCAGTTGTTGTGGCCCCAAATGCCAAAGAACACGTGTCTCTACTCTCTCTTTGTGCCACATCTAGATCGTGTGCAAATCATGTCATTCCACCTTTAAGACAAGAGTGGGACCTTTGCTCACCCCCTTTCACTATTGCCAGTCTGGACCAAGTCTCGCCTATGTGACCACAACTGCCTCCTAACGGGGCACCCATCTGTGCCCTGGTCCTCGTTTAGTGTTCCTTCATCTCAGCAGTCAATTGAACCTTGTCAAAATCCTGAGTGGCCCTCAACTCACTCGTAGTACAACTCTTGCAAAAGTCTGCAGAGCCCTACACCCCGCCTACATCACACCCTGCCTCCTGTTCCTTCTCAGATGCCACCTACTATCCTGCCCCCTCCCTGGCTCCAGTCACACCAGGTTCCCTGCCATCCCCACACTCACCAAGCACAGTCAGGCCTTTGGGCCTTTCCACTTATTGTTACCTCTCCTGGAGTCCTATTCCTTCAAATCTCATCCCTCTGTCAATCAAATATCCTTTCTCCCCAAGGTCTTTTCTGACCTTGCAAGAACTGCAAACTCATCTTGCCTGCTGCTTTCTAATTCACTCCTCTGCTTTACCTATGCCAGTTCTACTACCTTTGTTCATTTAGTTTAAATGCCATCACTTATAATATTGGATTTTTATTTTACTCGTTTGCTTATTTATTTCAGTCTTTTTCCTCATCATTGGACTTCACAAAGGAGGGTGGCTTTGTCTGCAGCAGGTTCTGTGACTCTAGCACCTGGTGATAAGCCCTCAATCATTTGTTGAATGAGTATAATCCGGTGGGTATAATCGGACCCCTGCTTCACTGTGGTGGCCTTCAATCCTCACTCATCTGACTTTCTGTCCTCCTCCTGGACAGTCCCCCAGAGAGGACAAGGAGGCAGCACAGGGTCAGCAGGCTGAGGCCAGATGGCAACATCCGACCAGCAAAGGTAAGGCCAGCCTGGAGAACAGGACAGCAGGCACAAGTGGGCGGGAAATCACAGTCCAGTCATGGGGTGGGGCCCAGTGGGAGGTGGTAGGGCAGAGCCCTTTGGAAAGGGTGACCTGGTTGCTGTCGGGGGCAGAAGCTCCATGCCACAGCCCTCTGCTGGGTGAGCACAGGGTAGATGCCAGGTCTGAGAAGGACAAACAAGGCAAGAGAAAGCACGAAACACACCGAGGTCAAAATGGATTGGAGCCAAAGAACAACGCCCAGTGAGCTTGACTACTGAGGCAGGACTCTGTCACCCCCTCTAGGCAGCGCTGACGGGAGCTTCGAGGACACCATGCTCTACCACAGGCCAGCACCTTCTCTAGTCCTGCAGCCTCTGCTTTTTGTAGCTCTTACTGGACAGGCTGCACCTCTGGGGGCAGGACCCCCAGTTGCTGGTTCCGGCAAGTCCAGAAGAACTTCTAACCGGCCCCACACCTCTGAGAGACACAGGGGAGTGGAAAGCAGGGCCACACCACCTGCCCCAGCTTCAGCCAGGCCCCTTGCTTCAACAATACCCAGCTCCCACACCCAAAACAGTTTTTCTAGTGTTACAGAATTTAAGGGTAAGTTAGGGGCCCTCAAGTTCAGGGTCCTCATTTTGGTCCATCGTAAGTCGGAATGCCACAGGTTGAGTTGCCCAAGACTTCTACCTGGCCGTGGCCGTGGAGGGGACAGGCTTGGCTGAGAGTCCCTCAGGCACCACCATGCTGTGGAAAGTGGTCTCCGTCTTGGAAGGCCGTCTCATCACGGCCAGGCCTGGTGCTCTTCCTGTCATCTAGAAGCCCTCTAATGCTCTGGGAATCTGCCATGTGCCAGGAAAAATAATGAAGCTCTGCTGTGGAGGAGCCTGTTTACTTCACCACCCCCCCCCCAATGCTTTTCTCTCTGCTCCCCCATTTCCTGATGGGATCAGGTGAGGTCACTCCTCAGACAGATGAAAATCCCTGCCCTCCCAAGCTGCTTTCTCTCTAAGCTCATTATCTGACGGGTTTGTACCTTCCCAGGGGCTGCATAGAGGAGGAAAGGTAATTAAGTGTTTTGCTTAAATGGCCTTTTCAGTCGACAGAAATAGCTGCCCAGGGATGCAGTGGCCTCTCCTCCCTGGTTCTGTCCTTGCCATTGCTGGGCTGCAGGCCACAGATGATTGCCAAAGGCACGGGAGAAAACCAAGAATGAGGCAAAGACCAAATGGTCCTAGGGCTGCGGCCCTCCCCCAGAGAATCCCAGAAGTGGATCATCCGTAGGCAGATGAAGGAGAGGGAAATTGCTCAGAGGACCCTGCTTGTGTGCAGGTCAGCCCTTCTGTGCATGGTCACAACCAGATACATACAGACACTTGGGTGCTGGTGTCCCTAACTGGGAAAAGAAGAATCAGGATTTTTCTCCTGCCCTGCATGGACCTCTGTTAGACCAGAATCCTAAAACCAAGTACAGTCATTAATGATGCTTAATGTCCCTGTTCAGCCCCGGGCAGCCCCTTTTGCTCAGAGAAGGCATCATTGGAGAGAAATGCTACTGGCTGCATAGAGTCCTTGTAGGCAGGTGATAGGATGGGGAGCCAGGGGACAGGGCGCTGTATGAATGACAAGATAAATCAAAAATCCTTCAGATAAATGGATAAAATGTGCATTTCCACATAAAGTAGAATGTGGATGCAAAAAGGAGTCTTTATAAACATACTCCAAGAGAGCAGGAAAGGCAGAGAGAACACAGTGAAAAAGAAAGTAAAACAAAAGATGAGGATGGGAATTTTCAAGATTGGAAATCACTGATAATGTTGTATGAAGCTGCTTAAATCAGACCCCAAAGAGTTAAGTCCAGTCTTAGCTCCTGGCACCTCCCCGATAAGTCCAGAGCACATTCAGCATCATTGTGCTAAAGATAATGGCAGCCTTATTACAACAGAGTGCTCCATATACATTAGTGCCCACACAATGTCACCTGTCTGTGAATTCAGCAGAATTTTGTTCACAGAATAATACAGGATTGCCATTGTTACAGCCTAGAACTGTATGCTCATTAATAGAAACCCAGTATCACTGGCACTTCTGTGCAACCCGTAAGTCCCAAAAAAGGACTCATTATGGAATGTGGCCCCAAAGCCAGTAATGGCAGTCATTACAAGAGCGCACATCAATATCAAAGGATCTGTAATTATTTTTACATTTTCCCTCACATCATCAGTGGTTTTCTAAATTGTACGCCTCTCTTGGTGTAATCATATGTCCTTATAGCTTCTATCTATGAGCAAAATTTCAATGCAATCTGTTAAAAATTGCAAAGATATTCCCACTAGAAAGTTTATTAGTGACCGTTTTGTTCCAAAATTGAACATCAAACTATAATTAAGGTGACTTTACTATCAGTTAATGGAATACTAAATTTAGCCTAAATCAGATCAAGTCTTTCAGAATTTATCTTTGGAATAAATACATAGAATGTAAAGTCTCTCTTCATCTGTATATCAGGTTGAGATGGTATAAGCTGGTCACCCAAACAAGGAAAGTAGAGAAATTGACACAAACAGGCCAGCTCAGTGGGGAAATAAATTGTTTGGCCAAATTTGTGTTTATTGCTGTAGGAAGTTCTAGTCTCGCCCATGTCCAGCTCTCCCCTCCTTTCATAGGTGGATCATGTGACAAGCTCTAGCCTCTGAGGTGGCAGTGCATGTGCTGTGGTTATTTCTGGGGCAAGTTGAAAAAGAGTATGTGCCACGTGAACCCTTTACCTTCCCCTCCGTCAGTGTTCCTGTGAAAACTCAAACCATTTTGTACATTTTGATGAACTTTTCTGTGCACACATTATACATCCATAAGAAAATGTAAAAATAAGAGGTACCCCCGAGTAAATTCTGCTCTGTGGGGATTATTCTGATAATTTTTAAATAAAAAAAAATAATAGTAAATTATCAGAATAATGAAATTATTCTGATAATTTTGCCATCTGGTGGTTCATTTCACCAGGGTGTGTATTTTTGTTCATGAAATAATTAAATGAATGCTTTCTCCCCAGGCCAGATCACAAAAGAGAGGGGAGACCAGAGCCTCAGTTGGAAAGTCAGGTACACAGCGCTTATAGACAGAATGCTTTACAGAAAGGACCAAAGAGGAAAGAGCTGAGCAGGCTGCTGTCTCAGGAAAGTCAAGCCTTGGCCTGATCCATGACAGGAGTGGGGGCAGCCCAGAAACACAAACAGCACTTCAGAGATGTGTCCCCCTCTCCCCCCTGCCCCCGCGACCACCACCTGATGCAAGAAGACATATTACATCTCCATACCAGTCGAGCTGAAGCCTGTGGGCTTTCTAACCTAGAGGGACAGTATGAATTTTCTGGGCCAAGCTGTTTCCATCAGCTGAATGAGATGCACTTGGAGAAGAAGACAGTGGATCACTGTTCAGTTGTTGAATACAAGCAGTTGGGACACTCAGCCCAGCAACGGAGATATGAGCAGCACCTACTACAGTTTACCCTTGAGCTGTTCATTTCCACTTGCTTCATATATTTGAGTTCACTCCATACATACATGGCTTCCCCAGGACCCAGGGTTGCAATTCCTAAGGGAACTCACAAGAGAATTGCCAGCAGGACGAACTTTAGCCCTCACTGCTGTAGCTGCTTCCAAGGCCATCATTGATAATCATCATGGTTCTGTACTATAACCATATTGGTCCATTTTCTGTTGCTATAATAAAATACCTGAGGCCAGATAATTTATAAAAAATGGAACGTAATTTAGCTAGAGGCTGGGAAGTCTAAGAATATGGTACTGGTAGTATCTTGTCAGGGTCTTCTTGCTGCATTATAACATGGCAAAGGGCACCAAGTTGGGACAGAGACAGAGTGCTGATCTGGATTTTTTTTTTTTTCACTTCTGATAAAGCCACTTATACCATCATGGGGGCCCCACCCTCATGACCTCATCTAATCCTAATTATCTTCCCAAAGTGCCGCAGTCTGGCTGGGCACAAAATCACGAGCCATTCAAGCAGGAACAAACTTTATTTCCAAAACTCCTGCGAATGCCACGCACACGGTCTTCTCCTGGGACACACTACACCAACAGGAACTCCCTCCTCCGGAATTCCCTCCTACCACACTTCCCCAACCAATGGGAACTCTCCAGGAGTCCCGCGAAAGCTCCAAAGTAGCAGGGAGAGCTCCAAAGTAGCAGGCCGAAGTGGACAGCAGGGGTCTAATCTCCAGTTGAATGCACAACTTAACATAATCATATCATCTCAATGGCTTGCTGGCATCACCTTTCAACCAAAAATGCCATGCTGTCATTCCTACTTGGCTATGGCTCTGGCACCAAAGCCCTGCCTCTAAACACCATTAACATACGAATTGGGGGGTTGAGTTTTCAACTCCTGAAATTTGGGAAAAAAACAGTCAAATCCTAGCCACCACCAGTTCCAGATTACCATTTGCAGGATCTGAGCCATTTTAGCATGCTCTTGTCAGGCACTGTTCCAACCGCAACTGAAACTGAGCCAGAGGACACCAAGAACCATCTCAGAGGCTCACGAAAATGTCCAACATGGGCCTGCCTGTCCCTAGTGTAAAGCAGCAGAGGCAACACCCTCCTGATGACCAGGACCGCTTGTTCCTCCTGGTAAATGTCGGCATAAGGAAACCTACATGATAGAGGGGCAGCCACATTGTTACATTTACTGGGATTCTGCTAGGGTGAAGTTCTTGAATGTTCCCTGAGGCCCAACTGTTAGGGGCTTGGTCCCCAGGGTGGTGCTATTGGGAAGTGGTAGAGCCTTTAAGAAGTGGGGTCCAGTGAAAGGCCCTTAGGTCCTTGGGAGCATACCCTAGAAAGCTATCACGGGACCCCAGCTCCTCTTTTGCTTCTTGGCCATGAAGTGAGCAGTTTGTCTCTGCCGTAGGTCCTGCCCTGATGTGCTGCCTCATCACAGGTCAAAAGTGATGAGCCAACCAGTGATGGACTGGACCCTCCAAAACTGTGAGCCAAGATAAAACCTTTTCTCTTGATGAATATATCATCTCAGGTATTTTGTTACAGTGACAAACATCTGACTAACAGATCCCAACGGTGTTCTTTGTTAGAAGCAGCCACCTCCAGAACCAGGATATCTAAAATCATGTGAATAAAAGATAAATTTCTTCAGTCAACTATGGTGATAGAGACAATGAACAAAGTTACCTCTACTTCCTGGAGCCAGGTTTTTGTTTGTTTGTATGCAGTACTGGGGATCGAACCCCATGCCTTGCACATGCTAGATAAGCACTGAGCTACATTCCCAGATCTTTTTAATTTTGAGACAAGGTCTTGCTAAGTTGCTGAGACTGGCCTCTAATTTGCTATCCTCCTGCTTCGGGCTCCCAACTAGCTGGTATTACAGGCATGTGTCAACACATCTTGCTTGGTGAGTCAAGTTTTCTACCTCTTAGAGATTCAGCCATGTAATAGCATGAGTTTAAAAAGCCTTCTGAATCCTCTCGTGCACATTAGACTCCCTTCAAGCCAGTGATTGAACGCTTCTTTAGGGAACTTTACTATTCTCAGGCAAACAGTGTCTGAATGACATGCAGCAGGGTAAAAACAGTGAATCCTGAGGACATGTGCACACTGCTGCATAGCCTTTGCCATAAAGTGAGGGTTTAGTCTAAAGAGATGTTAAGTGTGACCCCATTGTCACCGAATCTGATGCCCCAAGTCCTTGGATAGTGTGAAGGCCGAGGTTCTGTGAGTAGGAAAGACAAGTAATCACACAGAATATGTGTCAGACTCGGTGAGTAGGAATCTTTTCTCTAACCAGGAAGGATAGGTTTGCCACAAGAGCCTTGCTGATCTGCTCAAGGAGTTCATCTTGTTGAACTGACAGATCTGACGATTAGCAGCAGCAGAGTCAGCCTGGGAGAGAGGAAGCCCATGCCCCTGGGCTTGCTCTTCATCTCCATATCTGCCCGCACGGCTGCTCCACCCATGAGTCCTTTGCTGGGAAGCCAAGAACAGGGGCTCACATCCCCTGGCCAGTTCCTCCCATCTGGTTGGTTATACTTTTGCTACAATGGCTCATGGGGTGCATTTACACACAACCCCAAAGATGGGCATCCTTCAGGACCTCTCCCACAGGTCCATCCACATACTTCTTCCCAGAATTTTTTTGTCCCCACTCCTCCTATGCCCCTTTTTGGTTGCTTCCCAGAGCCCATGTCTGTTCCCACCTTGACTCACTTCTCTTCCTCTACAAAGCGGGCAGTCAGAGGAAACTGTGGTATGAAGTTATATCCACGGAAGGGTTCCTTTTGTTCAGTGATGTTTTTCAAGGTCACAAGAGAAGCAGGAGTGTCGCAACAGATTTCCATCTTGCATCAATATAGCTAGCTGATTCAGGTGTGAGCCAAGCTCTGTTTTTCTCTTCCCTCTCTGATCACAAGATAACCCCCTATGTGGCAACAGGTGTGAGATGAGGGAAAGACATAGGTGCAAAGTAGCAGGTTGCATGGAAGGCCAGGCCACCTGTTTATGTAGCCTATATGTCGCCTCCCGACCAGCTCAAGTCCAATCCAGGTTGTATCGCTTCAGTCTTAAAATGCAGTATCTCTGGGCCTTCCTGTCTTTTATCTTGTTGGGGCTAATAATTCTCAGCTCATGAAAGACAGTTTGGCATGTGGGCAATTTATAGTCCGTCCATCTTTGGATGTTCCGTCTCTACCACTACTCAATAGCAGGGCAAGGGATGTTTTTCAAATGGCGTGTGTAGCACTCTGATTTAAATGTCATGACCTTGGGCTCCAGAACCCCAGAGTCTGTGCTGGAACTCTCCTTTGAGACTTTTTGAGCCACTCTAGGACCACTGTATCTGCAGGATCACATAGTTCAAACAGCAAGGATGCTTGTACTACAAGGACTTGTTTTACTCTGGAGCCAATTCAAAACTAGCAGCCTTCCATTCCCCCTTGGAAAACGAGTGAGAGAAATATTCTCAAGTGCAGAATATATCACTTCCCAAACTCAAAAGAGTTTTGACAGTTGCGGTGCTTCTCTATGTATAGTCATCAGTGCCAAGTATCTACTTGTTTCTGACTTTGCACTTTACTAAGAACACGGGGTCCCTTATTTTGGAGGGACCACCCTGGCATGCCCCAGATGGCAGAATACTTATAGCCTTTAACAATGTGGCAGGACCCTGAGTCTTTGATGAGCTTATGTCCCATTTTATGAAGCATTTTTTCTTACTGAGGCACCCAGAGTATTTGACCTAATGGATCAACGTTCTGCAGAATGTCAGGGCAGCCTAGGTCCTTTCAGAATATCTTAGGACAGAGCGCAGAAGAACTGACATATCTCTATGAGCAGATCATCACTATGCACTATTGTCTGTCCTAGATGAATGATAACTGCTTTTGTTCCTCCTTCCTGATAGAAAACAAAGCCCTCACCAGATCAATATCTGCATGCCTCATACCTAAAGGCTGTGATGACCTTCTCAGTAAAGATGGCGCTTCTGATAAAGCAGCTGTGATGGGAGCCATTGCTTGGGTAAGCTTTCCATAGTCCCTTGTCTTCTCCATGATTCATCTGGTTTTGGAAGGACTAGACTACCAACTAAGCTCTTCCTTCACTTTATATAAGTCACTTAGTGTACCAAGGACCTCTCTCATTTGTTCCAGATACCATACTGCTTTTGCTTTACTACCCTGATAAGGAAAGGCAGTTTCAGGGGCCTCCACTTGACTTTTCCTACTATAATAACTCATTCCACAGGTTAAGAAACCAATAGGAAGATTCTGTCAAACTAGGTATGTTCTTACTGATTATATATTCAGGCATTTGGGGATGACCACCAGTTGATCTGTGGACCAAAGATACCCACCATCAGATGGTCCGTGACTCTATGTATTACTTGCCCTATAAAAGCCTTTCACTAATTGCAACATGATAATGGTGCTTTGGGTCTCCCGGAATCCACATGAATTCAAACTTTTAACCAATAGCTATAGAACAAGCTATTCTTAAGAGGTTAGTTATTCAACTACATGACCACAGGTTCCTTAAAGAAAAAACTGGGGACAGCTCTAGTGCACACACTTGCCTCCGTGTCACAGAATCCTTCATTATTAGGACTTGGCCTTTAACCAATGGGTTCTGTGTCTGAGTCTAGGCCTGCGTTTGGGACTGGGCTAATAGATCACGAGTTTTCACTGGGACTTTGACCTTCTGTTTTCTTTTTCACTGTTGTTCCCTTCTGATGCCAGGTTTATAATGTGAAGCCCATGCTGGCACTATAGATATTAGGGTAGAAAATAGGTGTAGAAAAGATACAGTTTGGGCTGGGGATATAGCTCAGTTGGTAGAGTGCTTGCCTCACATACACAAGGCCCTGGGTTCAATCCCCAGCATCTCACACATACACACACACACACACACACACACACACACACACACACACACACACATATATATATATATTCCCCAAACTCCTGGAAATATTTTCTCCTACCTAGGTTTAGTCTGAAAGTCTATGTCCCCTCAAAGTTCATATGTTGAGATCCTAACCCTCAAGATGATGGTATCAGGAAGTGCAGGCCTTTGGGGTGGTGATTAAATCATAAAAGCAGAGCCATTCCAAATGGGATAAGTACCTTATAAAAAAGACCACAGAGAGCTAGGTAGCCCCTTCTACCACGTGAAGACACGTGAAAAGATGCTATCTATGAACCAAAGAGTAAGTCCTCACCGGACACAAATTCCACCTTGATCTTGGACTACCAGGCTCCAGAACTTTGGTCATAGGTATGTAGTGTGTGGTACTTTCTTATAGCAGCCTGAAAAGATCACAACGACCTTTTCTGGAACACCTTCTCTTAACATCACAGGCTGAAATACCAGAATGTAAAGACAGAGAATACTGTGGATTTTCAGCAGCTGACAGATTTGGAAGCAAAAATGACAATATGAGTAATGGTTAACATTGGGCAAGTATATTACTAAACATTCTAAGGTTTATCCTTCATTCTTTTATTTAATCTTTACAATCTGATGAGAGATGTTTCTTCACTTTGTGGATGGAGAGGTAACCAGGATTCAAATTGCCTCCCTAAAGTTGTTTATGACCACCCGAATAGAAAAATCAACAGAAAGAGAGAGAGAGAGAGAGAGAGAGAGAGAGAGAGAGAGAGAGAGGAGAGAGAGGGATTCAAGCTGGTGATAATTTGACCAGGGGAAGTCAAATTCTCCAGAACTCTTAATTTACAGACAGTGCCTATCTAAAAAATTCCCCCCCCCCTTATGATTCAAGCCAACCTAGTAATGCTAGGAAATTCAAAACTCAAGAGATTGCATTATCTAACTGAATGATTTCTCATTGGAACACCTGCCATGTACTGAATCCTCGGAAAAAACACACCATACCGTCCTGAACAGGAAGGGGTCACAGGAGTCCCCGCAGCCTGACTGGACACCAGTTTTCAAACCGAAGATCTCAACCCACTTTAATAGATTTTGACTCAGATTTTTTAAAAATGAAATAAACCACAATTAAGGATAATATTCCTAAGACAGAAAACTAGATAGATAGATAGATAGATAGATAGATAGATAGATAGATAGATGTCAGACTATATACCTTGTAGCTACAATAAATATTGGTTTGTGAAATTTTGTTACTTCAGATTAAGTAAAATGTATTTTTATTATAGGTTGAGGTTAAAAAAAAAAAAAGAAACTCTTGAAAAAAAAACCACATAGAACATATGTAAAATTATGCTCACAAGCAAACAAGCCAAACAGGCCAGCCTCCCATCAAGGGGCAAAGTAGGCCCTGAACTGGCATAATCTAAAAAGAAAATTGAATGACTAAAACAGAAGCAAATTCCTTGGCTATCTGAGATGACTATAATTATAAATTATAAGTATAAATGTTTCTATAGCCTAAAGAGTCATTTCCCTGAAAAGTAGTGTGGGGAACATTACATTTCAACAACAACAACAACAAAGAGCCGTTTAGACCTGCGGTGACCGTGACCTTGTCTCATGGACCTAGTAGAGACAGGCGTTGTGAGAGCATGAGGCCTTGCCCATCATAAAAGACCTGCTCCCACCTCCACTCACACATGCTGAGCACCTATCTCAGCATAAAGTGGGTTGGAGAAGACGATGTTAGTGCAGAGGTCTTCGCTGCCAAGCTGAACGTGAACAATAGTGTGTGTGTTAGATTTTCATCGCTGTGGCAACATATCTGAGAAGAACAACTTAAAAGAAGGAAAGATTTATCCTGGTTTATGTTTTCAGAGGTGTCAGTCTATAGTCTCATGTCACTGTGAGCTTGTGGAAGAGGAGGCAGAACATCATGGTGAGAAGCATGTTGGGGAGCCAAACTGCTCCTCTCATGGAAGCTGGGGAAGAAAGAGAGAGAGAGAGAGAGAGAGAGAGAGAGAGAGAGAGAGAGAGAGAGAGAGACCTACCCACTTTCAGGGCAGCCCCCAATGACCTACTTCCTCCAGTTTGGCCCCACTTCCTACAGTTTCCACCACCTCCCAATGGTCCATTCAACCATGAACCAATCAATGGTTAGTCCGCTGATGAGGTCAGAGCCCTCATCATCCAATAGCTTCCCAGGAGCCCCACCTCTGAACATTACTGTACTAGGGACCAAGACTTCAACACAGGAGTCTTTCAGAGGCATTCCAGATCCAAACCATAACACATAAGGACCCAGGAGGCTCATGTGGACTTGAGATACCTGTGATTGGTGCCTGAAGAAGGACTTTCAAGACCCCAAATGTCATTTCGTATTCCCAAGTGCCACTGTTTTGGTCTGCTATTTAGTTGGCCACCTAGATACCCAGGATTTCTTAACAATCCACTCACAACAAAGTTTCCTGACTTGAAATGTATTCTACTCCAGTCAAAGAAAAAAAAAAAGCATAAAAGGGAAAGGAAGAAACTTATAAGTTTTCAGCGCACTTTTCACTCAGGAAGGGCTCTCTATGAGTCATACTTCATATTAAATGAACACCTTCCTTCTGAAAGGTCCTGAGAGCTTTGCTTTGCTTATCGCTGCCTCCCACATGGGATGCACCAGCAAGAATCCTGGTTAAGGACTCCTTAGGGGCCCAGAGCCTAAAATAGGGGTGGGTCAGTGCGCCTGGGGAAGAAGGATATTCATGCTTCTATCCATCCTAAGATGCTGCACTTGCAAAGTCACAAATCATTTCCATAGCAGGCAATTTCATGCTTGATTCATAAACCAAAGCTCTGAGCTGCTGGAATGGAGGAAGTCAAGTCACGCTCTGCGATGAGAAGCACATTCAGAACTGATCTGCAAAGTGGGCTTTAGAAAAACAGTCCGGGAGTTTTATCCAGAGCTTGCCTGGGTCCTGTCCTTACCCGGAAGGGTCTTTCCTCCCACTCTTCACTGGCCTGGTTTCTTCTCATCCAAAAGCCTCCGCATAAATGTCACCTAATCAGAAAGCTCCTCACTGACCACCCTGCCAGAGCAACGTCCCCCAACCAATGCTTCCAACACATCCTCCTCTTTACCTTGGAAGCTCTGATTGCAATGAATAATTACATATGCTAATTGGTATGCTCACCTGTTTAATATCTGCTTCCCCAGGTGACTGAAACTCTGCGATAACTGTGGGTTTTCCCTGGACACCCAACACCTGGCACTCAGACGATAGGGAATGCTTGTTTCAGTAGTAAATGGGTCCTCTTTATAAAACTGAAGAGGCTGGGGGTGTACGAAGTGGGAGGGTGTTTGCCTAGCATGCATGAGACCCTGGGTTTGATCCCCAGCACCACAAAAAAAAAAAAATGAAATTGTGTTGTCTGTATTTTACCATTAAGCAATTATTTTTCCTTCACTTTTTGATAAGATTATATTATTATCAAAATATTACTTGTTGATATACATAGGTTCACAGCAACATTATTCACAATAACCAAAGGTAGAAACAACCCAAGCATCCAGTGAGGGATGAATGAATGCACAAAATAGGGACATTCAGTAGGAATACTACTGATGGTATTCAGCCTTCAAAAGAAATGGAATCATGATACAAAGTACAAGATGCACAACCTTGAAGATAGCATGCTAAGTGAAGAAGCCACATACACAGAAGGACAAATACTACATAATTCCATTTATTTGAAGATTACATATTTTAACTACAATTAAAATTGCAATTAATCAATTAAATCACAATTACAAATTTTTTACCTACAGTGGTCAAACTCACAGAGACAGAAAGCAAATGGTGGTTATCAGGGGTTGAGGGGAGGGAGCAGCAATGAAGAATTGTTCATTGGGTGCAGAGCTTGGGTTTGGGATGGCAGAAAGAGCTCTGGAATGGATGGTAGTGATACACACCGTAGTGGAGTTTATTTACTTATAATGGAGCCATACACTTAAAAATGTTGAAGATGGTAAATTCTAGATCATGTATGTGTATTTTACCATGCTTTTTAAAAACAGATTTTCAAAATGAATTTTAAAATATCAAGTGTTTATTAACCCACAAATGCATGTTTTTTGTGTCATGTTAGCATGGTGCATATTTTATATATTGGAGCATGGTGCATGTTTTATATGACATATAACTACTAAAAATGTTGGCCACATACAAAAGGAAAGTTTTGCATTCTGCCTGAAACTCTGCGATAACTGTGGGTTCTCCCTGGACACCCAACACCTGGCACTCAGACGACAGGGAATGCTTGTTTCAGTAGTAAGGGGAGCTTGCCGATTTCCTCTCCTCTGATCAGAAAGCCACATGTGGAGTCCCATGCCCCACACATGGCAGGTATTTAGAAATAAATACTCACTGGATGGACAGATAGAGAATCTTGAATCAAGAAATAGTTTTGAATCATATCACACTAGTGTATTCTGAAAGATGTGTTTTATTCCCGAAGAGTAAAAAAAAATCACAATTTTATTCTTAAAGACAAGTGTTTACAAAGTAGCTCTGATGATTGTCCATGCTGTACAGAAAGATAATCAAGGCAGAGAAGGTTCCATGCCTTGATTAAGGGTGCACAGCTCCAGAGCACAAGGGTACAAACCAGACACCATGATTTTAACCAGTGAGCTCTACTAGTTCTCCTGAGGAGAAACAAAAAGAGGGGAAATCAAATCCAGATTCTTAACATTTAAATCAAGTTATTGTCGACATTTTGGCCTCTTTTGATGGACACATGTTCACTCCAGTGGGCTTCTGTGTCTTCCTCCAGTTCGCATCTAGTGTCACCAGGTGGAGCCTGCTCTTGTTTCCCAGGGTGCTGCCCCCCTGCAGCTGCCATTAGAGCCTTGGCCAGAGGTCCCCCCACTCCCCCTCCTACACATTGCCTCACTCACTCTTCCTGTCACAGAGGACAACTTCCCTTAACACTCCACAGTTTCCAGAAGGATGCATTGTTCTCAAATCCCCATTTTGGAGTTCCAAAAGACCTCATTTCCTCTTGTTTTTCTTTCCCCTTCCTTGGGTAGGTAGGAGGACAAGATCAACTCTTCCATTCTCCTTTGCTCTAGTTCACTGTCTCTTAAGAAACCCTAGAAAGTATAATGAAAGTGATAAGGCCACCAATCTCATCAATACAAAAGCTTAACCCCACGTGCACAGACCCAGAACGTCAGCGTGGCATGGACAGCGATGAAGGCAGAGGGGGGATGTAGAATGTGCAATGTGGAAAATGAGGAAGGAAGTTGTGGAGAAAGAACTACACCCCCAAAATTTTTGAGATGACTGGCACAATGGCCTGTCACATCCCAGTGGCTCAGGAGGCTGAGGCAGGAAGATTGCAAACTCAAGGCTGGCCTGGGCAACTTAGTGAGACTCCTGTCTCAAAATTAAATGTTAAAAGGGTTGGGGGTGTAGCTTAGTGGACAAGCACTTGCTTAGCATGCATGAGACCCTGGGTTCAATCCCCAGTAATGAAAAAAAAAAATTTTTTTTTAAGAGGAGGAAGAAGAAAACAAAGAAAAGCTTTGCCTGTACCCAAAAATCTGATTGAATTGGAATTTTTTCAGATAAATATGTTTTATTATTGATGTCAAGGCAGGTCAGTTTGTATGTAAGGATAGTTCCTTCAAGTAATTTAAACAGAAAAATGAAAGGATTCAAGGAGGGAAGGGAAAACCCGGGGTTTACTAGCACTCTGCTCCCTTTGAGATGTAATTTATCACCATTGTTAAGGTGTCTGCCTGGTCTCCATTCTTTAAACAAGTCTAAGGGAGGCTTCCTGTGCCTGAGAGAAATGGTATTTGTGTTCTTCTGGGCAGACACCTGCAGCTTTGTGCTGGTATTTAGATTACACTAAACAGACCTTCCTTTTTTCCCCCCTCTCTGAATTCTGGCCATCCCCTGACAATGCAGACCAGTTCTCTGTAATGGTGAGACAGCTCAGTCACCAGAGGGTCTGGCCACAGGAGCCTGGGGCCATTACACACCTATTCTTCAGGATCAGATTCAAAGTGCTGGCAACCTCTCTCCTGGTCTTTGAGGCTACAAAATCTTAAAATCACCATTTTGATGTCTTTCCTTTATTTTACTAGCTGACTTTCAAAAGAAGAAACAAAAAAACATAGAACATCAGAGTGGAAAATGCAAACAATGGAAGGAAATGATGGAGACACTATGATATTTTAGCTCTTAGGAATGGTGCAACTTTAGTAAATGAGTCTCAGACCCTCCCCCCCTCCCCACCACATAACAATATTGAGGTCAGAGGAGAACACTGAAAGGTGCAGATCTCATCCAAAGAAAAAACTAAAGCTTTTACTTTTGCTTGATGCAATTTGCATCTCTATTGTCAATCTTCAACAAATAAATTTCAGGGTTTCCGAAAAATCAGAAAATATCGGGTAAACTAAGTTTTAAATAATACGCTCAATATTTCCTTAAACCTCCAGATCCCTTGTCAGATGAAACACTTCTGAACTTAAGGGATTAAGTCTAACCATTAGTCTGAGAAAGCAGGCTATATGTACTATTCAAAACATATACAAATACAGGGCAAGTTGTGTGTTTGCTGTACTTGAATCCAGCATGCCCTGTTTTTTGTTTTTTGTTTTTTGTTTTTTGTTTTGATCCCCTGTATTTCTACCCTACCCCCAATCCTTTTCCAAGTCATCTGCTTCCTTTTTGCAGTCACTGTGTTGGTTTTCTCCAGGAACCACTGAATACAACTTTCACGAAGAAAAATTGAAAATAAAGTCTCACTTTATTTGCAAAATGAATAAATTGCAAATAAAGTCTCATTATGCTGAAAGTAATGCCTGATTTTGCAATATGAAGTTGACCCAATGACATAAAAGGGAGCCATCCTTAGAGCATTGGAAAAACTTCTGCAACGATTTCACTTATTGGGAAACCTATGGCAATCCTGCTGATAAAGGCAGGGAGCAATATGGTGGGGGAGGCATGGTGTAGACAGGGAGGCAGGGGAGGAGGAGGAGGAGAAGTTGTTGGTCACATGGCACAAAGTTTCAACTAGATAGAAGAAATAACTTTCTTGAAATCCACTGCACAGCATGGTGGCTATAGTTAAAAACAATGCATTGTATATTTCAAAACTGCTAAGAGAATAAATTTCCAATGTTTTTACACACACAAAAAAGGATAAGTATTCCAGGCTATGGGCATGTCAATTAGGTGGCTAATTCACTTAGCTTAATCATTTCATATTGTCATACCATAGCATCACATTGTATTCTACAAACATACACGATCACAATTTTGTTAATTTATACTCCATCAATCAATAAGATTGAAAAACTCCTCAACTTGTTAGTTAATGGCTTTTGAGTATCCCAAGGGTAGAAAGGCCATTTCCAGCCCCAGGAGCTCTGGGAAAGGAATCTCTAACCTCTGAACTGTGGGCCTAGGGTAAAACCTTATGAGACCCTGGCTCTGAACTTTCCCCTTGAACTTATGGATGATGGAGCAGACTTGGCAGACCTGACAGCACCAGATGATCAGGCAAAGGAAGGCTTATTGACTGTGTGGACCCAGCTGAGTCTCTAAGACAGTGGATGTTGCTGGGCCCAGGCCTGTGACTTACTGGGAATGCTGGGAGATGTCAAACAAGCAAAGGGCATGTGACTGCACTTCTGCCATCCTCCTGAGAAGAAAAAGCGGTCAGGCCTGTTGCACCAAGAAAAGAAGTGAAACTAGGCCAAAAACCATGTCTGGCTGGAGCTCAGACCCTCCCATTTGTAGAAACTAACACGAGTCTGTTGTTTTAAATCTTGAGTTTGGAGAAAGTTTGATAGAATATTGAGACAATAGCTTAGTGATAGACATCCTGTTGGGCTTGCCCTTGGGGACACATTTTGATCCACTGCACTGCAATTATACTTAAGAAGAAACTTGAAAGTTAGAAGGCACTGGAAGAAGAATTAAAGAACCTGGCACCTGTTCTCTGCCCTTTCTCTATTGTCGCCCTTCCTGAATCTCACATGCTAGATGCTTAAACGGAAGAGATGTGTCACATGCAGAAGAAGCCATCCTCCGTCTTCCTTTCTTTGAACTCTAGAGGCCTACCATATTCCCTGAATCCCCTAAGGCCTAACTGGTAAAAAAAAAAAAAAAAAAAAAAAGTCTCTGTTGATGGTTTCTGGGCTGTTTCAGGGCTGGTCTGCCTCACTCACACTACCTTCAGAGAGTGAGAAGAGGCGGTTCCAGAAAAAGACTCTAGGTGCAGTGTTGAGAGCCACAGCCGAAGGGGCCCCAGCAAACTTTCAGACTGCCAGCTGATGATTGGCTCACAGCAGCCCCAGCAACATCTAGCTGATTGACTCCTCTGCGGTGATCTCATTGGACTGTTTCCCTGCCCTTTCAGGCCACGGAGCTGCTCATTGGGGGACTTTTTTGGCTCCGCCCACGCAACCCAGCCAATGGGCCTCAAGAGCAGGAGGATTGTGGGAGGTGGAGAGGCTGGTGGTTGGGGGAGTGGCTTGTGGGAAGCCGGTGGTGGCAGTTGGGCTCTGAGGGTTTTTCCTGAGGAGCGGGTTTTGTTTGGTATGTGTGGTTCTAAAAATAAAGTTAGTTTCTTTTGACAAGTGGCTCCTGAATTGTGCCCAGCCAGACTGCTGCAGTGCAGATGTCATCACAGGAAAGGTAGCTGCTAGTGAGGCAGCCACTTGTAATGAAGTCCTGTTTCCAGTTTCCCACTGACATTGGTCTGAGAAAGCACAGCAATAGGCATTCAAATGATGAAGACCCACAGAGGCAGGGGTGTGTTAATATGTAGCTCATCCCAACCCCCGGGGCCCTTTTTAGCTTCTGTCACCCTAGGGCCTTGACTGATCCCACCTTCTGGCCTCTCCCCTTGGAATGGAAGCAGCTCTAGTCAAGGGTAGAGTTTCGTCATCTTTGATGCTACATACACTTCCCAGGCCTAGAGCTGCTTTCTGGGCTAGCTATTTCTGGCTGGGTTGCCCCACCTGTTCCCCTAACATACAATATTTCTGAATTGACACAAAGATCATATTTGTTTTTCTGAAAACCAAAATTTCTACTGCTACGTTGTCCTAGGATTTATCTTATTTTTTTTCCTTAAATCCTTCTACCCAAATCCAGAAAACTTTCAATCCTCTACCTTCTGTATTCTAAAATCTTCATTTTATGACTTTCCCCCTATTTTCTCCCTTCATTTAAAACCCACGCCAATTGGTATTTTCTTGCTTCAATTGTAGTTTACTCCTCCTGAAACCCCACCTGTGCGATAGAAGATTTCATCAGTGAAAGCCACTAATCACCTTGCCCCATTCTGTATTGAATTATTTACGCCACCCACGCTGCTAGATTTCAAGGTTCCTCAATGGCCAGGAACTTTGCAATTTGTTTGGTTTATTTTCTCTGCTGTGCAGTTCTGTTCATTCACTACTCCAAACAGGGAATAATGAGGAAATAACAATGTGAAACTCAAAGGAATAAAACGATCCTTTTCTTCAAAGGCACGAGAAAAATTGGGGCATTATGAATTATTCTGCTGCTTTTCACTTCCACGGTGGCACAAAAGTGGACGGGTTAGCATTTTGCTCTGGGTGAGTCTGGATGTGAGCACAAAGAGGGCTGGAGGTGGAAGAAAGGAGGTGAGCTAGTCCCTGGATGGGGAAGAGCCTGCTTCCTGGGAAGATGGCCACAGTAAGCCCAATGAGAAGTGTTTGGCAAATGCCATGGTGCAGTATGGGCTTCTCAGTGACCAGAAGGACAGGCCAAGGGCACAAAGCCTTTTTTCCTATGACTCTCCTGACCCCAACCCATTCTCCCTAAGCCCAAGCTAAGGACTCACTGACCAAGTACCCAGACCTGGCATCCTATCCTATTTTGTTCTTGCAGAATCTTTCTTTCCTTAAATCACTGAAATTCTTAGTTTCTATCAATTATTATAATTAACTTAAATTTACTAAGTTGCTCATAACTATTTAGACTCTGATCAAATATATTCTGAATCTTAAATAAATGAACTCATTTAATCCTCACAATAAGCTGCAAAAAAATGGGTGTTATTATTATGAGTCATCCTTATCCTAAATGTTTGGGATCAGAAGTGGTTTAAATTTTGGATTTTTTTTTTGGGGGGGGGAATATTTGCATATACATAAGGAGATATCTTAGGAATGACCCTCAACTTGAAACAAGGAAGTTCGTTTGCTTCTTATACACCTTCTGCATGTAGTCCAAAGGTAATTTTCTTTAAATTTTTTTAGTTGTAGTTGGACATAATACCTTTACTTTATTTATTTATTTGTAAGTGATGCTGAGGATCAAACCCAGCACCTCTCACATGGTAGGTGAGCACTCTACCACTGAGCCAGAACCCCAGCTCCCCCTCCACGGAAGGTAATTTTTAAAAATATTTTTAATAATTGTGCACATTAAATAAAATTTTGTGGTGTGGAGTTTTCTACTTATGGTGTCATATCGTCAAAAGGGTTTCCAATTTTAGCTATGTGTGGTAGCACAGGCCTATGATCCTAGTAACTTGGGAAGCTGAAGTAGGAGAATCACAAGTTCAAGACCAGGCTAATACCTAGCCTCAAAATAAGATAAAAAGGGCTGTGGGATAGAGCACTAATCTCTAGGATATATAAATAATTCAAAAAACTTAACACCAAAAAAAAACAAAATAATCCAATCAACAAAGGAGCTAAGGAGCTAAATGGATACTTCACAGAAGAAGAAATACAATTGATCAACAAACATGAAAAATGTTCACCATCTTTAGCAATTAGAGAAATGCAAATCAAAACTACTGTAAGATTTTTATCTCACCCCAATCAGAATGGCAGTTATCAAGAATACAAGCAATAATAAGTGTTAGTGAGGATATAGGGGAAAATGTACACTCATACGTTGCCAGCAGGACTGCAAACTGGTATAACCATTATGGAAAGCAGTGTGGAGATTCCTCAGAAAACTTGGAATGAAACCATCATTTGACTCAGATATCCAATTCCTTGGCATAACCCAAAGGACTTAAGATCAGCATTCTATAGTGACGTGGCAACATCAATGTTTACAGCAGTTCAATTCAAAATAGCTAAACTATGGAACCAAACTAGATGCCCTTCAACAGATGAATGGATAAAGAAAATATGGTACATATACACAATGGAATATTACTCAGCCTTAAAGAAGAATGAAATTATGGCATTTGCAGGTAAATGGATAGAACTAGAGAATATCATGCTAAGCGAAATAAGCCAGTCCCCAAAAACCAAAAGCCAAATGTTATCTTTGATAAGTGGATGCTGATCTACAGTTGGCCCAGAGGGGGTGGTGGGATGAAGGAACTTAGGTTTGCATAAAGGGGAGTAAGGGGAAGGGTGGGACTGTGCAGATGGAAAGGATGGTAGAATGAGACATTATTACTCTGCATACATGTGTGATTACACTACTGAACTGACTCTGCGCTACGCACAGCCAGAGGAAGGAGAAGTTGTGCTTCATTTGTGTATAATTTGTCAAAATGTATTCTACTGTCATGAATAAATAATTAGAAAAAATATAAATAAATAAATAGATAGATAGATAAATAAGATGATTTGGGAGCCTACTTAAAAAAAAAAAAAAAAAAAAAAAAGACTGTGGGAATAGTTTAGTGGCAGGGGGCTTGCCTAGCATGTTCGAGGTCCTAGGTTCATTCCCCAACATCAGAGAAAGAAATGTTTCAGATTTTTTAATATTTCAGGTTTGGGAGTTTGGGATTGGGTTACTCAATTGGGTTACTCTGTAACTTTGTTTTACAAATGAGAAACTAAAGTCTGAAGAGCATTCATAACTCACCCAGTTACAAATCCAGCTGAGACTTGGTACCAGGTGACCATATCCCCAAACCTACACCTTTTCAGTGATTTGCATTTCTCTTGCACAGTGGCTGATCTCAGTGAAGTCTTTCAATGGTGTGGCTAAGATTTATGAGGATGTTCACTTAGTAAAACAGTCATCCTTTTAGGCACAGAGCTTCTTAGCACTCTAGAAAGCCTGATGCCTGTATATGTGCTCAATAAATACCGGTTGGATGAACGAATGAATGTCCTGCTTGTACAGTAACCACCTTCTTAGCCCAGAATTGCATCACTGGGCAGATCCTATCTTAATGGGACTTTGTCATGATTTCCTGGAACCCTAGAGGAGCCCAGGACTTTCCCCAGCATTAACTAGCCACTACATTCGTAAAGTACAAAGTACATCCATGTGCGCAAGGATGCCTTTACTTCTCCATAGCCA
Source organism: Callospermophilus lateralis (assembly GCF_048772815.1). Taxonomy (NCBI): domain Eukaryota; kingdom Metazoa; phylum Chordata; class Mammalia; order Rodentia; family Sciuridae; genus Callospermophilus; species Callospermophilus lateralis. The sequence continues at coordinate 28,985,419 of NC_135320.1, forward strand.
AGCTTAATGATCTCTCTGCACCCCCACCCCTACCCCCACAGATAAAAAATTTAGTCTGGCCAATTCATGATCATTTTTTTCTCAAACACTTTTGGATAAAGACAGTAAATTCAGAATTTCCTCTGGCCTTCTGCTTCCCTTCTCCTAGAGAGTGATCTAAGTTCCTTGGAGAGAAACATTTCTCCAATAATACTGAAATTATTTCCGAAGAAGGGATGTTCCAGTCCCTGCTGCGTGCTTGGCCTGGATAGAAACGGACATGTGAGGGTCACGTGGTCAGCACAGCGCTGCTTGGCCCAGGTGTTGATCTGCAGCCCCAGGGCCACCATCAGCTCCTGGGAGAGGCCAGAGGCCAGGCTGAGCCAGAGCCTCAGGAAAATTCCAGTGGCATCTGGAATTTCTGCAGGGATACCTCAGATGCAATTACATCTTCTGAACTCTTTGACTCAGAGGCCAGGTGTAGGAAGACCCTTCTCTCCCAGGAAACTGTCACTGATCATAACATGATTTTCCTGCTTTGTGGGAGTTATCAAATCACACTCACTGAGCCAATGAGAATTCAAATCACCCTAGACCTGCATTCCTGTATTCCTGTTTTTCACCCTACAAATGTTAAGGGAGCAAAGAACCCCAACATTTTTGTGACCTAACAATTAAAAAATATTTCTGATACAGAATAGAATCCAACCCCAGAGCTTCCTGTTGCCAGGCCCCCCCTCATCTGTGGCTGTACCATGCCACCACAGACGGGAGATCAGACTGGCTAAAGGCATCCCTTCTTTCAAACCCTCAGCCTAGAAGTGATACCTTTCATTTCCACTCATGCCGCTCTCTCTGCCAGCCTCTTCTGCCCTTCCCACAGATGACCCAGTTTCCTGGTATAGTTACCAGGGCCTCTGTAACCCAGTCACTCCCAGAACACCATGTCTCACCAGCGCCAGGTGGAACCTCACAGCTGCTTGACAGTCTGGGGGTTCAGAGTCAAATATTGGTGACGAATGAACATAAGTTAGAGTTCCTAACCCTCCTCTAACTTGCTGTGTGTCCTTGAGCACCTTATCAGCTTGTATGTCACAACTGTAAAATAGATATGATCTCCAACTCAGAGGGATATATCAAAATACAACTAGAACATTTAGCACAACCTTTGGGTCTGTGTAAGTTGTTAATAAATGTTAGTTATCATGTTTATTGTCTCCTGGTCAGTGTAGAAATGAGAGCTCTGGGCTGGGGATGTCCAGATGGGGGTTCTTAGGGAAATCCCTCGACCTCTCTGCATTCCAGCCTGAACCTATGCACAATGAGAGTTTTACTAGATCCTCATCTTTAAAGGTTCCATGTTCACCAAGAAGGTGTGGTTTGCTTGGCTGGTCAGCCCTTTTTTTTTTTTTTTTTTAAGGGTCTGCATAAGAAGACTCACCTCAAAGGTTGAGGAACCTGTGGAATTGAGCTTGAGGCGACCCGACCGCTCGGCAGTAGCCATGACATTTGTGACCCTCAACATTGTATTTTAATGCTTAGAACTCTAAGTGTCCTGTCGCCACTAATTTATTGGGTATTCATTGTAATTATCTCACTTGTAATGAATTCATTTGGTATTAATTTCAATGTCATATGTACAGTACTTTCATAAGAATTACTGTATGATTCAGCATTAATTTACTCTATCTTTAAAGTAAAATGTTAACAATCAATTCATATTACTCGGTTCCTTAAACCACTGGCGGAGCCTTTATTATAATTATTATTATTTATGAACTGCGCGAGGCATTTTCTATTAGCACATTCACAAGTTTCTCGTGACACCCCCTTCTCCTATCTATACATCACTGTTGCCTTGCCAAATAGATTTGTGGAATCAATACCTCAGTGTCCTTATCTTTAAAGATGTCACCTTGTGTTTGCAGCTGTTAGCCCATCGTTACATGTAAAGATTTCTGAGCGGCTTCTGTAGCAATGAAACGTATCATATTTTTGCACCACATTCATCTCAAGGGCCATCAAGAGAGGAAAAACATCAGGTTCTTTGCTATTAAACTATGAAAATATTCTCTTGATTGCTTAACACACATTATCACAGGATAGTCGATTCACCAGTAAACAAAATCGTGTTTTTAAATGTGAACATTGGAATGAGATTACCCTGAGAGAAATGATATTTTAAGGCATGTGATTTCATAGGAGTATATCTGGCATATAGCCTCAAATATCCTGATGACAAGTGAAAAATGAAAAACAATACAGATATTTGTCACATTATTCTAACCAGGTACTGGATATTGAAAATATACAGCCCATCAGTTCTCAGGTACAGATGGGGATGAAAGAAACAAAACACACCAATCCTAGACAAAGATATTCAGAAAAGAAACTGGAAACGGTAAATCATTATACTACTAATACTTCTTGAACTTGACCTTAAAGACCTCCACAGCAAAAAAGAATGATTTTTAAATGGGTCAAACTATGAACTTAATTTATGTAGGGTCTCGAGGCATAAACCCATGGCAAGGGTGATATACATATACCATTTTGAGTTAGACAACTCAATTTTATCAATTCTGTTCCTATTTTCGACATTTGATTAGGTCTTCAGTATTTAATCCCCAAATCCCAAGAGCAAATGTCTATGTCTATTGAATTCTCTTGTATTCTATGATGGTGGTATTGGTGTGTGTGTGTGTGTGTGTGTGTGTGTGTGTGTGTGTGTGTCTGTGCGTGCTCAAGACGCGACCTAACACAGGGCAGTGAATAGTTTATTATAAAATACAAGATCCCTATTAATTCCCATTCTTCTTGGTTTTTATCAGGAAGACAGTGTGAGCCCCCCGTGAGTTCATTTCACTCTTGGGGTGTGACAGAATATATATATGATGCATCATGCTCATTTCCTTCACGCATTCGTTGACCTACACTAGAACAGGCACGATATAATGGCTAATGGATAAAAACACAACATGACTTGCTTATTACTAAAGGTTTATTTACGGCTGGCTTCATGACCTGTATCCATTAGTAATCTCTCAGTTTCTTACAGGGACATTGGTAACAACACCTGATGTTTCAAAACTTCTATGGAACTTCAATAAAAAGATATTGCTTTGCTCTGCTTCTCTACTGCCTTCCTGAGATTCATTCTGAATTTTATCCCTACTTAAAAAAATAAAAATAAGTACGCTCTTTTTCAATGGGATTAAATTCTCATGATTTGATTTAGTTTTGAAATGTGCACTCACTGACCTAGAATGGAAAAAAAAAAATGCAGCTAAATGTTGTAGCTGTATTTCTTCTTATCTACGAAACTTAAATCCATCTTTGCTGGGCTTAGTCTCCGGATATCAAGCTAGTTTAGCTTCTGTGAGGTTACTACATACACAATACGGAATCAACCCAATGTCCATGGCATCCAGCAAAGAATCAGCATTGACCAAGCATTCCTGGGAGAAAACAACTGCAGTGATGAAAAGACTAATCAGAAAAAGCCCTGAAAGAGCATTTATTGATAAGGTCTCACCTTTCAAGTGCACAAGTAAAAAGTTCTCTTTCAATCAAGCCTTCCATCTGGGTGGCACACAAAGGAGCATCAAAACCTCTGGTATTAAAGTTTGCAGGTCCGCAGGGTATAACCCTGTACAAAATCATGTTCAGGATTTGCAAGAAAGAGCCATAAAGCACTAAGGTCTTGAAGTATTTTGTTCCTTAACAGGAAAGTGCTTTTTGTGTCCAGGTACATAAAGTTACATAGAAGACATCTGTTCCCATTAATAGCTACGATTTGCTGGTGGCCATAGTGTTCCGTAGACTCCAGTGCTAAGTTGTGGTTTACAGAGGATTCAGAGGATAAGTTAGGCAGAGCCCAGACCAGAGACCACCAAAGACCTCTAGTGTGCGGTCAAGGTCTTCCTCATGCAATTTCTCTACCTGGGAAGGTGAGTCCCAGGAACTTTTGAAAAACAGAAATTATTTTGAAATACCAAAATATACAGTTGATTGAATAAATTTCTTCACCATCTGTGGAAGTTTGCAAGGGCTACTATAAAAAAGGACCACAGACTGGGTGGTTCACACAACAGAAATGTACTGTCTCACAGTTCTAGAGGTTGCAAGTCCAAGGTCAAGGTGCGAGAGTTGGTTCCTTCTAAGAACTGTGAGGGAAGGACTGTGCCAGGCTGCTCTTCTTGGCTTGTAGACAGACAGCCACCTTCTCCCTGTGTCTTTATATTGTCTTTTCTCTGCACATGTCTGTGTGCACAGTTTCTCTTCTTAAAAGGGCACCAGTCATATTGCATTAGGATCTATCCTAAAAGTCACATTTTAACTATCTGTACAAAGACCCTGTCTCCAAATAAGGTCTCATTCTGAGGTAGTAAGAGTTAGGGCTTCAACAGAGGAATTGGGAAGGGGATACCATACAGCCTATCACACTGTCTCATGTGTGTTTTGGTTTCAGAAAGCATAAAGTCACAAGGTTAGTTTTTTGTTTGTTTGTTTGTTTTGGTTTTCTTTATTAAGGAAAAAACAGAATAAGGACTGACTCTGGGATAGCTAGCTAATGCCTGTTTCTTTGTCAACTCTTTTAATCTCTGTAAAAAAGAAAAAGAAAATAAAGGATTACTGGGGTAAACTAGAACCAGAAGGCCACAGCATTGAGGTAGGTCAGCATGAGGTGGGCAAATCCAGGCTGTAGCACCTGGGTCAGCACAGTGGCTGGTTGGTGAAGCCTTGTAGAACCTGGACTAATGCAATGCAGGCTCATTCACACCATGGCAAATCTTTAACAAAAGCCTCCCTAATAATAGTGGTAATAACACTAAATGACATGAACTATGAGGCCAGGATCTTAGAAGAACTAGCCTTCAGTTAACAGGTAAAAGAATGATGGTTCCACCTTGAACTTAACAACCTACAAGAAGAGACTGGTTTTTCTTCACATCACTGAGTAGCAAAGAAAGCACTCAGGCAGTCCTTTTGAGAATGGCATTTTCTTCACTAAATATAATGTCAGTAACAAGAGCCCCCAGCACCATTCAGACTTTTACTTTATTGCAATGCTGGGGATCAAACCCAGGGCCTTGCACATGCTAGGGGAACATTCCACCACTGAGCTACATCCCCAGCCCTCAATCTGGATCTCTCTCTCTTTTTTTTTTTTTAATATTTACTTTTTTTGTGTAGTTGGACACAATATCTTTATTTTTACTTATTTATTTTTATGTGGTGCTGAGGATCAAACCCAGGGTCTCACATGTGCGAGGCAAGCGCTCTACCTCTGAGCCACAACCCCAGCCCTCAATCTGCATCTCTTGAATTCAATGTTATGTTTTGTTTTGTTTTGTTACTTTAGTGTTGGTTTTTGCTGGGAAAATAAAATGATCTTGAAATCTCTGGAGATTTACAACCTAACACATCTAAAGAAACCATAAATTGTCTTTCTTCCAATCTGTCAATCTTTTCTTACATTTCTTTTCTGCACAAAACATAGAACAAAAATGCTTAGGAACTATGGGAGTGGAGAAACAAGGTGGGAGAAACAATTTCCTTTTAAGGAGAAGGACAGAGACTTCCTTTTGAAGATGAGAAAAAATAGATTAAAAAACTTTGAACCAGGAGACTGTATGAAGCATAATTTTTAAGAGGAGGTTTTCACTTATTAATGACAGAATAGACTTATGGTCACAGTTCTCCTGAGAAAGCACAAAATAGATCATCTTAAACTCACCAAAAGCCCAAAACACCATCTGTTGCTATGTTGAAACATTCGACTGCGGGGGGAGGGAGGAAGATGGCTGATAAACTGGAAAGCACTCAGACCCACACATATGCACTCTGCTCCCTCTATATTAAAAGCCTAGAGAAAAGGAACTTCCTGGATGCCTTTTGGAGATGCTTGAATTATTCTTTAAAATATGGAAAGCACATAAGTGGCACATTTATGTGACTTTATGGAAGCAAGATAGAACAAGCAAAGGCAGCAGAGAAGTTTGAATTAAAAAGAAATATTTTAATGCTGTTTGGAAAGGATTTCCCTCCTTCAACCAGATCACCATTGTCGGATGGCCGTTCATTTGTAAAACCATAATTAAACTATGATTAAACTGAATGTAAATTTAAACCAGCCTCTAAAACAATGCATGGCTTGCCATTGCCCTTACCACCCCGTTTCAAAAATGTTAAAAAAGATTTTCCCCGGAAATGAATTATTAAAATTAAAAAATCGAAAACACGACAAAATTATCACTGTCTTTATCTGGGAGGTCTTTTAGCACCAGCAGCCACTGTCTCTATGCACCAAATGGCCCCTTTGAACAGTAAGTGTGGATGAGCAGAGAAAGGGTTTGGGTAAGGAAGGGACGGCTTGGCTTTCCAGATCTGTAGGGCAAATGCGGTTCAATTAGTCATTTGGACTTTGATAAAGAAAGGGAGCCTCAGAACTCCACCAAACGTGTTGGCTTTGCAGGGGGAACCGAAAACACTCCCCCAGGCTCCGCCGCAGTCTCTCCGGGTTGTCTCCGAGACATCAAGCGAACCCACACTTGCAAAGCCCACGGGAGTAGTCAGCACAGTAGCTGACAGCATCGTCCCGTCTATGATTTTTATAGGAAGTGCGAAGTGGCCACCCTGGTTTTCCGGTCGACTCCCCCAACTCCGAAGCGGGTGGCTGATGAGGGGACTCCGGGCGCGGTACCAGAGGCGGCCGGTAGACGGCGCACCAAGCTACCGACTTAGCCGAGAGAGCCCTGAGCGGCTGCGAACCGCGAGGCAGGCGAAGATTTTGATTCATAAAAAACATAAATTCTACTTGATGAACAATAATAATAAAGGAAATTGACTACTGGGCACCATAGAGATGAATTTTTAAAGCCCCGAAATCAAGTTATTTGAGATTATTTAATTTAATTTACTAAATTTGAATAACTGTGCGATGTAATGGTGCATGGCAGGGCACTTAGGTTTTATAGCTTCTAAATGCTTCTCTTTAGGGTGATTGCCGTCAGTTGCATGGTCGCCAGAGAACCCTGTCCCCGTCTCCAAGCTGTGTAAACAAATTGAGGAGAGAATAATTACACACTGGGAGAAAGGCAGGGACAATCTATTGAGGGCAGAGAATGCCCCAGCTACTAAATATCCCACTTTCACCTAATAAACTACCTCAAAAGTACTCAAACATCAATGCTAAAGACTTTATTAAAATGAGCCCACAGCCAAGCCTAAGCTAAGCACTTTTCAGGTGCTTCTGGTAATAGGCTCCTCATTTCTTAATGAAACAAATAAGATCTGTGACCATATTATGAGCCCCTTAACATTTTTTAAATTGATGAATATATATTTCCATTAGCTCCCCCAATAAAAGATGAGCACATTGAAAGAAAAACTAAAACTTTGATCAAAGACAATTTTCTGGAAGCAGATATATAAAAATGTAGCCCTTACATTCTCCTCAGTGTGGCTCCTGTGTGTTTGCATGAATGGGTGTATATATATTTGCATAGAGGGAGTTGCACACACACACATTAATTCAAATATATCTATGCATGTGTATACATAGAGGAGTATACATGCTGTCTGTGTACCACTCTCCTCTATTGTGTTCAGCATAACTGATTTTGGCACCAGCTCGTTAGCACTTTGGAAGGGCCTTCATTAGCACTGGGATAGTATCCAAAAAGAATCCAGAAAAATCAACACATGGCTGCTCTTGTTCTCACGATAAATGACAGCTTTCCTGGAAAACAACAACAGTCAAGAAGCAAAACAAAAACCAAAAAGCAACAAGAATAGCAATAACATGAATAGAGGAAGTCAGACATCACTACTCAGATTTTTTTAAAATTTGGGGTTTTTTTTTAATTCATTTTTTACAACTGTCTTCCTTTGTTGCTAAGCCTATGGATATTTTCAAACAATTAAAAATAGTTGTATGATTAAAAAATAAACAAAAGTTTACAAAGAACCCCAGGAAAAGACAATTATGCGGGCTGTTGCAGACGCAAACATGTTAGGGATCTGTATGGTGTAAACTGTCCAATAAACCACACCAGCCCCTAAATGGAGGGCTGTCCATTGAAACTTCCACACGGCTAATCCACAATTCTTTGGTACCAGAGTCCTGAAGAGATAAGCCTTTCTTGGAAATCAGAATCTCCTTAATTACTTGAAAAGTCTCGTCATGAAACTGCTAGTAAGAACTCAGATTGTTCAGATGCCATGAGAATGTGCAGTGATATCTAAACTAACCAAAATCCAGTAAAATCCAGGAGGTGTGGATCTACATGAGTATGGCCTTACGTCATGCCTTACTTTGTAGATAATGCATCACACTTTGAACAAAAGCAATAACCAAACTACAGACGATATTGACTCAAAGGATATATCGCACTTTTGGACTTCAGCTGTCAAAACAATAGTGGAAAACTGAAGTAAACGTGGACCTTCAAGGCTGGTGACTCTTCACAGGGGAACAGCCATCCCCGTGGGTCTCAAGAAAAGAGAAATAATCATGCTCTTTACTCCTTTGATTCTGTCTCCTTAGTTTCTCAGATTCTCTCAGTTGTTCCCATTGGAGGATCTTGAAATTTTTCAAGAAAATAGGAAAAGGAATAGAAAATAGTGAAACTTTTTTTTTTTGGGGGGGGGGAGATAAGTACATAGAATCTTTAGGCATGTGCTCCAGAAAAGGAAAATGATATGTGCAATATGGGCTAGAACAGTCTTCACAGGGACTCCTCCATGATACAGGTGGTAAGGTATTAAGGAGAAGAAAGCTGGATGAGAACTGGTAGCAAGAAAAAGCGTATGAAAGAGTCAGATCTTAAATTTAAGACATCTTAAAAGTGTGACTCTAGAGTAATTCAAAATATGGAAAGAGCCAGAGATGATGGATCACAGCAGAGAAGAAGCTAAGTATCTCCAAATTCATTCATTCAACAAATATTTATGAAGTGCCTCTGATGTGATGGGCACATATCAATCACTAGACATGCAAAAGTAAGTGAAATATTTCTCCACACTGCCTTCCTTATTAGAACGATGGCCACCATTTTGTCTGACTTCAAACTCAATCAATGCACAAAATTCTGTAACCCAAGAGGCAGGAATTAAACACTTCATGAATCTGTGGACTGAGGAAAATTGCGCCTCAGAGCTGAGTATTCCTAAAATGACTGTCCAGCACCTTAAACTGCCTTGGAGTTATTGGTAGGCAAAATGAACCTTCTTTAAGGGGCTAAGCCATTTTTCCAAACTACAGCTGAAGTATCTGTTGACAACGGTTTGTCTTTACAAATGGCTCCATTTCAGCCTATTGCTGATAATTATTATGAATAAACTAACACAATCTCATGTTTGACAGAACTGTCTCACTCTCCAATAGGGGCCAGAAAGCCAACTGAAAGATTTCCAAAAAGGGGAGAGATTCCAAGTAGAACTGAGATTACTTCTCAAAAACCTATTCAATAACCCTTTTCTCTTTTATCTCCCCCAACATGAAGTTTAAAACAGACTGGTGTTTGGCAAGGAGACCAGTGTCAACACTCTCTATATTTACTTATTTATTGGCAGATTGGAAGGCAGCCACCATTTACAGTCCTTCGTTCCCAAATAGAGGGAGCAATGGTTCCTGCCAACAGTGTCTCCAGGCCACCTGACTGGCCTCTCTCTGCATAAGCCAAGAGGGGACTGAGTCCAGGACATTAATTGTTGGCCTCCATGTTTCTAACACAGTTAATATTTCCTATACTCTAAAAGGCTCCAACCACAGAAGATGGTGGGCTGTGAGCTCCCTGAAATGGTTTCATTCTCATAGAAGCAAGGCTTGGAAAGGCAGAATTTCACTATATCCATACCCAACCACATACTCCGCCGCAGATAAGCCTGTGCTATGGCTGTGTTTAGATGGTGCAATTACAGTGTGATGTGAAGACTTTGGAGAGGGTCCCAAAGTTTCACGTCCATATCATGATGATATATATTTCTGGGGAAAATGACATTCTGAGAAAAAGCTGTTAAATTGGGATTTGTTTAATGGAACTAAGAGAGAAAGCAAGAATGGGAATGACTTGAACCCTTATAACAGTCTTTCGAATGATAATGAGAAAGTAAGATTATCCAATTGAATGAGAGTAAACAGCTGGTCTCAACTTCCAGCAGAGATAAAATAAATCAGAAAAATTCTAGAACTGATAGGTCCTTAGGGATCATTGAGTCAAACCTCTTCATTTGACCAATGATGAAGTTTAGGGGAAGATTCTGAACTAAAAGTTGCCCCTCTAAGTCTCAATGGAGTGTTATTGGCTATCATCAGCACCAGAAGGATTTATTTAAACATTATTAGAACCATGGACTTGTCACCAAAGGTACTCCATACCTCAGATTAAATTCTAGAATGAAGTAGACAAGTTTGTCGAGTCAGGAACACAGCACACTCCTTTTCAGGAACCTAGAAGTTTCCGGAATACTTAGGATGGAATTTCACCACTCTTGATGAACTGCCTGTAAAGTGCATAAGAAATCCTGTCAACTTTCAGAAGAGGGTACAGGACAAGCGCATCTAGTCCAAGGCATAGGAGAGGGCAGTTGTATTAAGGCTAGAACAAGCCTCCTTGTGAAATCCATAGAGCCTTCTAGAGAAACAGCTCAGCTGCAGCTTCCCAGGTTGTCCACGCTTATGGGCAATTTCACGGGAAGCAGGTTGTGGATACACCATGTAAGTTACTAAAGCTCAGTTGGCTGCCACCACGGCTGCAGCATGAAATTTCCCGTTTGCTCCACAACCTCTGAATTCAGAGCAAAATTGCCACCAGCTGTGCTCAAACTGATTTTCCCAATTGCATGTGAAGAGAAAAATATCTCAGATGATAATGTAACTGGAGAAAAACTGAGGAAACACCTTTTGACTTAGTTGGTCAAGGTTGACCAAAGTCAAAATCAATCAAACCACTCCTAAAGATGCCACCTGATCTCCAAGATGATCCTGTGTAGCCCAGTAGATGAAAGGATTGGACCAGACTTGGGGGTCTAGAAAACACACAATGGAGATATGATTACTTCCATAGGAGAAATAAAAATCTCAAAAAAATTTCAGCAGGGTATCCATTAGTCATTGTTGTCAAGTGAGGTAAAGAGTATATTTTCTGTTCCTGAGATATTTTTCTCTCATTTTTTACTCTGTATCTTTGCACACACCATTCTCTCTACCATCTGCAACCCATCTTCCATCTCCACTGGATCAACTCCTGCTCATCCTTCAAAACCTAAACAAATACTATTTTCTTCATGAGATCTCAGTGTCCCCAAAGTAGAATTAGGCTCCCCTTACTGTAATTCCAGATATAAAATATTATATATTATGTATATAGGGTTAACACCCATCACATTAAATTATATAAGACAGTCAGGAAGATAGAAAATAACATGAGCTTTGGGGTTGGAGAAAAGAAATTCTATATCCCAACTCCTTAGTTTACAAATTCTGTGTCCTTGGGTAGATTATTCAATCTTTCTGATTTTCAGTAAAATTTCATTTGTAAAATGGGGGCAATGATGTCTACTTTAGAAAGTTCTTGGAAGGATGACATGTGATTGGCAGATAAAGACCTTAACCCTGGGCTGGACTCAGCCAGTACTCAATAACTCCCCTTTCTCTTGCATCTTTCCTCCAAAGGCAAAATCTCTGTGTCCTCAACATTAAGCAAAAACCTTCAGTAGGGACTTAGTACAGATGGTCCTCGACTTATGATGGGTTTGCATCCCAGTAAGCCATCATGAGTTGAAAACATCAAAAGTCAGGAAAGCATTTAATTCACCTAACCTGCCACACATCATGTCTGAGCTACAAAATGTGCCATAGTGTTGAAGTGTTGGTTGTCATTTGTCACTGATCTCTGGAGGTCCCAGGGCTGACCAGGAGCTGCAGCTCACTGCCTCCACTCAGTATCATGGGAGAATGTATTGGACTGCACATCAGTATCCTGGGGAAAGACCAAAAGTCCAAGTGCACTTTCTATTGAATGTGTCTTGCTTTTGCACTATTGTAAAGTCAATAAAGATGGACCCATGATAAGGTAGGGTCTGTCCACACAATCACAAAATGAAGGTGATAACTAGGGTCAAATAAGGGCCAGTTTTTTGTTTGTTTTGTTTTTCTTTGCTTTATTTTGAGTACTAGACCCTAGGGGTGATTTACCACTGAGCCACATCCTCACTAAATTGCTTACAACCTCACTAAGTTAGGGCTGGCCTCAAACTTGTAATCCTCTTGCCTCAGCCTCCCAAGATGCTAGGACAACAGGCATGCACCACTGTACCAGCTAAGGGCCATTCTTTAATTCATAGAATAGCAGACCTAGAATGGCACCTAAACCAAAGGCATTTGACCAGATGATCAAGGAGGAAGCAGTTGAGAGACAGCAAATAGCAAGCAACCAATGAGCCCCACACACCGCCCATCCTGCTCCCAGACCAAGGCTTCCCTGCTATTTCTCACTACCAACACATGCTTCCCCGCTTCAGGGTTTTGCAGATCCAAGCCTGAATGGCCCTTCCTGGGGATGCATTTCCACTGGGTTCTTTGCTTCTGGACCTGGAGACTAGTACCAGCCTTTATGGCTGCTTTCATATGAATCCTGTCCAGCTCTTCGTGGTTAAGGGCAATTTCTCATCATCCACACTAATATGGCTTCATTCAAATTGGAAATGATAGATGATTAACAGGCACGAGAAAACATGTTGTGCTACATTCAGAAAGGATGCAAATGACAAAAACATGTTGCCTTCTGGACAGGCAGGGAAATGGCATTCAGCAGAATACACCCGGCTTCTTGCACCTCCGTGTCTGGCTAGACGGTTTTATGGCATTTAGCAGCACTGTGCGAAGGCACCCACGGCATACCATAACTCTCACAAAACAGCGTTTTCATGTGCTAATGGCAACTGAATCAGAAACACATGGATTTAATTTCCTTCATAATACCCACGGGTATAAAAATCAATGCAGGAAAGCCATTTGGCTAACTATATTGGGGGCTTTTCTGAGCCCAAAAAATTGTGAGAAATTGTTGGATATGGCTGCCGAGCTCCAAATCCCACCAGGTTCATCCCTTCCCCAGCACAGCCCCAGCCTAATGTGATGTGAAGCCCCGGCTGTCTTTTTGGAGAGAGGCAGGTGCTTGCTGTGTGGTACCTTAACGGCTGCCATCTCTACAGATTTCCTGCTTTGTTCATTTGCTCAGCGTCCCTCACCACATTGCCGTCAGGGAGATCTCATTTTGGCAGCAGATCGGGATCCCTGCCTGAAAGTTGATAGAGGTTGAGCTATTTGCAGAAATAATGCTTTCCAGACGTACCAAACAGCACCCCTCTTTCCAGATGGAGTGGCATTAGTGTTGCTTCCAGCCATTTCCTCTCACCTTCTGGTATACTTGTCAGTTCTCCCATATGCACCACAAGCCTCCTGTATTCTGGGGAATCTCGGAAAACTGCTCAGACCCTCAGCTTCTCATCACTTGTGTGCAAAAATGCACGGGCAGGGCTGGGAATGTGGCTCAGTGGTTGAGTGCTTGCCTGGCATGCATGAGGCCCTGGGTTCGATCCTAGCACTGGATAAAAAATGCGCACACACACACACACACACACACACACATCTACATAGCTTCCACTCTTACATATGCACACACAATTTTCTTTCTCCCTGCATCCTTAGGTTTTTTGACAAAGCTGATCACTGAAAGTAATAGTTTAGCAACTCAGGGATTAGACAGGAATGAATACATGGGATATTAAAGAAGCCCTTTGGCTTTGGTGGTTATTCTCACCATCCATAGCCATCAATGACTCTGTTATTCTTGTTGCCTTTTGGTAGTCTCTAGTTTAAACTTCAGAGGGAGCCCTTGGTGAAGAGGTTGTTGCCTGGCCCAAGAGGAACCTCAGAAGATGGTTTAAGTCTCTTTCTGTTATGACCCTGCTATAGTTTGAATGTCCACTCATGTGGAAACTTATTTGCCCTTATGACAGTGTTGGTGATGGGTGGAGAGTGGGACCTTTACAATGTGATGAGGTTGCGAGAGCTGTGTTCTCCTGAATGGATTAATGTCTTTATCCTGGGAGTGGTTAGCTACAGCAAGAGTGAGTCCTAATATACTCTACCTTGCATACTCCCTTGCCTTTCTGCCTTCCATCATGGGATAACAAAGCACCAAAGCTCTCACCAAATACCACTGCCAAGCTTTTGGACTTCCTGGTCTCTCAAACCTTCTAATATCCAGTCTTGGATATTCTGTTACAGCAGCAGAAAAAAAAAAACTAAAACAGACCTATCTCTAAGATGCTTTGGATTGCAGGATCCCAGAATACTGCATCCATATGCTGTTTCCTTAATGAGAAGTTGCCCAGTTTGCCATGTTTTATTAATTCTGGATGGTTTAATCATGCCCAGGCCAGATAGCAGGGACTTCAACCATTCATGCACTGAGTTCCTTCTCAGCTCTGCAATTCAATGTTCTCAGGACCCTGATGAGCTACTGTCCCACACTCAGGCCATCTATCGTTAGCCATCACCTGAGTCAGACAGGCCCAGGATGGGTGGCCAGGTTGAAAGCTATCACATTTTTCTATAATAAGTATCTCCTTTGGTTTGCCATTCGGTCTTCTTTTTCAATTCTCTCCTGAAGCTCAATGTCCCTTTTTGAAGAAGATAAGGTAAGGAAAAAGAGTTTCATACAGTTTCTCCTCCCTGTTACTCTCATGTTTTAATTTGCCTCACTTTTATCCTCGAATATGTTCAGAATGGGAGGGTTCCTCCAAAAATCTCAGATCTACCCTACTTCCACTCTCTTGGAGGAAAGACTCTGTGTCCCCAGGCAGATGAGGGGTTGGGATAAGGGGAGTTGAACACTACTATACACCATGAGTCAGGGTGGCCAGCTGAACCTAATTAACACAATTAAAACAAGATGAAAAAGAGAAATGCATTTAACAAATACAAACCCTCAGATATAACTCATATCTCCCTTCATCACTCAACTCTTCAATTATTCCTCAAATAGTCCTGCATGACCTGAGACAAGGTATCCTCTCTGTGTCTCAGATTCCTCACCTAGTAAATACCTCCTAGGTCTATCATGAGGATTTAGTGTGATGAAACATATAAAGTACTTAGTGTAACTCTGGAGCGTAGAAAGTGGTCTCTAAGTATGGGCTCCTAACACAACCACCAATTTTCCTTTATATCCAGGAAACCTTACTTCCATGCTTTTAGGGATCGAAAAGACCCTAGCTCTCAACCCAGCAATTGCCACTGGTAGATTTGATATTTATGACACTTGTGGGTCATTGAGGTCATTGGCTTTCTTGTCCTCTCCATGTGAGTCAAATCACTGATGGCCGGGCCCACACAGATAGGCGGCTTCTTCCAGAGAGGCATGCTCCCTGGTCATGTTAGAAAGGAACTCATCCATTCTAGTCTCATTTCTTGATCTCCACATTTATTGATCTTGCTAGAAAAACAGAGAGAAGATCATTTTGCAATCGCTGTGCCCAACTGTAGTATGTCCTTCTCATCAGGGGAAAGTCATCTTAGTAATCAAGTTTATTGGATCAACTGTGCTTCACTCCACCCTCACCGAGTCTTCAAACACCCTCAATCTTACCCAAAGCTTTATGGTTTGGGCATGCTTCTCATACTTTGATCACATAAAGCACATGAAAAACAACGAATGAAAGACTTATCACAAGTCATAACAATTTCTTTTAACATTTCAAAAGGTACTCTGTTGCTTGATTGACATGTACAAAGAGCTTAAAGGTACTTATCAACTGGTCCTTTTTCATTCCTGGAAGTTGCAAAGAGCAAAATATTACCCTCCCTGATTCTTTCAGCTATGGCTATTGATAAAAGGAAAATGAAATGTGTTTGTCAATCTCTACCCATCAACTGAAGCTTCTGATTACATGTGAGACATGCTCATTAAAGCAGGTATGGGATACAGAGCAGGAAGGAGGGGTTTCCATTTAGCCGGTGATGGGAGTAACAAGTTGATCAGCATGACACACCAGCTCCACGAGGGGAAATACCTTAAACAATTCCATCAACATTGATTTACTTTAACCAGGTGATATTTTAATGAGCCAACCTCCATGCTCCCTGGATGACATGACTCCTCAAACTAAGAGAGCAAGCCACCTTTACAAGAAAAAAAAAAAAAATCTCTAAAAAAGGCAGAGCGTTGACACTTGCAGATGAGTCTAATTCCCTTTGTCCTGTGGATATGTGCCTGTTGGGAGACCTCCAAGTGCATTGAGCTGATATCTGCTGTCATCAGAACTGACCCTCAGTCCCCCAGGAGGCCTGCAGCCTGTCTGCTACAATGACAGGGAAAGGAGCCAGGCTTCAACTTGGGGCCCTCAGATGTGCAGCACAACAGGCCATGTCCAACCCCGACGGGGGCAGCTGGATCACATGAATTTTTAAAAGTAAAACAACTGATTTGGGAGAGGGGGAGGGAAGGGGGATATATTCTTACTTTTTCCCCCCGTGAAATCCCCATGGAGGAAATGCACGGACCAGCGTGTTGATTTTGGCATCGGCACACACAGTGCCTCTGTTCTGAAGAGGAGCTGACGCGTGCAGATGTGCAGATCAGCCATTTCCAAAGGTTAATTAAATATTACCATTGTTTTCCAAGCTATTAATGTCTGTTCTTTTATTTCTTCATGTGAAAGGCTTCACCCCACTCAAAAAAGCAGGGTTTGAATTTGCTTCCCAGTCCCTGCCCCTTTGTAAAACCCAGAAAGAGAATGACCAAGAGGCTCAGAGAGAGAAAGAGCTTTCGAGGAGAGAGAAGCAGAGACTCCCGAGCTAGAGGCAAATCGTAACTCAGAGCTGGGGAGGGAGGGACAGCAGCCACCATTGTCTGAGGTGGAGCCTCTGAAATCCTCTCTCAGCAACATCCAGGGATCAGATTCATATCATTCAAAGAAGGTTCTATAGGCCCCTGGAAGGAACCCCATGTCTCTCAGACTTTATTTACGAGTGACATAATTGATTGTGTTGGAGCTCAGGAACACAGCAGGTCTTTGCCTTCAGTGGTTCTAGGGGAGGATGGAGATGTGGGTCATCCTGAATGGGCAGTGAGGACACAGGCAGAAACATGTAAAACTGTTTTACAAGTCTATATGTCCCCTGCCACCTCCAAGTGACACGGTTCTTTCCCTGCCTGGGATAACCTGATGTTTGTAGGATGAGGACCTCTGTGCAAATGGGAGAGGGATTCCAAGATGGACAACAAGGGATAATAAGACAGAGGTCAGGGAGAGGACAAGGTTCCCTCTGGCAGGAAGTGCCACCCTCTGTGACTGCAGTTTACAAAAATCCTGAGCCATGAGCACAGCAGTCTGCAGGAAATCTCTACAGACAACCCATCTTCCAGGGTGAGCAGGACATGTTTTGTTTGCAAAATAATAATCCCTCCCTAGATGTGGGAGGAAACAGCAGACCTACAGCGTAATGAATGAAAAACAAGGGAGCAGAATGAAGGCAGGTGATGATGGAGTGTCATGGGGCGGGGGGCTGGCGCAGATGCAGAGAGGAAGAGAGAGCATAGCACCAAGTCTGGTCAGGGATAAAGGTGGAGGAGTGTTCAGTCAGTGCTGCACAGGACACCCACCCTGCCCACACACGTGCCATGCCCCTGAGGTTGTATCCTTTGAAGGCTACACGGTGGTACAACATGGTGCCCACAAATGCAGGCTCTGCAGTCAGAAGATCCATGTCCAAAGCCATCATCTCACTCTCTGGCCAGATTTCCTTAATATGTCTGATTTCCTAACAATCCCAACTTCCATTTGAAAAAATGGAAATAAATATGTTCATGCTGTAGCATTGTTAAAATGATAAAACTAAACAAAGGTATGTAAGATACCCACTATATAGTAAGTGCTCTTTGAGTGGGAGGAAAAAGAGAGAGAAGGGGAGAGTCAGAAAGCTCAGGAAAGCAGAGGGAAGACAGGCAGAAGCAGAACAGGGAGGAGTGTTAGAAAAAAGGTAATAGGAAGGGCACTGGGGGGATGCAGACCTGGGATGAAGGAGGAAAGAAGGGAAGGAATGAATGCAAGAAAGGGAGGTCTGAGATCCCTTTGCCCTTCTGGGGCCATCTGTTAACAAGAGCCCTACAACATGCTGGGCCCTGGCTCCCTATGCGGGCTGTGCCCAATGTCTGGTGGTCTGACCCATGTCCTGTCTGCTGCATCAGCCCCAATACCAGCTCCCCTTGCTAGAAGGCATGTATACCTTCCATAAGGGCATCCCACCAGAGCAAATTTGTGTGGGTATGAGGCTGGGTGATAAAAGTATCAAATACAAAGGGATATTTGTGCAAACTAAAACTGTAAATTAGAAAGAAAAATCATCTGTGCAACCTCTCCAGAGAAAAGTGCTGAGTCTCTCATAATCCAGCACTGGGGGGCAGGTGTATAAGGAAAATCATGTAACAAATATGGGGGAACTTAGACAGAATTTATACCCACCAAGTGTGCCGTGCCACCTAATGTGTGCTGGGCTCCTTATGCATAAAGTGTGGGGATGCACTAGAGAAGTTTCCACCAGGCCTAGCTCATCATATAACTTGGTATCATGGCATAAAGAACAGGGACCAAGATAGTGAACAATGACAGTGAATCTCAGAGGGCTGTCCACAGCACCAGAAGTTGCCCTGAAAACCAAGCAGAAAAGCTCACAGAGAGCTCATGGATACCTGAAGTGCATAATTTTTTTATGAAAAAATATTTATAACAAATAATGGAACCTGGGCTCATGTCCTAGCATTTCCCAAAAGTAAGGAGATCTTTGCAAAAGAAATATAGATTCCTATTGTTCAACCTCATTAATAAGCAAATACAATTTTTAAAAATATCAAAATATTGGGAGCATGGTTGTTGTTTTTGTGGGGGGTTTTGTTTATTTTGTTTTGGTGGTTTAATTTTGGGTTTTGGGTTTTTGCTATTTGGGGGTTTTTGTTTGTTGGTTGGTTGGTTGGTGCTAGGGATAGAACCTAATTGCTAAGCAAGTGCTACACTCCTGAAGTACATCCCCCAATCCCCAAATACTTTTTTTAAACTGTTAACTTGCAAAAGAAGGAAAATCAGTTCTACTGACTGCCAGAAAGTTTGCAACAGAGTGAGTACTCTCTGGCACTGAGATCCATATTCCTAATTTACAAAGAACATCCATAAAATAACAAATACGAAGAGCCAAAGAATGGGTGAAGAGTTTGAACAGACAATTCACTGAAGAGATGCCAATGGTTGAGACAGATTAGGTATAGATATCGACTCAGATGTGATAGAAACTCAGATATACACAAATGTTTCCCATCACAATTAGAGAAGGTCAAAAAAAAAAAAACAAGATAGCAGTTATTGGCCTATGACATCATAAATTTGGGAACTTCTATTCCTGAGAAGTTACTGTGGCTTGGAAGAGTGTTTTCCAAAGGTTCAGTGCTAAAGCCTTGGTCTCCAGCACAGTGCTATGGGGAGGTGCTGTAGAGCTTTAGGAGTGGGGCCTAGCAGGAATCTCCTAGGTCATTGAGGATTGAGGGCATGCCTCATAACTCCGAATCAGACTGTGGTATCCTGATTTATCCTCTTTTTTTTTGTTTTGTTTTGGTTTGTTTATTTGTTGTTGTTATTGTTGTTTTTTTGTTTTGTGTTTTGTGTTTTTGCTCCCCGGCTTGTAACATGAGCCATTTTGCTCCATCACCCACTGCTGCCATGACATGCTACCCTTGCCAGAGTTCCAGAGCCATGGAACACATGAGTTCAGAGTGGAACCTCATAACTGTGAGACAAAATATACCTTTTTTTCCTCCTCACAAGTATTTATCTCAGTTATTTTGTTAGAATAACATAAAGCTAATAGAGAAGGATTATTAGTAGGTATATATATCACTACAGCAGTTTTGAGGGATAACTCATCAGTGTTAGTCAAAATTACCTAAAATCTCTGATGTCTCTGTGTTTCTTTCTTGAAGATAGAAAACTGTTATTTAGGACTGGGGGTATAGCTCAGTGGCAGAGTGCTTTCCTAGCATGTCCAAGACTTTGGGTTGCATCCACAACACTGGGAAGGAGAAAGAGAAGGACAAGGAAAAGGAAAAATTGTTTTTAACACTCCTCCTTTTAAAAGTAAATTCCCAAATTTTTACTGTTTCAGGAAATAATCATTACCCCAAAGTCCTCTCTTTGCTAATTTAAAAAACACATTTAAATTTTTTTTCAAACAATAGGGTTGTTTTCCCTGTGTTTTGATTCATTTTACATCTCTTCCAGGCAGTGTGATGAATCATCTCTCATTTTTTAATATTCTATTAAGAGTACGAGCATGGCAACTATTGTGATACCATATGACCTTTTTTTTTTTTTTTTTTTAATTTTGGTACTAGAGATTGAACCTGGGGCCTCGCACATGCTCAATACCCACTCTACCTCTGAACTGCATCTCCAACCCCATATTACTCTTAAAAAACATATAATGAAGTAATGATACATTCTGCAATGATTGGAAAATAATGACTGTGTTTGAGTACACAGGAACTCCTGCATCCTGGGCATCCAAGTTGCCCTGCTAATATCTGGCCTGTTCCTCCTTTTCTATCCTTGGAATTTTTCCCACTGCCCTTTCAACTAAGCATATATTCCCTCCTTCAAGATTTCCTTGGTTCCTGGGCAGGAGTCCCTGTGCTTGGAATCCTGCCCCATCCCATCCTGTCAAGCTGTCTCCTGTGATCATTCCAGCAGCTCCTGAAATCCTGCTTCCTCCACAAAGCCCTCCCCAGCTGAGAGCAAAGTGATTTTCCTCCGGCTTCCCACCTGTTCCGAGCGTGGGCAGCTCCCTCCTTCCTCCTACCCCATGTGCACCTAAGGGCAGCAGGCTCAACAATGTCCTGCTACTAAATGGCTGCAATGTCCTGCCTGTCCTTTTCTATGCATCTGCGTCCACGATGGCAGAGGCTCGTATTTATAAATGTGTTTTGCTTGTATCAGCAATGCAGGAGAGCTGAGTGGTGACTGTTTATGTTCACTGGAAATGACCTTGCAGAACACCACCAAGTTCAAAGTTCCATGGTGCAGTAATGGAGTTTTTGCATATGGGGCCAAGTTTGCTGCCTGTGAGATTTACTTGAACCCTTCTCCACCTGTTTCAAGTTTCCATAGAATAGGGTAATTATCATGTAAAGTGGCAAGATCTGAACATCAAAGTGGGGGATTTGCTTTTTTTCCAAAATGGTTAAAAATACTGCTAGCCATCAAATCTGAATTTTAGAGTCTCCTCCCACAAATATATTTCCCTCCTGTGATTCAAAAACACTTCATTAAACTGGTTAGAAATCTAGTATCTAGGGCTATAAAACACCTTCAGGTGCTTTAAAAAAAAAAAAATGAGCTTTCTTTAAATTCCTTTCTCTGATCTTGTCTCTGCCCACCATTAACATGAACTTCACACCCTTTTCAACATTGGGGAAATGCTTACTTTTATAGCCTTCTCCTAATGTCAAAACAAAAGTTCCCTTTTACTTCTTAGCCTCTCCTCTATTTCCGATTAAGAGGAAAACAAATGTGCTTGAATCTAGGCAATTCAGGAATACTAAATCCCAGCAGAACCAACCCTCTTCAATTTCCATGAATTGGTAGCTCAAATATTATCAGGCAACATGAAACAAGGCAATGCAGGAATTGTATAATTTTCTGTTATCTTATCCTTAATTTTTCCTTCAGTGTTACATGGATTTTTTCAAAGCCCCAGTTTTGAATCTGTTGTAGTATAAAGTGAGATACAAAGACATTTTTACATTATCGTGTAAGACTGTGCTCTGTAGTCAGCAGCTCTATAGAAAAGCAAAGGATTTTCTCTCCCTCCTTTAGGAGGGAGCAAGAGAAACTGAACAAGCTCAGGTTCCGAATCTTTGGTCCACGCCGGTGGCATTTTTCTATTGTATATAGGTCCCTAAAAATATCCCCAAGGAGGACAAGCAATAATAATACACAAAACATTATAGATGTTAGAAAACTGGGAGCATATTAGGCTTTAGCATTTCTGCCTTCTAAGAAACCAGTGGGAATGAGATGCCCGTCTTCATCTGTCTGCTTACCACCGTTTGTGCATTCACACCCACTGTGTCGCGGGTCACCCGCACGGGACCTCAGCAGACAGACGGTAAAAGCAGGTGAGTGACCGCTGACTGCTGAACCCCGCCTCCCCCCTCCTCGGGGCCATCTGACTGGATCCAAGGGCATCCTTGAGAGTGGGGAGAGATGAAGAATGGTTCTCCTCTGGGTGGCAAGGAGGGGCACCGAAAACCCGCAGATCCCCCCCCCCCCCCCGTTTCTGCATGACCTTTGTCGGCATCAAGGGTCCTCTTCCCTCCCACACCAAGCAGACAATCCTTTCCCCCAAATCCAGAAGATCAGCAATAATTGATTTGGCTTCTGGCCCGTACCCTTCTGGTGCAAACGCAACAGCACAGTTCACTAGCTCTTTCCGATTTGTCCCTGCCCTCGCTTCAAGTGACTCCTCGCGTCTGATTAAAATCGGTAATGCGCTAGTCCTGGAGTGAAGAGGCGCTATTTATTTCTGTCAAGTTCTGCTTGGAAGGTTTGAGACTTCCTCCTACCAGACATTTTACTAGTAAACAGAAAAGTTACCCATATTGTCATGCTTGCCCTGACCTGCAAGCTAGTGAACAATAAATCTTAATTATAGTTAAATGCCAAAATCTGCGAAGAATGAGGCAGCACTAGTCAACTGTGAATTGGTCTGACTCCTCCGCCTGCCTCAGCCGGGCTGCAGCTGCAGGAATACATAAATTAGTTTGTGATTTGTTTGTGCCGGAACAATCAGTCGAGGCTGTTTCTTAAGAGCATTTCCAGTATCAGTGGACGCACTGGCATTCATCCTATTGCCATGTCAGATGCAGGTGGCATCTGGGAAGTTTTATTTTAAAGGACTTTCAGCATTATGCTTGGGTTAATAAGAAAGCGCTATTTTAAAAAATATCTCGGCAGTTTTCCAAAGTAGCGCTCAGTCTCCTGACATCTGCTCCGTCCGTACTTGTTACCTTGGGATTTTTTTCGGGGAACCGTTGAATGACCTTTTTGTTAGCAATCGCCTTTTTTTGCACCCTGCAGGGCTAGTGGAGTTCCAGACGGGGCATCCATACGGGGGTTCCCCCACCCCTTTTCCCTTCTACTGTAAAGTTTCTTGGTATTCAAGCATCTGCTTGTCATGATACTAAATAAAGCCGCCCTGTTGTCCTTTTGCCTGGGTCCTCTTGACATATTGGCACCTATGTGCAAGAATTAGAAAGGTGATTGCCGACATAACTCTGTTCAATGGCTTCAGGCTGTTCTATCAATTTTGAAACTGTCAGGAGATGGGAGATGGAACTCTGAAGACAGAATGGAGTTTGGGTTGTTGGGTACTCTGTCCCATGAATCAATCTGCAATCTACTTGTATTATTTTAGACGCCGATCCTGTTGTCATTGGGAGTCAATCATCTGCTAGATGCCTCCATCAGGCAGTTTTCTATATAATAAGGCAGGCTCCGATTTCCAGCCTCTGGGATCAGCAGAGTAATGGCAGGCCTGGGGGTGATATTCCACTAATGGCAAGGTGGATGTGTAAGTGGCTAAGAGGGATGAGGTAGAAAACCCTTCTCCCAACATTGGTGGCGGGGGTGGGCGGAGAGCTTGGGTAGGGAAGTTACAGAATAGGTAGCTTTCTGTTGTATTTTTAAGAAAAATGAAAAGGGGAGCTTTATTCAATCTTGAATATCAATGTGAATTTCACTCAGGGTCTGCACAGATTTACCTCCCTTCCTGTCCTAAAATGCATCATCCTGTCATCTCAGCTCCCAGGCAGCCCCCACCACCCCGGGCTCTTCCTGGCCCTCACAGGGCCCCACTCTGTCACCAGCTTCCTGTTGTGTCACTGCTTTGTTGCTTCCTGGCGGTCACTCTGAGCCTGCCCTTCAGCAGCGTCTCCACCTTGGAGCTGGCTTCCTTCCCAGTTTCTCTTGTGCTAGCAAATGTGACTCTGCCTGGGTCTATGATCCAGGCCTTTAAAGGGCAGGACTTGTACTAGAGTCTTTGCAGCCGAAAGCTATGTGGCAAAGACTGACGATTCACATGCATTCTTGCTTTCTGCACACCTTTAAAAAACTGAAGGGCTAGTTCAATGAATTTTTTTTTTCTTAATTTTAGTGCTGGGAATCAAACCTATGGCCTAAGACATATTGGGCAAGAGCTCTACTGCTAAACTGCCTTGCCAGCTCTTCAATGTATTCTTGTAGTTGCTGTCTTACTCTCCTCCTTGGGGAGAAGAGTGCAAGAAGGATTGCTTCTCCATTTATAGATTAAAAAAGAAACCGAGAGAGATTCAAGGATGATAGGAGACTTAGGTAAGAGTAGAAGGAGCCGGGTAAGGTGGCGCATACCTGTGATCCCAACATCTCATGGAGCCTGAAGCAGGAAGATCCTAAGTTCTAAGCCAGCCTCAGTAACTTAGTAACATCCGGTCTCAAAATAAAAAATAAGAAGAGCAGGGGATATGGCTCAGTGAATAAGCACCCCTGGATTCAATACCCACACCAAAAAAAGAGAGAGAGAGAGAGAGAGAGAGAGAGAATGAGCTCTCAATCTGCCCACCCTGGCTCCATATAAGAGCATCCACTATCATTGATAGCAGCCACCTGGGTACTTTCTACCATATGCTGAGCAGTTTGCATGCATTATTGCATTTAATGTGCACAAGCACCTTGCCAGGTGGGCATTATTGGGCTTATTTTAAACCAATGCTCACAGAACTTATTATTTTGCCCAGGGTCATGCAGCTGGTGCATTTGTCTCACTGAACTCTTCTCTTTGCAGATACCACAGAGCTT
This sequence comes from Callospermophilus lateralis, assembly GCF_048772815.1. Classification (NCBI taxonomy): domain Eukaryota; kingdom Metazoa; phylum Chordata; class Mammalia; order Rodentia; family Sciuridae; genus Callospermophilus; species Callospermophilus lateralis. The sequence continues at coordinate 29,010,349 of NC_135320.1, forward strand.
CCCCAGGGAGACACACTTCATCCAGGTCTGTGCTCAAATGCCACACCTTCAGATGAGGCTTCTTTAGATAGACTGCTCTGTCTCAAACAGCACTGTGTTACCTCCAGTCCCTTCAACCATCTTTCTCTGGAGCATTTATCACTACCTGATTTCAAATGTATATATTATTCCCTCAGTCTCTGTAGGAGATTGGCTTCAGGACCCCTGAAGATGTCAAAATATGAGGATTCTCAATCTCTTATATAAAATGGTGTGTGGTATCTGCCTATAACCTATGCATATCACACTTTACATCACCTCTAGATTATATCTTTTCATTCAGTACACAGCATATTTAAAAGATTTTTCCTTTTCCTAAACTTTAAACTCAGTGACAGTCAGGATATGTGACCAATGTACACTTATTTTCACATTATGAAGGGAACACTTAATTTTATACAGACTATATACAGATTACATTTCAATAAATATATACAAACATCCTACATGATATTTGGTAGACACGTTATATTTGATAGGTATAGTACTATACAATTACAGCTTTTCAATTTACTTCCTACCTCATTTTTCTTGAACAATATTTTAAAATAAATGTGAAAACACTATAAAATATTTAAATCATTGAAAAACTGTAGTACATAAAGTTTAATGATAAACAAAAGGTCTGTTCCCCATGTTTAAGATGGAACAAAGATACCTCATACAGTGTAAGTGCTTTATGAATGATTGTTATATGGAATTATTTAGGGAATAATGACCAAAAAAGAGTCTGTACATGTTTAGTACACATTTTTTTTCTTTTTGAATACTTTTAGTCTGAGTTTGGTTGAATCCACAAATGAGGAGTGTGCATATACAGAGGCCTGACTGTCTATGTATTTGTGCTAGTGTGTGAGTGAGATGAGAGATTCTGACTGTTTTTCACACTGCTGTATCTTCCTAAAGCATAGCAGGTATTTAAGATTTCTGTTCAGTGAATGAGTGAATAAATGAATAAATGGGTGCATGGAAGGAAGGAAGGAAGGAATAATGAATGGACATATGAATGAATGAGTGAATGAATAAATTGGCAGATGGATGAATAAATGGATGAGTGAATAAATGGATGAATAAGGCTGCTTTTATTTTCCACCTTGAAACTTAAATAGTCATAATGTTTAGTCAGATTGCCAGAAATGACAAGTAACAATCCTTCCTAGAAATGGAAAACTCAGAGGCAGCCATGTTCAGTATTCCGATACAGACCACTAACAGATCTATGACTAAACTATTCTGTTTGTGACTAACAGGTTGAGCTGCTTCCAATTATCTTAGCAGTGGCTTTCTATACCCTGCAAATCATGTCTGGGAGATGCTCTGGTAAACTTCTCAAAGTTTTCTTCCTGCAAAAAGCAAAATTCTTGCCTAGATGTTACCAATTGTACTGCCAGCACTTGGGGGACTCCAGAGAAGCGCCCGGCAGCAGACCTGTTGCACTGACACCAATGTCTTCTAGTCGAGGGGGGAGCATGGGTAACCCTCACTGCCCTGCCTCTAGCTGCTCGCCAGATCCATGTTGCCTTGCAGGTGGTGGGTGTAAGGGGCTCAAAAATGCATGTGGCATGGATTTCTACTTCAAAGAGATGAGCATTTTGAATTAGATCAGAACACAGGAACTAGAATACACGGTTAAAGGGGATTGATTGAAGATACTGATGTGTTCAAAAGCATGGAAAAAAAAAACAGAGTTGACAGATTAAGGGGATCAGGGAAGATTTCATGAAAGAAGTGGCTGCTGAGGAACGGCAGATTTCCAACAGGCAAGGATGGAAGGACAGCGTAAGCAAAGGCATTGCAGTGGAGAGCCAGAGCACCAATGCTGGAGGCAGGGTGGAGCCCAGTTGATTTTGGCCAAGCATAGAATACATGCCAAGGAATTTCAAAAGATAAGGCAGCAAGCAAATCAGGGTGCAACCAGCCAGCCAACAGAGCTAGCACTTAAAAGGCAAAAGGGAACGGGCCATTCCTTCAGTGGGACTGCTCTCCATAATAACCAGAGTGGGGTTTGGGGGCTCAAATATAAGTAGTCTAAGTCAACTCTAAACAGCTGATATTTGATTCAGTTATTGGAAAACTGTAAGGTAGGTTTGGTTTAGGAATCTTCTCTTAAACCTGGAAATCTTAGGAAAAGCTAAATAAAGATCAAGCATATCTGATAAATCTAACTTCCACATTGTGATGTGCTGTAAGACGTGCTGATGAGACAGACTGGATTTTGAGGCTCAGTAGGAAGAAAAGATGTCAAATACCTTATTCATCACTCTGATGTGGATTGTGTTTTGAAAATGATATTGTTTTGAATTTCTTGGATTGAAGAAAAATGCTATAGAAAGGAAAATTATAAAAAGCAAAAGGGGAACCATTGAAAGTTTTTGAGCTGGTCTGTTATATGAGTGAGGTGCTCTAAAATACAGATAATTTAGAAAATGTGTGTGTGGCAGGTTGTAAAGGGGAGAGATAGAGACAAGCAAGTCCATTGTAAGTTGTTTTTTTTTTTTCCCCTTGTGCTGGGGATCAAACCCAGGGCCTTGCACATGCTAAGCAAGCACTCTGCCACTGAGCCACACTCCCAGCTCTCCATATTTTTAATGGCTACACAAGAAAGAATCTGAATGAGTCAGTGACTCAAAGATATGTGCTCTACTTTGCAAATGTGGCTCAAGGGTGGACTCCCAGGTCTTAGGGATGTTCCCAGTAGGCAAACACGAACCCTTAATCACTCTCCAAATACTTCTCAGCCAGGAAAGTTCTGGGTTCTGTTGGGAGGGTTCAGTTACAGTGAAGGGTCAAAGATCACCCTGAAGGGTCCTGGATCAAACCTGACCCCTGATTTGACTCGAAGGCAAACCCGACAAGGTTTGTTATTGCATCTCGAGCTGGAATTTACCATTGGAAATGCAGCCTTTGTCACCAGCACAAGGAGAACTGTTTTGCATTTGATGACATTTTCAAAATGGTGTGAAAAAACCTTGACGTTTTTATTAGAAAATCTATAAAGCCCAAACAAATGGTTTCATGCTGCTTTGCCTCATTCTTCATAGGTTCATGGGCAATCCATCATCCCTCCCACTTCTACCGTGCCCTCCCACTCCCCTTGAACCCATCAGCAACAACATCTTGCCCACGAACAAAAGAACCACTCAGAGAAGCCCTTTCACCCTTGGTCGTCCCTTGCCTCTCAGAGTTCACCCCTTAAATCAACTACAATCATCCCCTTTTCACCAGCTCCCTTCCTGACGGGCAGAACAATGTTGTCACCTCCTTTGAGAAACTCTTTCCTTTACCTCTCATGACACAAATGCAGAAGCCTGACTTGCCTTCTCTTCAAGTAGAGCTGGAACACTCTCTCTCTCTCTCTCTCTCTCTCTCTCTCTCTCTCTCTCTCTCTCTGCTCTCTCTTCCATTTGCTTTATCTTCCGGTTTGAACCAAAGCACTGAATTGAGAGAAAATAAGGAAGTGTTGTCTCTTCTGGAGGGCAGGAGGAGGCAGGACTTAAGTCCCTTTCTTAGGTTGCTATTTTGAAAAAAGATCTCATCTGTCGTAAATGTCAGATATGGTGAACCACCTCAGTCTGCAGATGTAGCCCTCCCTTCTTACTCTCAACTCTAATACATCCAAGCCAACTCCACCTGTCTAAGTCATTATAAATTCTACCACTCCCTTCAGACTTACTATGTCAGTCAGCTTTTCATTGCTGTGACAAAACACCTGGGGCAATCAACTTAAAAGGAGGAAAGTTTTATTTTGACTCATGGTTTCAGAGGGTTCAGCCCATGGTTGCTTGGCTTGTTGTTTTGGGGTCTGTGATGAGGCAGAGCATCATGAAGAGGAGCACACAGTAGAGGAAAGTTGTTTACATTGTGGGAGGCAAGAAGCAAAGAGAGACAGGAGTAGGTCTGGTGCCTAAATCCCATTCAAGGACAGACCTCCAGTGACCTAATTTCCTTCCACTAGGCCCCACTCCTAAACACCACCTCCCAACAGCACCGCCAACTGGAATCCGAGCTTACAACACTTGGGACGATTTAGACCCAAACCATATCACTCACTAAACAGACTGTTGTTTGACTTTCTCCCACCCACCCAGTGGTGACCCTTCTCTCTCTGCCTGCCACTCATGCTGCAGTACGTGGGACTCCAGGTTCTCAAAGCATGGATCCTTCACTGGGCTGGGCCACTCTTTTTGCCATTTTGTGTGCATCAGAGCCTTTACCATTGGGCTTTTTCTTGGTTCTCTGCCCACCACCTCTATCCCATCCTCTTCCTCCATACTCCAAGACACTGGCTAGCCGCTTCATGGCAGGATTGTCCTGGGTGTCCCCAAACCACCAGGGGCTACAAAATCTTGGAAGCTTTTTATGGTATGGATGTGAAGTGTGCCCCCAAAGCTCCTGTGTTAATACAGGAACTTTCAGAGGTAAAATAATTGAATAGCAAGAGCTGTAACCTAACCTGTCCATCCTAGTTTGAATGGACTGTGTGGTGACTGGACACAGGTCCAGTGTAGCTGGGGGAGATGGGTCACTGTGGGGGCATGTCCTGGAAGGATTTATCTCCCCTTCCACCCCCTTCCCCATTCTTCCCCCACCCCCACACACCCCCCACTGCCATGAGGTGAGCAACTTCCCTCTGCCACACCCTTCCACCATGATGCTATACCTCACGTTGGGCCCAGAGCTATGGATTCCACTGACCGTGGATTAAACCTCTGGAACCATGAGCCAAAATAAACTTCTCTTCCTCTACATTGTTCCTGTTGGGTATTTTGGTCTAAGCAACAAAAAGTTGACTAACCCAGAGGCTCACCCATGTTTGTATATTTTCTCAGCCACATTGTATTTTGTAGTACTCCTGGGGGCAAAAAAAAACCCCAACAGGCAGAGTCTCTGGCAGCACAAGTAACTATACCTGCAAACAACACCATGTGAGACACTCAACAAATCTGCACTACAGGCAAAGAAAAACTTGCAAAAAATAAATAAAAAGCATTGCTTTTTTTGTGGACTGTCTTCTTTGTACACGGAGATTTGAAGGCCATGTTTACTAATTTCACTCCCAGGACCAGGAACAAACCCAAATAGCAAAAAATACAATATTACACTAAAAGGCACAAATTAGCCAGGGGATGGGAAGCAGTAAGTAGAATTCCTACAATCCCAATCCATCTCCTCTGTCCCCAAGTGTGACAGTCTGGCCAAACCAGACAGGAGAGCCACAGAGAAGAAGAGACACTCCCACCCTTATCTCTCACTCCAGGGACTGTCACCACCCGGGCAGGCATTCATGTCTTCCCATGAAACTGCAGATGGGTGTTCCTGTGTGACATTGAGGCAATGAATCAAGTCAAATAAGTCACCAAGCACAGTTGAGGGAGTTTAAGCCAGAAGATGTAGTGGGATGGGCAGGAATCAAGTTGGTCATGGGAAGAAGAAGCCAGCCCTCCCCTCATTGACATACGTTATGGTTTAGATGTGGTGTCCCCCAAAAGCTCACATGTGAGAGAGTGCAAGAAGGTTTGGAGGAGAAATGACTGGGTTATAGCCTTAACCTGATCAGTGAATTGATCCCTGATGGGATTAACTGGGTGTGAACTGGAGGCGGGTGGGGTGTGGCTGGGGGAAGTGGTTCATTGGGGTGTGTGGCTATGGGGTATATATTTTGTGTGTCTTGTGTGTTTTGTATCTGGAGAGTAGAGTTACTCTATCTCACTGCTTTCTGATCATCACATGAGCAGCTTCCCTGTGCCACAATCTTCCACCATGATGGAGCTGGCTCTATATGGACTGAGACCTCTGAAACCATGAGCCCTTAAATAAACTTTTCCTCCTCTATAATAGTGCTGGTCAGGTCCTTTAGTCACAGCAGCGAAAAAGCTGACTAAAATAATGCATTGCCCCCTCCTCCCTCTGCCTGTCCTCTCCCAAAGTGATTGCCAAGTTACATCCCCAGAACCGTTATGAGAGAACAAGACCAGACCCGACCCATTCTCCTGGTGTCCTGTCATCCCTGAGACAGTGCTCAATTAGGAGTGCACTGCATGGGTTCTTTGCTTACGGGAAGCAATGGGCTAAGCACCAACGCAGGGCATCTGTTTTTCTACAAGGGAGATGTTTTCCTTCCAGCCTCTTCACAGCCTTCCGACCACTGTAGATACACAGGCTTTCACCAGAAACCCTTGAGGACAAGGAGGACTCCTGAGAGGGCTGGGAACTCCTTTCTCATGAACTCTCCTACTTAAACATTAGAACATCTTTTGACAATGACCATTGGTTACCCAAGGTGACCTGTACTGTTTAAAAGAAAGTGTTCGGCTCTTCACAGCTCAAGAAGACAGAGGTTGGCTGGGCATGGTGGTGCATGCCTGCAATCCTAGGGACTTGGGAGGCTGAGGCAGGAGGATCAAGAGTTCAAAGCCAGCCTCAGCAACTTAGCAAGGCTCAGTCTCTAAATAAAAAAATTAAAAAGGGGCTGGAGATATGGCTCATTGGTTAAGTGCCCCTGGATTCAATCTCTGGTACCCCTCTCTCCAAAAAAATAAAAGAGAGCTTGATGGCAACATGTGGAATGGTGGCAGCCTCACCTTTTGTTGGTGGCCCAGCTTTCATGAAAGGCAGAGACGGTACTTGCCTGTGACTGTGCCTGTGCCTGGCTGGGCATCGTCCTTCACTCCAGCATGAAGTGTTGCCTTCCCAGATAGGCAACCAGGAGCTTGTACCTGAGGGCAACAAAGTTTGCAAGAGAGGGAGGCTGGGGACCTTGGGACTTACCAGCTCCCCTTGTTTGATTTTATTCTCATCAGTATATATTTAACAAAGGTGTACCAGTTTTATTTATTTATGCACAGGACTAATATACATGAATACATGTATATGCTAAATGTATAGACTGTTGGTTGGCCTGTGTGTTTGTCAGACCACATGCTCCAATTGCAGAGGCTGTGTTGCACTGAAAACCTATATTTTAGGCAAGGATGTCCTGCAATCATTTCTAGATGCTAATTGTGGCAGCTCCCAGGATTCCCAGCATGTCCGTCAGCTCTCTGAAAGCTCTTTGAGGGCTTCTCATCATTAGAATTCCCTGAGTTTCCGCTCCTTCCTTGCAAGCCATCTGGCCTCTCTGCACTGCAGCTGTAGTCCACCCTCCTCCTGCCCCCCACACCTGAGCCTTTGACATCCCCCACCTGAAGGGGATCCATCCATCAAGGAAACCCAAAATTACAACCAGCAATTTTTTTTACCCAAAAATCTAGAAATAATTTAAAAAAAAAAAACCTCCATTAGGTTTCAGCCTTAATCTTTCTTTCTCAAATTCATTATTTCTACTCGTGAAATATACATAACTGTATACTAGTGGGAAGGAAAAAAAGTCTACCTCCATTTAATCATGTTGCCCAATTAGCTAAGGCCTCTTGCCTCAGTGGTGTGCCTCTTGAACATTTATAATTGTCATTAAGTAAAAGAGCAGAGAAGGTCAGAATGCAGAGGACTTGGAGAGTCAGAGGTCGCAGGCAATGGTGCGGGGCTTGAAGCCTCTGTCTGCTTTGCTCCTGAAGAAGGGTAGGCGCCAACCAGCAAGTCCTTGCTCACAGTCATTAACCTCAGCAAGAGGGACATTTTGAGTGACAGAGAGCCACAAGAGCACCACAAAAAGGAATACATAACTGGTGGTGACATTTGTAGGATGCACGAGCCTGGGAACAAGAAGAGAATAAAGAAAATAGAAGCCCACTAGCAGCCGGGCCTGTGGTGGAATTCCCAAGGGACTGATCCTAGGAAAAGGACATTTGCACTTTTCTTATCTTTGGAGCCATGCAGCTCTTGCTCCCTCTTTTTTTACTTCTTTTATTGTTGTCATTTCAGCTATTTAGTTGCTTTTGTTTTAAGAACTGTTAAAAAGCTATTTTGCAAATACTGAAAAGCTATTTTGCAAAGATCCCACAAGCAACCTGAACAGCTCAGGACAGATTTTCCTCTATTCATAAGGTAACAACTGTGACCTTGTGTTCCAGAGACACATGGCATGTGACCAGTAAAAGCAAAATCCAGACAATCGAGATGATGTCCTAGAATTCCTAATAACAAGTGGCCTAAGGAGATTTACCAAATCAATTTTTCCATTCAATAGTATTGCCACACAAATTTTTTTTTTAAAGAAGGTATTAGCTCTTTCACCCCTAGCCAGTGGTAGCACATCAGAGAGGCAGGCACAGATGTAAGAGAATTGCACTGTGAAATAGAAAAAAATAAGGCCCAATTTCCAAATTCAGGCAAAATACAGTACAGTGATATATGTCAATGTATGAACAAGCATTTATCAAGTGCTGCTTTATTTCAAGTTTTAACACACAGTTTCTCATTTAACCTTCTGTTATGGGATGGAGTATGTCCCTACACCATCCCACCCTGAATTCATATGTTGAAATCTTAACCTCCAATACTTCAGAATGCGAGTGTATGTGGAAACAGAACTGTTAAAGTGATAATTAAGTTAAAGAAGGTCATGTGGATGAGCTCTAATTCAATATAGTTTATGACCTTATAAAACAAGATTAGAATAAAGAGGTATGCAGAGGAAAGATCTTAAGAAGTCATAAGGAGAAGATGGCCATGGGCAAGTCAAGGAGAGAAGCCTCAGAGAAACCAACCTTTATCTTGGACTTCCAGCCTCCAGAACTGTTAAAAAACTAAATTTCTAGCCAGGCGCTATGGCACACACCTGTAATGCCAGCAATTCAGGAGGCTGAGACAGGAGGATCATAAGTTCAAAGCCAGCCTTGGCAGATTAGCGGGGCACTTACCAACGCAGTAAGACCCTGTCTTTAAATAAACTATAAAAAAGGGCTGGGGATATGGCTCAGTGGTTAAGCACCCCTGGGTTCAATCCCCAGTACAAAAAAAAAATTTAAAAATTACATTTTTACTCTTCAAGCCGCCTGGTTTATGTCACTTTATTATGACAGCCTGAGCAGAAAAATAGACCTTTCCAGGAGCCAATATTCAATATCTCCTTTATTTACAATGGGCTACATCTTAATAATCCCATTGCAACTTGAAAATATTGTAAATCAAAAATGCATTTAATCCACCTAAACGACTAAACACTCCAGTTGAACCACACAGTGTGCTATAGAAAGTTGATACCCCTCATGATCATGGGGCTGACCAGGAGCTTCAGGGGACTACCACTGCTCTGCTAGCATCTGGAGAAACTCACACCACATCTCACCAGTCTGAGAGAAGGTTCAAATTCAGATTCAAAACATGGATTCTAGGGCTGGGGATGTGGCTCAAGCGGTAGCGCGCTTGCCTGGCATGCGTGCGGCCCGGGGTTCAATCCTCAACACCACATGCAAACAAAGATGTTGTGTCCGCCAAAAACTAAAAAATAAATAATAAAAATTCTCTCTCTCTCTCTCCCTCTCTCTTTAAAAAAAAAAAAAAAAAAAAAAACATGGATTCTACTGAATGCATATTGCTTTTGCACCATCAGGAGGGGAAATCAAGAACAGAACACCCATTGGTTAGGACCCATCTTGAATTCAATTTTGAAGCTAGGACACAAAGGCTCAGGAATGGAAAGTAGCTTGTTCAGAAGCCCAAAATTAAAACATGGCAGAACGAGAATGAAAATAGATCTTCTCTATTTGACTCAGGGACATTGGGAAGAAAAGGGCATTCCCTACCCCTAAAGACAAGAAAAACCCTGCCCTGTGTGCAGGCTGTTCAACCTGCCAGGCTATGGAAGCTCTGGACACATTACTGATGGGGCAGGTCAGTAGGAGGTGGTACTGCTGGCTGCCATGTTAGGGCTGACCCAGCCCAGCCACTCAGAAGAGTTTCCCTCCCTGGAGGCTGCTGGGACAGTCAAAAGAGCCAATAGTTGAGCGGAACAGATGCTCTCCTATGCTTTCATATGTGCTAAACCAGATAATCCTCACCACAGCTCAATAGGTTTTGGACGACCATTGTCCTATTTCACAAATGAAAAGTCCAAGGCACAGAGGTGAAGCAACTAAATCAGGTCAACAGTAAGAATTAAAGTAGGACAAGAGCCTAGGCTGGTTCAGGGTTCCTGAGCTTTCCCCTGCTGAAACCACTTCTGGAGTATATGCTGGAAACTTTAGCATAAGAATGTTCCATTCTGACAATGCCTTGATTTCCCCTTCTCTGCAGGGGTTATGTTCCAAAACTGGCAGTGGATGTCTGAGACCTCAGATAGAACTAAACCCTAAACATATTGTGGTGTTGTTGTGTTTTTCCCCTCCTGTTCAAGGGTACATACATTCAATGTCTTTGCCATTTTAACTAAGCAATTATCATAAATGGTGTTTGCAACTTTTGCAGTTTCAGGTAAAATAGCAAAATAGCATTGATTTCTTTTTCTTTCTTTACAACTTTACAAACAGAAGATTTGTTATTACTGTTGACCTTAGTGACCTCAGCATACAAGCTTTTTTCTTTCCTTATTGAGAACTTTCCCATTTTCACTTAGAGGAAGCAATTTATGGCTTCCATGTCTTCGGCATAAGTGCCAAAGTAGTGATATGCCAATATCACTACTTTGGCACTTAACAAAAGTAAGCAACAGAAGGATTGCATGCACGGAAGCACTGTGATAGTGAACCTGATGACTAGTTACTTGGCTACTAAGTAACTAATGGATGGGTAGCATATAGAGAGTGGATACACTGGACAAAAAGATCATCCACATCCTGGGTTGGATGGAGCTAGATACCCAAAATTTCATCACACACTGAGATTGGCATACAATTTAAAAGTTACGCATTGTTTATTTCTGGAGTTATTCCATTTAATATTTTAGAGCCACTGTTGACCTCAAGGAAATGAAACTACGTAAAGTGAAACTGCAGATAAGGAGGGAATACAGCATATAAACCAAGCAGAAAAAAAGATTGTGTAGTGTGAGGAAATGCTATAAATATCTTCAGAAAGTCAATGAGGGGCTAAAGACTAAGGCATCCTAAGAGCTTTCTCCTCCCTGTCATTCACTACTAACTGCAGTCATTTTTACATCAAATGCAATGGAAACAGCAGAAAACAAATTGAAGAAAGAAAAACAACCTACAACTTTTCAGAAGCAAATAATCTTTCCTTAGGCCCTTCCTTGTGAGGAAGATAAGAATATATATATATTTAGCACCTTCCTTTTTCCCAGCAGTGAAAACATGTGTCAATGAAGCAGATCACTTGCTACGAATCCTAGCCATGCTGGGGCTCCTCCCTTGTCTGTCCTTCCAGGAACCCCTCCATGCCACCCCCCACCCCTCAATGCAGCTGTCTACCCTGAAATGCTTCCCCAATTCACCTACTGGTTTTCCCCCATCTCATATCCCAGCTCTCGTAACTCACCTCTTTCTCTTCTCCTTAGTTTGTCTAAATCTGACGAGATCTTTAGTTCTTAAACCACCAGACTTTGTGAATGCTCAAAGCACAACGAAGTTTTCTCATGGAGGTTTTCGTGGAATTACCAGACCTCTGCAAACACCAACACCTCTCTAAGAACCCCTACATAAGTCGTTTCCCTTTACTTTTGAATCAACTTTGAAAGTCTTTTCTCTGCATCCATTTTTCCCCACAGCTCTCCTCTTCCTAGCACAAATGTTTGCCATCCCCTACGTGAAGTCCAGGAAGATCTCTGACTCCAACAGCCCTTCTTGTTCACCTCTTGCCCACTGGTGCCAATTCTTTCAATCATCCTAGCAGCAGGTTTTCTCTTTGTCTTCATTCACTTCCTGCAGAAACTCTCTCAGCCCCCGAATTACACGGATTCTATACATAAAAACCAATCCTCTCTTTCTTTTTCTGTAATGGTGGCTCCTTCACTTACATGTCCTGAGTTGAACTCCGCAAAATATGAAACTCAGGAAAAGGTGATGGAGCATAGGAAAAAAAGAGTTAGCTGGACTCCTCAGAGTTTACAGAGCAGTAAAAAAGATGAAATCAGATGATTGCACGCAAATGGGACATGTCACCCTGTCAAAAGAGAGTCTCAGGGTTTTCTGGAAGCATATACCAAAGGGGCTTAAAGCGAGTACCTGACTGGACTTCAGTCACTCAAGGAGATGAGGGACAGATGGCTGCCTGGGAAAGAGCTCGCTCGCACTCACTCTCTCTCTCTCTCTCTCTCTCTCTCTCTCTCAAGATTGAACCCACGGATGCTTAACAACTGAGCCACATCCCCAACCCTTTTTTATATTTTATTTAGAGATACGATCTCACTGAGTTGCTCAGGGCCTTACTAAGTTGCTGAGACTGGCTTTGAACTCTTGATCCTCCTGCCTCAGCCCCCACAAGCCACTGGGATGACAGGTGTGCTGTGCCTGGCAAGAGGTCTCTCTTGAGTATAACCCGAAGCAATGGTGGGACTTGGTCAGGCCACATGGGAAAGGAAAGCAAGCCGATGGAGCAAAAAATCATATTGGAGTCCAGTGTTGGAAGGAGCAGGGTGGAGCTGAGATCCTTGAGAGCATAACCTGGTGGGACTCAGGACTCAAGAGGTAGAGACTCTAGAGGGAGAACACAGAAGCCAGATTGTGGCTGTCCTGAAAAGCCATGGCAAGGACTTAGGATAATGAACCCTTCATAAGGATTCCATAGGAAGAGGAGCTTAGAGTGCTCCTCCTCCTCCTCCTCCTCCTCCTCCTCCTCCTCCTCCTCCTTCCTGTTTTTCAGGGCTGGGGATGGAACCCAGAGCCTTGCAAGTGCTTGAAGGTACACTGCCACAGAGCCACAGAGCCAAAGAACCACAGAGCCACAGAGCCACACCTCGAGTCCAAGCACTTGCTTTTTATTTTTAAATTTTTTTTTTAGGTGTAGATGGACACAACACAATACCTTTATTTTTACATGGTGCTGAGGATCGAACCTGAGTCCCGCCCGTGCTAGGGTGGGCACTCTACCACTGAGCCACAATCCCAGCCCCAATTTTTAATTTTTGAATATGGTATATATTCACATGTTTTCAAAAACCAGAAAGTATAAAAGCTATTCAGTAAAAAGCACCTCCTGGCCTGGTTCTCCTCCTTCCAACAATCAAAACCATTTTTCATAGTTTTAGTTTCTTTCTTTTTTTTTAATGCCAGGAATTGAACTCAGAGGCGCTCAACCACTGAGTCACATCTTCAGTCCTTTTATTTTTTATTTTAATACAGGGTCTCACTAAGTTGCTTAGGGACCCGCTAAATTATTGAGGTTGACCTTGAACTTGAGATCCTCCTATGTCAGCCTCCTGAGCTGCTGCAATTAGAAGTGTGAGCCACCGCACCTGGCTCATAGTTTCTTATATGTCCTTCCTAGCTTTATGCTTCTACAAACAAATATGAGTACATATTCTTATTTTTCTCCTTATACATTCAAAAAGTAGCATAACATGCATGGTGTTCTGTAATTTGAAATTCGAGGTCTCCCTTTGGACTGTTTTATATGTTGTTGACTAGCTTCTTATATTATTATTATTATTATTATTATTATTATTATTATTATTTACCTTTTCACACACAAGTCTCCTCTCTTCTACCAGATGGCAAGCTTCCTTAACAAAAAAGCTGTCTTAACAAATTTTGTACAAGATAGGTATTCAGTTAAAAAAAAAAAAATCTTCATTGAAGTAGGTGATGAAAAAAATATCTTTCTTTAATAAATCAGTTACTATTGAAAAGAAAAAAATACTTCCTGTGGCCTCATCTCTTGAATGTTTTTACTTTTAATTATGCCACTTTTCCAACATTCAGAAAAGTAAACAGAACATATAACGAACCCTTGGGTGTTTAGCCCCTGAGCTTCAGCAAGGATCAGCATTCTGTCATTCCTAATTCTCATCTATCCCACCACCATCCACTCAGGGGAAACAGAGGGCTGGGTGTTTTAAAACAAACACAAGACGTCATGTCATTTCCCCCATAAATACCCAAGAGCGTACCTCTAATTGATAAATGAAGCCTTTTTGCTTAGGTAACATAAACCACAGGCCAACAAAATTAACAGTAGTTCTTTAATATCATGTAAAATCCAGGCCATATTCACATTTCCCTGGTTTCTCAAATATGTCTTTATACAGTTAGGTTCTTGGGGTCAGAAGCCACACAAAGCCCATAGGTGACACTTGGTGGCTGTGTTTAGAGTTCTTGGTTCTCTCTGGTTTGATCATGGTCTCCTCCTTTCCTTCCCCCCTAGGTCTTTTGTGTCTCTGATTTGTTACAGAAACAAGATCATTTGCCCAGTACAGTGTTGGCATTCTGCAGGTCACCTTCTTGAACTGTTATATAACTTCTTTTCTATCCCCCCTGCTGGTTTTTTTTTTTTTTTTCCCTTGAAACTGTGTTTGGAAACATTCTTTTTTAGCTGCTGTGTAGAGAATGGGTCACAGGGTGGGACAGGAGGTGAGGAGGAGGCCATGTTGTTACCCAGGACCAAGATGCTCCTTGGACCAGAACAACAATCTGGAGAGAGGAATAAGCCAACTGGAGACATACTGAGGACAGAGGGTCAACAGGACTGGTCGACCAACTGGAAAGGAGTGTGTCTCTCCACACACTGGGAAACATCTGAGTCTTACTGTGAGACAAAAAAAAAAAAAAAAGAAAAAAAAAAGAAATCTACTTTCTCCTGGAAAAACATTTACTTGTTTACAGACATTCTTCTCACAATTATCATTTATGGTGAGTTTTAAAGGCATACAAAGTTGTAGTATTATTGTTGGTGTTAAATTTTATTGCTGTGGCTTTAAAACATAAACAAAAATAATTTCTTAAGTAGTTAGAGATTGTAATGATTCTCTTGGGAATAGATTTTACTGCTATGGATACTGTAAAGCACAAAGATAATAAATTTAAATTGCAGTATTAGTATTGGGAATAAATTTTATTGCTCTGGCTAGAACACGAAGAAGCAGGATTCATAACTCCCCTTCCCCAACTCTTTTTATTTCTTTCTTTCTTTTTCTTTTTTCTTTTTTTTTTTTTTTTTTTATTTCCAGCAGTGGGTTTATGTGTAATGGTATTGGGTCTGGTGTGCAGAGAAGATCAAAGGTCACTGGCAGGGCAGGTCATGGGTGGCAATGAGAAGTCTGGCAGGATTCTTACAGGTGGACAGGGAGCTACAGAGAAGCAGGCCTTGTCACCAGTATGTGCAAGGCAGACTGAGAAGAGGAGGTGCACGACATCACGTAGCATTGAGGAGAGGTCATCCAGGATGCTGTGAGCCCCATCTATTCCTACTGAGATTTTCTTCATCCCCACTTCCCCATTCAACTATGCTGTTTTGCATAGTTCTGATTTCAGTTCAGTGTTGTAAAACAAGCTCTGAAGATCACTGATTTGGATATCCGTGTTTGCTGTGGTTTGAATGTGTCCCCCCAAAAGAATGAGTTGGAAACTTAATCCCCAATGCAACAGTAATGGGAGGTGGGGCTGGTGGGAGGTGTAGGTCCTGAGGGCTCCACCCTCCTGAATGGATCAACACTGATTCCAGAGGCTTCAATCCAATCTCTTGCCCACGTGATGCCTTCTGCCACTTATGGCACGGCAGGAAGGTCCTCCCAGAGGCAGCCCCTGGATCTATACTTCCCAACCTTCAGAACCATGGCCAAGTAGATTCCTGTTCACAGGCAATCACCCAGTTTGTGGTATTCTGTGACAGCAACATAAAACAGACTGACAGTGTTGTGTGGTCTTTGACTTTGTGGGCATTCCCTGCTGCTCCCTCTGTGTCCATCTCAGCGGAGGAACCACCGAGCCCCCAACCAGACCACTGGAAGTTGTCTCACCAAGACATCCACACTCACTGACCCTGCCAGTACTGCCCACCACACAGCTGTCAGATCCACTGCTCTCCCCAGCCCATTTCTGGCCACCACCATTTCTCACTGGCACTTTGATTAGTCCTTGTCCTCCACACTCATTGTCATTATAATGATCACTGCTATTGAGCATGAACAATGCAACAGGGACTGTGCTGAGTACCTGACATCACTATCTCATTTGACCTTCATAATATTCCTTGAAAGCTTGAAAATAGGGATATGGGATATAGATATAGATATATGGAAATCAAGCTTCTGAAGTTAAATTTTGAAAGGTAGGTTTGTTTTTGTTTTTGTTTTTTGTTAAATCACCAGGCACACACAGAAAACAAATCTCAGATCTTTTCCTGTTCTTCATTGACTCCGCTGTTATTCTTTCTTTTCTTCCTTAAACAAATAAACTCCTTGCAACTAAGCGCAGGAGCACTGCCCAGTTCTCCAGACTGGACCATCACCACACCCCAAATGACCGTGGCTCTCACTAGTGGAGTTGCTTACTGAACAGATGCATGAGTAAGTGAATAGTATGAAACACAGTGAATTCAAGAGTAATTATTAGACCGCTTCGCTGGACCCCACCCCTGCTGCAGGGCTCCCCAGGCCACCTCCATTTTGGGACTCTGCAATTGCCACCCATAGCCCCCTCGATGTGGTACCTCCACCGTGGGACCCCAGACAGGAGCCACCTGCCACAGCACTTCCCACCACACCACTGCATCTCCAAACAGGCTACCCAATGCCACCGCATGGCCCGCACTGGCTGCCCCATCTCTGACAGCTGTCACCTCCATCTTGAGACACCTCCGCAGCCATCTTGGGTTACATCCACTGCTGCCATTGCCATCTTAAGTTGGTGCAGCTTCCATCTTGGGACACTGGCAGGGTCTGGAAGCCCAACATCAAGGTACCTACAGGTTAGCTGCTTCCGTCCCCACCAACTAGGGATGCAGCCACTTCCATTTAGGGACTACAGCCAAGGCCTGGTAGACCATCACCCAGGTCCCTGTAGGATTGGTTACACTTGAGGTCGCCTTGCTAGGTATACTAATAGTCACCATCTTGCTGCAGAAGCAGGAGAGAGCTTTCCACAGGATTGGGATTGGTAGGCTAGAAGAGGGTATGAGGGCATCTGGATCCTGGGTCACCCAGCCAACCAGCCTCGCACCCACTGGGTTCCCAGGACCAACTCAGGCAGCACTTGCTGGGACCCAACAGCAGCCTAGTCCTTGTCTCCGTTCCCAATCAGGCATCCACCCATCACCTGGTTGCTCAGATTTGGCAACAACAGGGCCCTCCGGCTCCCCAATCCTAGCCTCCCAACCCTTACCCCAGCCACCAACCTGGCCCAGCGCTTGCAGGCACATGGCCATCCCACAGCTCTCGATGCCTGGTCCTGATCTGCCTGATACAAAACAGCTGTCCGCAACAGGTACACAGGTCTGGAGAGAGTGGTTCCTGATTGGGAAATCAAAAGGGCTGGGGCAAGAGGGATATAGTTTAGAGACTAAATTAGAGACCAGGAATTATAGGGTCCACAGGGGAGGTAAGGGGCTAAGACCAGGCTCCCACATCACACAAGTAGACACCAAAGGAGATTCTTGGGGTACAGTCTTCCAACAGGGGCCCGCAATTGCTGTACCCCACCTCCAAGAGTTCCACCTCCAGGACTAACCCACCCATCCTAATAACCTCATCATCCTGAGAGTGGATATACCAGCAAACTCCAGACAACCCCACCTATCAGATGAGAAGGGATGCTGGGAGGATACTAAACTCCAACAGAAACAATGGTTCAATTTTCCTTTGAGATATTTTTTTTTCTTTCTTCCCACCACCTCCCGCCCACATCCCCAACATTTGTGAAACCAAGTAATTTTCATGCTTCAGGCTACTGAGAACTGGGATGTCTGAGTAGTATATTATGGTTTTGTTGTATATTATTTTATTTTATTTTTACATTTTTTGTTTCTTTTTCTTTTTTAATTTGTATTATTTATTTATCTATTTATTTATTTTACTGTCCCTCTATATTTTTGCCCATTTGTCTGTCTCCCTGGAATCTCTTTCTCCCTTTTCTCCTACTAACAGCCAATTTATTTTGATTCCTCTTTCACACTTTCTGTGATCTAATACTCTACGTTCTCACCTCTTACCTCAGTAACATCTCATCTTACACCCCTCCCCCTGTATCTCTTTGTCCACCATTATAAACTGTGGACATTTTTGCAAACCTACTGTTTATATTGTAGACAATAATCAAACACATCACTTCTGTTTTTTTGTGACAAAACTATAAATGTCTTAATAGGAGCTATTTGGTTTAAGGCTGCAGATTGTTTGTATTGGGTGCTGTTAATATTGATCTCCCCCTTAAAGACAAGGTATTAGAAACCTGCAGGGATACTATGAGTCTACAAGGTAGAAACTGTAATACCTATCCTTGATGAACATAGATGCAAAAATCCTCAATAAAATTCTGGCAAATCACATACAAGAACATATTAAAAAGATAGTACACCATGAGTGTACTACAAGTGGAGTTCATCCCAGGGATGCAGGGTTGGTTCAACATAGAGAAATCATATCAATAGACTTAAAGATAAAAATCATATGATCATCTCAATAGATGTAAAAAAAAAAAAAAAAGCATTTGACAAAATACAGCACCCCTTCATGTTCAAAGCACTAGAAAAACTAGGGATGGTAGGAACATCTCAACATTGTAAAAGCTATATATGCTACGCCCACAGCCAACATCATTCTAAATGGAGAAAAATTGAAAGCATTCCCTCTAAAAACTGGAACAAGACAGGGATGCCCTCTTTCACCTCTTCTATTTAACATAGTCCTTAAAACAATGGCCAGAGCAATTAGACAGGCAAAATAAATAAAGGGATATGAACAGGAAAAGAAAAACTCAAACTATCACTATTTGCCCATGACATAATTCAATACTTAAAGGATCCAAAAAATTCCACCAGAAAACTTCTAGAACTAATAAAAGAATTCAGCAAAGTAGCAGGATATAAAATCAACACCCAAAAATCAAATGCATTTCTGTACATTAGAGATGAATCTTCTGAAAGAGAAATTAAGAAAATTACCCCACTCATAATAGTATATAAAAAAAAAACTTGGAAATCAACCTAACAAAAAAGGTGAAAGACCTCTACAATGAAAACTACAGAACACTAAAAAAAGAAATTAAAGAAAACCTTAGAATATGGAAAGATCTCCTTTGACCTTGGATAAGCAGAATTAATATTGTCAGAATGACCATACTACCAAAAACATTATACAGATTTAATGCGATTCCAACTAAAATCCCAACAACATTCCTCACAGAAATAGAAAAACCAATCATAGAATTCATTTGAAAAAATAAGAGACCCAGAATAGTCAAAGCAATACTTTGCAAGAAAAGTGAAGCAGGAGGTTTCACAATACCAGACCATAAACTATACTACAGAGTTATAGAATCAAAAACACCATGGTATTGGTACCAAAATAGACACATAGACCAATGGAACAGAACAGAGGACACAGAGACAAACCCACAATTATTTCATACGAGACAAAGGTGCCGAAAACATACTCTGGAGAAAAGATAGCTATTCAACAAATAGTGCTAGGAAAACTGGAAATCCATATGCATCAAAATGAAATTAAATCCCTATTTCTCACCCTGCACAAAACTCAACCCAAAGTGGATCAAGGACCTAGGAATTAGACCAGAGACCCTGTTCCTAATGGAAGAAAAAGTAGGCCCAAATCTTCATCATATCGGCTTAGGAAATGACTTCCTTAACAAGATTCCTGAAGTGTAAGAAATAAAATGAAGAAACAATAAATGGGACAGATTCAAACTAAATAGTTTCTTCCTCAGCAAAGGAAACAATAATGTGAAGAGAGAGCCTACAGAAGGGGAGAAAAATCTTTACCACACATACATCAGATAGAACACTAATCTCCAGGATATATAAAGAACTCAAAAAACTTGATACCAAAAAAAAAAAAAAAAAAAAACCAAATAACCCAATCAATAAATGGGCTAAGGAACAGAGCAGACACTTCACAGAAGAAGAAATACAACTGATCAGCAAATATATGAAAAAATGTTCAACATCTCTAGCAATTAAAGAAATGCAAATCAAAAAATCCTAAGATTTCATCTCACTCTAATCAGAATAGCAATTATCAAGAATACAAGCAATAATAAGTGTTAGTGAGGATGTGGGAGAAAAGGCACACTCATACGTTGCTGGTGGGACTACAAATTGGTACAACCAATCTGAAAAGCAGTATGGAGATTCCTTAGAAAACTTGGAATGAAACCACCATTTGACCCAGCTATTCCACTCCTCCGTATATACCCAAAGGACTTAAAATCAGCTTACTCTAGTAATGCAGCCACATCAATATTTATAGCAGCTCAATTCACAATAGCTAAACTATGGAACCAAACTAGATGCCCTTCAATAGATGAATGGAAAAGAAACTTTGGAATACATACACAATGGAATATTACTTAACTTTAAAGAAGAATGAAAATGTGGCATTTGCAGGGAAATGGACGGAGTTGGAGAATATCATACTATGTGAAGTAAGCCAACCCCCCAAAACAAAGGCCAAATGTTTTCTCTGATAAACGAATGCTGATCCATAATGGGGGAAGGGGGGACAAAGGAAGAATGGAGGAATTTAAAGAATTGGGCAAAGGGGCTTAAGGGGAGGGGAAGGGTTATGGGGTGAGAAAGATAGTGGAATGAGATAGGCATTATTACCCTCTGTACATGAATGATTGCACAAATGGTGTGACTCTGCATCATGTACAATCAGATAAATAAAAAGTTGTGCTCCATTTGTGTACAATGAGTCAAAATGCATTCGGCTGCCATGTATAACTAATTAGAACAAATGAAAAATTATTTTTTTTAAAAAAAGAGTAATTATTAGAAAAATGAGACCTAAGCCTTTTGAGTCTCAAAGAAATATCAGCTCATGCTTTTCATTCAGTTGAAGGAACTATATTTATATTTATATACTGTATTTCGAATCCAATCTGCAATTACTCACCTGTTCTCATTCTATCATCCAGCACAATGTTACCTAGAAACTCAGGGCAGGATATAATTGATGGAGAATAAGCTGTTCCTTCCAGTGCCCTTTTACGGGTGCATGAAAAATAACACCCTAGTAACCACCCAAATAAATGTTGGGAGTGATGTTTACCGTGTTACAGCAAACTTGGAATGCTTCAAGTAGCAAAGAAATGAGAAGGTTTAGTAAGTTTGGATCCTTTCAAAGGCCAGAGTTAGCCTAACATCTGTGAGCTTTTTGTTTGGGGCAAAACTCCTAAATTCTCCAGTTATGTGAAGCTCCTTTCTTTGCCAATGGCCCCCACTAAGGTCATAAACTCCCAGAGCCACAAACGATGGAATTCAAGAATACGGAGAGACTGACATGAACCAGGCCTCCGACCCTGGCTGCTCATGGGCTGGTTCCTGACTCCATTACTGTTTCCATAGAAACAGCCATCTGATCAGCAAATATAAGTTTTGAGTTCTTTTCACTTTGTTTTCCTTTCTTCCTCCTTGAAGATAAACACGAGGCTTTGCTAATGAGAGGAACTGCGCTTGCGGGTGAGATTGGGGGTGCTTTTAGAAGTTCTATATCCCCTGAGTAGAAACAGAATGGCAACCCTCTCCACACACTGGCCCGCTCCATGGAACGGCTATCCATCCTTATCTGGAATAAGGTGTTCACAACCTCTGGATCAACAATCATCTTCCAAGTCACTTACAGCAGTCAAATAACCTTTATGACTGCAAACGTTGCTGGGTATTCATGATGGTCTCTATCAAACTGAGATGAATGTGTTCCATAATGTCTGTTTTTATTACATTAGTCCAGGAAGATGAAATCAAAAGGACTACTTTCAACAAAAATGTCCTGTGTCGACAGTTCAATACTCTTTCTACAGGCCCTGGTGATTGCCCTTATTGTACGCTGGATAAAGGCTAAACGTGCAGCTACCTGCTAGTTTGACAAGGCCGTTCTCGCACCAGCAGGTTGTGGGGCTTTTTTTTTTTTTTTTTCCTTCACAGCAGCCCTCTAATTCCACCAAACCCACTGGATTAACAAAAACCTGAAAGTAAAATAGCACAAAATGATATCCCTGCATGAGCTACTATTATCCTTCGCAACCTACAATTACATAGGTTCAATCTAAATGCCCCACAGCATTATTTCATTAATTCAAGCCATTGCAGAACTGGTAAATATTTTCTCTTTCGGGGTTTTCTATTCTTCTTCTTTTTTCAGCAGAGAAGGATGAAGCAGGCAAAGGCCACCCAGACAATCATCATGTGGAGTCAACTGCACAGAGTCAAGAGGACAGAGAAGGGCGGGGCCGGCTCAGAGATGGGGATGAGAGTGGACAAAGTCAATTTGGAGAAAAAGATCAAAAAGTGAGAGAGCAGTGATGATTAACGTGAAGCTCTCAGGGTGGCATAGGAGCTGTCTATTGCCTGCAAACGGCCCCAGTTATCCCTAAAGCACAGAGTGTACCACTGAACACACAGCCACTTGACATGCACAGAGGCTGGGGACTCGCAGCTAATTGAAAGCCCAATATTTGACACATCCTTAGGACTTTAAAGCAAGCCCTTTAAAGAGATTTCTCCCATAACAGAATCCTTGGACCAATATAGATACACAGTGTGTAGTTAATTGACTTTGTAAGTGAGTGTGTGGGGAGGGATAGCCCTAACATTCTCAAGTAGTCCCAAATTTTCCTTTTGAAAATAGCTTTTCAAGTTGGGAAACAGGAGTCGGGAGAGGATGTGGAGCTTGGGCAAAGGGTACAGGTGAACAGGTGCGTATTGGTGGACAGCTCAGTGTTGGGAGGAGGTGAGCAGAACCCAGGGTGCATCAGGATGAGGGTGAAGAGGAGATTTGGAAAGAGAGGGACCTCGATTCCAGCAGCAGCTCTGCCTCCACCTCACTGTGACTGGGGTTAAGTTATGTAAGTCCCATAAGCCACCATTACCT
Source organism: Callospermophilus lateralis (assembly GCF_048772815.1). NCBI lineage: Eukaryota > Metazoa > Chordata > Mammalia > Rodentia > Sciuridae > Callospermophilus > Callospermophilus lateralis. The sequence goes on from NC_135320.1 coordinate 29,033,261, forward strand.
CATCTATAGGAAGCAAATTAAAACAGCACCTACCTCATAGAGTTCTTGGGAGAATTTAATGCAATGATGCAGATAAAGTGCTTAACACGTTGTTTGGCAGGTTTTGGATGTGAATGACATTTATAGTATTATTGGAAGCTTTTTTGCCCCTCCCCCCAGTATTGGGGATTAATCCTAGGGCCTGGAATAGGCTAGGCAAGCACTCTGCCTTTGAGCTACAGCCCCAACCCTGAAGCACTGTTTTAAATCATATGATAAGACTAGACCTTATGATTCTCTTCGAGTGTGGGAAAATGATCAAAGCCAGTATAGTTTTCATTCTTATTAGCAAATACAAGAACATGAAGTATCATATAAGAGACAGCAGATATTAGAATGGAAAGATGTCCTAGGAAGAAAAGGGGTTCCTCTGGGATGATCTGTACCATGTCTTCCCTCCATGAGGAAGGTCATTTGTGGAGACAAGAAAGGAGATTTGGGGGAGAAGGAGCATAGGGTGTAGACCAAGCTGGGACTCAACCAAACAAACTGGCTAGAATATAGGTTAAGTCAGAAAGACAAAATTCTCCTCCAGGAATATGTCATTCTAAACCTCAGAGGATGAGTGGGAAGCACTGGCAGGAAGAACAGGACCCACCAGGCCTCTGGTTGTGTGCATTGGTAGCTGCAGCTCAGGTACATGGCGCCATCTTGGATTGCACCCATGATCTAGCAACCAACAAAAAGGTTCAATTCCCTCTTCAGGCACCTGGACCCTGTATTTCTGAGGCTGTGGTGTAGCTCTCAGACACCTTCCTACTCCAGGGTAACCTCATGCATCTTGCTCAGACACCTTCCTACTCCAGGGTAACCTCATGCATCTTCCAGAGTCCTCCCTGGGGTAAGCCCACCCCTCCAGGGGATGGAGAAACAACTCTTGCTGGCTAGTCAAGGGCAGAGGATGGCTGCACACTCTGTGGCTCTTGGCTCTCCTGCCCTTGCTGGCTGCTGAGGAGGGAAAACAGCTGCATCCCAGAAAACAATTCCACTCCACAAACAATGTGGTGCCCCGACTAGTCATAATGAGGTCTGGTTCAAATGTTGGCACACACACAACATATTAATTAAAATAACGTGCATGATAAATAATATTTGGATCCAAAGCACAGAACTCCTCTAAAATCACAGTTGGTAATTATGCGAGCGCCTGCTAACACACACTTAGAATTCCAGTGTTGCTTACATGACAAAATTAGTCTCAGGGAGGTGACCTTGAGAGGTCGTCTTGTGTGAGCCTCCTCCTGCTTCTGAACCCAACAACGTCTAAGCAACCCTGGAAGAAGAGTATGCATCCTAACATTCAAGCCCTGAGGGAAGAAATTTCTAATGAGACCACAATGATTTAATTTAATCATTATTATTTGAGTTCCAGCTAGTATAGAGCTCTCTGCTTGATTTGGGATAAAAGGTTTGAGGGACTGGGAGAGATTTGCCATAGTTAATGTCTTCAAGAAGTAAGTAACTGGCTTAACATCTGTCCCAGACAGGAAGTCCTTCTCTATAGCTCATCTAAATTTTTCATGTGAAAAACTCATTGCCACTTGCTTAGTCCTTGATGGGGGATCTCACAGGATTCTAGTTGTAATGCTTTTATGGCTGTTATCACCCCAGGGGCTACGGGTAGGCTGACAGTAGGCAAGTGTCCCTAGTATAGTACTTCTACTCACCAATTATTCCCTCCAATTCCAACACAGTGAGGCAATCATGCACCACCTATTTTACTTAGGAACTCTTAAATTATTGCCAAATTTGACATTTATTGGCCCAGTTAGTACTGAAACCTAACAGGGAAAGGGCAAGACCCCATTATCTTGCTTCCAAAATCATTTTCCATTTGTGACTCAGTCAACATATCAGCAGCTCGGGTAAGTGTATTTTAATTTCATTCCCTCAACATTAACCCACGTACCACACCAGTGACCACAACTTTGGTGTCCCAGCTCCTAAATTCTATTAGCGTTCAGAAAGCCTCTTGGTTTCCACATAATGTTCCATCAGTGCAGAGAAATTAATTAAATTAAAATTATTTTTTATTGTGATTTAATTAGCTTGATTTAATTACTTTGTTCACTGACTGAGCATTCTGTTGTTACGGCCAGACCCTCGCTCTCATTCGTGGCATGAATGTTCCCATAGAATTACACATTTTCTCTGTTCAGTCATTGGAGCGGGCTGGTGGAGTTTGCCAGAAACTCACGATTTATCACAATCAGCATCATCACAAATTATAGGAAGCATCCAGCAATATGATAACTTCTAAATGAAGTGTCTGAAAGCAGGTCACACCACCAGCCTCGGCTGTTAATCCGTCATATTTCATAGTCAACCTGACACCCTGTCCAATTTGCCATGCCTGCCTTAACCGCTTGCTGCCTCCTACAGAGGCAGGGCGCGAGAGGACCCGCGCCTGCGCAGACCGCCGTCCTTGCAAACACCCTGACAGCTTGGCCCTCCTGGCCTTCAGGTCACCCCGCGCTCTTCCTTTGCCATTGAGACTGGGGTCTTGTGCCTTAGGTTCATGACCCAAAATTCAGCATTTTCTCCAATTACAAACAGGCAACCACAGAGCCATCTCCATAACTTAGTCACCAGGGGACACCAGATATTTTCCAGTGACTCTGCAGTCACTGTAAAAATCTGGGACTTCAAAACAAGAGGGAAGCGGAGACTTCTGTAGATGGCACATGGTCTCCACCTCCTTTCAAAGGCCCCTCTATCTTTCCTGGGTTGGCTCAGGCTGAGTCACAGCAACCTGCTGTGAAGTGCTCTGATGTCTTTCAAAAAATAATATCATCTCTAACTTCTCTGTATTTGAAATGCAGAACTACACCCCTAGTCTTTCTATTTTATATTCAGACAGTGCCTCTTTCGTTGCTCAGGCTGGCCTTGAACTTGCAATCCTCCTGCCTCAGCCTCCCAAGCAGCTGTGTTTACCACCGTACACCACCATATGCTGCTTGGAATGCCTTGTCTTGATTAATGTGCTCAAAGCCGCACCACTTTGTTTCTTTGTGTTCTAACAAGCATATTTCAGTGTCTTTGGCTCTCTGCATAATTCTGTGTATCTTATTGTAACAATTTAACATCGTCTGAGAAGGGATCTCTAGGCTTCACCAGACTCTCCTAACAACAGCACCCAGGCTCCTTCATCTCTGTTAGTTTCCTGTGGCTGCTATAACAGACAACACAATTCTGATGGTTTCAAACATCAGAATTTCTTCTCTCATGGTTCTGGAGGTCAAAAATTCAATATCACCATCACCAGGCCAAAATCAAAGTCTCAACAGGCCACCCTCCTGGGGCTCTAGAGGAGGATCCATTCCACCAGACCTCTTCCAGCCATTTCCCTTTGCTTGTGGCCCTATCACTGCATCTCCACCACCTTCTTGACACACCTCCCCTCTTCTCTGTGTCATCTCCCTCTCCCTCTCCAAGGACAAGCACCCCTTCTCCAAATCCTTAACTCAGTCACATCTGCAAAGATCCTCTTTTCAAATGAGGTAACATTTATAGGTTCCAGGGATTAGCAACCTTTGAACCTGATGTGTTTTGGCCACCGTCCAGCCCACAGCAGTCCCTATGCTTCATTTTATTTATTTATTTACTTGTTTACTTATTCACTTGATTTTTTTAGTACTGGGGCACTTAATCTCTGAGCCACATCTCTACCCCTTTTTTTTTGCACTTTATTTAGAGACAGGATCTGAGTTGCTTAGAGCCTCTTGTTTGAGTCAGCTTTTTCACTGCTGTGACCAAAGGAACCGACCAGCACAATTATAGAGGAAGAAGAGTTTATTTAAGGGCTCACAGTTTCAGAGGTCTTAGTCCATAGAAGGCTGGCTCTATTCCTCAGGGCTCAAAGTGAAATTGAATATCATGGAGGGAGAAGGTGGCAGAGGGAAACAGCTCACATCTTGATGATCAGGAAGCACAGAGAAAGTCCACTCACCAGATACAAACATGTACCTCAAAGCCAGGCCCTAAATCCCACCTCTTCCAGCCACACCCACCACTTCAGTTACCACTCAGTTAATCCCTATCAGGGGATTAATTCACTGATTGGGTTAAGGGCCTCTCAACCCAATCATTTGTTTTCTGAACCTTCTTGCATTGTCTCACACTTGAGTTTTGGGGGGACACCACATCTAAATCATAACACCTCTCTAAGTTGCTGAGGCTGGCTTTGAACTCACAATCCTCCTACCTCAGTCTCCCTATGCTTAATTTTTAATTGACTGTTCAATTCTGACCTTGAGTATTATTATAAAATAGATGAAATGATTTCAAGGATGTGATGAAGCAGGCACCAAATTAAAATAGATGCCCATACCAAAGCCCATTAAAAAAAATGCTCACCTCAAGTTATTTTGGGGGTTACATTGATGTACTTATTGTAAGTTGTAAAATGGCAAATGGAAAGTACACAAAATACTCCTGATCTACTAATCCTCAGGGCTTAGCCTCCCAGCACCCTGCAGAGCTTGGGCTGCTTCCCTTTGTGACAGGCAGCTGCCGCTCACTCTGACCAACCAGCATTGGGGCAGAGGGTCATGCTGCGTATGTCCAGAGGAAGATCAAAAGTCAAAATCAGAAGTATGGTTTCTACTAAATCCCTTTCACAGCATTATAAGATGTGTCCGCTGAAAACTAAAAAATAAATATTAAAAAATTCTCTCTCTCTCTCTTTAAAAAAAAATCATAAGTCAAATCATCATAAATTGAGGACCATCTATAATTAGTTAAGAGTCAAAGGTTAGAGAAAAGGGGAGCCTTTAACAGCTAAGCTTTCACCAAGGCCAAGGACAGGAACCTGGCCTTGTTTCCTCACCTCTGGAGAAAGAAAGCACACACTTTACAACCTGGCCACTGGAACACGCACAGTGCTTGGCCCTGAAGATCTCACAGGGCTCAAGTGAGGAGTTCCAATTCTCCTTTTCCCATCCTGCCCCAAGGATGCTGTATTTTGGTCTTCTGCAAAGTGTTCAGTGAGAACGTAAGTCACTGACCAGACACAGAAAAGGGCAGAGATTATGTCTTTCAATTAAGAAGAAAAAGTATTAATCTCAATATGAGATGGGTCAGGCTACTGATTACGACAAAATCCTCACAGTCTGGTGTGGCAGACTAGAGTTTTACTTCCAAGAAGAATTCTACAGTAACCTTGTCTGGACATCAACAAAATGGTCCAGGGGTTAACCCATGATAGCCTGATAGTGTGGCAAGATCTCTGGCTTCCTGTACCAGCCATGCCTCTTATTGTGTGATGTCATTCACAAAACCTGGTCTTTCTAAGTACCAGTTTCCTCCCGAGGTAGATATAGTATGTGGACTCTTTAAGGTAGAAAGAACTCACTCTGATTTTTTCTGTGTGCAGATTTGAGGACATGACGTGGCACACAAAAGGACTCTCCATGAATATTTGTTTACTTGAACTAAATGTCTCCCTAACCCAGGGCCTGGGAGGGATACCTCTGGAAAGAATCCAAAACACCTGACACAGAGGGAAGGTTTCTATATTGTGCAGATGTCGCTCTTGCACTAAATCATGTCTCAGCATCTCTTCCAACCATGTGATATTTTCATCTGTCTTAAAATGACTATCAGGGAGTACACATCTGCACTGGAAGTGAGTAAAAAGCAGTTTCCATTATTTATGCTCATCGATTCAGAAGGTGTGACCATAGTGCATTTCATAAGCTTGGAAGAGACCTTTGGAATTATCTAGTCCAACCCTGTGATGACTTGGATATGGTCTGAGTGTGTCTCCCAAGGGTTCATTGTTCCCAGTGTGGCAGTGTGAGGAGGTGGTGGACCTTGAAAAGGTGGAGCCTAGCAAGAGCTCCTTAGATCAATAAGGGCACTGACCTCAGGAAAGAGTATGGGATCACAATCTCTTGGATTTTTCTGTTTGCTAATATAATCTTTCCCTCTCAAATATGCTCTCAACATTGTAGTATCATCCACCATGAGCAAGATGATGCTAGCACCATGCTGTGAAACCTCCAAATCTGTGCACTAAATCAACTTTTTTTCTCTGTAAAGTTAACCTGTCTCTGGTATTTAATTACAGTAACAAAAGACTGACTAATATAAACATCTTCCCTTTACAGATATGAAAACATTTGTCCAATATTGCGTGGCTTGCTAATACAAAGAACCCAGACAGCTAGGACTCACTTTTACTGATTTCTAGTCTGCTAATCTCTCCATTTTACTATGTTCTTTCTTTAACCCAAGGCTGCACTTGGCCTTGTAAAAGTGACTCAATGCACTACCTCATGGCTAAGTTTCCCAAGTTATCAAAGTCTAGTGTATATAAATGGTTCCCTTTGTGATAATTCATAAATAAAAAACATTAGAAGGTGCTCTGAAAAAAAATGTAGAATGTTTTGGTAGTGCTTGGTTTTATAGCATTTTTAATTTCTTTTTTTTTCTTTTTCTGTATTTTTAAAGTTATTTTCTTAGTGATTATCTTGGGGATTACAATTAATATATTAAATGGGGCTGGGATTGTGGCTCAGCGGTGGAGCGCTCGCCTGGCATGCGTGCGGCCTGGGTTCAATCCTCAACACCACATACAAAAAACAAAGATGTTGTATCCGCAAAAAAAATTCTTTCTCTCTCTCAAAAATAAAAAATAAAAATAAATAAAGGCATTGTGTTGTGTCCTTCTACAAAAAAAAAGATTCTCTCTCTCTCTCTCTCTCTCTCTCTCTCCCTCCCTCCCTCCCTTTAAAAAAATATCTTAAATGTATTGCAAACTAGTGAGAATAATATTAGCCTACTTTCAATAATATAAAAACTCTCTACTTATATACATATCCTTTCCTTCTCCTTTATATAGTTATTGTCACCGATTATACCTTCCTATATTACATGCCCATTTACATAGACTTAGAATCATTTGGTACATTTGCCTATCAAATCATACAAGAAAAAAAGTGAACTTACACATCAAACCAAAAGTACCATGATACTGGATTTTATATTCACAAATTTAGTTGCTTTTACCAATGGTCTTTATTTCTCCTTATGGCTTCAATTCATTACCTTTGCATCTGAGACTGAAAAACTAACTGTGACATTTCTTGCAGAGTAGGATTGCTGGTGATGAACTCCCTCAGCTTTTACTTATAATTTCTACTTCATTCTTAAAAGTTGGGTTTTGCCATGCTTAGCGAGTCTTAATCTTTCAGGGCTTTATGTCAGCCCACTGCCCTTCAGCATCTATGGTTTCTGAAAAGCAATCAGTTGTTAATCTTATGGTGGAGACTTGGTAAGGAGTAGTAACTTGTCTTTTTCATTGCTTTCAAAATTCTCTTTGAGTTTCAAAAAATTATCCTCCTTGGAGTTCATTAGGCTTTCGGAATATGTATGATCATGTCCTCAAATTTGGCAAATATTTCAGCAATTATCTATTCACATTTTTTTCTTCCCCTTCTGTGACTTCTACAATGCTGATATTCATATTTTTATACTAATCTACAGATCCATCATGCTCTGACCATTTTTCATCTTTTTTTTTTTCCTTTCTGTTCCTCATACTGGATTATTACAATTGTCTCACCTTCCAGTTCATCAGTCATACACTTTGCCTGCTCAGATCTGCTGCTGAATCCCTACAGGGAGTTTTCTTTTTCAGTTTTTGTACTTTCCAGCTCTTCTGCTTGACTGGTTTTTATAATTTCTCTCTCTGTTGATTTTTCCCATTTTGCTCATCCATGGTGTTACTGATTTCTTTTAGTTCTCTGTCCATGGTTTCTTCTAGCACATTGAACATATTTAAGACAGTAAATTAAACATCTTCATCTTTCAATGTCCAGAATTTCTCAGGGAAACTCTTTCTACCTAGGAAGGAGTCACATTTCCTGTTTCTCTGTGTATACGTTGCTTTTCTGTTGCTGTTGAAAAATAGACATTTTGAGTATCATGATAGGGTGACTCTGGAGATTCAATTCTCCCGTACCTGATTGCTAAATCTTGCTTGTTGATGTTTCAAAATTAACTTTTCAGAAGTACTTTTATAATGTGTGTGTTTGTTTTGTGTAGTCACCGGAGCTTCTGTTCCTATCTCAGAAGTCAGCTACTGACAAGACCGAGATTTCCATACATGTCTGCCTTCCAAAGGGATTGGGGCTGGAGGATTAATGGCCTTGTTTATTTTTAAAGAACATATTTCTTCCCAGCATTTCTTCAATGCGGTGGTGGGGTGGGGGGTGGGTCTTGACTTTCTCATGGTATTTCATAAGGGATTAAACAACCCAGAGATTTTTTTGTTGGCCATCCTTAAGTTACACATACTCTAAAAATAACTATAGGAGGTAAGAAATATATAAAAATGCTATAAACATGATCTGGAAAATATCTTGGAACTCCAAGAGTCTAGTTGGAGGCTCAGAATTTGAGGGACAAAAGTGATGTCATTTCATTAGGTGCATCTCTCCCGGCAGTGAGAGAGGAAGCTAGTTCTCAGCATCAAGGGATGTTTGATCAAGAGAAAAACTGGGTTGGAGGACAAAGAAGCCCCTGACCTTCCTGTACTTATTGCAGGCACTCTTCCCTTAGCACTTGGCTTCCTGCTGGCTTGTGATACTCATTTTGTGGTCCTGTTTAGTCATTTAACTTGCATATCACTTACCTTCTGCTGGGACTTGTGTTCTTTGCTCCAGCATAATTAGGTCCTATCTTAAACATTATAATTAAGCTGAAGGAGGAGAAAGGAAAGAGAAAGACAGAATAAGGAAGGGCATATCTGTTTCCAATTATCATAAATTTGGTGGCTAAAAACAACAAAATAATTTATCCTCTCATAGTTCTGGAAACCACAAGTCCAAATTCAAGGTAGAAACAGAACCATGTTCCCTCTAAAGGCTCCAAATCCTTCCTTGCTTCTCCCATCTTCAAGTGGCTCCAGGTATATCTTGTCCATTTTCCAATGGCATTTATTTTCTCCTTTTTTTCCTGTCTCTTAATTCCAGTCTCTTATAAGAACACCAATCACTGGATGTAGGACAAACCCGAAACCAGGATAACTCATCTCAAAACCCTGTAGTGGTATGTGCAAAACCCAATAGTAGTACCCCCCTTGTCCATGCAGAATACATTGCAAGTCCCCCTAGTAGGTGCCTGTAACTGCAGATAGTACCAAACCCAATATATGTACACACTGTGGACGACAGGTACATACTTATAAAGTTTAATTTACAAATCAGACACAATAAGACATTAATAACATTAAATAATAATAAGAGAACAATCATAACAATAAACTATAATTAAAGTTATGTGTGACCTCTCTTTCTAAAAGCATATACTGGTAGTCAACTCTCTTGTCATGATGTGAGATAATACAATGCCTATTATGAGATGAAAGGAGGTAAATGACGTAGACATTGTGACGTAGTGTTAGGCTACACTGTAGGGGTAACTTGAACATAAGTACTACAGTACAACCACAATCAATTTGATAATTCAGAATGCTATTAAGGGACTACTGGATGATTAACATGCACAGGGTTGGTACACTGAACAAATGATTCACATCTGGGGCAGGATGGAGTTAAAAAAGGGAGAGATTTCTTTGAGCTCAGTATAGTTTTAATTTACATTTCTCTAATTGCTAGAGATGCTGAGCACTTTTTCATATATCCTCATACTTCTTCTGTAAAGTTCCTTTACTAACAGAGTTATCCTAAGTAGCGAGAAAAGTCAATACCTTCTAATTTTTTCTGATTAATCTCTATTCTGCTTTACAGAGCGGTTGCACAAATTTGCAGTCCCACCAGAAATATGTGAGTGTACCTTCTTCCTCACATTCTCACCAACATTTCTTGTTACTTGTATTCTTGATAATTGCCATACTGACTGGAGTGACATGGAATCTCAGTATAGTTTTAATTTACATTTCTCTAATTGCTAGAGACGCTGAACATTTTTTCATATATTTTCATACTTCTTCTGTGAAGTTCCTTTACTCACTTATTGACTGGGTTATTTGGTGTTTTGGTTTTTTTTTTTTGGGGGGGGGGTGGGGGAATTGAGTTTTTTGAGTTCTTTATATATCCTGGAGATTAATGCTGTATCTGAAGTGCAGGTGGTAAAGATTTTCTCCCATTCTGTAGGCTCTCTTTTCAAGTTTTGATTGTTTCCTTTACTATGAAGAAGCTTTTTAGTTTATTACCATCCTATTTACTGATTCTTGATTTTACTTCTTGTGTTTTGGGAGTCTTGTTGAAGAATATGCTAGAGACTTCTCTCTCTCTCTCTCTCTCTCTCTCTCTCTCTTTTTAGTAGTAGTAGTAGATGGACACAATACCTTTATTTTAGTTTTTGTTGGTTTTTTTTAGTTTTGTTTTTTTGTTTGTTTGTTTGTTGTTTTTTGTTTTTGTTTTTTTGTTTTTTGTTTTGTTTTTTTGGCACTGAGGATCAAACCCAGTTCCTCACATGTGCTGGACAAGCACTCTACTACTGAACCATAACCCTAGCCCCCATGATAGAGACTTCTTTTGTTTTAGTTAGGTGTGAGGTCTTTGCACAAACTTTATTTTAAAAAAAAATAAAATTTCTTCAAAGACTTACTCCACCTGCCCATCAATCCTGAGTTACATTGCAGATGTTCTCTTGGGAGAATTGGCATGAAATATGGATAACCTATCATAAGGGTACACTCAGTGAGCTGATGAAATTGTGATGGCCCTAGAGGTGAGCATTCAAATTCCTGGAACTCACTTGTAGGCCCCTCTCAGTTCCCTTCCTGGAAAGTCCCCTGAAGTTTCTTACTGTTAAAAAAAAAAAAAAAAATGGTGTTTTAGATTCATGGTCAAGGTCAGGCAGCCAACAAAAAGAAAACCATTATTCTCTATCTTGAGAGTTTCTCCTTTATTTCACTTTACTTTTCCCCTCTTCTAATATTCTCCCTCCCTCTCTCTCTCTCTCTCTCTCTCTCTCTCTCTCTCTCTCTCTCATAAAAAACATTCACATTCACAGGCGTGTGATTTTTGTCCTGCATCAATGCTATGAGGTAGGCATCCTTGTTACTATTTTGCAGAGAGAAACAGCATCCCAAAGAAGTAACATAAGGTTACACAAACATCCTTTGGAGCTGAGGACACAGGGATTAAATCCGGTGCTCTTCCCTCTTCCTGGTGATGTCTTCCTTTTTCCTTTTGATGTTTCCTTTGCCTCCTTTTCCCCTATTCCCAGGGCACTCACAGGCTCAGGATCCATAGTTCTCAGCTCACTCAATTCCAAATCCACCCCAGGGAGTTTGTATGAAAGCTGGTGGCTGAGCACTGGCCCAGCCAATCAAATCATAGCTTCAGGGGTGTAGCCTGGCCACTGGCATTTCGTCAACACACCCCCTGCAACCAGGATTGAGTGTCCCTACTGCAGGTGTTTCCTCTCTTCTTTTCCATAGAAAATAAAATGCCCATTCTTTTCAACACAATCAAATTTTTGGAGCATTTCTTTTTAGACCCGATTCAAATCAAGAAGAAAATGACCAATGAAACTTAAAAGATGGTAATTTGAGCTTGTTTAAGGCCCTCCCTTCCCAAAATCTCAATGAAATGATATTAATAGAGTTATCCTAAGTGGTGAGAAAAGTCGATACCATTAATGTAAATTAAGGGGGAAAATGGTCTCAATGGGCGAGGAACTTGGAGGAAGGCTGTGTGAATAATGGTGGAAAAGACAGATCAAAGTACTGACAACCACCATTCAACAGCAACAAAGAAAGCCCCTGTGGGAAGTAAGTGGGTGGAATCCTGCCCAAAGATCTGGGAAGTTCTGGGACTTGAACTGGAAGAGAATGGGACTGTGGCAAGTGAGAGCCATGCCCCTCAGAACTGCCAGCTGCCCAGGAGGGACTTGGGGAGACCTGAGGTGTCCCATCAGTACCTGCCCACAAAGGCTTATAAGGAACTGTTTTGAAAAGCAGTGAACCCCTGAGAAAAAAAAAAAAAAACTGCCCTCCAAACCAACTTCTCCCAGATGAATGGACACCCAAGAAAGGAAGATAAAACCATTCACTAAATAAAAAAATTTACCCTTTGGAACTAAGATAATAGGAACCAACACTATCACTGACAAAATCATCTTAAGTCTCCAAAGTGAATGAATTTAGATCCCCTTCTGAATTAAAAAAAAAAAAAAAAAACACAAAACATGAAAAAAAAAAAGACACAAAAAGAAAGAAAATGATTTGAGGACTCAGGGAAAATGTTTATTTATTTATTTTAAAAATAATTCTATGTTAAGTAGGCTGGCCTCGAATTTCTGAGCTCTTTCTGCCTCAGCCTCTTGAGTACCTGGGACTACAAGTGCATGAAAGATTGGCTGAGCACAATCTTTCATTTGAATTTTCAACAATGTTGCACGGACATTATAAAGAACAGCTATAAAAAGGAAACAAAATTGATAAATATTCCCATCCAATGAAAATCATGCTCACTAAAAGTTCTTTTAAATCAATTTTAATTTGACAGTGCAGCAGATTAAAGTTTCCAAGGATGACATTCTCTAAAGCTACATGATCATTTGCAATGTGGCCTTCCTCTTCCATCCAGAAGATGATAGAAGTCTCTGCCATGGTCGAGCACTTGCCTAGCTTGTACGGGGTCCTGGGTTCCATCCCCTGTACTTCTATCTTTTCATATCCTTGAATCTGAGGGACAAGGCAAGAGAACCATGCCAGTTCTAAGCACGAGCAGCTTCTGCTTCATGCCCACTGGAAGTTGGCAACACGTAAATAATGTGACCACACAGAGACCTCCATGCTGTGAGAAGCCCAAGCCACACAGAGGCCCTAGAGGGTAAAACACCTTGGAAAAAGATAGGCAAAGGCAGAGACAGAGACAGAGAGATGGAAAGAGACAGAGAGGCCAAGGAGCTCCAGCCATGCAGGGAATAAACCACATAGAAATGAACCTTCAGTCCCAGCTGCACCAACTGAGGCCATGTAACCCAACACACCACCCAACCAAGCTTGCCAAAAGCCTGATATTAAAGATCAGGAGCATCCTAGTTGGCATACCTTATATACAAACAGAGATATGATAAATGGTGGTATAAAGGTGTATTAAGAATTGTATGCAAAAAAAATAAGAGAGCTCATGTGTAATGGCATAATTTGGTGTGAACATAGTTTACATACAGAGTTATAAAAAACTGTGCTGTGAATGGATAATTGTGAATGTAATGTATTCCACTATTGTTATGTATGTTAGAAATAAATAAAAAAAAGAGAGAAAAAAATCAGAAGCAAAATAAAATGGTTGTCTCAAACCATGAAGTTTGTTAATGCAGAAATAGATACTGGCAGAGGCAGCCAAGAGCAGGCTGGGGTGCCCTATGAAAACAAGGGCTAGTGAATGTACACATGTTAAATGTTGAAATCCCAAGCCCTCAAGTCAACTCCCAGGAGTCAGGCAGCCAAGATTTTACCTGCCAGACTGACCAAATCTCTTCTGGGAAATCTGACCAGCTCTCCAGGAAATACCTAAAGCAACTAACTCACTTGAGGATTTCCCCCACAGCACCCTGCTGTTAGAAGGTCAACCGCATGCAACTAAACAGGCACAAACAACCCCAGAATTCTATCCATCTAGAGTATCCTTTATCATAAAGAGATATCAAACACACAGAAGAAATGGAATTGGGAAGAAACAGAGGGTATGTAAGGAAAAGAAAAACATTATCGTTCTTGAAGAAGGAGATATAGAAAATACATATCCATAAAACAAGAGCCAGATGCAATTAAAAAGGAAAGATAGTCAAGGAGAAAAAAAAAGAGCTTTGAAAAATCAAAAATATGATATATAAATGAATAACTCAGCAGAAGAGTTGGAAAAAAAAGCTAAACTTTTTAGAAAGAAGAGCAAAAGACATAAGTGGAAAATAAAAGAGAAAAGATATGACAATTTGAGACCTGTAGAGACCAATAACTATTTCATGCAAATGAAAAGAGAAGAAATGGAAAAAAATGGAGGGTAGGAAATCACCAATGAAGTAAGTCAAGGAAATTTCCCGAAATTGAAGTGTGTGGCTCACACCAAGACACATCATCATGAAAGTTTGCTGCGTTGGTGAAAAAAAAAAAAAAAAAAAAAAGGTGATTCTACAAGAAGACAGAGAGCAATACCTGCAAGAGAAATGGTGCATACAAAGGATAACAAATCAAACGACTTAGAGCTTCAACAGCAACACAACAAGTTGGAAGACAATGGCACAGTGGCTTCCAATTTCTGAGAAATTATTTCCATACAGGACTCACCTACCCAGACAAACTACATCAAGGGTGTATAGAGAATTTTCAAATGTAAGAGGTTGCAAAAAAATTACCTCCCACACACTTTTCTTAGGAAACTACTGGAGAGGGTGTTTCATTAAACAAAAAGGGAAAAGTCATAAGATTCGGTAAACAGGCACGAACACAATTGAACAATGTAAGTATTCCCAGGATGTTAGTGAAGGGGAGCCTCAGGATGACAGCTGCCAGTCCAGATGAGAGTTCATCAGAGGACACAGGATACAGAATGCTGGTGGGAATGCCCATCCCAAGAGGAAACTCAGAGCACTGCTGTAGGATTGGAGGTCGATAAATTCACAGAAAAACCAAACAAATAAATGAAATGTAATACCACACAGCCATATCCAATAGAAATGTGCCATTTTCAACAGTTTATAATCATGTTTTTAAAAGCCAGCTGAAATTCATTTTCATTTATATTTTCCCATCACTCCAGATGTGAAACACCTATAAAAACTCAATTTGGTTTTTTTTTTTTTTTTTTTGGGGGGGGGGTGTTGGAGGTGGTTACTAGAGATTCAGTTCAGGGGTACTCGACCACTGAGCCACATCCCCAGCCCTATTTTTTGTATTTTATTTAGAGAAAGAGTCTCACTGAGTTGTTTAGTGCCTTGATTTTTGCTGAGCCTGGCTTTGAATTCAGGATCCTCCTCCTTACCCTCTTGAGCCACTGGGATTACAGGTGTGCACCACAATGCCCAATTGAAAACTCAAATTTAATAGATAATATATAATTATATAGCATGTAATAAAGATATGATATGATAAAAGAATATAATTCTAATAATACTAATTATTTTAATAATATGTAAGCTCTGGATTAAGTTTTCCAATCTATTTTAATGCACCTATGTCAATTTTGTTGAAATATTTGCAGAATTAAATTAGGGGGCTGGGGATATAGCTCACTTGGTAGAGTGCTTGCCTCACATGCACAAGGCCATGGGTTCAATCCTCAGAACCACAAAAAAAAAAAAAAAAAAGGAACTTACTGGGTTAATAGTACATCATACTTAATATACCCAAAATATGATTTCAACATAAAATCAACATAAATATTAGTAATGAGATATTTTATGTTCTTTTTTAAACTAAATCTTTCAGATCCAATGTGTTTTTTGCATTTGCCACCCATCACAATTTGCACACTAAAATTTCTTAGAATACTTATTTCAGCTATATTGAGTTTTCATTAAATTAGAAAATGAAAAGCGATTTACATACCCAAGGTATGCCAAACATACTCAAAAGTTCTCAAAAACTGTCCATTTTTAAGTTTAGATGTAAAAACAATTAAAATTGAATGATATAAAGAATTAATCCTATAATTGCATTAGTTATATTTCCACACTGCTGGTAGATATAGCCACCAGATCCAAAGATCAAAAAGTTACCCGGAAAAGAAAAAAATAATCATAGTTGCTGAAAGGCTCAGTTTTGAATAACATACTCTGAATATTGATCCAACCAAATTATAATATATAAAGTACCTGGGGAAACGGGGGATAGGAAATGTTCGTGGCTAAGGGAGGAAATGAAAAGAAAGCTAACTGACCTTTTGCTTATACAATATGAGGTCCATAGATAGTGCCTAAAACGAAAAAATCAAAAGGCAGCAATATCACACCCATTAGGCAGAAATATAGATGTAAATGCAAAAGGAATCTATCCACACAGCTTCAAGTGACTGTGTCTGAGCAGGGAGAAATGGGAGGGAGGGGACTGGGACTCCTGGTTTGCTTAAGAAACCATAGTGAGTCAACTCTTTAAATTCCCACAAGTATGATTTTGACTTTTAAAAAGCTTTTTTAAATGATCACTGGAAGATCTGTCTGTGGCATGCAGAGAACTGTCTATGCAACGTTGCTAATGTAGGCCTGTTGCCTTGAGACGTGACCCCTTCCCTTTTTCTCACAGAAGGAGCAATGGAGCAATGTTGGGAGACAGCCCAAGTCTGAAAGGGCAAATAAAGTTACAGGGATGCCTGTGGTGACCAATAGGTTCTCGTGACCAAATCCCAAATCCCACTCTCAAGCACCCACATGCTGAACAGGGTGCAGGAAAGCCTGAAGGAGGTTTTGCCAATGACCTCCTGCAGAACCCTGGGGACAAGGCACAGTCCCCAGAGCTGAACGCTACCAGAAGGTAAGTGGATACTACACCCCAACTCACACCTCAAACTTGCATTTTCTGTGGGATCTGTCCCTGAATACAGCTGCTCCCAGGCTTCAGTTCTCTATCCCTCCACCAAAGCAACCCCCATCTCCTGTAAGGGCCAATGTAGAGCGTCTTTCTCTAGGAAAATTTCTCAAACCACTGTTTTCCTTACCATCTTTTTTTTTTTTTTTCTTTTCAAACCTCATGCAGCTCATGTGGTATATCTTCCACAGTTTGGGCCTTAATTAAAAGCTGTTTTGAATTGCAGGTTATTTTTCACATAAAATTTCCAATCTGCATGATAAGGCCAAGGACAATACCATATGCTCTCATATGCTTCTGTCATATCTAGTGCAGGACTAAACCCACAGTATAGGTCTAAAGAGTATTTGATGACTGATTGTTGATGATAATATTATATATGAATTGTGCATTTCTTTAGTACTTCTTACCACAGAAACCCTGCTATTTTTTAGGCAGGTAGATAGGGGAGAGACAGAAAAAGGAAAATTTTATACTTACGAATTTAAGTGCAAAACTGAGTTAATGGCTTCTTCACTCTATGGCACATTAAATTATCATCATTGGTCAGTTCAAACCATACCACTCTCTTCTTTATTTAATTTTTCCCCTTTCTTCTTTTCTTTTTTTTTTTGTACTGGGATTGAACTCAAGGGCACTAAGCCACTGAGCCACATCTCCAGACTATTTTGCATTTTCTTTAGAAACAGGATTTCACTGATTTGCTTAGTGCCTCACTTTTGCTGAGCCTGGCTTTGAACTCGCAATCCTCCTGCCTCAGCTTCCCAAATCACTAGGATTACAGGCGTGCATCACCATGCCTGGCTCCTTTTATTCTTGATACCCAGGGTCTTGTCTCCTTCCTTTCTCCCCACCCAATAGACACTCATCTAACGTATTAGGAATTTGCCCTTGGAGATATAAAAATACAGTATTGTTTATATTAATATACATTCCTTAACATTATTAAAGTGGTATTGCTATTGCTTGTATCTTGAATGTCCCAGTCTTTAAAAAGTAGGGCCTAGTAGAAGGAAGTTAGATCATTGGAGACATGCCATTAAAGGGGATATTTGTACCCCAGCCCCTGCCTACCTTATGCTTCCCTACGTGAGGTGAGCAGTATCCTTGTCACATGCTTCTGCCATGATATTTTGCCTCCCCATAAGCTTACAGCAACCATGGACTGAAACCTCTAATATTGTGAGCCAAAATGAAACTTTCCTCTTTTTTAAATTGATTCATCTCAGGAAGTTGTTACAGTAATGTAAAGCTGATTAACAAGTATCATTCTATAGATTGTATTCTTCTGCTGCCTGCATTTTCATTTCTTTCTAAAGAAACTGTGGTTCAGGGCTGGGGTTGAGGCTCAGTGGTAGAGAGCTCACCTCGCCCATGTGAGACCCTGAGTTCGATCCTTACCACCACATAAAAATAAATAAGTGAAAGAAAGGTATTGTGTCCAACTACAACTAAAAAATTAAATTAATTTTTTAAAAAAGAACTGTGGTTCTTCATGATGACAACTGCTGCATGGATATTCCACCATAAACTCCTGCCACATTTTATCCATTCCCCAAATTTTGAGTACTTATGCTGCCTCCAACTCCAACTGAAACATCTTTATACATTTGTTTCCATATACACCTATGCAAGAGTTTCTCTGGCATCTATAGGAATGATGTGCCATGACCTATTCAGATCTTTAATTCGGCCATACTATACTTTTGAATTGTTCTCTGTATCACTCCACCCATTACTTCTACCAGCTGTGTTGGAGAATTTGCTTGTATAATTGGGAAATCGCTGTGACAGAAACAGCTCTGGCAATACAGTTGAGCACTTCAGAAGATAAACTTTTCGACGATTCTCATCATCTCCATGAAAAGGAAAGGGCAAAACAACAGAGGCCATTACTTTGAGGACCACTTGCCTGGGCCGTGTTACTTGCATGCAGAGACTGTCGAGGGTTCTGTGAAAGATGTTCCTTCCCCATCTCCCCCTCTGTGCTTGCTAGCTAGGGAACTTGGGCGGACAGCTGTTTTCAGTCTTGTCTCCAAGGTCCTCTATCACGCGAGAAGAACCAAAAAGGATAAGAAAAATAAGGGTTTAAGAATGCTGAACTCGGTTTCTTAAATGGCAAATGGGTAAATACGCGTGTGCACAAGTAACTAGATTTGCATGATTCTGAGGTTGAGAATGACAGTTTATGCCCTGCTAACCCAAGAACTGATGAGCCCTTGGCAGGTGAGCTGAGAGAAACATCTGTGTCTCTTCCAGCCCGCATTTTCTTGTTTCACCCTCCAGTCCTGCTTGGTCTAAGCAGCATTATTTACCCTCTTCATGCCCTCCCTTTGGGGGTATTTAAATGGGGTTCCTCCGAGTGCTCTTTCGCTGTCACCTTTCCCCTCCAGTGTGTCATGCACCCGCCACATGCCCACATTTGAGCTTGCAGATCACACTCGGGTCCCCTTTTCCTCTCAGCCTCCGCTATAGAGAACTGGGAGCGGAGGGAATGCAGATGAGACGCAGAGATGGAAGCCAAAGCACCGCAGAAAGAGGCGAGGGCCTCCCCAGAGCCCCCTGTGCCCCCTCCGCTTCCTGGTTCCCACCATCTGGGGTCCACCTCTGAATTGACAAACTCCCGCTTGGTCACATCTGGTTGAAGAGAAAGAAACAAGGAGTTCGGAGACCTACCCTAATAGGCAGCACTTGGCACGCACAATAGAAGCAGCTGCTGTTTATAGCCCTTTATAAGGGTGGCCTCAAGCCGGACCTCACACTTCCCCTCCCTGTGGGGCATTGTTTTTTACAGAGAGCATCTGGAACTTCACAATCTTGAAGCTTAGGGGGGGAAAAAAAGAAAAGAAAGAAAGAAAATCACGCATGTCCTGGATCTATGAAATTTATAACAAATTCTTTTCTTGGGAAAACTTCCCAGTTGTGCCATTTCCCTCTTATTATAAGGCGGGTCCATACAGTTTCCAACTCCTCACTTTCTCTGTCCGCTAAATGGGAATAGAAAGATGGGCCAATTATGCAATGAAAGCAATATTCCATGAAGCCTTTCTCTAAATAACAGCTTACAAGATTTGAAACATTTCCAATTTCCTAACTGGGGGAGAGGGACAGTGTGGAGGGACCAGCATGCATTCAGGTTGCCAGTTCAAGATTAAAATGAAACTGCACAAAAGGCAAGGAGCAAGGCCCATCCTGCTTGGTATTGTTATCTGTGCGCCTTTTCTGACCCCAGGGTTTCTCTTCCCTGGCCTCGTACCCATAGAAACAAGCTTGGAGTTGGCAGGCGGCAAGAAGACTCTGAATGCATCATCTGACTCCACCAGCGCCCTTCCAATACCCATCCTCGATTTCAGACGCCTGAGCTGGCTCTGCTGGGCAAGGTGGTGCCTAATTACCTCCCTTCTGTTTTTTCCCTTCTCTCCTCTCTTGTCCTCTCCCCTCCCCATCCCCTCAGAGGACAGCCTTTCCAAGAAATAACACACACGCACACCTGGCACGGTGAGATAGGGAAGCTCACCATGGATACCGGGCTACCATTCCCACTCCGGCTGCGGCTCCTGGGAATAAGTAACTATCTCTAGAATGCTACAAACTCCAGATGTGCACCGACTAGTGCCTTGAGACCCAGCTTCCCTGTCTCATTATGCCTATTTTTTTTCCACAAGTTTCATATATGCATATCAAGCTTTCAGAAGGGGAAAAAATTGGAAATGGTAATCTTCCTTTTAATATGCTACCACATGCCAGCCCCGAACAGCTGTGCACACACAACACGTTGGACTGGACATGAAATATAGCCCAGGACCATTTTTTAAGCATTCATTCCCAGGGCTTACAAAACACATTTACTTGGAGGGAGGTCACACAGTCTTCCTTCTGAATAAAAAGGTGGCTTTGAAATAGGTACAGCCATCTGGAAACAGCCTCCTCTGCTATTGATATGTAAAATGCACATATTACACCATCTTGCTCCGGACCATGCAGCAGGAGGCTGAAATACACACAGGCCTGTAATTGTTTAAATATACAGCCTCGGGTTCTCTGCAGTGCTTACCTTACTCTGAAAAACCATTTGCCAGCAGCAGAGGTGATTTTGGACAGGCTGGGAGGCAATTTGCTTAGAGAGGTATTCATCTACATGTAGGAGAACTGTCCTAAAGCTCAGATTTTTGGGGAAAATCATTTGAACACTCTCCACCGCTGTTCCAAGCTTGCTAATAAGAAAGAATATGTCAAGTGCACAACCAGGAGTCAACAGCAAACACACCATCAAAATAATGACCCCTGCTTTTTTGCTCATTATAGCCATGACTTTGCCTCCCGCCCCCACAAGACTTAGATACCACACTAATAACTGGTTTTGTCCTGCATTTAAAGAACAAGGGCAACGGGTCCTGTATTGCTAATTGAGCTTCATGTAATCAGGGGGATGATGGTAAGTTTATTAACATTTGCTCTTTAAGATGAGCAGTCTCCCCTTCAAGAGTCTTTTTTGCTGTGCAAAGCTTATCCAAATAAATTCTTGACCTCTAGGGCTATTTAACTTTTGTGTTGTTCTTTCCATTTTATTTCCTGGGCTTGTTTTTCCATCTGTGTGTGTGTGTGTGTGTGTGTGTGTGTGTGTGTGTGTATATATATATATATATATATATATATATATATATATATATATATATATATCTTTATACACACACACATACATACAAGATGTCTGGTCAAAGAGGATGAAGGCTCAGTGAGACAGGATGAATAAGTTCTGGAGATCTATTGTACAGCATTGTAACTATAGTTAATAATAATGTATATTATACATGATAATGGCTAAGAGTGTAGATCTTACATGTTCTTACCCCCCACACACACACACACACACAAACACACACACACAGTGACAAGTATGTGAAAGATGGGTAGGATAATCAGCTTGATTGTGCTAATCATTTCACAATGTATACATACATTGAAACATGCTGTTGTCCATGATAAATATATATATTTTTTAAATGTCCGTTGTATCTCAATAAAGCTGGAAAAAAAATTGTAATGCTCTCCCAAAAGAAATCCCAGAAAGAATACAGAGCCTTGGATTGACTCAAAGGGTTAAGCTATTAAATGCACAAATAGCAGAGCTCCTGTTACAGAGAGAGAAGGAGCCTGCTGGAAGGAGGAGACAACTGTAGGTCAACCTGTCCTTTACATGGTGAAGAGCTTGAAAGGGGCTAATAAACCCAGCAGCCTATGGCAAAGGTAATTTATTTTATATTCCTAGTCATCACATGCAATATTTTTTTGGAGGGGGAGAACAAATATAATTCAAAGGTAGTGATAAACAATAAAAAATATATATATCTAGTGATGCTTCCGCCCCCAAGTTAGAACACCATGTGCCTTTTTCTCTCTCCTTGTGCTTTGCATCCTGTTTGTGCAACAACATTTTGGAGGTTCCTGCCTAAGAATCTGAGGCAACAGCCGCTTTACCCAGTGTGGCCCAACTGGGGTGGGGGAGGAGGAATCACCTGCGAAAAGCAAGTTCCAGGTGTGGGTACACATGTCTGCACAGGCGCCTCCCAGCTCCCCTCCCAGGAGAAAACATCCACTTGGCTCTGAGTCAGCTCTGGGCTGGAAATAATTACTAAGTGGACAGCTCTAGGGCTGATTCCCTGAGCCCACATGGAGGACAGCTTCTCCTGGACTCCAATGAGAGGCTGGCCCTGTTCTGCTCCCAGTTCCCACATGCTACATTTTACGTGGATGAAGTCATTGGGCTGCAGATGAGGTAACTGTGCAGCCTGCCCGTGAGCTGGAAGAGGTTACCATATGACCATCCGTGTAAACACAGTGAAGTCCCCTCGGGGCTGCAGACAGCTGGGCTCTGCTGCTGGCTGTGAGCAGTGGGAGCCTTGGAACACTAGCAGCCTGTCCCCACTCTTAAAGGAGCCAAATCGCTGCCTGAGCTCCTGTCACACCATGAGAGGGGTCCACCCGTCTCAGCTGAGAGCTCCTCCCTGCAGGAGGAGGGCTGGTCCTGTGGCAGGTTTACATGGGGGCATCGGTGAATAAAAAACACTTCCCCATAAAATAAGGCAATTTCCCAGCAGAGACACTGCCTACCCAGGACTACATGGCACTCCACAAATGTAGCTCTAAACCCCACTACAGGTTATCTGGTACCATTCAGATGTGTAGACATGTCTTCTAATGTTATTTAAGTTAGAAATATGGCTGAGAAACCAGCATTTTTCCCACATTTTTTGTTGGTGCATTATAGTTGTACATATTGATGGCATTTATTATTACATATTCGTACATGCACACAATGTAACAATATAGTTTGGTCAATATCACTCCCCAGCATTTTCCCTTCCTTCTCTGCCTCCCACTCCTTGGTCCTTTTCCTCTACTGATCTTCCTTTAAGTTTTTAGGAGATCCACCCCCACCTTTGTTTTCCTTTTTTCCTCTCTAGCTTCTGCATGGGAGAAAACATGCCTTCTGAGTTTGACTTTTTCACTTAATGATGGTCGCTAGCTCCATCCATTTTCCTACAAGTGGCATAATTTCATTTTTCTTTATGACTGAATAAAACTCTGTTGTATGTATATACTACATTTTCTTTACCCATTCATCCACTGGTGGACACCTAGGCTGTTTCTATAGTATAGTTATTGTGAATTGTGCTGCCATAAATATCGGTATGCATGTATCGCTATGGTAAGATGACTCAAATTCTTCAAGGTAAATTCTAATGCTACCCCAAAATTACCCTAAATTCTTCAATGGTATAGCTGGGTCATGCGGTGGAGAAACCAGCATTCTTAAGGGTAGATGAAGGAATACACTTACTAAAGATCTTCTAAATTATACAATGAC